>NC_080572.1:163006385-163655212 GCF_030247185.1 Malaya genurostris | reverse complement strand
CTAGCAGGGTTCACTGGTGCTCGTGATATCAAATATTCGCTATTCTACAAGTACTTCAGAAGCAGACCCTGTCAGCTTGATGTACGATTCATACGGTCCGCCTTCTTTCGTCACCGTCACCGGAACGTCAGCTTCCGTCAAAATTAGTTTAATATTTTTTTTACCGGAACGTTCACACGCTCCGTCCGTCAAAACGTTCCGTGACGGTGACGTTACGTGTGAGTGTCTCCATAAGAATGCATGTAATTAATGTTGAAGGTGACGGTGAGGGAGGTTGACTGTGATGGAAGGAGGCGGATCGCCTGAACCGTACATAAAGCGAAATCAATCTTCAGTTTAACAATGCCTTCACACAGTATCACATTGAACATGTCAAATGTATCAAGTGTACAACTTTGCTTCCGCCGTTTTCTTGCAAAATTAAAAGCTTTATTGCGAAAAGGTGCTTACAGATGTATTATTCAAAGTATTGTCCGTCGCTAGCGACAACTTTCTCACATCTTTCCGGCAATTTTCGGATCCTGGCTCGAAAAAAAGGATCCTCTTTTGACGCTATCCATGAAGCAATCCATTTTTTCAACTCTTCGAAGGATTGAAAATGTTGATCTGCCAGGCCGTGTGCCATCGAGCGGAGTAGGTGGAAGTCAGAAGGGGCGACATCAGGGGAATACGGCGGGTGGAGCAAAACTTCCCATTTCAGCGTACTTTATGACCACTTTTGCGACATGAGGCCGAATATTGTCGTTTTGGAGGATGACTTTATCATGTCGCTCTTGATATTGTGGCCGCTTTTCTTTTAGCGCGCAACTAAGGCGCATCAGTTGCGTTCGCTAGCGATCTCCTGTGATGGTTTCACCCGATTTTAAGAGCTCGTAGTAAATCACACCGAGCTGATCCCACCAAATACAAATCATAACCTTGGCGCCGTGAATATTCGGTTTTGCCTTCGACGCAGTAACATGCCCGGGCTTTCCCCATGATTTTCTGCGTTTAGGATTATCGTATCGAACCCACTTTTCATCACCGGTTACGATTCGATGTAAAAACCCCTTACTATTTTGTCTTTGAAGCAGTTGCTCACATACAAATAGACGTCGCTCGATGTCCCTCGGTTTCAACTCGTACGGCACCCATTTTCCTTCTTTCTGAATCATGCCCAAGGTCTTGAGACGTTTTGAAATGGCTTGCTGACTCACTCCCACCGATTCGGCAAGCTCTTCTTGGGTTTGGCACGAATCATCATCAAGCAATGCTTCTAGTTATACATCAATGAAGGTTTTTTCTCTTCCACCACCATGTTTGTCTTCGACATCGAAATCACCATTTTTACAGGGTCACACAGCCTTCACACAGTATCACATTGAACATGTCAAATGTATCAAGTGTACAACTTTGCTTCCGCCGTTTTCTTGCAAAATTAAAAGCTTTATTGCGAAAAGGTGCTTACAGATGTATTATTCAAAGTATTGTCCGTCGCTAGCGACAACTTTCTCACATCTTTCCGGCAATTTTCGGATCCTGGCTCGAAAAAAAGGATCCTCTTTTGACGCTATCCATGAAGCAATCCATTTTTTCAACTCTTCGAAGGATTGAAAATGTTGATCTGCCAGGCCGTGTGCCATCGAGCGGAGTAGGTGGAAGTCAGAAGGGGCGACATCAGGGGAATACGGCGGGTGGAGCAAAACTTCCCATTTCAGCGTACTTTATGACCACTTTTGCGACATGAGGCCGAATATTGTCGTTTTGGAGGATGACTTTATCATGTCGCTCTTGATATTGTGGCCGCTTTTCTTTTAGCGCGCAACTAAGGCGCATCAGTTGCGTTCGCTAGCGATCTCCTGTGATGGTTTCACCCGATTTTAAGAGCTCGTAGTAAATCACACCGAGCTGATCCCACCAAATACAAATCATAACCTTGGCGCCGTGAATATTCGGTTTTGCCTTCGACGCAGTAACATGCCCGGGCTTTCCCCATGATTTTCTGCGTTTAGGATTATCGTATCGAACCCACTTTTCATCACCGGTTACGATTCGATGTAAAAACCCCTTACTATTTTGTCTTTGAAGCAGTTGCTCACATACAAATAGACGTCGCTCGATGTCCCTCGGTTTCAACTCGTACGGCACCCATTTTCCTTCTTTCTGAATCATGCCCAAGGTCTTGAGACGTTTTGAAATGGCTTGCTGACTCACTCCCACCGATTCGGCAAGCTCTTCTTGGGTTTGGCACGAATCATCATCAAGCAATGCTTCTAGTTATACATCAATGAAGGTTTTTTCTCTTCCACCACCATGTTTGTCTTCGACATCGAAATCACCATTTTTACAGGGTCCGGCACTCGAAGTGTAACCAATTAAAAAGGCCATAAATTCAGTTTGGAAAATTACTTTTACGTAATTCAAAGTACAAAAAGTGTAAAAATAATACAAATTCAGAATCAATTCACTTTTGCTCGATATGACCACCTTTTGCCTTGACTATGGCCTTGAGACGGTCAAAAAACGAATCGCAAGCTGCCCGAATGTGACTTGCAGGTATTTTGGCCCACTCGCGGACAATAACTTTTTTCAGCGCCTCGAGACTGGTGTATCTTTTAGTTCGGACTTTGCTCTCCAAAATGGCCCAAAGAGAATAATCCATTGGATTCACATCTGGTGAATTCGAGAGCCATTGTGTGGACGTGATGAAGTTCGGAACGTTGTTTTTCAGCCATTCTTGGTTCACTCGAGCTTTGTGAGACGGTGCCGAATCCTGCTGAAACGTCCATGGTCTGCCACCGAAATGTTTGTGTGCCCACGGCTTCAAAGCAACCTCCAGAATACTTTTCCGATAATATGTCGCATTTACCTTGACGCCAGGCTCGAAGGTCTGAAGTTGGTTACACTTCGAGTGCCGGACCCTGTAAAACTACTCCCGACACGTTCTTTTACTCAGGGCAGCATCACCGTAAGTTTCTGAGTGCATTCGCTGCGCTTCAGCTGCATTTTTTTTACGAATTGTTACAGAAAAGTAAAACTTCCCGCAAATGGCGAGAATTGGGCACATAAACAGACATTTTCGAGCGTGAATAAAACGAAAATTAGAACAACTGTCACTGAAACGGCGATGACAATTCTTTAGGCACTGTACACACTCACTTTAAAGACATTATCGTCTATGTATTTTGACCAGCCTCAGCCGGTACAGCCACTTATCGGAAAACGGCGGAAACAAAGTTGTACACCGTATATTTGCAATGCTGCTCGGAATGGGAGCGCTGGAGTCGAATGGGAGCGCAATGATCGCAAAAAAGTTTGTCGTTTATGCTTTGATCGTAAAATGTTAAAACTGAATATCTTTGTAATATGATGTCAACGAACCCACATCATCTATTAATTGACTAAACAATCGATCAAGATCAGCTATTGCACAGAATAAGCACATATATGGTTGTCCGGATAATCTGGCGCGATTGATCAAAGCATCGATGGATATAGTGATATGTTTCGTTCGAGTATGTGGGGCACTCTCGAATCCGTTCGAGTTTCATGGCTTTTGTTTGAGGTTGCTTTGAAAGGTATGATACGGATAGTGATGATATGGTCTTCCGATGATATGAAAGTCTGATCAACTTTTTGGTATCACTGACAATGATGATATTGTGGAAGGAGCCCCAAAATTCAACGATATTAATCGATCGAAGCACCGTCTGCATATCGTTGTCGGTGTTATCAGATTTCTATGGAATGTATGAAAATCTACAAGTCAATCGTGTTATTCAAGCTGAAAATCTAAAATTGGTCTGCAGCAAACCCATTCGCGAGTGTTTATTTTGTTTTATTTTTTCAGTAGTCGTGTTTCATCTCGCGTTGTTAACAGCAATGCGAATAGAAGAAAAATGATACTGGTGAGATCGTTCTTTAGACATTTTATATTTTTTTAACAATGCCTTATTATGTTTCACCTGAGTATCGAAAATCAGCTTTTGTTGAGATCATATTGTTTACCAAAACATATCCGGATCTCTTTCCGTCCCTACTAACACATCTCCTATCCCGTGATGCTCGTGGAGATACAGTGGTAACCGCGGTCTCTAGAAACAACGAGTATCGGACTAACATTCCTTCCTTTTCCTCAGTAGCACAGCCTTTGGTCGTAGCCGGCGTCGTGATTGATCATATAATGAAGTTAGGAGTGAGTGAATATGATTTGCTTCACCCAAGCTTCATTTTCTTGTTTCATAGTACATTTCCACTCATTCGGTCTATGACGAAGTGCAACTACGGGCGATCTACTTCAGCTCAGTTCAGCTCAGCTCAGCTCACTGACAATGATGATAACTTTGAGGTGATGATGGAAACATGCATCGGGTGGAAAGCCGAATCTCTACGCCTCCCACCAGGAATATTGACACACGGTGACAATATCTAGGTGGTTGATGAATTCGAGTTTTACGTTCACTAGTGACCGCCGGTAGTGATACCAGTGGAGCAATGTAGAGATGTATTTTAGCAGGCGTGCACACTTTTGACTAGGAAGAACCCTTCGACTGAGAAAAGTACAGTATAGTACCAAAATGAGCATCTAAAAACCCTCATGTCTGCAAAATTTGGACTATGTAGGCAGAGGATCAACGCACGTGTTTCGAAAATAAATGTGAACCAACTTTGACGGAGTGCAGTTGGGAGACGCACATACTCGCGATAAGACGATAAGTAGTTCAGAAGTGTCATCAACAGAACGTACCCACGCATCACCTATTCATTGACCTCAAGCGGCATATGGCACAATCGATCGAGAACAACTATGACAAAATGACGATTTTCTGGATAAACTGACGCGATTGGTTAAAGTAATGATGCATAGAGTGAGTGCTACGTCCGAGTATCTGGGACACTCTAGAGTCTCTTCGAATCTAGGAGATGGCTACGGTAAGGTGATGAAATCTTTTTCCTTGTTCAATATTGCTTTAAAATGTGTGATTCTAAAGTCAAGGATCGATACGAGTGATACGATCTTCCGAAAGACCGTTCAGCTTTTCAGTTTCGCTGTTCATGTTGATATTGTGACTCTAAACACTACGCCTCCCAACACAAATATTAATACACAATGGTTGATTAGTTCGTGTGTTTGGGCTTACTAGTGACCGCCGATAATGACACCCGCAGAAAAAAATTGGAAGCGTATTTTGGCAGAAAATCGTGCGTACTTGGACTCAAAAAAATCTTCGATCGAGTAAAGTACTCCACCGCACGAAATTAAGCATCTATAAAAGGCTCATTAGACCGGTTGTTCTCTATGGCCACGAGACCTGGATGTTGGCAGAGGATCAACGCGCCTTTAGTGTTTTCGAAAAAGATGTGCTGCGGACCATCTATGGCGGAATGCAAATGAAATACGGAACGTGGAGACGGCGTATGAACCACAAACTGTAATAGTCGCTTGAAGAACCACCGATCGGACGGACAACTAAAATTAAACGGCTACGATGGCCTAGCCATGTCATAAGGATGCTCAGTAACAATGGTTCTTGAATCTGATCCACTAGACACAAGATAAACAGAAACACAGCGAGCAAGGTGGATCGATCAAGTGGAGTGGAATTCACGGATATGAATCGAACTACATGGAGACGTTTGCAGAATACAGCAAAGAACACCACATGGCTACGATCGACCTGCCGAATAGCAACAAAGTGAAAATTATTCTTGCATTTGAACCGTTTGCAGCAAGAATAAGAGGCGTGCTGCGAGTGACGTTAATCGATCAATTGAAGGGAAATCTAAGAAGCTTCCGTGATACATTCAAATTAATCAGGAGACTTGTCTAAAGTGGATGCACCTCAAAAGCATTATGAATATTAAATATTTGCATATTTGCATAACAGTTACCGTGCATGGTACAACCAAATGAATGTAAGAAAAGTTTAGCATATAGCACACAAAAGAATATACAATCAGCAATAAAAATATATTGAATTCAATTGACTGCTTTTTCATTTCAATGATGATTTTAACAACCACCTATTATAAAAATGTACACAAAAATTTCTAATTCATTTACCCACAGAAAAATCAGAGGTATAACGTGCGAACCAGAATTTTTTAGAACTAGATTACCTGTACAGCTCTTCAGCCTTTTTGCGTCTATCAATTTCCTTTTCTAATTTCTTCTTGAAACTGTCCTCTTTTTGCTTAATAATATCCAAACAATGCTGTAGCGTAGTTATCACGCCAGCTGTTGTCTCACGGAATGTTATTGCCTCTCCTTTGAAGTCAATCGGTCGCAAGCCATCGCCTAATTCTAAAGAATCCTTGCCTTCATTTTTCAACTGTAGCGAATCGAAATATCTAAAATAGATTAAATAATGTCATTGACCCACGAAATTATCCTTTTGATTAAGTCAGTTACCGTTGTAGCGTATCAACCTGTCCGAACAGAATATCTCGGTATGTTTCGATTTCATGCAATTTTTCGCGCAATCCCCAACTGACACGCTTCAAGCTGCTCCCACTGGCAGTCGACAATGTGTTGGACTGTAATGAGATTGCGCTTCCGTGTCGACGTAAGTTAATTGTTTCAGGATAGTCGGTTTTGTATGACTGAAGGACTTCGATCCAGTTCCGTTTGTCTTCTTGTGTTTCTGCCCGCAAGTACCATACATTTTGCCCAATCGAAACATCAAAACGACACTCGTCGAATTCGTGTGACTGTTGGCCGATATGAACGAAAAGAGAAATTTCGTAGTTAGGTTATTGTATTTGAATCTAGCCGTGAAATCATTGTCAGCTTCCATGAGCAACGTGCATCGCAGAATAATAAATTGAGCAATTGGAGCAATCAAATATGAACTTAAGGTCGAAAAGCGCCTACATGTTTGTACCATATTAGAAGCATCACGTAAATCGTATTGGTAGTAGTTAAACTTCAAGATACATGAATCATCCCAAACCCGAAACCGATAGAAAATGTTTATTTCTTATCATCAATTGAATCATTGTTGTTGTGTTATGATTAAACTGAGTATGGCATCTGCGCGATGATATAAAAAACAGGATTTGATCTGCTATCACAATCGAATTCATATTTCAATATACAACTGTATATACAACTCTAGCGTTTATATTGAAGTTATATAAACAAAATATTAGTCAATTGAATTATATTCACCTTTACGGAATTTATATAGCAGACACAATCTTACTTTGTTACATGTAATACGAAAAAATGAAAAAAATGGACAGTACGCTTGATAATATGCAAAAAAGTAGTGAGTACTATACTAAGACTGAACTAAACATTTCAGCTGCTATTTCAAGAGGTACAATAAGGCATACCCAAATATCACCCCATATCTGCTCTGGTGAAGATAACAGTACTACAAATCTAGCAGTATTTGTACATATTCATGCAACTCTCACCTTAATCGTCGCTTTCTGCAGGCTGATTGCTCCACGACATCCGAAATCGCTATCCTGTTCACTTTTATAGTAGGAAAGGGTACCATCCTTCAACACGATGAACCTAGGCTGCCATCCGTGAATATAATTAGTCCACTTACTTAGGTATCCCTTCAGCTCTGGTGTGCTCAAATTTAATTCTGATTCCGAATCGTCACTATTCGATATGTTATTATGCAAATAATAATCATCGCCCATTTCCACCAACTTACTGTTTATTGCACTTATTGAACTGAATAATTAGTACTGATTTTTACAATCAAAACATCTATTTTCCTGTTTTGTTTTTGGAGGTGTAACCCACAATGTACACTAAATCGAAAATAAACACACGGCTATTTAAAAAAATTCGTAGCGAATATTACTATTCAAAAGTTACGCCCACCATTTCATTTGAAAGCCGAACATTGATAACGGAACACTGACAAATACTCTACAGATCGGTGCCGTGAATAATACCAACTTTCAATCGTCGATCTTTTACCTACTGCGATTGCTGTTATTTTTGTGATTTTCTCTTCTCCCTTTATTAAGACCAAAATATGAATTATTATTCACATACAAACTGACAACTCGAGTACAACTCGCAGGGTTGCCATTAGATTGTTATACTAATAGCTGCTTAAAGACCAAATGTTTTACAATATTAGATGTGAAACGAATTGGAAGCGTGCAATTAACATTGGTAGTTTAATAAATTCATTACATCGTATCTAAAAAACAAACCTCAAACGTAACGGTTCGTGTTTTAGGAAATTGTACCAACTTTTTATTTGTGGAGAGTTCATTCAGAATACTTTAATAATGGCAACTCTGATTAAGTAACCAAACATGACAATGCACTCCACGTCCCGCATAGCGTTTTGGCTACCTGGGCAGCCATGGCCACCAGAAGGCTACCAAAATTGATTCAGTGACGGTTGTCGAATCCAATTTGACAAAACAAAGTCGCCTGTATCCAAGTTAGCCGAGCGTTTTATCTTCTCACCTTCGCTGAAAATGTCAAAGATTTCAATGTGGAAAAATCCTGGTATTGTATCGTTTGAGTTGTATTTCTGGCAGCGGTGAGGCAGTCGGTCACCAGAATGTCTGCCAGCCATATTTTTCCAGCTGGCAGCGTTTAGTCAGCCATCTGGCAGCCATGCGTATGCGGGACTGTGTTGATTATGTCCTCTGGTGGAGAGCATACGAACAGCACATCAATGCACACGGAAAAACTCGGTTCAGCAGGTTATTATATTGATTATATTATATTAATAAATTTATTTCAATCTTTTCTATATTGAAGAATCCAACTAACTCTTTTGCGATCGCTGCGCTGCCCGAGTGGCGAGCTTTGAACTAAGCGATGGTGATAATTTTCAGATTTTGCTTGAAAATTCGAACAAAATGCAGGGTTTTTATTTGTTTTTTCATATAATCGAATACTAACATACAAAACCGTGTGAAAATTTGGTAAAAAAACGATCATTAATGATTCAGTAACTTTCCGTGGTATGTTTGATCGATATTTATGGAGAAATCGTAACATGAAATACCAAATTCGAAGAAGTGAGGTTGGGTACTGTTTTTATATCTGGGATATTCTTTGTTTTTTGGGTTGGATTTTAAGATTAATTGATAAATTATGATCAAAAGTTTTATGACTAGTCTATTTACTCATGTTTTATCATCTAAATCAAATCTGTATGTGATCTGAAATTTTCAAATTTCATCCGAGATTGTCAAGAGTATAGGACAATTTGAAATCATATGTTTGATGACAACACGTGAATAATCGTTTTTCTTACCCATATTTGTAAGGTTTTGCCATCTGAATTCTTCAAAACTCAAGTAAATTGAAAAATTCCTCAAATTTTTTTTCTAAATACATGGGATATGTCAAAACAATCACCATAACGCTATCTCGTGGTGACCACGCTGATTGGATTGTTCAATAGCATGAAATCAAGAATAATCTAGTTTTAATAAGAGTTAATAAAAAATGAAAATTTATAAAAGGATTCTCAATTCACGAATCTTTAAAGCATAGGATATACTTACTTTTCTTAGAGCGAAATCAATCACCTGTCAGCTTCGAGCGAAATCAATCTTCAGTTCAGCAACGCCATCGCACGGTATCACATTCAACATATCAAATCAATTGTATCGGTGCGCAGTGCTGCTATTTTGGCGCGCTCGAATTGACATTTCTCTCCCCTACTTCTATGTACGAGATTCGAGGCGGACTAGCCTGAGGGCGTCATACTCGCAAAAAAGGATGTTGCCAATGATTTGTTCGGGAAATGTTAGAGCTGGATATCTTGTTAATATGATGTTAATATGATGTCAGTCCGAAAAAGCATATAGAAAACTCTGCAGTTTCCTATATTATTTATTCACTTTTCAAACCGGTTATTGAACCAAGTCCCGTGGGGGAGAGTGTCATATACCATTCTAATCAGTTCGTCGAGATTGTAAAATGTCTCATCATCATCATCTTACAACACTGCAAGTGGAAAATATGGGACACTGGTGTGATCGTTCTTTTAAAGATATTTTATATTGTTTAAATTATTGCATCCATTTTTAAATTATGTTTACCTCTTACTAACAATAAGGATTATTTTTTCTGGTTATCTCAAATTTAAAACGTGTAGACGCGCGTGTGAAATCTATAGAGCATTGTATAACTCCTTGCAGATGATTGTCTGACCATGTTCAACTAGGACATACTTAAATATCGTTTAAGGGGTTGCACCACTGTAGAAAAATAAGAGAAGGACTTTTTTGGGGAATTATTTTGGGATCCAAAAAATTGAGTAATCCGAATTTTGTATGAGCACAAAAAATGATCAATTTTAAAAATTAAAAAACCAAATGGTGGCATTTCCGCGAAAGTGCTGTATTTTGACGACCGGAAATTCAGCTCCCGCAATTTTCGATCTAGAACAAAAAAAAAACAAAACATTTTCCAATTTCATATCACAGTGTGAAAAGAGATACGTAGTGGTTTTTAAATTAATGAATTTTCTGTAAAATAGCAGCCCTTTGAAAATAAAACCGCATTTCTTCAGCACAGAATTAAAAAAAAAATATTCACAATTTTCAAAAACTCCTACGTACCTCTGTGGAGATAACTATCGAGAGTACTTGACTTATGTTTCCGGCCAGCTCAAAAAACGTGGTTCTGATTTATTCGAGAATTTTTTTTTTTACGCTTTTCATCTTTTGGAATATTATTTTTAAGATCATACATGACCTTCTGCAATGAAAAAAAATTCCGATTTTTTAAGAATTCTACAGTGGTGTAACCCCTTAAACTGCGCGGTGTATCTATATGATATTCCATAGTTATGTTTAGGAAGGGAAAATTGACATAAATTTACATCGTGAAACGCGTGGTACTGCAATTAATAGTTTGATCTGGTCAAATCGTTCCAGAACACGAAAGATTAAATATATGAAAGCGTGACGGTACTTCCGATAGCCAGCTGTTACATATATCATATCTCAGTAGAAAGTATATATTAAGGCCATCGTCCAAGTACCATGCGCGCGTGTGGTTTTAGGAAATTTCGAAGTCAACATTTCATAAGGGCACATAAACCAATGAGAGTTTCTCTTTGTTTACTTTCACTTTTGTGAATATCTCCTTAATTTTCACGTGTACCTACAAAGTATTCGTGTAGAATGAAAGACAATATCCCCATGTTTCCAACAGTACCAAATATGTAACGAACGTTTGTATAATAACGCAGATATAGTCGAAAGAGAAAGTAAACAAAGAGAATCTGTCAATTGTTTTTAGGCCCTTTTGAAATGTTGACGTCGATTTAAAAAAATTACCCAAACTTTCGGACCTTTGAAAAACTTTTATCTATCTGCAGAGTGAAAATGGCTAGAAAATTCGGAGGATTTTCCGAGTGTTATTAAAAACAGCTCTGAAAAATGAGTGTTTTTGTGATCTTTCACAATTATCTGGAAAAATAATGCGATGATAAGCAATTTTTTCCAATAAACCTCATGCTACAAGAATTATTTTCAGACACATTTTTGAAAAAGCTTTTCACGCTTTTCATGGAAGATCAACGAATTTCATATAACTGATTTCGTTGTATTTTGAGCTATATTTACTTGTGCGTTTCTGTCAATTTCTTGACAAACAATTTCACAGTAAATTAAATTCGAAAAACTAGTTTTAAATAAACGAACTAATAATTAATAATTGTAGCACTTTAAGGCCAGGTTTCTAAAAAAAAGTGTTAATTTTTTATTCAGGGGTTAGCTAAGTGTGTGTTTTTACAGATAAAAATACATAATCATAATTTCTTTCCTTTTCATTATTTCAATAGGACGGCTCTGAAAACAGCTTTTCAAACTCGTTCGATTTATTATTGAGTGTAATCATTTCTTGGAAACAAAAAAAAAACAGTTTCATATTCTGTATCGAATTGGCTATCTTAACTGAAAAATTTCCACCGAGAAAAAACAAAATAATGATATTGATTTTATGGTGTAGTTCCAACCATAGAGGGACATCTAACGAGTAAAATGCTGTTTGTTTCAGCGAGTGACACCCAGTTAAAAAAAACTTGGTTTCGAGAAATAGTCGATCAATTTTTTTATTCGTGACTAACCGTACCTGTGCGCGCACTGTTTCCTCTTTTTCTACCAACTTCTCGGTCACGTGTACTTTCGGTATTAATTCTATATAAATTCTAACAGTATTTGCTAACAATTTACGGATAAAAAAATAAATTTTTGAAAAATTGTTTGGAGAAACCTGGCCTCAAATTTATAAACTTTTAGTTGAAATAAACGAAATTATATCTAGTTATTTAAATTAACGCTTTTGTTTGTTGAAATCATACATTTTTGAATTAAATGATTTCTTCCAAAATAATTTGCAAGGTAATTTACGATACGATTTATCTCGATTTATATTCGTTTTCAAATTCTTAAAAACCAAGCTTTTGTTTGAATTTTGGAATTTTTCAAGTCATGTAGCCCTTTTGTCGCCAGACGATCGAATTAGTCACATACCACAATCAATCCTTGGTATTTTAATTCGTATAGCATCCAACGATTTGGTGCTCTATCAGTCCGAACAAGATTAGGATACTGCATCAGATATTTCTATAAAAAAATGTATTATGTAATTTTCAAAAATATTCCTAATTATCAACACATTTGCTTGATTTGTTGAGAACCCCCTAGGAAATGGAAAAGCAGATAAAATTTCACTTATAAAACGCGTACAAACTTCATCCGCGGAGAATTGAAGCTCTGGTTTATTCGCGGGAAAAATGCTTTGGTTTATAAGAAATAAAAATAATACGGTTCATTCAAACAGTCAACTTAGTTACAACATTACACAAATAAGATCATAAATAAATTGAATGATATTAAGGTATATCAGGATGGAATAACATAGGCACAGCCGATAACATCAACTCAACTTTGGTTGACATGTAATAACACATGGATCAATAAGTCCCGAGACTAAAGCAGAGATGACGCTCGTAGTAAACCAGTAACCAGGTCTTTCTAGAGTACTAACCTTTGCTTGAAACGGGTCAAAATTTTAAGTCGATCCGACCAGAAACAGCTGAGTTATCGAGGTTGGAGTAAAGTCGTTTTGTAGTTTGTTTAAGAAAATGGAAAAAACCGAGTTTCGTGTTTTGATAAAACATTGTTTTTTAATGGGTAAAAACACCGTGCAAGCGAAACTATGGATTGAAAAATGTTATCCGGACTTTTGTCCATCAAAAGCAACGATTTGTCGGTGGTTCGCCGAGTTTAAACGTGGTCGTACCGACACAAATGACGCGGAACGCTCGGGTAGACCTGTGGAAGCCGTTACACCGGAAAATGTGAGTGAAGTGACAAAAATTATAATGAAAGATCGTAAAGTGAAGCTCCGTGAGATTGCTGAGACGACACAGATATCATATGGAAGTGTATTTACTATCATTCATGAAAAACTGAGCATGAAAAAAAAAATTTTCCAAGTGGATGCCGCGATTGCTTTCGATGGAACAAAAACAGCAACGAGTCGATGATTCAGAAAGCAGTTTATCGCTATTTACTCGCAACGAAAAAGATTTCTTGCGTCGTTACGTGACCATGGACGAAACATGGATACATCACTACACTCCAGAGTCGAAGCGGCAGTCATCTGAGTGGCGCACAGCTGGCGAAAGCCGTCCGAAGCGTCCGAAAACGCAGCAGTCAGCTGGCAAAGTCATGGCGTCAGTTTTTTTGGGATACGCATGGCGTGATTTTCATTGACTACCTCGAAAAAGGTAAATCGATCAACAGTGATTATTATATTGACTTACTGGTGCGTTCGAAGGAGGAAATCGCAAAAAAAACGACCGCACATGCAGAGAAAAAAATCCTTTTTCATCAAGACAATTCACCCTGCCACAAGTCGATGAAAACAATGGCGAAATTGAACGAATTGGGCGTTGATCTGCTTCCCCACACCCCATACTCGCCAGATTTAGCCCCCAGTGACTACTGGCTCTTTGCTGATCTTAAAAAAATGCTCCAGGGAAAAAGATTTGGCTCAAATGAGGAAGTCATCGCTGAAACTGAAGCTTAATTTGAAGCGAAAGATAAATTTTTTTACAAACATGGTATTGAAAAATTGGAAAAACGTTGCAACCATTGTATCACCCTAAAAGGTGATTATGTTGATGAATAAAAAAAATTTTGTTAAAAAAATGTTGTTTCCATTGTTAGTCTCGTTGATTGATTCGTTAGTTGATTCAAATCAAACAGTGATCATTGTTGATGTTGAAAGGAGAAATTGGTTCAAAACAATTAGATTCTATAATGAAGATGAATCAAATTCAAAAATTTGCTAACAGTTTTGCTATTTTAAACATGCTCCATTTCTCTGCGTGTAGAGAGGTAAATGTTGGAAAAACGGGCTAAAAAGGGGATTTCGGAACGAAATACTAAGAACGACAAATTAGATCTTTGTCATAGATCTTAGTCATTAGATTTGACATAGAGATGGTGAAGAAACGGAGGAAGGGGGAGCGAAAAAGTGACATAAAAAAGAGCTTGCTAGTTCCGATAATGATGGTTCTCTCGGCGTCCCTGGTTACTGCAGATGAAAAAAATCAAAGAATGAAAAGACTCATTCTTTACTCAATAATCAAAACCGTTTGTCAGCTGAATGAGCAATTTGTATGTCACAACCCACCGTTAACCTCTTGTAGTAACATTTCTATTGCGTTTTTTAATCGAATTGTTGTCAAATTTATCTAAAGAAACCGTCAGATCTTTATCCATACTATCTTATGACCACTTAAAACAGTTTATTTATAGAAAATATTCAGTTAGAGGAAAGTTAAAAAATGTGCATCTAACCACTAACAGAAAACATAAACAAAATTGTAAAAAAAAACGAAATGTGAAAAATAAAACAAAACTTTTTATTTTTAATTTGTTCTTTATTCCGTAACTAGTGCTTTCCATTTCAGTAATCAATAAATTCACTTTTATCTGATAAAAGGTGCATTCTTTTCGTCTGGACTATAAAAATGACATAGCGCTGATTTCAGCTAACTTAAAATTGTGTCCTCAAGTTGAACCGTCTATAAGTGGTTCGAGTCGAACGGCTTCGATCATAAGAATCGAAGATGAAACCGTAATTAATCTATTCCTTTTTCAACCACTCAAGATTCCGATTTGAAATAATTTTGAAGAATGTAAAGTTTGTTTATATTGCTTCAATATATGCTTAGTAGCTATCTTTTAAAATCTGTAATGGAGCATAAAAATTATTCAATATATAGTACAATGTTTCTTATTCCATATATTTCTTATATAACATAACAGGTTCCATGCATACTTTTCAAACACACAAAAAGTTAACAGATGCTAATATGCAAATTTTATAATATACTCGAATGTTTCCATTTAATTTATACTCCTAATAACTGTACAAAATATCTTAGGTGGGCCTTCCGACCATGTTTTCTTCTTAGTATCAAAATGAATTTCATGTGATGATGTATTTACCTTCATGCTTCGAATAACGGACCAAGTTTATCAGTCGTATTACACACAGCAATGATATCAAAAAACTATATTTTTTCAGACTTTACATATGTTTTGCCATTTACATAATAAAATGATATATATATATATATTAAACTAACTTCAGAGAGCAATCCATCTTTTGTGTCTCGTGGTGCTTTCAAAAAATTATTATTGTGCTTTACTGGCCGGTATTTCGAAGGAATATTCGTTGATCTTTAGTTAAACTGTGATTTTTGCATAAATAAGTTGCTGTTTTTACTGTTTATACTACATACAGGGTCCGCCATGTAACTTTTTTTTTAACTCGCGGTTATTTCGACATTGGTAACCTAAATGTCACTTCTGATTTGACAGAACTTAATTTTATCCTTTTGCTGAACGAAAATGGTTGTGTATACGCTTGAGGAACACGTAAAAATAGTGCAGTTTTACTTTGAAAATCATGGTAATGTTGCGAAATGTGTTTGCCAAAAAATCATCTTCTCGGATGAGGTACATTTTCATCTCGACGGGTATGTTAATAAGCAAAATTGTCGCATCTGGGGGACGGAAAACCCGCACGTTATCATGGAGAAGCCGATGCATCCTCAGAGAGTGACGGTTTGATGCAGATTTAGGTCTGGCGGCATCATTGGGCCATTTTTCTTCAAAAATGAGGCAGGAGCCGCCACCACGGTCAATGGCGAGCGCTACCGCGCCATGATTAGCGATTGGTTCTTACCGTTACTTGAAGAGGAAGACTTGGACACCAATCGGTTCCAACAAGACGGCGCTCCGTGCCACACAGCCAACGCTACGATCGATCTTCTGCGCACAGTCTTCGAAGATCGAATTATCAGTCGAAATTAGGATGTCGTTTAGCCGCCTCGGAGCTGTGATTTGACGCCATTAGACTATTATCTTTAGGGGGCTGTCAAAGATAAGTGTTATGTGGACAAGCCAGAGACAATTCAAGCCTTGAATGACAACATTCGTGCAGCCATAGCTGAAATAAAGCTGCATACAGTCGAAAAAGTACAAAAAACGGGACCGACCGTATGGCGTACTGCAAGGCCAACCGAGGCAGCCATTTGAATGAAATTATATTCCACAATTAACCGGAAGGATTGTACTTAAATATAAAAAATAAAGTTTGAAGTCGGATGAACCGTTTGTGTTTTATTGCATGTTTAAAAAAAAAAGTTACATGGCGGACCCTGTATACAAATTTCATAAAAGCGACGTCTTCTTCTTCTTCCTTTCTTCTGGTTAGCGTTACCTCACTTAAAATGACACCGATTTGATGGTACAGCAACTTAGGCTATATTGCCAGTTAGTGTTTGTTTATAGTTCAATGTTTTTTTTTCATTGGACTTCAAACTAAAATCTCGCTGTGTGGCTACGTCGAGCCGTCAAAGTACGAATAAGAGTTCTTTCTTTCTCGCTCACCCGTTGAGAGTTTTACCGGAAGTGCCAAAAAGCGACGTCAAATGGCAATCGTTAAACCAAGAAAAACATACAGAAACATAATTCTTCATTTTTTTTAGTTCCATACTCACGTAAGTTCTATGACAACTGTACCACCAGTACCTTCACAAAACATAAAATCTGATGTTATCATTTTTTTTTCAAATTGATGACAAGTCGTTTAGCAAAAACGAAAGAGATTAATGTGTAATTATTCACAGATGCGACACGAGACCAAAAATATATACAACTTTATATCTATATTAATCATCGAAACTCATTCCTGTTTCCTTGAACTACAATCTTAAAGGGTATTTAAAATATATGGCTTTAAGGCGATATGGTCACAGTTAAACAGTTATACCTTTAGCAAGGCTTCGATCTGTTTCAATTAAATAAGGGACATCGGGGTTAGACCGGGCAGTTTAAATATCTAATAAACCAACAATTATTTCTATCCTTAGATTGACTATGTTAACACGCTTCTATGTGTCAGACAGACGTCAGTTAGCTACGTCAGTATGACGCTGAGTAAATTCAATTTATCGTCAATCGTGTTCATGTCAAAACATGTAGGTTTTTATATCGATTTTTTTAAATTTTCTGATATTTTTGGTATATTTGATTTCTGTGTATCGTAACGACAGTCTGGTTAATGCTTTTAAAAGTTCATTTCGTGCAAAATCCAGTGATTATTGAGTCCTTCGTATAGCGTGGTAAACAAAACTATTATTGCACCTCTTAAATGAATTGTCGGAGCAGGGCTAAACCAGACAAAAAAGTGGGCCTCAGCCGGACACACTAAACTAGATTTACTAAAAATTTAATCAAGTCGTTCATTGTATGTAGCGAAACAATCAAATTGTCTTCAATGAAAACTCTCTTCAGTTTCAGCATAAATTATTTGGAACAGCAGGGTGTCAAATTTCGAGACATTACCTATATTTTCGGTAAGCACGATTATGTCTCACGTATGGTTGAAACCAACAGAGAATCCATTCGAATATGGTTTCAATGTCCTCGTGTTCATTAAGATATCTTGAGATTTGGCACTCTACTCTACTGTATTCGTTCTTTATTTTTGTGTGAAACTTTATAATTCGGCTTAGCCCAATAAGAAGTACGGATTGGCCCCGTGGTCCCTGGAATATTGGTACGAAAACGAATGCATATTTTTTTCCAAATCACAAATTGGAAATTGTAGCTGAATGTTGAAGCTACACAACGGTATAGATAACTTGGGTAAAAACATAGTTGTAATGGATGTTTTTTTTTTCATTTTCCAAAAAGCGTCCGAATTTGCCCCGGTCTTCCCTAAATTTGTGTAAAACTAACTGTTGAATTTTCTACAGCTTGACTATACGTATTTCGATTTTCCTCGCTCCATTGTGTCAATTATTTCTACATAACTATTTTATTTAGGCCACCGTTTAGTTGTATCACGGTTTCATCTTTGGATTGAGGTGAATCATTTTCGTTTGCACTACGTATCTCCCGTTCGAGATCTGCTAAACTGTTTTCGTATTGATCATCATGACCACTTTTTTCACTAAATGAGTCTGATTTGAAGTTCTGTTGAAATTTACTACTTGTTCGAAAAAGACTTTTTGGACAGTCTTTGAAAAATGGGAAGCATTCTCCAGGACCAGATTGCCCTTTACCTATGTTTTCAGCAGAAACATACTCTTGCAGATGTTCTGAATATGGCGACATAGATGCTCTAGAAATTTAAAAATTCAAATTAAGTTGATGATTAACTTCAGTTGTTAAAAGAGAACTCACGTGAAAAACAATCGCAAAATTTCCCCTATCAATCCAAATTTCTCTACTGGGTTCGAATGTACTTCACAAATTGCACGCAGTATACAAGCTTTTCCATCCAGTCCGAAATTGGCAATGAAATCTTCCACTACGGTGTACAACAAAGCTCTGAAGAAGAACGAAGATAAACGAAATCGTTGATTGTCAATCCGAGCTTAAGCTATACACAAATTACCTTTCTCCTCCATGGAATGCATGTTTGTGTTCTTCAGGTAACTCGGGTGTCCTAGGTTCGTCATCACCGCCATCGATGAAGTTGCTGGTAATCTTGAATCTTTCACTACTTTCAAAACTCGGTGAGCTACGCTTACGTCTTCTGGAGTGCATGTAATCGGAAACGTAATCGGCCAAAACAGTTCCTGCCGCACGACCCATCGACCGCGCAAACAACGGTGGTAGCACTCCCAAAGGATTTTGGTTATCCGTTAAACCGAGCTTGTCGAAGTCGACTGAAATAATGTTAGCAAATATTGTAGTGAGAGGTGAATCAACTTTCCTTTACTAGTTTTTTGTCTATACAACTTTATTTTACGAGTGTGAATCGAGAATTTTTGGAAATACTACATAGTTCAAAAGACCATTGCGTTTTAAGAGTTGAACTTGAGTTAAACCATCAGATATTTACAACACATGGTTGGGGATGGTTTGTTTATTTTAAAAACAAATTTTTCCCATACTTACTGGTGACTGGCAAACTGATTGAGATGTTTGATAGAAATCCAGTGGGTGGATACCGTACGAAAGGCAACGCGATAGTTGGCGCAATGGTCAGGGATGTGCCAGGTGGAAGCGCCAGTCTTCCATCATCTGTTATCCAAATTAATCGCTTTTTGCGACTGTGTGGTTTTTTAGAGTCAGCGGCGATGTGCGATGTTTTTTCTGGGGTTTCGCTATCATTAAAATGAGAAATCGGAGCAGCACTAGAGTATTCATTTGTTTGTTGAGTATCATCATTCTGATTGTATTTTTTGCGATATACTTTGTTGTCTTTCTGTAAATATTTTTTAGCATTTTTCATTGAAATTGCTTCAGTACTAGCAATCAGCTCTTCAAAATTATCGACAGTGTCATCTTCATATTGTTCATGATTTATCATGTCACTATTGTGTAAATTTTCTGTGTGATATGGCACTTCAAATTTTTTAACAAAGTTTTCATCTATTCTATTTCCATTTTCAGAATTACTATACTGGCTGGGTTCGAGGTCGTTTGTTGAACTGCTTCTCTCTCGAGAGTTTGATATATCGTGTGTCACTGCCGTTTGAGAGGCAACAGTCAGAAGCGTTAATGCTATCCTGTACCATCGTATTTGCATTTTCCTGTTATTTCGTGATCAAAAGAAGAGCCGGCAGCTAAAATGGAAATATAAGGAGTCAGTTAATCTTCATAACATGCGGCAGTATAGAGGGGTGCGCCTTTTTATGTCGATATTGTAACATTCTATAACTTTGACATTTGACAACCGATTGACTTGACCTCAGTCGCTCGAATTGTCGAGACTGATCCTGATTTTTGGATTATTCTTTCGGACTTCCTTTTGTGTTTTTTTGAGACTTTGCTCTACGCCAGCAAGACTCAGACTGTTTACGAGTTTAGTTTTTTTAATGTGGAACACATTTTTGTTTTCTATATAGGGGTGCAAATTAGAAACTCAAGAAAAATACACGTGAAAATGTAATCAGGTTTTAAACAATTACAGCTCAGTCAATTTTGTATCAATTATTAATATTATGTCACCATTTGATTGGAAATATTTCTGCGTATTGATTTGAATGTTTATAGCCATGTATTTTTAATTGTATATCATTGAAATGTTGAATAATAGCTAGCAATGTCCTATTTTGTTTGCAAAAAATCTCCGGCATACCGGATTTCCCTGCCATAGTCGATGGTTTTGAAGGAGTAAGCGATATATCAAAGGGAAAGCATCGCTCTGATTGGTCAATCGATGCAAAAGCGAAGCTGTTGGAAGCACGCGAATCTATAAATATAAGCAAAATTATAGCTAACGTTTTAGTCCTGCGCGTAGTATGCTAGAGGTAGGTTGTTGCTACACAGCAAGACAAAAAGTGCTATAAAACGATTTGAAGCTTTAACTAGTATGCTCTGATCATGTGTCATGCAAGATCGAATGAAATTCCATGTGTTGTCGTTTTGCCTGAGAAATTGACAACTACTCCAGGGTAAATTTTGAGTGCATAAGATTAATTTCTAATTTATATAAGATGAACTCGATTGAAGATGAGATAAAGTTTATCGCTTCAACCGAAATCGCAGAAGGATAATAATGGTAGAGGAACGCTATAAAAATAACTGCTTGCATACAAAACTTGAACACAAGCTTGGCGAAGAGAAGCTTAAATATTGATATCCGTATCGCAAGCATGTACAAACATATAATTGCATACATTTGGGCTATTGATGTAATTTCGTCGGCTACAAAACAAATACAAATCACGACAATTAGAGTCTATACGAGGTCTGTTCAAAAAGTTCCCGAAATTTTTTAATTGCGCGCGTCTGGAGAGTCCGGTGGTCAATTTTTTTTTATTGTGTTGTTACATATGTCCCTAATGTATGGTGAAATTTTCAGCTGTATTCATTGTTTACATTCTGTCTTGTAGCGGCTGGTGTAGACGTGTTTTTTTGAGCTCGGCGATTTTTGTCTTGGTGACGTTGGGTGCTTCCACGTGGACGATTGTGCTTTTGTTTCGACATCATAACCGTACACCCATGTTTCATCACCAGTTATGACCCTTTCAAGTAAATTTGGATCGTCGTTGACGTCGTTTAACAGCTTCTGAGCGATGGTAATGCGTTTGTTTTTTTGATCAAAATTCAGCAGTTTTGGAACGAATTTTGCTGCCACTCGTTTCATGCCCAAAACATTTGAAAAAATATGATGGCATGAGCCAACTGATATGCCAACTTCATCAGCAACTTCTCTAATAGTGATTCGGCGATCATCCATAATCATTTTTTCCACTTTTCCCACATTTTCATCGATTATTGACGTGCTGGGTCGACCGGAGCGTTCGTCGTCTTCAACGTCTTCGCGGCCATCTTGGAAACGCTTATACCACTCGTAAACACTTGTTTTTTTCATAGCAGACTCGCCGTAGGCTCTCTGTAACATTTCGCACACTTGGTTACACTTTATTTCATTTTTCACGCAAAATTTAATACAAATTCTTTGACTCTTCAATTCTTCCATTGTTTAAACTAACAAAAATCGCCGAGCTCAAAAAAACACGTCTGCACCAGCCGCTACAAGACAGAATGTAAGCAATGAATACAGCTGAAAATTTCACCATACATTAGGGACATATGTACCAACACAATAAAAAAAATTTTGACCACCGGACTCTCCAGACGCGCGCAATTAAAAACTTCCGGGAACTTTTTGAACAGACCTCGTATTCTGGGTTCGCGTGTTTGGTGTTGGTTCCTAATGAAGATCAATCTAAGCAGACTCTCGTGCATTTGCGAATTCAAAAGTGTGGCGATTAATTTAAAATATCGATCATTAGAAGTTTTGGTTGCCTTGTTCCACATCAATGGCTCGAACAACCCCATGGGGCTGATCCTTGTAGTTTTATTGCAAAGGTTTCTATTTCGTTGAAATACTAATGTCGTTTTCGTTTTGAAATGGCACTACACCAGTGCTACACGTTTTCTGCACCGATACCACTGGTGTAGCACTCATCAAAAGTTCGGTGTAGCTCTGTGCAATGGAATCGTTTATTGTAATCAAGGGTTACTGTTAATGTTTTCATCATTTTGTTCGTTTATTTATGCCATGGTGTAGCACTGCGCCGGTGTAGTGCGGTTTGAAAACGAAAACGACATAATATAAGATATGCAAATCGTTATTTTGTCACAAAATCAACAAGAGAAAATCCATTTGTGAATGTTGCTGATGGAGTGTGTTAGTGCAAGGAAACTGAAACCGAAACAAGCAGTTTTCCGAAAAATTCGCAAAGTTTTCGCATAGAATTTCCACTTTACCTACACACCAGGGCCGCTTTTACAAAGGGGCAGTGTCCAATTCACAGTCATCTGTAAACAACCGGATTTCGATAAATCCTATACAAATATTACGGAACATTTCTTTTCATTTTACTGACATGATTTGTTTTTTCAGTAAAAGATTTGCCAATTTTCAGTTCAATTGTGCCAATTTCAATTTTCAGCCACCCAAAAATTTTTTTTATCTAAATTTTTTTTTCGGTAAAGAACTCGAAAATATTCGACACGTATTTTTTTTATTTCAATATGGTACGTAAAATTTTCGAGATATGATTTTTTGAAATTTCGTGTTTTCGAAAAAGAGCCTTTTTTTCAACAGCCTATACTGTAAAATCTAATAAAGATATAAAAATTCGTCCAAGACATGAAATGTGCGTCTTTTTCTTAGCTTTTAGATAAGCGATTTCATAAAATAACCTTTAAAGTTAAGATAATGAAAAAAGTTAAAAATTAATAAACAAATAAAAAATATAAAACTTGGGCCTATTTTTTTCTTTTTTTTTTAAAGAAACCTTAGGGGTTTAACTCAATCTTGGCAAAGTTTCAGAGTGGAAAGATCAATACATTCAGAACAGTGAATTTTTCAATTAAGATCCGCACGCGCGGAGCGTACCGCAGCGCAATTCGCTCGGATACGGGCTTAAAAGGCTATCCGCATTATACCGATCCGAGCTCTCCGGTGTTGACTTTTTTTGTCGTGAACACGACTTACTTTACTATATGACGCCTTTTCAAATTTTACCCTCTGAGAGAGTGATAAGTTTTTGATCGTAAATATCTACTGTTGTATCTAATGTATCTACATAATTCTTGCTACATGCCATCGGAAATATGATCACAATTCTATGATAAAATTTTCAGTTATGTGACATAATCTCAAATAGTTCAAAATTAAACTTTTCTGAAATGTTTGGTATAAATTAGTGATGGGCAAAACATTTCTTTTCGAAGAACCGTTCAGTCATGCAGAGTTCTAGTAAAAGAACTAGTTCTCCAGAGTCGTTCGTTCATTCTTTTCATAGCTGGATTGTTTCTTGAGCAGTAAAAGGTCCCTCAAATTAGAAAAGAGGTTTCGTGATGAAGCTTCCTTATTAGAGAACTACCGTTCTCTAAAAAGGTTGAGCGAGCAAAAAAAGGTCCTACAACTTAAAACGGAAGAACTACCATTCTCGAAAAAAGAACTATTGCTCATTCATTCTTTAAAAAGAACTAGTTCTTTTGAACCGTTCGCGAACGAATTGCCCATCTCTAGTATAAATGAGTATCAAAGAGGATAATTCATAAGGCGCGTTTGCCTTTCTCGTATTTTGAAAGCCCATAGCTCAGTGATCTGTCGAAGGATGTATATAATCTAACTACCAAGAGAATCGAAAATTTTCAACTTGAACGTGTATTGCAACAACATTGAAGTTTACACTATTGAAAAACCTGTTTGATTTAACCCATGACAGCACCAGCCAATCAGAACGCAAGATGTCTGCTTCTATACAAGAGCATCCATATAAAAGTGGTTCATTTTTCCTACCATTTAGCGAATGCAACTGTTCCCGAAACAAGACACACGAGAGCAACATCGAGGACCTGTCGTCTCACTGTTTCCCGTTCTGCGAACAGTAAAAGAAATTTTAGCAAATGGGCTGTCCGTACACCGCTGCCAGTAGCAGGTATAAAATGAAATGTGATGTGAGAAATAGCGTCATTTAAGTTAAAGCAGCTACTCTGAACGCACGAGATACCGTCAGCACGATGGCACCGAAAACCGGTAGAAAGACAACCAAAAAGTCCAGCAAGGCCCATTCAAAGCACTTTTCAGTGCTAAAGATCATCATAAATTGTGGATCCCTTAAAAGGATTTTTTCCACTGGAACTCCACTTTATGTTAATAATAAATTGCACATCAAACCATGAATAAATAGAATCTCTGCGAACTTTGTATCAAAATTAAATTTGTATCAAAATTAAATTTGTATTTCTAGTATTATTATTGCCAGTGTTTATTTGTTTCTTGTTTTCCGTTGAGATTAGTTGCGTCCACTACCAGGAGCTCCAAACTGAAGGTTTTTGGTGTGGGGGAGTGTGGTGGCCAAAAAAGAAATAAAGAACTAGTTGAATTTTGTCGCTTTCCTATCATTTTCTGAGCAACTGTTGCCGAAACAAGACACACACGAGAACCATCTCAGATCTAAATGCAGATCTGTTTGATTGTGACAATTCAAGGCACTTTTTAGTGCCACAGATAATCATTAAGAGTTAAATAAACTTTCAATATTTCCTACCAAAAGATTCATCGAGATGGAAGTTAAAATAATTTCCACCGTCACTAACACATTCAATTACGAACGGTAATGCGAAAGTAAAATTGATGATGTTGAACACATCTTTATACTAGTATACAAATATGCCGTGCGAAACAGAGTTGCCACGTATACAGATCAATATGTATTTTGGTCGTGAATACTTTAGTATGCGGCCGAAAACAAAAATTGTTAGAACAAAGGTTTCCACTTGATTTGCGCATTCTACTTTCCAGACGTATCAGAACTGGCTAAACTTAAAGCAATTTTAAATCTTTCTTTTTCACAGTGTTGTGGTCGTCCTGAAAAGGACGGGGTTTTTGTTCAACTCCTCGTCGTTACGGATGGCCACCCAAGTAGCAATCCGCAACTAGTTCTGATACGACAAAGTCCAAACTATGTTGCAACAAGAGCACGAATATGTGTTTTATGTTATACTGGTTAAAACATGGTGACAGCAATGTTTCATCATAACATAACTAGTTATGAAATAGTTATTTAGGTTTCCAATCATATCATCTTTGTGTCATATTGAATTAAATATATTTTATAAGCTATCGTTACTTAATCCAAACATATTTTAATCACAACAATGCTTCTAGCCACTAGTTGAAAATAAGTTTATTTGACTTCAATAGTAGCAACCCGTAACTAGTTTTGATACCACCTAACCCAACTGTGTTGCAACAAGAGCACGAACATGTTTTTTATGTTATACTGGTTAAAACAAGGTGACAGCAGTGTTTCTTTATAACGTAAACATTAAACTAACTATCATTTGTAAGTTATCGTTACTTGATTCTAACATATCTTTAATCACAGCTATGTTTTCAGCTACTAGTTGAAAAAAGGTTTATTTTCCGTTGCGAAACCATTATAAATACGCTAACGTATATGTGAATCGTTACTGTGAATTGATATAGCAATAACTTACACTGAAATGAAAATCTTATTTATATTCATTAGATTTGTCATATGAATCATATGCAAAATATATTTCTTAGAAATTATATGGAAACTTATAATCTTTATTTAATGTGTACGTCAAATCTAAATGGACGTTATCATAATGAAAGTTATAAAAATATCCCTTACAATTTATATGGAAATCCTCAAAGAAAAGTAGTAGTTGGCGATTATCTGCTATTCGTATGAGCTCCATTGAAAGTTATATATATATATATATATATATATATATATATATATATATATATATATATATATATATATATATATATATATATATATATATATATATATATATATATAAATTTTATAAAACTAGTCATATGGTATATATGAACCTATCTAAATAAAATCGAAGTGAATATAATATGCGCTTCATAAATTGTTCCAATGTATGTTGTGCGGATATCTAGTAATGGTTATAAGACGCGCCAATCAAGTTGACTCAGACTGGAAATTTCATTCGTTATATGGAAATCCTGTAAAAATAACGTTAAGAAGAGTTTTATGTTTCATAAGATTATCTCATATATTTGACATGATGTTGAACACATCTTGTAACTATTATTGGAAATGCTAATAGTGCAAAATCATTAGAATATCATATAATGTAAAAAAGAAAATTTAGCTCAGTGTAGATATTATAAGATTATAACATATAATTTCTTCATTAATTCAGATAGTTTTTGGTAAGTTTTCCCAACGTTATGATAACTAAAATGCAAACAAAACAACCTTTGTTGGCTTGAATATGGCGAATACAATATCGAGTCTCAAGAAGTGTATGAAACGTAAATAAAACCAGGATATTACTCTTTTCAAAACTACTTTTTGCCGAGAATAGTGAAAGGTAGAATAGTCATTTTTGTTCTATGCACTGTCATAAACACGAAGAAAATAATATAGGGATTAAACATCGATTATGATAATATTATAGTTCTCATGATATATGAATTTAAAATGATGAGAAATCACTCTACTTGAAATAATTTTGAGCATTCTGAACATAGGGTTATTTTGTTGTTTAATTTTTATATCTTTATAAACAGATTTTGATTGAAGGCGCATAAAAAACAGTTAAGTGAAATTGAATTCCGCTCGACAGTTTTTGGATCGTTGTGAAATTTGTACCTTGTATCAAGTTTGTGACTTAAAGTATTCTTCTGCTTTTTTATTGATGATAGAAAAGTATTCTGGATTCATTCAATGTTTATAATGTCGATGGTGACTAAGTTTCAACTAGTTTACTTGGAAACAAGTTATTTTCAAGTTATGAAAAGATAAGTTTTTTCAGTATGGCATTACAACGTAACGACAACATACTTTTAGCCGGCATAACAATTAGTAGAAACTGCGCTTTTTGAGTCATGCAAGCAGTTAGATGTTAGTAACAATCACTCAAATATCTGGTTGCAAACTAGTCACAAACAAGCTAGCGTAACATAAATTGTTACTTGGGCAGCTGCAGATGGCGAGGGATCATTTTCGTTTTCTTGTTGTCACGGGCAGCGTTACCGGCCAATTCCAACACTTCGGAAGCCAAGTACTCCATCACTGCCGCCAGATAGACCGGTGCACCGGCACCGACAAGCTCGGCGTAGTTCCCCTTCCAGAGCAGACGATGGATTCTGCCAACTGGGAACTGCAGACCAGCACGGTTTGAGCGGGGCACTGTCTGTTCCTCCTGTGTGCGTGTTTCTGCGTAAAAATTCCACAAGATGCTGTTAACAGCCAGACAGCCAAATCAGTATTACTGGCTGCCGCTCTACTAACTCTCTATTTTATGTCGTCTCACTGTTTCCCGTTCTGCGAACAGGAAAAGGAATTTTGCAAGGGGCTGTCCGTGCACCGCTACCAGTGGCAGGTATAAAATTAAATGTGATGTGAGAAATATCGTATTCGTCATCTAACACTCGATGTGGATAGACGAATAACCTACTACGACTAATTTCGATTTTGTTTTATCTTTTATTCGCAACTGTCTATCTACCCAAGCTATGGATAAAACGCGCCATAGATCCGAGAAGGATCCAAAGGATGCTAAGCGTCTGAAGCCAAGTGATGTACAGGTAAACGACCGTATGCTGAGTAACAACCAATACGCTGATCTGCCATTTTATGTCGAAGAGGAACTGCAGAAGAAGGAAAAAATGCCGCCTTTCTACCTGAAGGGCTTCCCACCAACTCTACGCTCGGATTTCAACACGCTGATCAGCGAAGGACTACAGGTAACAATCCGTCTATATACTGAAGGCTACAAAATAACTGTTCCGGCTTTGAACCACTACAAAGCAGTGGAATTGTACCTGAAGCAGACAAAAGCGGAATACTTCACACGCGATATTGCCGCCAATAAACCTATGAAGGTTGTACTTCGAGGACTACCCGACATGAACTAAATCAGGCACTGTCGGAGGCTGGACTAAAGCCTGTGATGGTGTTTAAAATGAAATGACACAACATGGACAAAAAGTATCGAGATCAACTGTACTTGATTTATCTGGAGAGGGGCTCCATCACCATGAGTCAACTGAAAACGATAAAATCGGTATTCCATATAATCATCGAATGGCAAAAGTATAAAGCGGTACATCGGGATGTCACACAGTGCACGAACTGTCTGAACTACGGTCATGGAGCGAAGAATTGCCACATGAAAAGTCGATGCGGGAATCACACAATACCAACGATTGCCTACTAGATGACATCGCTGTAAAATGTGTGAACTGTGATGGCGACCATCCATCTACTGGCAAATCGTGTCCCAAACGTGCTGAGTTCACAAAAACTCGACAACAGGTGTCCCGTAAACAATCAACGCTCAAGAATGTTCCACAGAATGATGAAATTTATTTCCCACGGCTTCCACCGAAGAGGGATATACCAAATTTGCCGCCACTTCCTCACAGCAATCCAAAAGATTCAGCCGCTAGATCACAAAAAGATTTTTGCTCTAAAATCCCTCCTGGGTGGGGCAATAATCAACCACAAGCAAAGGATGACTCTGGTGACTTATTCTCTGCTGACCAACTGATCGTCATTTTTGAAACACTGACAACAACACTACGAAACTGCAGAACGCGGTTAGATCAAATCAACGCATTAGGCAAATTCATCATCGAATGTGCAATATAATGAGTTGGTTGTAGTAAATTGGAATGCTTGCTCACTCAGGAGCAAAACTGCTGAATTGTCCGACTTTCTTCAAGAGAAGAATGCCGATATTGCTATTTTAACTAAAGCTCATCTTAAATCTGGAATTTCTATTTTTATTTCCAATTATAGGATTCACAGGCTCGACAGGACAACTACCAGAGGAGGGGGAGTTGCCATTGCCATTAAACGATTCATTCAGCACAGGCTTCTGTCAGCCTTTAAATTGCAACATATAGAAGCCATCGGAATTGAGATTACAACGACGATGGGACCCATCATCATCATTGCAGCGTACTGCCCCTAACAAACCAATCTTCGAGATGGTATGTGTGCATCATTGAAGCGAGATCTAGCTATGCTCACTCGATGACAGAACAAATTCATCATTGCTGGGGACCTGAACGCACGGCATGAGCTGTGGGGAAACAAAAGACAGAATCGAAACGGATTCGTACTTGCCGAAGATTACCAAGCTGGACAGTACAACATCCTCGCTCCGGATCAACCAACGCGACTTTCCAGATCGGGAGTTCATTCCATTTTGGATATATTCGTCAGCAATATTGCCATAGACAGCTCTCCGGTTGTCTTCAACGAGCTCTCTTTCGACCACTTTCCAGTAATATTGACGTTGGAATCTTCACCAGAAACAGTGCCTATTCAAACTCGGAGGAACTATTATCGCACCGACCAATTTCAACAAATCGCCGACCAACTTATTAATATCGATTTGCCACTTGATTCCCCGATGGAAATCGATGCAGCCCTATCTTCCTTCCAGCATTCAATCACAGTCGCTCGTGATAGGACGGTTCCAGTACAACATATGCCGAGTTCCTCTCTTCAAATCGACAGTGTCACCAAGAAACTCATCCGACTTCAAATATCTACCGGAAGCAGTATCAACGAGCTGGCATCCTAGATAAGAAGACTTCTTATAACAACTTTACTAGGATAATCCTGGAAAGGATATCTGAGCTTCGCAACAGGAACTCCAGCAAAAGCTTCGAGAAATTCTCCCACATTCAAATCCCTTCTGGTCCTTAACGAAGGTGCCTAAGAAAAAAACCGAAGCCTATTCCTTCTTCCTTTTCCAAGAGCTATCGGCCTATCAGCTTACTCTCTGCCCTATCCAAGCTGTTTGATAAGTCAATACAAAGGCGAATTCTTGCTTTCACAGATGGATACATTACTGGCAGAACAGTTTGGGTTCCGGAAAGGAAGATCCACCTTCCACCAACTCACAAGGGTTAACATCATCCAGCAAAACAAATCAGTGTCCAAAACGACTGCCATGGCAATATTGGCATTGAAAAGGCATTCGATAATGTGTGGCACGATGGCCTGGTGTTTAAACTGCATCGGTATAATTTTCCTATGTATCTTATTAAAATTATCAAAAGTTATCCTGCAGATAGAGCATTGCAGGTTTTTCTGAATAATGCACTTTCAGAAAGATTTACTATGCCAACTGGTGTACCCCAAGGAAGTATCCTAGGTCCCATCCTATAGAACATTTTTACATCAGACATCCCACCCCTTCCGGGTGGTGGTGTTCTGTCACAATTTGCTGATGATATTGCCAAAATTTTTACGTATTAGGTTACGGATAGTTATAAGTAGGTAGATATTTTTTTTAATTATTAAAATAAACATTATGATTAAACACTAGTATGTAAAACAAGAGTAACTAAAACACCTATTATCAATAACGAATCGTATGAACAACAAAGATGAAAGGTCAAGTGGTCAAAACACTTGTACTGTGAAACGTTGATGTAACACCCAAAAATAAGATTAATAAACAGATATTTATGCAAAAAAGCTAATGTTTCAGTCCTATGTGTAGCATGCCAGAGGTAGGTCGTTGCTGAACATCTAGACAGAAAGCGCTATAAAACGATTTTAAGCTTTGATTAGTATGCTCTGATCTTGTGTCATGCAAGTTCAGATGAAATTCCATGTTATGTCGTTTTAGCTTGAGAAATTTGCAACTACCCCATGGTAAATTTTGAGTCCTTAATATCAATTTCTAATTTTTATAAGATGAACTCGATTAATATTGAGAAAAAAAATTATCGCTTCAATCGAAATCGCAGAATGGTAGTAATGGTAGAGGAACGCTATAAAAATAACTACTTGCATACAAAACTTGAACACAAGCTTGGCGAAGAGAAGCTTAAATATTGATATCCCTATCACAAGTATGTACAAACATATAATTGCATACATTTGGGCTATTGATGTATGTATGCCAGAAAATTTGTCTGACCCTAAGTGCGGGGAGGTTGGCAATCGAACCCAGGCGGGCTGCGTGAAAGGCATCAACATACCCATCACGCTATACCCGTCCCCCTTTCGAGCAGCTGATCGGGCAGCTATCATAATGTAAGCACGCACTAGTGTGGAAAATTTACGAGTTAGTTGTGAGAAATTAAAAAGGTTCTTTTGTGGGATGTCGAGAAAACTAGTGTGACAATACCACGAGACACTCTCCGACAATCATTGAAAGGGAAGCCTTCTGAGCAATAAACAAAAATTAACTGGCGAAAAGCTTAGTCATAACCAGTTTAATCTCACTTGGAATGACGCAATCTATTATAGCTTTAAAGCAAGACCGGGTTTGTAATTGCAGCGCCCGGAAGCCCATAACCTTTTTTATTGGTAATCAACCTTTTCAACAAAAACATAAATCTAATCTATTAAAAACATGCTTTTAAAAAACAATTCCCAATATTATATAACATAACTATTAAATAGCAATTATACAACTTTGATCCATAAATTGTTATACTCCCTTCATTTAAGTTAGTACTCAGTTTTCCAACCACAAGATGACTAATGAATACGGCCCGGTTACACTTTGCAAGGTACCTTGGAGCCAGCATTTCAACCTCCGGTAATTTTTTCTATTCAGTACATATGCTGGTGAATCCACTTTCCTTTTCATGAGCGTCAGAGACAACATGACACTAGACTGTCGTCGGCGAACAGAGCAGGTTTCTCCCTGCTTCAAGAAATTTTTATCAATTTGAAGCGTTCAATTAGAGATATCTATAAAAATCTGCATATTCGCAGTTACTAGTATAATTCGAAGTTTTTTTCATCATATCAGCAATACATCTTCCTGTCTAACCCTACTTCACCACATTCGAACGTAAGTAAATGAAGCCCGGCCAAGCAGCAACTGACTTCAAAGTGGGACATGCGTGGATATGACGAGGCTCAAGTTAAAAAATGAAACCCCAAAAAATAGGACGATGCGTATTTACAATGACACGATTGGAGTCCTCTGCCTAGTGACCTCAAAAGTGCGCGAGGATTTCACTTTTGTACAACACTGACAGCCGGTATTATCTACCTTCGGCGCGAGTGAGTAGCATAGTAGTAGACCCAGGATATGGGAAGGAATAAACGAAACGAGTTATAATTTACTTTTGATTTCGGGTCACTTAAATACCTGTTCGTGTCAGCAAAAATTGATTTATCGGTTGAGCACCCATGATTACAGGCACCCGTTCATAATCGGTAAAAAAAAATCCTTACTAGCATTACATCCGACGAACGATTGTTCATCAACAAAACAAGCGCCGTAAGTTTCTACAAAAAGCTGATGCTAGAACCTTTGTTTAAAATAAAAGTCACTAAGCCTATCAAAGGCTTTAGCTAATGAATTGTTTTCTTTTACCAAATTTACCCGAAATGATGCATAAATATACTAGTATTTTAGCAGATGCAAACTCTGTATCTGTTTCTAATAAAAAGTTACTATTTTTATCTGTCTTTACACGAGCACAAGAACATGGGATTCTATTCTGCAAATTATGTTTTAAGCCCCCTAATACTTTAGAAAAGATACTACACAAAAATAGTGTACAATTTGGATACACCTAAGATAACCAGAGTGACGACAGCAGTAATTTAGACGTTGGAGCCTGCACTGAACTAAATGTTCATATTTACGTTATATGATATTCTAATGATTTTTCACTATTAGCAATTCCAATGATAGCTACAAAGTATATTAAACATCATGTCAAAAGTATAAGATAATCTTATGAAACATAAAACTCTTCGTAACGTTATTTTTACAAGATTTTCATATAACGAATGAAATTTCCCATCTGAGTCAAATTTATTGGCACGCCCTATAACCATTACTAGATATCCACACAACATACATTGAAACAATTTATGAAGTGCATATTATATTCACTTCGAATTAATATAGATAGGTTTGTCTATACCATATGACTAGTTTTATGAAATTTATATATAACTTTTAATGAAGGTCATCAAAGTTCTATATATCAGTTGAATATAGATCAAATGATTGCTATTTGATTGAATAAGTGATACATATAAGATTCAAATTAAAAAAAAATACTGGGCTTAACGGAATCAAAAACAACAAAAATAATTGTCTTATCAAAAACGTATTGTTATATTTTTCGTATATAAAGAGTTACTGTTACCAGACGAATCAGATGCACTCCAAAAAGCTGGTAATCGGAAACTACTCCTTTTCCGAAGATTCAAGCTATATACTAGTCATCAGTTCCGTAAGGGAGCGCCTCCTGATATTTGCGGAGGAGACGTGGGATCCAGAAACTATAAATGAAAAATTTAAATCTTCATACTAGACAGACAGAGTAATGAAACGTACCGGATATTTATTTCATGGTCCGTTAGGGCATATCCTGGAACGAAGTTGAATGAGATATCTTGTCAGCGATTTCAAATAACAGAAGTTCCTACAAAACTGTCTGGAGCAGTCGATGAATATAGAGGACACAACTCTTTCTTCAGCTTCAAGCAGTACGATTCACAACTATTCTCTCATAAAAACAAACTCCATTATATGTCTAAGTTAAAATATTATTTCTTGTTATTTTCTTCAGTTGTCTCGTTTTCTTCCTTGTTGTAGATTTGATGTACGCTTCCAATGAAAATTATAAGTTTTCGCATGACTTTTATTAAACATAATCAGCATGCGATGTAATGAATATTAAAATTATATTGGCTTAAGTTTCATCGAATCTTCGCATAACTTGTATATGGTATTTTTATCAGTATCATAAAGATTGTGAAGATATAAAATTTATTGAACATCATTTAGATTTTATGTAGAGTTCCATTAAAGGTCATAAGTTGTCATATATCTTTTGTGAAACACCATCTGCGTACGATTCATAAGACATATATAATGAATATAAATTATGTAACGAGTTAGGTTTCATCGGATTTCCATATACAATATATGGGATATTCTTATAACTTTCATTATGGTAACGTCTATTTAGATTTAACGAACACTTTAAATAAAGATTATAAGTTTCCATATAACCTCTATAAATTATATTCTGCATACGATTCATATGACAAATCAAATGAATATAAGTAAAGGGTCTTGTAACAGATTGAACAATCTATTCTAAATCTCTGCCATTTCTGGCCTTACACTCCAAATGACTCTTTCAACATACGTCACGATCACTGTCTGTGAAATAAAACTCGGTTCAATGTACCCTTTGTTTTCCCAGTAATATTCACAATCAGCACTGTCATTCAGTCGCGAACCCTACTATGTGACCTAAAAACAATTCAAGTCTCACTCCAAAAATGCACATACCGCATATGAAATCGAAAAGGCATCCAGAGGCAGCATCTTCACCTCATCGGAAGTAATTGAAAGCCTTATTTCTACCCATACAGCGTTTTGTGAGCAGACTTGCATTGATCTTTCGCAGGCTCTTCTGCCTACCTGGCGCAGTGTCGTGCCGTGATGACAGTATGATCATTCATGTTCGATAGTACCCGGTTGTATCTCCTCCGCATTGCTTGAACTTGAACGCGAACAGATAGCTGACTGGGTTCGAAAGCCGTATCAGAGTATCGCGAATTTCGCCAAAGTAAAACAAGTTTTGTTACATGAGACACTAGAGCCTTCATCCGAAGTGAGGAGAGCGGGAAACGCACCATACCGCTTCGGTCTCTTCGTATAGCCTCATAAGAAGTCATCGGTCACCTGACTGCCATTGCGACCAACAGACCCACTGCATCCAACTGAAACCTTGACCCAACTTTAAACATGTTGTATGTTGTCCTCCTCTGTACTAATGAAGTAGCTTAGTTGTTATAGCAGGAGAGTGGTTTTGATGTGAGTTGGGTGTTTAGCAGCTTACCTGAATACGGAAAAAACATGTGCATCCGATACAAGCGAAAGTAAGTGACGATTTTTTTATTGATTAAATGTGTATCTACTAATAAACGCAAACTGGCGTGACTATTACCCACAGCAAATTAGGCGTCGAATTCACGTGCAAATGACTTGTAGTCATTAGTGGAGTTATGGTAGAAAGTCTATAAAATTATTTTCAATTATTGATACATTGGAAAATATTGCAGGGAAATATAGTTTTGAGAATTTGGTATTCGCCTTCAAATAATGAAACCTATTTATATGTACAATATGAAATATATATGTACAATATGAAACTCGCCCATTGACTCATATTGTTTAACCAGACCTGTTGATTGTGGGCCTTTAAAACCTTCAAATCGTCCGTGATAGGAATGTATTCACAACCTTCCGCTTTCTTTTTTCTGATTGGAGTCCGATAATAATCCAATTGTTTCCATCACTAGTAGTGACAAAATGCGTTATTTCGGTACTCATACCAATATTGCGCACGTTTCATGCTAATCCAGCTGAGCTGTTTGTGTGGTGAATAAGTGATCGCCCTGTCCAATAATCACACCAACAATTGTTCGGCGTTTTGTCGATTGGCTGCATAAATCACCACCACTTGTATGTGGAACAAGTACCCCTTTTTGCACGATTGACTAATTTGTAAGCATTGGATATCACGAAAATGTCAGGAATGTCAGCAGCTTTCGATTGTTGCATTTTCTGTGAGTTGAATATGAATGAAAGATTAAGTTGGTAATTTTTATGCATCGCACTTTAATGTCTAGCTTTCAGCACTTTTTCTCACTAGGAAGTGTCAGAAAAACTCTTATAATATATTAAAAAAACAGCCCAACATGAACAAACTTCCAGGATTTAAGTAATAAGTTATCACAGACACGAACAGATAGTTATTACGTCACCGTACCTCAATTAATAATTTAACATGTTTATACTGCGTAAATGTTGGCAATAATCTTGATTTTCTATGCGATAGATGCACTTGAGCTCCGTGCTTCAACCGGCTACCTTGTTCATGCCGAAAGCAACATTGTGGCTTGGAACGCGAGACATAAATGGGCGTTCTGTTAAGATGGTATATTAATTTATTACTGTTGAATGACCTCATTTACTCGAGTGTGTGGAATAAGGAAGAAAATCGTGGAAATACATTAAGTAATTTTTGCACATTACATCACATAACGTGCTTTTTTTTATTTATTTATTAAAAGTTGTCCCTTCTATTTCTTATAATACAGAACTGACCGTTTTCATTATTTGCATTCTTATAAGAAAAATCTATACGCAAACTCAAGAAATTTGGGAACTGATTATAAGATACCGAAAATTCATCAATTTTTTAAATTTTGATTGCAATAACGATTCATGGAAACTCTATTTTTTCTATGGTTTTATCAGTCGTTCGGACAGTTTCTATAACGAATTGAACTAACGGTAGATTCACGAAAAACTAAAAAACGATAAATTTATACATAAACAAAATCTTTTCGGAATTATTGAGTAATATTATTCTGATTTTTTAAAGGCACTAGAATAAACCAGGGCTTTTATTGCATTTATTTATTCATTGCAAGTTTACCTCCGAGATATTTAAAGGTTTTCATTACTTCGCAATCGCAATTGAGGCGTTATGCTCAAAATCAAAATATAAACATTTTTTTAATATGTTTACTGTTTTCATATAGGCTCTTAAATTATCTAGTAGATTGTCGAAGACACATAATCGATCATTTATAAGATATACTAGTGGAATTACACGGCGTTGCTCGGAATAGTTTCGTGAAGGCAAGTCAAACTACCTGTCTCGTTCCCAGGGGTTGACTGAGCAAAACATGTGTTGGAGCCTATATTAATAGATTCCCTTTTGTGCGATAGTCTGTACTGCGCAAATCGGAAGAGAGGATGTTACCATTATGGCAAGCTGTGGTTGGCCAGTGAAAACATAGGTCAATTCAAACCGATTTCTCAATGATATAGTATTGAAATACTTGAACGACATATGTTTAAGTTAAATGGATTGGTAGTTGAATTATATAAATCCATCAACAAAAAACTGAGTAATAAGCGTTCAAAATAATGAAAGAAAAACGTTACGCGACTAGTTTTTCATTTGTTAATTGCCCATATAGTGAAGAGTTATATATTTTTAATGCCAAAATCTAGCATGGCTGTCGGCTTAGAAAAATGTGATAATTCCAAGTCGTGCGTTAAGCTAATCAAGTCAGCCGGTCGCGCAAGCAGCTGATGAAGTTTAATTACAGGGTATAGGATGATGAAACCTACATCAAGACATTAAGATTTTAAAGAGCTTCCTGAACAGAAAATCATCAACCAAAAAATGGATGTGCCAAAGCACCTAGAAAAACTTTTGTTTCCTTTCCTCAAGCAGTACAAGTGCTCCGTTTTGTTTTGATTGGATTTGTTATCTCTACATCATGGTATGATATTCCAGGAACAACTTCCTGCCCAAGGGCATTAACCCTCCTGCCAAGATGCCAGAGCTACACCCAATAGAAAAATATTAGGACAAGCGATAACCAAAGAAGAAGAGACTAGCTGTTTTATTTTTTTAATAAAAATTTTTATTTGGCTCATTTGCTTTAGCTTAACGTGGCCGATTGTCTTTTGTTATAGGAGAAGAAGGGACGCCGTATTAAGGGGGCGCTCCCCTAGAGTTAGTAAAGGAATGTGAGGAGGGTGTGATTTACAAAATATTGATTTTGAATTTCAATACATCATTCGTTTGTGGCACAAATTTTTTAGAGTTTTCTGGATCTTCACGTTCTTCAGATTGTAACGAGAGAGATTATCCTTGGCTGGGATTCTATGTTGATATGCTCTGACGTTGATGTGGTGTTTTTGGGTAGTTTTCAGCAACTCAGTCAGTTCAAGGCAGGGGTACACTCCGAAGCATCGATTATACAGGTCATACTTTCAGCAGCGTAAAGAAGAGTGCGATAGAGCTGTAGACGAGAGAGAGAGAGAGAGAGAGAGAGAGAGAGATAGGGAGAGCACTAAATTTGGGCATTGATAGGTTTCAAGAAGTTATAGATGAGAGTCATATAAGGAAGATTTCGAGTTGCCAAGAAGTCGCGGACTGGTACGAAGGGTGGTATACCTCGGGCCCGAAGGGGCTATGAGTTGGGACCTGGCCTCACAATACTCGACACACATCCAAACAACATGCTCAATGTCATTATAACCCTCACCGCAAACGCAGACACCACTCTCGGCGAGCCCCACACGAAGGAGATGCGCGTTGAACATATAATGATTAGACATAAGTCTTGACATTACACGAATAAAGTCTCGGCTCACGTCTAACCCCCGGAACCAAGCTTTCGTCGATACCTGTGGGATTATTGAGTGTAACCATCGTCCCAGAGTTCCACTATTCCATGTATTCAGCCAGCTGGCTAGAGTTTTCTGACGACAGCAACTGAAAAATTCATTGAAGCAGATTGGTTTTTCATAGATTTCACCTTCTAGTGCGCCCACCTTGGCTAGCGAGTCCGCCCTCTCATTACCCCGTATGGAACAATGTGACAAAAAAGCTTGAGTGAACATTTTTTCTATTTTCTGTAAGAAATTAAACTTGGAATACAGACATGATTTGAAACTTGTTTGACCAACTTTTGATCATAACACCCTTTAAGTTTTTAAATACTAGCCTTTATTGTATTTCTTATAACATAAATCTCACAGGAATTGAGTGATTCACTTTTAACATTATATTTGCAACTAATGTGTTGGCTTGGTCCTAGACGGGATTTATCAATGACCTATATAACACTTTTCTACATGTCTTTGTAAACTTATCATGAATACATTTGCTTTGACTCTTTCATATATGGATTATTTTAAATGGGAAAGCCCATTACTTGAGACTTATTTTCCACCTGTTGACCACTTAGAGTTTACTACCCACCCAAAGATGGCAGCAGGGACCAGTTTGGGAATCATTCTTAGACTCTTTCGTTGCGTTGAAGATATGAAGCTCGGCCCACTTCATTGTCTGTTGGATGAACTAGACGGGCGTATTGACCGTGTTTTGGCCTTGTCCCGAATCAAAAGGTTCGAATTATGCTTGAAGTAATCACTCTTTTCCTTTGCGTCCATAGGGTTGCATTTCTTCGCTTTTGTTTCGCTGCCAGCTCATTGTGTGACTGTGTGACTGGCCAGGATTTTCCACAACCGCCCACATTTTTGTTGTTGAAGCTTCGCTTACTTGAAAGGTATCTCAATATCCACATGACAGATTATAACGAAACTTTGCACATGTAAACACTATACTCTAAACTAGTTTTACCCCATCCAAGTGTTTTTATCGAGTACAGTCTTTAGGAAATCGACAAGAATCAAGAGCATACCTCTATTCCTAGATCAATTTATGTGCCCCTAATATTTTCCCGAAAATTACTTGATTGTATTAAAATAATTAGATTTATATGAAGAGTGTTGAATTTTATGCGGATCCGACTTCCGAATACGAAATTACGAAATAGAGAACCTTGGCCAGTAAAATTAATTGATGGGTAAGCAAACCAATTTAGATAGCTCTGAATGTTATGACATCCGACTCCAGAATTACACAGTAATAAGTGCTATAAATTCTCAATCGGCATGTGAACTGACGACGCAAAAAAACGAAATCATCAAAACAATTCCAATTTGTATGTTTCGTCAGTTGATGTCCAAAGCAATTTACTTTGGCTATGTCGGTCTCCGGTTAAGGATTTCGGAAATATTGGTTGAAAAAGTCTATCTCAGATATGAATGAATCGAATTTCACCAACTTAAATTCAAATGTGAAAAATTCCAGTTGTTTGTTTTCGCCTTGGTATGTTTCAACTAGAAACGAAAATCATTTACAAACTAAACACAACCAACAGTTTACTCACAAACAACTTAATATAAAAGAATAAAATCAAAAACTATCGGGTTGTTACAATTCAACTCGTTTTTACATATAACACCACTAGGTGGATTTTAACAGTTTCTGCATTTCTCTATAGGATATAGAATTGATAAAAACTCGGGTCAGTTCAACGACCTGGTTTGATAGTTCAACGGATAGATCACTGGTCTTACAAGCCAGTTGATTATTAATGTAAGTAGGGTCGTAGCACCAGCCATTCAATGGTTCTGTACGATATGATTCGTCTGAGAAGTCTGTTATTTCGGTCAAATTTCACAAAAGAAATGAATAGCCAAATCTTTGCAATCTTTCAGTCCAACGAGATTTAAAAGCTTTAGCTCAATGACGAAAATGTATTATCACACCAGAACATAAAATACAATAAAGTATAGAATGACGACCAGTCCTAAACGCATTAATTTTAAAAATATTGCTTTTATTTATTCGTCTTGCTTTGACAAATAAACGTTTATTGACAAAAACACCATCAATTTTATCATAACTTATCCGGATCACTGTTTGGTTTCCGATATTGCAAAGTATACCAAACGAGTTCGTTGTAGTTTATTCGTTTATTTGTTTTTAAGAGCATGGAAAAGCCCACTAGAGTTAGTTACTGTCAAACTTGCCCTCCAACAGGCATAAAACCTCCTCATCTTTTGCACCAACAGATTACACTCATCCAAATGATACATTTTTTATACTTAATTCAATATTATTAATACTAATTAAACTAAACTATATTAATACTGATTAGACTAAAACTAATTAGAAAGCAATCTGAGGAACAGTTTCTTAATAACATTACGTGATAGATGGAAGTCAAAAGTACTGAAACAGTGATTGAACACGCGGCACATGCTAGCAAATTGTTTGTTGAGTCCGTAATTATTTCTAGCGAGGCGAATCCGAAGCAAGGAATAAGTGCGAAGATTACGACGATGAATATCTAATTGTAACAGCTGTAAGAGCTCAGAGCAGTCGATTCGTGACTGAAGAAGATCAGCTACAAAAACTGTCTTGCAAACATCGCGGCGGACAGATAATAAATCGAGGTCAATCAGTTTACATCTGACTTGGTAACTCTGAAGGTTCAAAGGGTTTCAGGAATGGAGGACGACGAAGTGCGTAACGTACAAATTTGCGTTGGATTGCTTCAATACGTTGGATATCGTTTTGGTAGTAAGGTGACCAAACAAGCGAAGCATACTCAAGCTTAGAGCGCAATAAAGTAATTTCAAACAGATACTAGATACTACTTAGATACTAAATTCCATATGCTCCTTGGAATTCAACTTAGAATCAAGGAGGACACCTAGATCTTTTACCGACGATCTGCGTTTGAGAATAGTTTGAGAAATAATATAGTCAAACTTGATTGAAGTCTGTTTACGACTAAAAGAAATGGTGGAACATTTAAAGGTATTTAAAACCATTCTGTTGATATAACACCAATTTGCCAACTTATCCAATTCTTCGTGTAAGAACTCTGAATCAGCTGGTGATTTGATAATATGAAATAGTAAATCGTTGAGATAAAGTAAAAATATGAACAGTCCAAGATGACTTCTTTGAGGAACTCCCAAGGTAACGGCGAATATTTGCCAAAGAAAGTCAAAGTCGCAGCCGATTCTTAGCGTACAGAATCATTGCATGGCTAGTACTATGGATCCTACTGACACTATGAATCCTTCCAGGTGCATTGAACCGCCAACCCGGGACTTTAAAGAGTAAAATCCTCTTTAAATAGAATTGACAAATAAATTAACTAATTATTAGCCACAGGTAGAAATCTACGAGTGATCTGTAGTCGCATTGAATATTTTCAGTGATTATAAATGTGCAGAGCTTCTTTTTTAAACGTTATCAAAGTGAATGGCTTGGAATTGACATGTTTCCATTAGGCATAAAACCTCCTCCTCTTTTGTACCAACAGATTACAGAATATCCAAATGATACATTTCATGTTATTAACTATTATAACTACATAACAAAATTCTTAAAACTACCGATAAATTTTAAAGAGAGTGTTCGAGAAAACAATTCCCTGATAGTATAACGGGTTAGTCCAACTGACTTGAACAGCGATTAAACAGTCGGCACATACGGACAAATGACTCGTTGTGACCAAAGTTTGTTTTAGCGGAAGGAATGTGCAAGAAAGGATGAACTCGAAGACAACGATGACGAATATCTAAATCTATCAAATTAGTTCGTGCTTGCATCTCATCCGACACAGTCGAAAATTTCTTACGGTCGCGACGACAGAAACAAAGACAATACAGTGCAGCGAATAATAGAGTGTACGAAATGGGCAAATACGATTTAACAAAGCCTGAAACTTGGCCTACAAGACCAAATTCAATTTGTATTGATTTCAAACGCTGCAAAGTTAGTACAGCAGCAACCGAAATTAAAATCTTGCTTAACGAACGAATGCATCTAGACGTTAATGATGTAAATGAGATTCAATTCAACAAGGCGTCTAACTGTGTCTACATTATGTTCAAACGTGAAAAAGATGCAATTGCATTTGCTTCGGTTAATAACGGGGTGCACAGTGTTGATCATGACAATGTTAAATATAAAATCCCTGTGTACATGGTGGACAATGCCATAGAAGTACGCGTGCATGACCTTCCCCCGCAGACCAGCGATCAGTACGTCCGGGAAAACATGTCGCAGTACGGTGAAGTTCTTTCCATCGAAAGAGAAGTATGGCGGAATTTTTTTCCGGGTATCCGGAATGGCGTGGGAGTGGTACGTATGCAACTACATAAAGCAATTCCATCTAACATAATTTATGATCAAGACGGGCTACATCCGTGAAAAACGTTGATTACGTATGAAAATCAACTGGTTACATGTCAGTTTTGTGAACAACCTGCACACTACGGCAAACCTTGCACTGAAACTACGAAAAGGACATCTTCAAACAAAAACAAGGTACACGAGCCACGTACAAAGTGCCCCTCAATCATCGCAAGATAAAAATGGAAGCTCCTCTCCCCCTAGAAAAAGGGTGATAACGAGATCCAATGGTAAAAAATTATATTATTTAATAAAAACATGGCTCAATCGGCCACGTAAAGCTTGTACGCAAAATGGCCTGAATAAAAAAACTTTTATAAAAAAAATCTATCAAACATAACAGCTCCAAACAATCAATTTGTGATTAGAGAAGATCAGAAATGAAAACTGCCTTGAATACATTTCTACATTTCGGACAGTAGATCGAGATATATGAGCTTGCAACGATCTTGGTAACTCGGAAGATTTAGGGGGTCTATCCATGGTAGTTGGCGAAGCGTAAAACGAATAAATTTATGTTGAATAGTTTCTATGCGTTGAATGTCGTTTTGATAGTAGGGTGACCAAACAACAGCTGCATATTCTAGTGTAGAACGGACCAAAGCACAATATAATGCTTTTAGGTAATGTACGTTTTTGAAGCCTTTCGTCACAAGAAAAATGAACCCTAACAGCTTCGAGGCTTTATTGATAGTATATTCAAAGTGCTGTTTGTAATTCAACTTCGAATCCAAGATGACTCCCAAGTCTTTAATATACGACTGTGAGATCGAGTAGTCGAATTCAATCATAGAACGTTTGCGAGTGAATGAAATAACAGAACATTTTGAAGCATTAACGGTCATTCGGTTTACTCTACACCAGTTCGATAAAATTTCCAGTTGCGACTGCAAAAATGTGGCGTCTTTGAAGACTTTGATAAAGTGAAAGAGTTTACAATCATCAGCATACGATAACTTCATGCATTTTGACAAAATGTTTAAATCGTTTAGGTAAAATAGAAATATGAATGGTCCAAGAAGACTACCTTGAGGAACTCCGGAGCTGACAGTAAATGGAGAAGTAATGCAATCTCCTACTTTCACTGACATATCGCGATCAGTTAAATATGAGCACAGCCAATTAAGAAAAGGTCCATTGAAACCAAGTCTACTCATTTTGGAAATTGTGATCCGATGATTGATCTTGTCGAAAGCAGCAGAAAAATCAGTATATATAGCATCTACTTGCAGTCGCGCTTGCAGGGATTTAATGATAAATTAAGTGTAAGATAAGAGATTTGTCGTAGTAGATCGTTTCGGCATAAAACCGTGTTGACTTTCAGAAACATAGTTTGAGCAATTATGTGTGATGAAGTCCAAGACGAATAGTTCCAATAATTTGGATACTGCACATAACGCCGTTATTCCACGATAATTTGATATTTCGGTTTTACTGCCTTTCTTAAAGACTGGAAAAATGTATGATTTTTTCCATAGGGCACACTCACACACACACACACACACACACACACACACACACACACACACACACACACACACACACACACACACACACACACACACACACACACACACACACACACACACACACACACACACACACACACACACACACACACACACACACACACACACACTTGCTCAGTTCGTCGAGCTGGATCGAATGGTATGACATTTTAATTCATTTTTTTAACAAATTTCAAGCAACTATATAAAAACTTTAGTTATTCTTTTAAACGTCATATACAAGGAAAGTCTTGGCATTATATTCCTTTCGTGGATTTTAGCCTTTCTGTTTCAACAGACTTCGCAGCCGATTCTTGGCGTACAGAAGCATTGCATGGCTAGTACTATGGATCCTACTGACACTTAGAATCCTTCCAGGTCGGGGCTCGAACACACGACAGCTGGCTTGTAAGACCAGAGTCCTATGCATTGAACCGACAACCCGGGGGAACGACATATACTCTCATAGCAAAACGTCCATTTAATATACTACCTAACACAACATGTTTACACAATGTATAACATACAGAATTTCCGATGGCACTGTATATGAATGTGAGTCATCCTACTTTTCCGAAAATTAATTCCTAACATCAGTTGACAAGATGTACCTCACCCAGAGTCAGTAAGAAAAATTAGTTCATAGACTATTCTATGAACTGAACTTCAAAATTTGCCTATATGAATCTAATCCCATACAAGCAGCCACATAGTAGCTCAGCAGTTGGCATGATTGCAGTGGCTAAAAGAACCATTCTGCTTTCATGGTACACAAAAGGAAAACCCTAACCGCAATCATAATAGCATAATCATTCAGCATCATCAAAGCTACTGTGCTACCAGAAATGCACATCGATCGATCTACAACCGACAGTCAGTGGTACTGATGGTTGGATGAACCAAGTTATTCTTGTTGTAGTGAACCAATTTCCTCAACATGACTTTTCTTCGGAATGTACTAGCGAAGAAACGAAATGGTCACTTTTTGATCGAGGCACTGTGTCGCATATAAGATGAACAAACAAGAGTACGAGTAAAATCATAACAGATAACATACGGATGTGCGTTTGACAGGTATTCCGCAAGATTTTACTTTCTTCTGTTGATCCGACTCAGCCCATTAAGGCGACTCGCTCTTATCGACAGACACGGATAGAACCAGTTTTCACTTACACTTTTTCTTAAAGAGATTTCATCTATTCCTGGTTGTGGCACTGATTTGAAAGAATAACTTGATGTTTTTTAGATTTCACTCTGCTTACTCTTTGATTATACACTAAATTATGTCACATCAACAAACATCACTCAAAACAATTCCTCATGGGTTCTACAGGTTCACTCGAGGCTTATCGAAACTTAAACTCACCAGATGCGATAAGGATAGTTTACATGAACTCGCTAACTAAGGATAATCGATCACTTTATCTTGTGTTATCTCGAACCTCCGGGCCTAAATTTTATTCCTGTACAATCACAGCGAGTTATCCGTAGAGAGGTTCCGGCTACTAACACTTTTCATTTCGAACTCCTATTCACGTCGGAACAGGCTAATAGGACCAAATAGAAATTTCAACCGCACAAGCAAACGACCAAAGCGAAACTAAAATCAATGAAGGAATATAATGATTATAAATGTATGAAAAGATACTAACATAATGCAAGCCACTTGATAAATAAACGGGAGAGAATCGCGCAAGGCTTGCACAAAGCACGCAGCCAAAAGCAGCATGGCCATGTCCGAGTTCGTTTAGATGTGTCATCGTGCCGGACTCTTTGCGCGTAATTCACTTGAAAGAGAGGAGAGCAGAGCGAATGCAAGTATTGTCTATTTTTGGATTCTCATAATAAGTGAGAAGATAGATGAATGACAAATTGATCGCAAATTCGGATCATTCAGTTTACATTTATTATCTTAGTAAGAATGGTGTCTCATATAAATAAGAATTCGATTTTTTTTTCGAAGCAGTTTGGATTTTGTCTTGGGATTTAATATAAAAAATGTCTGACTTCGGATTTCCTATTTATTTGATTAAAATTATTCAAAATTATTTGCCTGGTTGGACTCTTCAGGTTAGCTATAGGAATTGTAAATCAAAATCGCTACCCGTACGAATAGGTAACGTTCGAGTGTAGCTCTAATCTTGTATAATATATTCACATCTGATCTCCCAAAACTACCCGTAGGTTGTCAGAAATCTCTATTCTGTGACGATACAAACCTGTTTGCCAAAGGTAGAAATCTACGAGTGATCTATAGTCGTCTACAAAGAATCCTAAATATTTTCAGTGACTACCTACCTGACATCATATTTTCTTAAAAGCCCAGACCATCTTTCCATAAACCAAACAATAACCATGTCTTCAAATTGAATAGTTTGGAATTGAAATTCATACAATTCACAATACAAGATACAATTCATCAACCACTACCAGCCATCAGCTGGAGGTTATGAAATTATCCTAGATTTAAGTACTTATAAAATACTGATTAATTTGAATTCTGGACTTATTCGAATTCTGATGACCCGTTTCTTGTACCGAGGCCACCGTTCCATCGACCTGCACGGTCTCAAAGCAATGTTTACGTCAAATGAATTCAAACATTACGGAGAGACTTTCTATCTCTTAGAAATGGTAACCAATAATTTTATAATTAGTATTACATTTTTATCTCATTTTCGAAGATTTTCTGTAGTCTAGTGTGGATACAATTTATTATTTCTTACCCGATTGTATCCATTAGTAGAGTCATCATGTTATTTTGCCGATTACTCGACTATCAATCTACGAATTGTGATAAAGTCGGATACATGCTTTGCTTCGGCTCTATAAGAAGCAGTACTTCGGAAAACAATATTTGTGATTTTTTTAAAGAGATATCGTTCCTCAAAATTAACTCAAACGTTTTGCATAATTAGTAGTTTTTGCAGTAGTTTTTAAATGACGATGGACACGGACTTTCAAAACCTGCTTTTGAGAAAAACGCGTTACAGGTATTTTGGTTATAAATTCTAAGGAAACAATTTAATAGTCTAGGGAGCCCGTAGCTTCTAACATTAAAAAAAATATATTTTTTCTGAGTTTTGTTACGATAGGCTAGAAAATTTTACAGAATATTCTTAAAATGTTTTGCTATACGAAAATACAAAGAAAAAAATCCCCCTTAAATCGAATCTATCGAACAGAGACAGCAGACCTCATTCTAGCGAATGGTTTTCGTACATTAGATAACTATTGGAGTTGAGTTGAATGGGGAACGATATTGTTCATACATAAATAGCATTATGACAAACTCTTCAATAGAGAACTAATAATACGAATAGAAAAATTATTTATCACAGGATGGATACTCTTACTTATATGACGTATTCTATAACATCTTTAGATATTTATCTATCTATATCTATAGATCTATAGATCATTCTTTGTAATCGCATCACGTAAGAACGGATGGACGGATTTAAATGATTATTTTTTTGTTTGATGCGTTTTTACCCACACCGGGTTCGTACATCAAAAAAATTAGGAAAAATTGCCAGAAAAGTGGGAAAGATCCATAAAGTTGTTTTGTGTGGACAATGGAATTTTCCACTGAAAAAGTCGTCAATGAGTCGCTTGGTGTTTGGCGCATAACGAGTTGCATAAGTGGTTGGCCGTCGAAGAAAGGAATACTAGATCGTTGAAAGAATCCTTTGGCGCGCAACGAGTTGTTTTGTGTGAAGTTTTCACATGCATACTTCGTCATTACGAGCCACATGCTTAATTGGGTATCAACATTATCGCTTGCCAAATGATTTTTTTTATGGAACGCATCTGAGTGTTCTAGATATACCGTGAACAGGATCAAAAGTTCTGATATTGTTTACCAGAAGATGCATTGTGTGCAATGTAATCAGTTAGATGATTAATGTTGGCCATCGTAGACGTGAGATGAACAAATCACATTATAGAACGATTTTTGTACCAATGAATGATAGGATTCTGCTGTTTAAATAATGAGATCAAACAAAGAGGTTTGCCTTGCATTTAACATGCTGAAGTTCGTTTGTGTCGGGTAAATTCTAGTGGATTGAAAACCATTAGTTGTGAGATTTTATGCATTGACTCGAACGATAAGCTGAATACTGGTATAATCACTCTTTATGTTCACTCCGCTATAACAGAAGAATTGCACATTATTTTCATATTTAACTTTCTGATATGGATTCTCAGTACCGAACTCCACCATTAATTTACAATTACTAAACTAAACAAAACGATGTGACGACTAATGAGACGACTATTGATACAACTATTAAACGAATGCAGTGTTCATGTAAAAGTTAATGGACACAATATTTAAAAGAACGGTAACATGAACTTTCGAATATTCAAGAATAATTCATTTTATCTTTCGTTTTTTTAACAATGTCAAACTAACTAGAGACTGTGAGAGAAAAAAAAGTATGAAAAATGTAGAGCCATAGTACTCAAGGAAGAGCAAGGATTTGAAAATAAAGTGCGGAAAAATTCGGCGTAACAAGGTTCATTTTAGTAAGAAGAAGGTTTCTCGCATCTAAGCTTTTACCTTCTATCAGAGGAATCGAACTTAGCGATGCGAATCGTCGGAGTCTCTGATGTCAGAAATTTACTAAATAATTAATGACTGACCAGAATGATTTACTAAACATTTCGTATTGTATCTACAAGGTAGTCTTCAGTAACTGAAAACAAGAATTGTTTATAAATTAAAAGTAAAAAAAGTTTTATCACTGAATTGTTAATCGAAAATTGTTCCTGTGATTGTCACTCTACGAACATTCATTAAACACAACTAAATAATATCACCAGACTAGCGAGAAGTGACGAACTACAAGTCGCGAGGGCAGGTTTTGTAAATTTGCGGAATCGATTCAAAGTTGTCATCTTAGTTATTTTTGCTTCACTTTTTATCCCATATGCCGAAAGCATTAGTTTGAGAGAGATGTACAATCGCTGTTCGATGCACTGACTCAAAAGATGGTATGGCGATTGGTGCATTCGCTTAATTTTTGCGTAACAAAAGCTTGTAACATATTCACAATACTTTTTGATTAACTCATCGCAGCCAAGTGATCAGTAAAATAATGGAAAGATACATTAACAGCCTAAGACGTTTGACAATTCCTGTCATAAAGCATAAACTCAAAAAAAAAAATCGGGCGAGACGAAGTTCGACGGGTCAGCTAGTTTTAGATAATATAACAAAAAACTACAAGAATCAGCCCCATGTGGTTGTTCGAGCCATTGATGAGGAACAAGGGAACCGAAATTTCTAATGATCTACAATCAAATAGTTCAATCAATCGTCACACTTTTAAATCCGCTATTGCACGAGAGTCTGCCTAGATTTATCTTGATTAGGAACCACCACCGAACATTGTTTGTTTTATAGCCGACGAAATTACACCAATATCCCAAATGTATGCAATTATATCTTTATACATACTTGCGATACGGATTTTGATATTAAAGCTTCTGTTCGTCAAGCTTGTGTTCAAGTTTTGTATTCAAGCAGTGATTTTTATAGCGTTAAGTTTTTCTACCATTCTGCGATTTCGGTTGAAGCGATAAACTTCTCATTATCAATCGAGTTCATATTATATAAATTAGAAATTAATCTTACGCACTCAACATTTACCCTGGAATAGTTGTCAATTTCTCAGACGAAACGTCAATTTTTAGCAGACAAAATAGGACACTGCTCGCTACTAATCAAAATTTCAATCATTTATAATTGAAAATACGTGGCTTGATACATGCAAATCGAATCTTAGAAATATTTCCAATCAAATAATGAAATAATATTAATAATTGATACAAAAAATACTGAGCTGTAAGTGTTTAAAACCTGACCACATTTCTACGTGTATTTTTCCTCGAGTTTCTAATTTGCACCCCTATATAGAAAATAAAGATGTGTTCCACATCAAAAAAGTTGCGCATCTCTTGGCTGTGTACTTTTAATTAAAACAAATTAAACAACTTGGTATCTATTCATCTACTTGCAAAAAATTTAAAAATAATGATTATTATTAATACGTTCGTATATCAAACCACGACTTCACCTATCCGCCGAGGAAATTTTGAAGAAAAGCAACTCCGAAATCCACTTCATCCGCTGTAGTGATCATAATAACGAACTTTTCAATCATTCCGCAAATCCTGATGGGCTACAACGCACGATCTCTTTTTCACTCTCACATTTTACTACTAAAGAGCACCCACTCGACACTGTTCTATTGATCAATTATTATCATAGTTCAGGTGTTAATTAAAAAAATGTTAACACCAAGTAATATTTTTAGTTTGATATATCAAAGGATCCGGCCACCTAAATAAAAAATCGAAACATACACCGTTGTGCAAGAAGTCGGCTACTTCATCCCGTCCTCTTACTGCCATATCTTCTAATTACCCGTAATGGAATATTTTGATTTGACAAACGATTAGATAAACTAGTATCGAGATCTCCCATTTCAAACTGGTTGAAAGACAGTAGCTTACGGACAACGGTGCAAGAAGCAGCGAGATTCATTTTTATGAAAATGAACGATGCATCAAATTCAGGTCAGGTCGTGTCAAGAACAGTGCCATTTATTAACAATGAAAGTGATCCAAGTAAAACAGCAATTATAAAAAAGCAATTCCAAAAGCACCAACTTTCAGTTAGTGAAAGTTCATCAGAGTAAAAACTAATCAATGATGAAATGTAGCCCAACCTAATGATTTCATCTTTCAGTGACTCCTTGCGTGCTTTGGAGTGTTTGATAATTTGTCGTATTTGCCAAAACCGGCTCAGTGCTCCAAGAATGCTTCAGTGTCAACATACATTTTGCCTTGCGTGCCTCGAGGTGTCTTTTCAACGCCAAAATAACAAAAGTGGGCTACTACTGATTGCACAGAAAAATAAGCTTCATCAATATTTGTTATGAACACACTCTCTAATTTTCTATTGTAGATTATATTTTATGCTCGACATGTAATGGTATGCAAAAATTGTCTTCAACTTCCGGTGGAGTGTCGAGTTTGCCGCCTAATCTTTACATTGATTCAGTTCTGAATGTCCTAGGCAGTCAAACAGACATTCCGGATCGCCAAGACCGAGAACAAAACTTATCAATCGCTCCGACCGCAAATGTAAGTGCTGCTCATGTTCATTCAATACATGTGTGATAAAAATTAGATAAAAACTTCAGGTTTAAATGATGATAAGTGACTAACGTTCATCAACACATTTTTCAGATTCCAGATGTAGAACTACACTTAAAATGTAATAGATGCGACACAGTTGGAAGTATTATGATGCAAAACTGCTATCATTGTAAGCAAGTGAGTTAATTTGCTCAAATTTAATTTTACATGTGTTATGTGTGGTGCGTAATAAGCCTTTCGGTTGTACCTATTTCCAATTTATTACATATGTATTTATTATTTGCATATTTAGAGAATAATTTAATCTGCAGTTGATAAAGCAAGCAAAATATATTTGTGCCTAATCACAAAAAATAATGAAAATATAATTATTTATTGATAAAACTAAACTTTGTACTACTATCGGGTTTCTTTAGAAAATGTTCTTTGTTTGTACAACGAAAGAAAACCTATTTGTTTGCATTCCAATCAATAAAAACTGTCGTCACTGATTACAGATTTTATGTGCTATTTGTTGGCAAACCCATATGGATGAATTGGACAAACAAGTTCGGCAGCTGGATGTCCAACTTAATTCGGCAAGTGAAAAAATGGATCATAAAATAATCGCTTATAAGGTAAGCAAGTTGAACACTCTCAGCATATAGAAATCAGCAATCATTTTCATTGAGCTTCGCCACCGAAAGAATCGACGTTCTACCGGGTGATATGTGTGGAACGCACGGTGGTTGAAGTATTCAACTGAAATTTGCTAAAAAATCTTTTCCAAGTAGACAAATTAAAAGCATTTTGTCACATTTTTGCATGCAGTACTAGTTTTCTTGGGGTATCCGGAAACGCAATCACCAATGTTTAAAGAAAAACACGTAGAGACACCAGTGAAATTCAAGAGAACCACTTTTTGAACGAGCAAAAAAATCAGCCATTGTTATCATCAACCGTTTTTATTTTTGTAACCCAACACGAGCAAATTCATTCAATCGATGAAGAATGATATCCAATCAAACTTTCAATTTTTTTGGGCACAAAATCCGTTAACAATAACTTTGCATACCAACGCACTATTTCCAAATGTAGCACACGTGGGTGAAATAACAATTGAAGCACGTACGAATTTGACCAAATTTTACTTAAGGCATAATCTAATTATGGACACTAGAAATCGTTGCATTTGTCGCAAGCGCACATTCGTAGGATGGAGGAAATGTATCTTGTTGTAGAATTTATTGAAGCATTCAGCATAATGCTGTAACGAAATTACAAGGGACGACTCAGCCACTTTCGATGACGTTCATGAGCGGATGGAGATACCCGCGCTACGTGAATGTAATGGCGACAGTCTTATTCGTACTGGGCGATGAATGTAACGAAAGAATGATAGTCATCAAAAAAAAATCGGCAGCATTTTGTTTTCTGTGCGAATTTCATTGCTGCTCATAAACTTTCATGAAGACATTCATAACGGCGTTACTAGTGACGGTTTTCATCTCGATACCGTTCCATGAAATGGTTGAAATTCAAATCGTAGTGTTAAGCTTTGTCAAGATGAATAGGGTTGTAAACGAACACAAAAAAAAAGAATTTTTGAAAAACTTTCAAATATTAACTGGATGAAAATTAAAATTAATGGTGATCCAAAATTTACTAGATAAAAGTATTTTCAGAACAGATTTGACAAGTAGATGCCTCTCTCTCTCTTTTGCTTACTTACCTTATCTAACAGCTATAGGCCTGGGGTGTCCTTTGCTGTATCAAGAATACGTCTCCACATAACTCGGTCCATGGCTGCTCGTCGCCAGCCACTCAAGGTACGGACGCTTCTGAGATCACCCTCCACTTGATCGATCCACCTTGCTCGCTGCGCTCCTCTTCTTTTTGTACCAGTCGGATTAGATTCAAGATCCATTTTCACTGGGCTGTCTTCCGACATCCTTATGACATGCCCAGCCCATCGTAGACGTCCGATTTTAGCTGTCCGTACGATGGGTGGTTCTCCTAGCAGCTGTTGCAATTCGTGATTCATACGCCGTCTCCACGTTCCGTCTTCCATCTACACTCCGCCATAGATGGTCCTCAGTACCTTTCTTTCGAAAACACTGAGGGCGCGTTGGTCCTCTGCCAACATAGTCCAGGTCTCGTGGCCATAGAGAACAACCGGTCTAATTAGCGTTTTTTTTTTCAATAGTATAATATATATTTTTAGGCACACTGCTTAAGCTCTAAGATGCCAAGGGTATTTCCTAATCTTAATTAACGACTAACTTAAAACTAGAATAGTATCATTAGATTATGTCGTCTAGAATTTTTGGAAAAAGCTTTTAGCTGGCGTTCGGCAATGGTCGGTGAATTGAATATTGCATGACTTCCAGTTGGTGCTATCTATGGCCGCTTCCTTTCAGTTCATGTGGGTCCGCGGGAAACACCCCCAGGCTACGAAGGCCCGGCGGGTGGCCCGCATGCTGGTCATCGACTGGAGCGTAGGACCGTAGGCGGTGATGGTGATGTTACGAAGAGATGAAAAAATAAAAAAAAGTAAATATTGTGGAAACCGAGGTAAATAGGGGGTATGGAAACAAAATGTCTGAAAACTACAGAGATCTAATTAGTTGCCATCGAGATGGTGAAGAGACGGGGGAAGGGGGAACGAAAAGTTAGTGACAAAAAAAGATCTTGTTAGTTCCAATGAAGATGGTGGACAGGGACGGTGATCGAGAGAATCGGGCGGATGTTAGTGTCGAACCTGTAGGTGGAGATTATACTTTCTGAGCGAGGTATAACAGATTACACTTGGATATTAATGTGTTTGAGGTACTGGTATATAAGAAGCATATAAGAGATATCCCGACTAGCAAACACATCTCGGACCGGAACTTCAGGTGGTCTACCTCGGGCCCTTAGGGAGTCCTTTAATAAAGACCTGGCGTCACGATACTCCGTACACGTCCATACGACATGCTCGATGTCCTGATTACCGTCACCACAAGCGCAGAGACCGCTCTCCACGATTCCAATACGCCGGAGATGCGCGTTGAATGTGTAATGGTTTGACATGAGCCGAGACATCACACGAATGAAGTCACGACTCACGTTCATCCCCCTGAACCAAGGTTTCGTCGATACCCTAGGGATAATGGAATGCAGCCATCGTCCCAGTTCGCCATTGCTCCATGAAGTTTGCCAACTTTCGAGAGTTTTCTGACGAGAGATACTGAAAAATTCATTGAAGCAGATTGGTCTTTCGTAAATATCACCTTCTAATGCGCCCACCTTAGCCAATGAGTCTGCCTTTTCATTGCCCGGAATGGAACAATGCGAAGGGACCCAGACTAACGATATTAAATAAGACCGTTCAGATAAAGTTCGCAAGTGTTCCCGTATTTTCCCCAGGAAATATGGGGGATACTTTCCTGGCTTCACTGCGCGGAGAGCTTCTATTGAACTTAGACTGTCCGTGACAATGAAGTAATGGTCTTTGGGCAAGGTTTCAATGATCTCGAGGGTGTACTGAATAGCAGCTAATTCTGCGACGTAGACTGAAGCCGGATCACAGAGTTTGTACGAAGCGGTGATGTTCTGATTGAAGATTCCGAAGCCTGTGGACCTGTTGATGTTTGATCCGTCAGTGTAAAACATCTTTTCACAGTTGACTGTTCTGAATTTATTATAAAAAATATTTGGGGCCACTTGAGGGCGTACGTGAACCGGGATTCCACGAATTTCTTCTCTCATTGTAATGTCTCTTGGAAGTCACGGAATAAGTAATTAACAAGACGTTACTACTATTCTGCTGGAATACATTTATTTAGAGATCCGGTATGTACTCTATTCAATTCACAACTGGTTCAATCTCTCACTGTCGCTCTCCACTCTCCAAGGGGGGCATGGATGCTAATTATGCACTGAAAGAATACTACACATCCTCACACTAAGATTGTAATGATACCTCCGGAATCTCCGGGTCAATAAAGAGCATCTGCAATATAAAAAAAATAATTACTATTTTTTTTATTATCCTGCCTCCTGCATCCCTTAATCTCCAATATCCTCGTTCGAAACCTCCTACTTCTAACCCCTCATCACTGTCCGTAGACCTATTTGACATTGAGCTCTGATTAAATTCTACCGTTTGTGTATCCGAAGATTGTCTATCATCTAAACTAATTCGACTCATTTGGTCTGTCAAATCCTGAATACTTTCATAGCTTTCTTCGCTACTAACGGACATGTTTATTTTGTTTCCAATTGTGCTATCTGAAGATACTTCCTCAGGCTCTTGCGCACCCGTGGATTCTTGATGCGCCGTTGGTTCTAACTGCGGCTCTATTATACGCTTAATCGGTACGGTTCCTTTCATAGAAGACAGCACGTTGCTCTGTGATCCATTACTCGGCGTCACAATCATTGAACTGGCTCCAATGCGGCGATCTGATCTCATTTGGTTGACATGTCGTTTGATGAAACGCCCTGAATCCAGTTGAACCTCGTAATTTCGATTTCCCTTCGCACGTTGCACTATTGCTGGCACCCACGTTGCTTTATTTGGGTTGGAATAGTCACGGACCACGACCTTCTCCCCCGCCTGAAACTGTACTTCTCTTGATCCTTTGTAAAACTTCTTTTGGTTTTGCTGAGCCTTGTCCAATTTGGTTCGTGCCTTTCTTTCTTGTTCTGTAGTATTGCCCCGGCTAGGTTTCATCAAATCTAATGATGTTTTGATCTCTCTGCCTAGCATTAGAAGTGCTGGTGACATTCCTGTTGAAGAGTGGGCGGACTTTCTGTAGCCAATTAGAAGTTTGCTATTATTCCTGGAATACAGGTTTTGCCTTCAGCCAAACTTTTGTTCAATGATAATTTGAAAGTTTTCACCATGTTTTCGGCGGCGCCGTTTGTGGCTGGGTGCCCTGGGCTCGTTAAGCTTTGCTTAATTCCGTTTGCGGTTAGAAATTTTTTTATGTCTGCAGCCACAAACTGGCTACCGTTGTCGCTTACCAGTTCGTCAAAAATTCCAAACCGTGCAATACACTCTGTTATCTTTTCGATCACAAATTGTGCCGTACAGTGTTTCGTTGGGAAAATCTCGACCCATTTTGATAGCGCATCGACTATTATTAGGAAAGACCATCCTTTAATCGGGCCGGCAAAATCTACATGAACTCGGCTCCAAACTCTTTCCGCCGGTTCCCATGACAACAACTGTGCTTTTGGTGGTGACGGACTTTGCAGAAGACATACAGAACAGTTTTGTATAAACTTTTCTATGTCTGCGTCTATACCTGGCCACCAAACATATGATCTAGCTACATTTTTGCTCTTGACGATTCCTAAATGGGACTGGTGAATTTGCTTCAACACTTCTCCTCGGAGTAACATCGGTACTACTACCTTATGTCCGCGCATGATTATGTCATTTTCTAAAGATAATTCGTTCATAATTTTAGCATATGGACTATTTTTCGGAAGGCGTGTCGCTCTCTCTCCTCTGAGCACTCTCATTAACAATCCCAGGTCATCGTCCGCCCTTGTTGATTCGGCCACTGTCTTCTCGTCAATCACTTTTCTCCCGTCTTTATTAATAAAATTGAGATACGAATCTTCTTTCTTCCATATCTTCCAGGGTTCGTTTGGAAATCGTGAAGTAAAATCTGCTATGTTCAGCTGCGATCGCACGTGGCTGATTTCATAGTTAAATCCGGATAAAAAGTGAGCCCATCTCTGCATTCTACTGGCTGCGATCTGAGGAATACCTTTTCTTGGATTAAAAATGCTCAATAGTGGCTTGTGGTCTGTACGAATGACAAACTTGTTTCCGGCCAAATACAGAAAAAACTTATTTATACCGTAAACGATAGCAAGAGCTTCTCGATCTATAACACTGTAGTTTGTTTCCGCCGGGTGAAGTACTCTTGATGCAAACGCGACCGGCCGCTCTATGCTACCTTCTTCTTGACTTAATACGGCCGAAATACCCACATTTGATGCATCGCATGTTAAAATAAGTTTTGCTTTAGGATTGAAATGTGCCAATGTTATATCCTTACAGATTTCGTCTTTAATCCTTTTGAACGCGCCTGTGCAAACTTCTGTCCACTCGAAACTGGCTCCTTTTCGCAAAAGTTCATATAATGGGCTCATGATGTCAGCTAAATTCCTAATAAATTTAGCATAGTAGTTTACCAGACCTGCAAAAGCTTTTACTTCCGTAACATTTTTTGGTTGTGGCGCGTCTCGTATTGCTTTGATTCTCTCATCAGTTTTCATTAATCCATCTTTGGTGATAACGTGTCCTATAAACGTGATCTTGTCTTTGAAGAATTGGCATTTATCCAAGTTGAGCCTTAAGCCGGCTTTGGTTAGTATGCTAAACACCTCTCTCAAACGATCCAGGTGTTCTTCGTCCGTAGCACCTGTCACTATAATATCGTCCAGAAAATTGGAAACGCCTTTGATACCACAAAAAAGTTTGACTATTTCTCTCTGTACTATTCCTGACGCCGGTTTCACACCAAACGGAAGACGATTCATTAAATAAACTCCTTGCATAGTTGATATCGCACATAATTGCTTCGATTGATCGTCCAACTCGAACTGGTTATACGCCTTCGATAGATCCAACTTACTGAACTTCACTCCTCCATTTAATTTTACAAAAATTTCTTCTGCCGTTGGTAAAGGAAAACGGACGTCCTTTAAACAACCATTTACGGTTACCTTGTAATCGCCACACAGTCTTAATTTTCCATTCGGTTTAACAACTGGAACTAGGGGTGTGCCCCAACGACTACTATCACATTTCGTGATTATTCCTGCTTTTTCCATGTTATCTAACTCCGCGGACACTAGTTGTTGAAATTTATATGGTACTTGTCTGGGCTTCTTAAATACAGGTTGCACTGCTTGATCTGTCAATTCCAGATGGACTGTTTCGTATTTGTAACACCCTAGCTCCGAGCCAAATATTTCTATATTTTCTTCGATTAATTTCCTTAGTAGTGTTTCATTATCTATAAACATTTTATTTACCGCTGCCCAGCGAATATCGAATGCCTTCATAAAGTTTTTTCCCAACAGGGGCGGGCCTAACCCTTCAACTACTGCGAATATTATGTTCTTCGATTGATTGTTGTACTCGACCTTTGGTTTAATTATTCCTTTCACTTTAAGCTTTTCTCCGGAATATAGTTTTAACTGTATTTCGCTATGTTGCAGGCTCCATTGAGCTAAGTTACTACTATAGAAACCATGGGAAATAACACTGACTCCGGCTCCTGAGTCCAACTCCATCGCGAACTGCTTATTGCCAATTTTTACCTCCACTGAGAACCAATCATTACTCTCACTAGCGCGGGATACTCTATATAAGGTGTACAAATCCGACTTGCGTATGTAATTCTGCTGCAATTGTACTTGATCCTCTTCCTCTTTTTCGACTGGTTTTTCTTTGCTTTCCGCTGTTGTAGCTGCAACATAGTAATTTCGCCGACTATCGCAAGCTGACTGTACATGGCCCTTCTGATTGCACTTTCGACAAACGTAATCCTTGAAGCGACAATCTTTCTTATAATGTCCCATTTTGGCACAAGCGAAACATTTGATGTTAGAATGGTCATTCCGTTTTTCTGCATCCGCGTTCGATTTGTATCGGTTAGCTCCGCTCTGATTCAAGTTGTTTCGTTTAACGAAGTTCAATGGTGCTTCCGTTGTGTCGACCTCGTATCTCAGAGCTAATTCCTGTGCCTTTTCGAGTGTGAGATCACCGCCTTCCTCGCAAATCCGCTCGAACGGTTTACCTTCAAGGCCGTCGATAAACTTATTTACCAAATTGTGCTGTAGTGTATCGCCAAACTTACAGTTGGTTGCTAAGTTTTTAATACGTACTATCCATTCATTTACAGCTTCGTGACCGTTCTCATGACGCTTTGCTCGAAAAAAACATCGCCTTTCCTTGTGAACAACAACAGGTGGAGTAAAATGTGTAGATAACAATTTACACAACTCTGCGTAGGATCTATCTTTTGGTTGATCCGGCGTACATAAATCTCTTAGCAACTTGTATGTTTTCGAGCATAAATGATTAATTAGCATCGCTTTTTTGATATTTTCTTCGATTTTATTAGCCACGTAAAACTGTTCCAGCTGCTCTCTGAAAAGCTCCCACTCTTCTACCTCTGCGTCGAAACATCGAAAATTAGCTATGGAAGCCGCCATTTTGGCTTATCCGAAGGTTGGTTTAATTGCCGCAATTTCACTAAATTTCCGCTGCCTGTGCTACTTCCAGACTCGTCGCCAGTGTAATGTCTCTTGGAAGTCACGGAATAAGTAATTAACAAGACGTTACTACTATTCTGCTGGAATACATTTATTTAGAGATCCGGTATGTACTCTATTCAATTCACAACTGGTTCAATCTCTCACTGTCGCTCTCCACTCTCCAAGGGGGGCATGGATGCTAATTATGCACTGAAAGAATACTACACTCATGGATGTGTCGAAAAACACAGTAGAATCAGAAGTATCCAAGAAATGAGCACGGTTGAAAACAAACGAAGAAGGATTAATATTCTGAGCCATGTAATCAAAATACAAGGACATAAAACGGGTCTGAGAATTAAGCTCGATAAGCCTTTCGAAGTTTTCAATCACCATTGGATTCAAGATATCGCATCGGATTAGCAATCGATATGAGAGATCCCAGAATCGATTTTTCAACGGTAGGACGCCCGCGAGCACTTCGAGACTCATCGTATGAGTCGACTGCATGCAACCTAAGGCAATACGCAAACAACGATACTGAATTCTTTCCAGTTTAATGAAATGGGTGTTCGCGGCGGATCGAAAGCAGAAGCATCCATATTCCATTACGGACAATATCGTTGTTTGGTACAGCCTGATCAGATCTCCTGGGTGGGCACCCCACCAAGTTCCGGTTATTGTGCGAAGAAAATTGATTCTCTGCTGGCATTTTTGTTTCAGATACCTAATGTGACATCCCCAGGTGCCTTTGGAGTCGAACCAGACCCCGAGATATTTAAATGTGAAGACCTGAGCTATGGTTTCACCCACTAGTTGAAGCTGTAATTGTGCTGGTTCTCGCTTTCTTGAAAATACGACCAGCTCAGTTTTCTCCGTAGAGAACTCGATACCCATTTGAAGAGCCCACGTCGACAAGTTGTCGAGGGTATCTTGTAATGGTCCTTGGAGATCGGCAGCTTTGGGTCCTATAATGGACACAACGCTGTCGTCGGCAAGTTGTCTTAGCGTGCAAGATGTGTTGATACATTCATCAATGTTGTTTACGTAAAAATTGTATAAAAGGGGGCTTAAGCATGAGCCCTGAGGAAGACCTATGTAACTGAATCGTATTGTCGACAAATCACCATGTGCAAAATACATGTGTTTCTCGGACAATAGATTATATAAAAAGGTGTTCAAAACCGGCGAAAGACCATGCTGGTGCAGCTTCTTAGATAGGATATTTATAGAAACTGAATCAAAAGCCCCCTTGATATCTAGAAATACTGATGCCATTTGTTCTTTACGAGCAAATGCCATTTGAATTTCGGTTGAGAGCAACGCAAGACAATCGTTCGTTCCTTTACTCCTGCGGAAGCCGAATTGTGTATCTGAAAGTAAACCATTAGTCTCGACCCAATTCTCTAGACGGAAGAGAATCATTTTTTCGAACAACTTCCGGATACAGGAAAGCATAGCAATCGGCCGATACGAATTGTGATCGGAAGCTGGTTTCCCAGGTTTTTGAATGGCGATAACTCTCACTTTCGTCTGAGCTTGAATCGCAGTGTCGAGAATCAAGCCAGCCATAAACGTATACTCTTCCTCCGGAGGAAGTTCTTGTGTTGTTTCTAGTTTCTCAGATATCGATATTGCGTAGCATTTTCAATCAATATTTCGTGTGAGGTCATACAAAACATTGATTGTTTCCGATGGTCTTAATCCGCTGGCGATTGAAATTACGATAGGCAGATGAACGCTACCGTGGGGATCAGGGATTACCTTCCACGTGCAATCCAACCGTAGCGATGTCGAGCAAAGGGATAAGTCCAGCGCACTTGGTCTTCCTGGTGGTGCGGGAATTCGTGTCATTTCTCCCGTATTCAAGATTGTCATATTGAAGTTGTCGCAAATATCTTGGATCATAGCTGATCTGTTATCATCATGAAGTCATGTGGAACAATATTACCCTCGAGGAACTTGTTAAATAAATTCAGCAAGCGCCTTTTGGCAGAGTCAGGAAGATTTTTCAACAAGTTGAATTTAATTCTGTCTAACCCCGGGGCTTTATTGTTACACGACAAGAGCGCAAGTGAGAACTCTACCATCGAAAACGGTGTTTCGTTTGTATTCGAAGTCGCGGCGCGGGATATCTTCTGTTCCGGAACAGAATCAGGACATACTTTTTTAGCGAAATCGAATATCCAGCGGTTAGAATATTCCTCGCTTTCGTTCGTTGTGTTTTGGTTGCGCATTCGTCGGGCTGTGTTCCAAAGAGTGCTCATCGATGTTTCTTTTGTTAATCCGTCAACAAACCGTCGCCAGTAACCTAGTTTCTTTGCTTTAACTAAGTTCTTCATTTGCTTATCTAGTGCTGCGTAATTTCTATAATTATCAGGTGTTCCATATTTTCTGAACTTTTTGAATGCTAAAGATCTTTCCGCGTTCAGTGATGAGCACTTTTTGTCCCACCACGGGTTGGGAGGACGAATGTTGGTATTCGCGCCGGGTACACGTTTCGTCTGAGCTTGAATCGCAGTGTCGAGAATCAAGCCAGCCATAAACGTATACTCTTCCTCCGGAGGAAGTTCTTGTGTTGTTTCTAGTTTTTCAGATATCGATATTGCGTAGCATTTCCAATCAATATTTCGTGTGAGGTCATACAAAACATTGATTGTTTCCGATGGTCTTAATCCGCTGGCGATTGAAATTACGATAGGCAGATGAACGCTACCGTGGGGATCAGGGATTACCTTCCACGTGCAATCCAACCGTAGCGATGTCGAGCAAAGGGATAAGTCCAGCGCACTTGGTCTTCCTGGTGGTGCGGGAATTCGTGTCATTTCTCCCGTATTCAAGATTGTCATATTGAAGTTGTCGCAAATATCTTGGATCATAGCTGATCTGTTATCATCATGAAGACAACCCCATCCCGTACCGTGAGGGTTAAAGTCTCCTAAAACTAACGTCGGTGCGGGGAGAAGTTGCATGATACTGCTGAGTCAGTGGTACCCAACTGAGGCTCTAGGGGGAATATAGATGGAAGCAATACAAAGGTCCTTGCCTTTAATTGTGACATGACATGCGACAACTTCAATACCTGATATCGAGGGGAGGTTAATTCGAAAGAAGGAATAGCACTTTTTTATCCCCAAAAGTACTCCTCCGTAGGGATTATCTCGATCCAGGCGAATAATGTTAAAATCGTGGAAGTTTAGTGATACATCAGAAGTTAACCAAGTTTCGCACAATGCAAATGCGTCACATTTCAGATTATTTACTAAGTGTTTAAAAGGATCTATTTTCGGGATGATACTTCTACAGTTCCACTGTAAAACAGTGATCGAATCCTTGACCTCGTTCGAAAAATTAGCCATCGAAGGAAACGATTGCTGAGAGGAGGGGCCATTTTGCAGTCAGCTGCATCAAAAACATTTTAACTTTTGGCAGGAAAGTCATCAAAATACCTTTTAGGGGGTCAGAAATGTTGAAGACGGAAAATATAAAGTCCACAATGTCACTGAATTTTACAAGTCCAGCACTTGATGTGTTTTCTGGTTCCTTGGGGACTTTCGGGGTTTTGGGTGTCCCCGGAGTTAGTGTTGGATATTCTTTCTCCGATTTCAAGTCTCCGGAACTAGGAGCTTTTGGCTTCTTCTTTTCGTTTTTTTTACCAACACTTCCTTCTGCTGTTACTTTTGGAGGGCCTTCAAAAGATATCTTCGAACCCTTGCTAGGGAGTTTAGGAGATGATATATTTTTCCTCTTCCTAAAACTACGAGGGACAGTTGAAGATGTACCTTCTTGAGGATCGTCAGAGTCGCAATCGTCCGCAGACAAACAGGTGTAGGGGTTCTGTTCAGGTGGTGTGGCGATTTTCAGCATTTCTGCGAACGAGCGGTTTGATCGTTGCTTGAGAGATCGTTTCAAATGATCTCCACGCAATTTATACGCAGAACATGCTGTGAGGTCATGCGGGGCCGCCCCACAGTAAAGACACTTTTCAATGTCTCTGTCGCAAACGCCATCCGCATGACTCTCTCCACACTTCGAGCAGCGGGGCCGATTTCCACAATGGGAAGCTGTGTGTCCTAGTTGTTGACAACTAGTGCAATTCATTACCCGTGGTACGAAAAGTCGTACAGGTAGACGAACCCTGTCCAGGAGAACGAATTTCGGCAAAGCCGAGCCGGAGACGGTCACCCGATACGAGTCCGAGTGGGGATAAGACTTTGTCTCATCCGCGGCGATCGATACTGAATGCAAACGTTTGCAGTCCAGTATCTTGACATTCTTAAGCAAGGGATCTTTAAAACATCCGACCCCATGTTTGAGAATGTCCTCGCATGTCAGACTGGGATCCGTGATCACTCCGTCTATCTCGACTTCGCGAGCTGGTATATAAACGCGGTAGTCCCGCGTAAAGTGATCGTTTCGAGCGATCTCATTAGCATGTTTCAGACTGGTCAACGAGACCCTGAGCTTATCGGGACGAATTTTTGAGATAAATTTCAATGTTGTATATTTCGACGCCAAGTCATTAGATATTTTCAAAATATTAAGCGGTTTATTCTTCTCTTTGGTCCGAAAATAAACCACATAAAGGCCGGCCGAGGGTGAAGGCTCTTCGGGATACTGTTTAACCCGGTGAGTCTTACTATTTGGAGCAGATTTAGAATCTGTTTCCATTTTATCTTCGGGGGGCAGGGTAGAATTTAATGGACTTGCCATAGCGCGGTTGAGGTTCCGCGCAAATTATAGGGGGAGTCAAAATATAAGATGATAAAGGGACACGAAGGAAAAAAATATAATACTTAGCTAATGATCCGTAGCAACTCGGCCGCTGAGGCCAAGCGTTAGTTACAACGGCCTCTGAGAATTAATATGCACACAGCACCGGTTCACGGCACCACACTAAACGTCCGTTCACTGTTCGTATTGTTTTAACACAATAGCACCCGGCACTGTCTAACGGTATTTATTGTTTATACTGTATTGATCTACTGCACAAGCTCGCGAATACAAAAGATTTGATATTAAATGACCTTGAAACGGATTAGAATGGATTAACGCACAGCTGCTCTAATGCAAACTACCATCCGATCGATACGACGGTCACGAAAGGAATGAAATTAATTAGCGTTTTGTAGATGGTCAATTTCATGCGTTGGCGTACTTTTCTCGATCGAAGAGGGTTTTTCTGAGTCCAAAGTACGCACGATTCCCTGCGAAAATACGTCTATGAATTTCTCTGCTGGTGTCATTATCGGCGGTCACCAGTGAGCCCAAATACACGAACTCGTCAACCACCTCGATATCGTCACCGTCTATCAATATTCGTGGTGGGAGGCGTAGTGTTTCTTCTCTAGAGCCTATTCCTCTCATGTATTTTGTTTTTGACGCATTTATGGCCAGTCCGATACGCCTAGCTTCAGCTTTCAGTCCGATGTAGGTTTCCGTCATCTTCTCAAGGTTACGTGTCACAATATCAATATCGTCAGCGAAGCAAAAAATTTGTACGGACTTTCGGAAGATCGTGCCACTCGTGTCGATCCTCGCTCTTCGAATCACACCTTTCAGGGCAATATTGAACAAGATACAAGAAAGTCCATCACCTTGACGTAGACCTCTCCGAGATTCGAAGGGACTCGAGAGCGTCCCAGATACTCGGACGTAGCACATCATTCTATCCATCGTTGCTTTGACCAATCGCGTCAGTTTATCCGGGAAATCGTATCTCTCTCTTTTGATCTTATACTATCTAATGAAAACTTTGGGAGACACTACATCCTTGCAATCACAACTGGACTTATTCCCGACCTGGTGCCATGACAATAAAATGGTTTTAGACGTCTCAAAATGTTCAGTCATGTCGTTTACTCACAAACACTTATAATAAGTACGATTATTACATCTCACACGAACTGATCAAACGTGAGTTTTCCGTGAAGAATTTTAGGTTTCGTGTATCGCGTTACTAAGAGCTCTGTTGATCGCATCGAAACTATTCATAACCAATTCGTCTGATTCGCATTGCTTAATCTACCTTGGAGGGATCCAGATACTCTTCCTAGTTACAAAGATGTAAACTTATAGACCTGGATCTGCTATCTGTTCGCAGGAATGTCTCTGAAGCTGTTTCACTGCTGTTTTGTTAGAATTACGCATCGATTGCTCCGAGCTTCTCAAGATGATTAATCTCGACATTCATCGCCGCAATTTAGGCTCTCATCCCTTCTTGAGGTTACATATCGCAAGAAAATATTACGGTTATAATGAAACCTTTTAAGCATGAGCCGAACATTTAATAACTGCTTCAACGTCTTCGATTTCCATTTATTTCGTAATGCAGTTAAACGATTATTTCTAATTCACTTGTCAGATTAGTTTTAGAATTCTGTATGAAATGTTAAAAACGACGAATGTAACAATGAGAGATTCTCTTTGTTTATTTTCTCTTTCGATTATTATTTAAGTATTATTTAAGTTTATGATATATGTATTATTTGGATGTGGACAGTCTGGTACAAGAGCTGAGAAAGTTTTATGCCTGTTGGAGAAAGAGATCAAATGAATTTTATTTTCAGCGGACTTTTCCCTGCTCCACAAAATAAAATAAAATGTGTAGTTTCTTCTAGTACAAATGCACAAAAATGAGAAGAGCAATAATTAGACCTGGCAAGATTGTGATCAGCCAAATTCAAAAATCGCAATTTTTTACCAATTTGAAACAGCTGCTTAGTTTAAGAGCTGGTTCAGAGCTTAAAGCGCTGGTCTCGCAATCCAGTTGCTGTACGAACGACTCATGAACTGGAAAAAATGTTAGGATCATAATTGCAATTGTCCTGTACCCTTAAATCGGTTGCAAAACTGGATGAAACAGAAGGTCGTTTGCCGCATTAGAAAGTAGTACCCTACTTCTTTGATTTACTTGAATTGAAATAAAAAGGAAAAAAAGCAAAACTAGACAAAAAACAATTAAATTTTACAGGTGACCTAATCCCACATACGATTATCATTTAGATCTAGTTTGTCAAAAGATGAAAAAATCGTTTGTAATGACTTAAATGATTTAGGATTGGATGAAAGTTTACTAGTTCCTAATGCAATTTGTATTCGGACATTAAGTGCGATTGTTTTAATTTATATGCACCAATAGTAACCCAAGCAGATGTGTGTTTCTCCCGATCAGAAGAGAATATCAAACAAAGACCATATTATGTCATTCTTTTCGGAATAGCTAAATAGTGTTATTTGGTATTGGTTAGGTTGAATTAAGAACTAAAATATCAAAACTGGATACCAAAAACTTACACCATTTGTACCAGATTCATAACAAGTTGAGCTATTTAAGATACCAAAACAATACCACAAGAATATTAGTTTATATCCAGTTTCTTTCTTGGTGTCTATTTGAACGTGCTGATCTAAAAATAGAATCACAGGCTTAATGAAATACAATATATAGCCAATTTGCCATAAAAAATAATTGAGGGGTAGAGCTTAATTGCATACTTGAAGGCTAAAATTAGTTATGAATTATATTTAACATGTTTGTTAAAGATGAAACAGTTTCGAACCTGCGCTTTTGAAGTGGAAGGCGGTAGCTTCAACGCAAGGCCATGGCATCCGATTGTTAGTGAGTGGAAATACAGCCATTATATTATAAGCCCTACTAAATGACTTCTAATCCTTCGTGGAATTTGAACGAGATGATTTTGGTTTTTCTATGGAAATTCAACGTTTGGTTACTATCACTTATTATTTCTTTGAGTTGATCTTGGGTATTAAAAAACGTTTATCGACGTCAAAGGCTCTCATTTTCTTTCATCAATAAATGTGATGCAAAAATATGCAAATAATGAATAAGATTAATGAACTTTTGTGCATGCATTCCAAGTAGATTCATGAGATTCTCAAATATGTAGTAAAAACATAATTACTATATTAAAATTTTCAAGTGCATTCAGTATATAACCACACAATGAGGTCTTGTTCATCGCACCTCAACGAAATTATAATGCTATTCTATGTCGCCCATTTTCGGTACACTGCAGTAGTTTCGAATCTTTTGTCAGAGCTCTGGAATCGACAGATAAACGAAGTTATTTCGTGCGGGTTTCTTAATTATAACGGCTTTTGAAAAGGAATTATGTTAGCCTTTTCAGCAGAAAAACACATATAATTTAATGACAAGTGGATATTACAGACCGTAATTCGACAATACAAAGAGAGAAAATATCTCAAATGTTTATGGAACTAGCATGGAGTAAGACCCGTCCCCCAAAAACACATTTTGTAAAGGGTAAACAGAATATATGTTAACCGGAATCCATTTCATCTATTCCATTTCGGAAAAGGTTTTTTTTTTGTAAATCTTTGTAAGGGACACACTAAGAGAAAATCATGTAAATTTACGTCTCAGCTTACTTAAATTTACAACCAAAGCATGTACAAATTTATCATGTCACTAAATTAATTGACCACTTTTAATATGTCAATATCGGATGAATACAATTAAATTTAGAAAAGCGGTTTAGTATGTCTATTTGAGTGTACAAACCAAACACTGACTTAACATTACTAAAATCGTTTAGGAAACATTATTTTGCGAGAATCGAACAAACATTTGTATCGAAAGAACGAGTTTAGTTTTGACCGAATTTCGCTGTGAACGAAGAGCAATCTGTTTATTTATTATGGGGTCTGAAGTTATACACCGAAGTTATACACCGCGTTTTGCATACAATTTTTTGTTCGGTTCTAGAAATGAAGATGTTTTACAACAATTTTTGCATTATATATACGATTTGAGTCTGTTTTTTACACCCAATATTTTTATCCGGTGTTTGTATTTAAAAATAGTTAAGAGTGTTTTTCATACTAAATAATACGTTTTCGATTTTTGCATTGATTTACAAAGTGTCATATACCACTCGAATCCGATCGTCGAGATCGGCATAGTCTGTATGTGTGTGCTCAACAAATGGAGTGCACTTTCTCTCAGAGTTGGCTGAACCGATTTTCATAAGACTAGATTCGTTTGAAAGGTCTTGTGATTCTATACAATGCTCAAGTAATTTAGTTGAATCCAAATTCCGGTTACGGAGTTACAGGAAGATAAATCCAAACATTTTGATTAGGTGCTTATCATAAGTGACAGGGTAGAGAGCTGCGATTCGCTTGAAAATTGATCATAAATTTCTCTAGTTACTAGATCTTGCAGACAGATCACCTACTGTTATACCGGTTCCCAGTTTCTGGTTCCGTAAGTACCGGAAAAAGCAAACTTTCTCAGTGAAGATTTCTCAGAGATCAATGGGTGAATTTTCATAAACTTAGGTGTAAATGAAAGATATTATAATTTTACACGATACTCGTGAACATTATGCGTATCCGACTTTCGGTTTCGGAATTACAAGGTGATATAGGCTCTAACTATCAAACAGTTATTAAAGAGCGACAATGTGGGAAACGGACAAAATCGGATCTGTTCAATACTGTTCACAAATTGAAAAGGTGATGCTAATTCATATCCAAATAAACTTTTATGTTTTACTCAATTATTCTCTTTTTAAATGCATTAGTAACACTTATAAAATAGGAGTAACAAGAGAAAGGATTTATCACACCTCTAGGTGCTTTAAAACAAGGTTTTTCGTAAATTCCGATCGATTTAAGCCTAGATATAATGGAACATTCATAAATGCAAACATACGTTGACTTTCATGTATCTAGATATATCAAACATTATTGGATGATTCGAAAAATTTTGTGCAGCTATTTTGTGAAATTAAGGAGATTGCATAAAGGTAATACATATTTTAATACTAGCTTAATGACCCGGTGTTGCTAGAAAATGTTTCGAGAAGATAAGGCCGAAAAATTTTCTTGAAGTTTTCCTGCTTAGTGAAATACTCTGATTGTAGTGAAACATAACTAAGACGGCAACCCGATTAAACAATACTCCGTAAATGTTCAGATTGTTCACGGTCAGTATCCCATCTCACATCTCACAATAATCATAATTTTCATGGTATCCTCGTCAAATTGGGTCAGTTTTGTGTTGTTATGTTTTCCGTAAAATTCAAAGGCACAAATCTCCAAATATCAAGGGGAACGTGCCATTTGAGCCAATTTGTTCTGAATATAAAATATATCTTTTTTGTCAAGAAGCATCGTTTCTCGTCACATTAATTTTATATTGAACTCCCCATTTTTAGTTAACATACTACAGTTCTCCTCCATGATAAGCCTCATGACCACCTCTGAATAGCGCCAAGCTTGGTGACGATTTCTTTAGTTGTTTCGTAGTTATGCTGAAACTTGCATACACTCGCGTTCATAAGCAGATCAATATGATTGTCCCTTAGTTCTTTGAATTTCCCGGCATATTACACCCCTATATCAAAGGCACTTGATACATCTGCCATTATCATATCTTCGGTATGCAAAATGTTTTTATGGTCTTCAAAACGTATCAATTTTCGTCAAATTATATGACCGCCCCCCCCCCCCTCATCACGGTTAATGACACTTGCTACCATCCCTCCCCTATAAAAATACCCCTAAGACCATCTCTGAAACGCAAGAATTACCTGTGCCAAGTTTGGTGGCAATCCGTTAAGTAGTGCCGGAGTTGTGGCGTTACAAACATACAAACTTACATCCTCTTTTATAGATATAGATTATACTTCGAATAAATTAATCAGCCCTCAAAATCATTTAAACAGGGTTTACAATATTCAACCCATTATTATACCCGAGTTTTTTGTATATATTATGAACTGATGTGCTACGTCCGAGTATCTGAGACGCTCTTCGAATCTCGGAGAGGGCTACGTCAAGGTGATGGACTTTCTTGTATCTTGTTCAATATTGCCCTGGAAGGTGTGATTCGAAGAGCGAGGATCGACACGAGTGGCAACTTTTTGGCTTCGCTGACGATATTGATATTGTGACACGTAACCTTGAGAAGATGACGGATACCTACATCGGACTGAAAGCTGAAGCTAGGGCTATCGGACTGGCCATAAATGCGTCAAAAACAAAATACATGAGAGGAAGAGGCTCTAGAGAAGAAACACTACGCCTCCCACCACGAATATTGATAGACGGTGACGATATCGTGACGGTTGACGAGTTCGTGTATTTGGGCTCACTGGTGACCGCCGATAATGACACCAGCAGAGAAATTCATAGACGAATTTTGGCAGGGAATCGTGCGTACTTTGGACTCAGAAAAACCCTCTTCGATCGAGAAAGGTACGCCAACGCACGAAATTGATCATCTACAAAACGTTCATTACACCGGTTGTTCTCTATGGCCACGAGAACCTGGACTATGTTGGCAGAGGACCAACGCGCCCTCAGTGTTTTCGAAAGAAAGGTACTGAGGACCATCTATGGCGGAGTGCAGATGGAAGACGGAACGTGGAGACGGCGTATGAATCACGAATTGCAACAGCTGCTAGGAGAACCACCCATCGTACGGACAGCTAAAATCGGAGGTCTACGATGGGCTGGGCATGTCATAAGGATGTCGGACGACAGCCCAGTGAAAATGGTTCTTGAATCTATTCCGACTGGTACAAGAAGAAATGGAGCGCAGCGAGCAAGTTGGATCGATCAAGTGGAGGGTGATCTCAGAAGCATCCGTGCCTTGAGTGGCTGGCGCCGAGCAGCCATGGACCGAGTTTTGTGGAGACGTATGCTTGATACAGCAAAGGACACCCCAGGCCTATAGCTGTTAGGTAAGGTAAGGTAAGGTATGAACTTCTCACTAAAATTTACTAAAAATGACAGAAAATGCTGACAGCGGCACTTTAATACATTCATACATTACTCACTCTCAGAATAAGAAAATAATAACAAAACGAGCTATCATTGTAAATTTATTCATTACTTTACTATTCCCAGCAATTCTTGCAACATTTCACAATCCATTATTATAGCTTAATAAGCAATGATAACTGAATAAACTATGTTCTGATCCCAGCTGCGTCCATGAGTTCAACCAATAGCTAAATTAGAATAAAAATTATGTAATGATACAAACAAACTCGAAACAGTTTATGAAATTGTCAACCAAATGTCTGAAAATAACAGCTTATTTTATAATTTATAGAAGTTAATCGTTTGGTTCAAATAATATTTCCGAGTAGATTTCATAATTAATGACGAGTTACCTAAGATGATATTTAAGCTATAAGAGAATATGTTTTAATTAATTCAAAACGTTGTGACTATGTTAGAATTAAATTAGGATAAGAATATTATGTAAAAGTGATGCTACGGCGAAGAAAAACTTATGTAAACTGCCTTAAGAAATAAACGTATTTATGAAAAAAAAACTGAATAAACTATAGTTATATTATTGGTTTACTCTTCCCTTATGATCGGGCTGTGGTTCAATTCATAAACTGAGCTACGTTGTGATCCAATGATTCTCGGTTCAAGTCGCCGCTGTCACTATATGTCGTTATATGTGTATGTGTGAAATAACTATAATTTCTATGATTTCTATCTATCTATATTTTCAATCGTTTTTCATATTCATTTAAAGATGAATCTGATGAAATTTGTTCATTAAATTTACTGAATTCAGTAAAAGTCAGTTTGAATAAGTTATCCAACTAGAATGGAAGATATAAAGATATGGACAAACGAGACAAAGAGATGGTGTTTGCGCCTTTACCACAATGCGCGGAGACTCTATTGATGAGATGACTATTGGTACTACAATCCTAGAAACTATTGTTATAGAGAAAATTCAAGCACATATACTTTGTACCTAATCTTCACTAAATAACATTCATATATTTATGAGTTAATAACCAAACTAATCACTATTGAATCTACAGAATCGATTCAACGATATAAGCCAACAAATAAAGGAATACTTCAATGAACAAATTACAACTTTGCGAAACAATGAGCGCTCGTTACTAGGTAAAAACACTCCTTCAAAGGGTTTAACAAATGAGAAACTGCAACTGCACTCATCACAACAATTCATTGAAATGTATTTTTTGTTCAATCTTTCCCACCGGTAAAAACATGCAATGCAAAAACGGTAGACGAATCACAGAGAATACTAAACGATGGGCTTTGTGCCCACGAGCTGGTAATGGAGAAGATACGACGCCTCAAGACGACCGTTGCAGACAGCACGATTGGCCCAAATGGTGATCTCGTTCAACGATTTTTGAATTTACATAAAGAAATTTCACTTGTCTTTGAAGAAATCTCGCACTGGGGCAAGGAGATCATATTGTTTGATCAGGTATTAGTCCTAACAATAAATGATTCAAGTTGAAACTAGGCACGTTAATTTCAGAAAAATATAAAACTAGAAATACTAAGTGCCTTTGATAATAATGGACCTGTGCGTGCGACCGATAAAAACCAAGAAGCTCTGAAACATAAATCCCTTATCACCATACAGCTTGATTCATATGAAGATGTACTATCCTTTTACAGGTTGAGTTATTCAGTAAGCAAGAATCATTTTAATTCCATTTAATTTTTCTTCGTTATTCAACAGGAAACATTCATTCAGACCAAAATTATATTGGAATAAATGTCATCGCCCAGCAGGTGTTGGAATTGCACCGTGGAGTCTTGACTCGATTAGTCATCCATTGATTTACATTGCAGGAGCCGAGAGTAAAATAATATTTATTATAAATAAGTGAGTATCATTACGCTACTGTGTTCAATCTGCAATTTACTGTCGACATTAGGGAAATATGAGTTTTGAAAGAAGTTCGCCAAGAAAAGTCACAGTGGATAAAAAATCTTTTTTAACACTCCGAATACCAAGGGGGTAAAAAGTTACGCGGACTACCATGGGTACCATGAAAAGTGGGAACGCAAATTTTGACTGACTATATCTTAGGCATTTTTGGACCGATTTCAAAACTTTTTTTACCACTAGAAAGATAAATTCATTCGGATTAAAATCCATTTGAAACGATGGAAACCCGAAAATTCTATTCAAAGTTATTATAAAAAGTTTCAACTAAAGTCTGTTGAAAAAAAAGTGGGATCGCTTACTTTGCCTGGCCATATATCAGATGTTAGAAGTCCGATTTTGTTTATCATTACGTTCCTGTTAGTCTAGTGGATTTAAGCACATTTGAAATCACTCCGGATATGATCGTCACCGCTGCAAAAAGGTTGAAAAAGTCATACTCTACTGGACCTGATGGTATTCCAGCAGTAGTTTATAGTCGATGCGTCCACGTCTTGACTGATCCTTTGTGTGTGATATTCAATAAGTCGTTCGAGCAAGGCGTATTTCCGACAATCTGGAAACAGTCTTATATGTTCCCAGTATTCAAAAGTGGCGATCGCCTAAATGTACGAAGTTACCGTGGTATAACCAGTTTGTCAGCAGCGTCGAAGCTTTTTGAATTGGTAGTTAGCACTGTCGTACTTTCCAAAACTAAAACGTACATCTCTACTGATCAGCATGGTTTTATGCCTGGACGATCGGTGAACACGAACCTGTTGGATTTTACATCTACCTGTATCACTCGGATGGAAGAAAAATCTCAAATTGATGCAATTTATACTGATCTGAAAGCAGCGTTTGATCGAATAGATCATGAAATACTTGTAACAAAATTATCCCGACTAGGCGCTTCGAGAATGTTTGTTAAATGGCTGAGCTCTTATTTATGCGACAGAGTGCTACGTGTGCAGTTAGGCTCGTGTATTTCTTCTCCTTTCACGAATAAATCTGGTGTTCCTCAGGGTAGTAACCTAGGTCCACTATTGTTTGTGCTGTTCTTTAACGACGCTACTTTACTACTTGGCGTTGGATGCAGACTGGTTTACGCTGATGACCTGAAGCTGTATCTGGCAGTTCGGTCTATTGAGGACTGTGTTCGTCTCCAGGAACTTTTAAATATTTTCGTTGGCTGGTGTAGAAGAAATTTTTTAATTATCAGTACCGTGAAATGTCAAGTTATAACATTCCATCGCAAAACCAACCCCATAATATTCGACTATCAAATCGATGGACAAACTCTTGGAAGAGTCGACGTTGTCAATGACCTCGGCGTTTTGCTGGATGCTAAGCTTACCTTTAACCAACACCGATCAACTTTGATTTCCAAAGCAACACGACAACTCGGCTTCATAGCAAAAATTAGCCGAGACTTCAAAGACCCGTACTGTCTAAAAGCGCTATACTGTTCGTTGGTGCGTCCATTACTCGAAAATGCGTGTTTGGTTTGGAGCCCGTACCAACTCGTTTGGAACTTACGAATTGAACGTGTACAGAAGAGATTCGTCCGGTTGGCTCTGCGGCACCTCCCATGGCAAAACCCTCTGAATTTACCACCGTACCCTGACCGCTGTCGTCTGATTGGCCTGGAATCCTTAGAGCGACGAAGAAAGATGCAGCAAGCGTTACTTGTGGCTAAAGTAATCAATGGCGATATTGATTCACCAAAATTGTTATCTCTTCTTGACTTCCGTGCTTCTCAGCGATCTCTACGCTCGACGAGTCTACTTCAACCAAGATTTCATCGTACTACTTTCGGACAACATGAACCAATGACAGCATGCATACGTGCATTTTCCAAAGTTGAGCATCTCTTTGAATTTGGTGAGCCGACGCACAAATTCTCACAGAAATTATTAAGTGTATCCTTGTTATAAGTTTGTTCGTTGTACTTCGTGTTATTCATTAAGACTTTTAATTGTCAGATGGATTATTTTAACAAATAAACAAATAAATTAGACAGATACGTCTATCGCAACATAACTGGAACAAAAAATATTTCAATTACACTTTGTTAATGAAAGCTATGATCAAAAACGTAATCAAAAGTCCAAGCATAAATTATCGAAAACTACGTATTTTCGACATATCTTTAAATTTAAAGCGGCGACATATGCATTTTTATATACCAATAGATTGCATTTGACATCAGTTATATGTTTCAGAAGAAATCAATTTAAACTTTACTGAAAATGTCCCAAAAAATGCGATATTTTCACAGAAATTTTAGAATATTAGAAGTTTTTTTTCTAAGCTCGAACATGTCGAGTTAGCCGAGCATGCCGGGTTCGTTTTTGGGTCAGGTTCACATACCCGAAACTCGTCCATCTCTACAAGCACTGAACTTACTTAATGGTAACAGTGTTAAATCGAATGTCCCGTCGACAAACCAAATTCATTTGAGGCGGATAATATTGAAGTAACGGTAAATGTGACAAATCCATCAACAAACCACCGAGATACAAGTGCATCAAATTAGGTCCGAAAAAATCTATTGCCAATAGTTCTAAATTGGCCCGCTGGTTACCGTTGAATTAACAGCTGATCGGTATTCAACATACTCAAACGAAAACGGTGTGCAGCAGACGGAAATTGGCATCCGCACTCACTCACAAAATCGAGTATCCAGCGAGCGAATGGATGTAACTCAGTTTTTTGTCATCCACTCACTAAACAAGCTACTTGTTTCGTTTGCAGGCAGCCACAGACTAAAGTTGAAATTGCATTTTTGCATAAATATCTGTTTATTAATCTTATTTTTGTGTATTACATCAACATTTTACAGTACAAGTGTTTTGACCCTTTGGCCTTTCATCTTTGTTTTTCATACGATTCGTTATTAATATTAGGTGTTTTAGTTACTCTTGTTTTACATACTAATGTTTAATCATAATATTTATTTTAATTATTAATAAAATATCTACCTACTTATAACTATCCCTAACCTAATACGTACAAATTTTGAATTATTTGTATTTCAGAGATTGAGCACCTCTCTTCAAATTTCGTGCAGTATTGTTCGAATTTTTGTTCTAGTATATCCAGGGAGGCCATCTCATGTACTTCACTAGTCCTTGTCCAAGGGGGTAGATTTAAAACCATCTTTAAGATTTTACTTTGAATGCGTTGAAGCCTAAGTTTGTGTGTTCGTGCACAACCCCGCCAAACAGGGACTGCGTATTCAATTGCGGGGTAGATGATTTGTTTATAGACAGCCATCTGATTCTTCAGGCATAGTTTAGATGTTCTACAAATCAGCGGATACAGAGACCTAATGAGTATGCTGCATTTTTGAACGATTTTGTCAACATGTGACCTGAATATCAGATGTCTGTCAAAGGTGAGTCCTAGATAGATAACTTCATCGGACCATTGAATGACCTCATCACCGAATCGTATTCTGCATTCGTCTGATGGAACAAGTTTTGGAGATCTTGAATGTGGAAACAAGATGACCTGAGTTTTTGCTGCATTGATCACAATTTTCCAGCTTGTAAAATATTCCGTTAAAGCGTCCAGACCTGTCTGTAGTTTATTCTTCAGAGCATTAATAACACGACCTTTGTAAAGGATGGCAGTATCATCAGCAAATTGTGACAGAACACCACCACCCGGAAGAGGTGGGATGTCTGATGTGAAAATGTTGTATAGAATGGGACCTAGAATACTTCCCTGGGGTACACCAGCAGGAATAGTAAATCTTTCTGAAAGTGCATTATTCAGAGAAACCTGGAAGACTCTATCTGCAAGATAATTTTTGATAATTTTAATAAGATACATGGGAAAATTATACCGATGAAGTTTAAACACCAGGCCATCGTGCCACACATTATCGAATGCCTTTTCAATATCCAATATTGCCATGGCAGTCGTTTTGGACACTGATTTGTTTTGCTGGATGACGTTGTTAACCCTTGTGAGTTGGTGGATGGTGGATCTTCCTTTCCGGAACCCAAACTGTTCTTCCAGGAATATATCCTGTTCATCTGCGAAAGCAAGAATTCGCCTTTGTATTGACTTTTCAAACAGCTTGGATAGGGCAGAGAGTAAGCTGATGGGCCGATAGCTCTTGGAAAATGAAGGATCTTTCCCCGGTTTCAAAACTGGGATAACTTTAGCTAACTTCCACATTGAAGGGAAGTAACCAAGCTCCCAGCACCTGTTGAAAATTTTAGCTAAGAAGACAAATGAGCGAATACTCAAATGTTTCAGCTCAATGTTGAATGTGTTGTCGAAACCGGGGGCCTTCATATTTTTGGATTTTTTCACAAAAGCCATCAGCTCATTCGCATTGACTCTACTTTCCTCAGGAATCAAGCTGTCTGATTGGTCAACCTCAGCTACGCTGTCAGCAACGGCTCTTTCATGTGGACTAACAATGTTGAGTCCTAAATTGTGAGAACACACAAACTGCTGGCCTAGCGCATTTGCCTTCTCTACTGGTGTGATTAAAGGTATTCCTTCAGCTGCGTCCTGGGGTGACATCAGAGGAGGAATAGGCTTCGGTTTTTTCTTAAGCACCTTCGTTAAGGACCAGAAGGGCTTTGAATGTGGGAGAATTTCTCGAAGCTTTTGCTGGAAGTTCCTGTTGCGAAGCTCAGATATCCGTTCCTGGATTATCCTAGTTAAGTTGTTATAAGTAGTCCTCCTATCTAGGATGCCAGTTCGTTGATACTGCCTCCGGTAGATATTCCGAAGTCGGATGAGTTTCTTGGTGACACTGTCGATTTGAAGAGAGGAACTCGGCATATGTTGTACTGGAACCGTCCTATCACGAGCGACTGTGATTGAATGCTGGAAGGAAGATAGGGCTGCATCGATTTCCATCGGGGAATCAAGTGGCAAATCGATATTAATAAGTTGGTCGGCGATATGTTGAAATTGGACCCAATCGGTGCGATAATAGTTCCTCCGAGGTTGAATAGGCACTGTTTCTGGTGAAGATCCCAATGTCAATATTACTGGAAAGTGATCAGAAGAGAGCTCGTAGAAGACAACCGGAGAGCTGTCTATGGCGATGTTGCTGATGAATATATCCAAAATGGAATGAACTCCCGATCTGGAAAGTCGCGTTGGTTGATCCGGAGCGAAGATGTTGTATTGTCCAGCTTCGTAATCTTCGGCAAGTACTAATCCGTTTCGATTCTATCTTCTGTTTCCCCACAGCTCATGCCGTGCGTTCAGGTCCCCAGCAATGATGAATTTGTTCTGTCGTCGAGTGAGCATAGCCAGATCTCGCTTCAATGATGCACACGTACCATCTCGAAGATTGGTTTGTTTAGGGCAGTACGCTGCAATGATGATGATGGGTCCCATCGTCGTAGTGATCTCAATTCCGATGGCTTCTATTAGTTGCAATTTAAAGGCTGACAGAAGCCTGTGCTGAATGGATCGTTTAACGGCAATGGCAACTCCCCCTCCTCTAGTAGTTGTCCTGTCGAGCCTGTGAATCCTGTAATTGGAAATAAAAATAGAAATTTCAGGTTTAAGATGAGTTTCAGTTAAAATAGCAATATCGGCATTCTTCTCTTGAAGAAAGTCGGACAATTCAGCAGTTTTGCTCCTGAGTGAGCAAGCATTCCAATTTACTATAACCAACTCATTATATTGCATATTCGATGATGAATTTGCCTAAGGCGTTGATTTGATCTAACCGCGTTCTGCAGTTTCGTAGTTTTGTTGTCATTGTTTCAAAAATGACGATCAGTTGTTCAGCAGAGAATAAATCAACAGAGTCATCCTTTGCTTGTGGATGATTATTGCCCCATCCAGGAGGGATTCTTGAGGAAGATTCTTTTTGAGATCCAGCGGCTGAAGTCTTTGGATTGCTGCGAGGAAGTGGCGGCAAATTCGGAATATCCCTCTTCGGTGGGAGCCGTGGGAAATTAATTTCATCCTTCTGTGGAACATTCTTGCGCGTTGATTGTTTACGGGATGCCTGTTGTCGAATTTTTGTGAATTCAGCACGTTTGGGACACGATTTGCTAGTAGATGGATGGTCGCCATCACAGTTCACACATTTTACAGCGATGTCATCTAGTAGGCAATCATTGGTATTGTGTGGTTCGGCACATTTCCCGCACCGACTTTTCATGTGGCAATTCCTCGCTCCATGGCCGTAATTCAAACAGTTCGTGCACTGTGTGACATCCCGATGTACCGGTTTATACTTTTGCCATTCGATGATTATGTGAAATAACGATTTAATCGTTTTCAGTTGACTCATGGTGATGGAGCCCTTCTCCAGATGAATCAGGTACAGTTGATCTCTAAACTTTTTGTCCGTATTATGTCGCTTCATTTTGAACACCATCAAAGGCTTTAGTCCAGCCTCCGACAGTGCCTGCTTTAGTTCGGCTTCCATCATGTCGGGTAGTCCTCGAAGTACAACCTTCATAGGTTTGTTGGCGGCAATATCGTGTGTGAAGTATTCCGCTTTTGTCTGCTTCAGAGAACATTCCACTCCTTTGTAGTGGTTCAAAGCCGGAACAGTTATTTTGTAGCCTTCAGTACATAAACGGATTGTTGCCTGTAGTCCTTTGCTGATCAGTGTGTTGAAATCCGAGCGTAGAGTTGGTGGGAAGCCCTTCAGGTAGAAAGGCGGCATTTTTTCCTTCTTCTGCAGTTCCTCTTCGACATCAACTGGCAGATCAGCATATTGGTTTTTACTCAGCAAACGGTCGTTTACCTGTACATCACTTGGCTTCAAACGCTTAGCATCCTTTGGATCCTTCTCGGATCTATGGCGGTTTTTACCCATAGCTTGGGTAGGTAGACAACTGCGAATAAAAAATAAAACAAAATCGAAATTAGTCGTAGTAGGTTATTCGTCTATCCACATCGAGTGTTAGATGACGAATAAAGTTGAAATTGTAAAATGGTATATATTTATAGATTCCCTTTTGTGCGAAGGTTCATACGATGCAGAAGGGATACTTTTTCTACTAATGGAACTCGAGGTGTAAAGCAACAATCGAAACCGTCGGTCATGCGAGGGGAATCAAACGGATAACATCATGATGGCACGCTGTAATTGGCTCGTGAAAGCATAGGTCGATTCAAACCAATTTTTCATAAGTATGCTATTGAAATACTGAAACGACGTTACCGTATATGTTTAAGTTAAATGTTTCGAAATCGATTGATTGTTGAATGATGTCAATCCATTAACAAATGATTGAGTAATTATCGCCTAAAATTATGACAGAAAAAGGTTACGAGACTCTTTTTGAAACTTTTTTTGACACCCGGCCCCGTATAGTGAAGAGTAAGATGTTTTTAATGCCAAAAGAAAAACGTCCCCCGACCCGAGCCCGACAAAATTTTTTGTTCTGACCCTATACCCGTCGGGTTCGGATCTCGAAAACCAAATACCAATTATCCGAAATCCGACCGTCTTTTTACAAATCGCCAATTGTTATTATTGTTATGCTTTACAGAACCAATGGTGAAATAATTCAGCGTATCTGCTACGACCAAATGGTCTATCCGAATGGTATAACGTTTGACTCGAACAGAAAGGAATTATTTGTTACTGACAAATGGAAACACTGTATCTTTGTATTTTCGGCAAACGGAACTTTTCTAAGACAGTTGTGCGACAAAGGCGATCAGGAAGGATTCTTAAGGTAACGTGAATATCATCAATCACGGATTTATTTTTTTTAAATCTATCTAAATAGGTCTCCAGAAGGATTAGCTGTTGGCCCAAACGGATCTTTGTTTGTATGTGATGCAGGCAATGATAGAATTCAGGTAAGAAGAAACCTATTAGAGAACATACAGTTGAGTTTAAAAAAAAACTTTGCTCTAGTGCATCAACTCTACAACTGGCAGAATGCTCTCTCAGTTCGGTCGTATCCCGAAGGATCAGCTGTTGAATGCAACGCAAACCAAAATTCCCACTCGTGACGTGGATCTCAAGAGCCCGATGGGTATTGCGATTTATAAAGAAACTATTTTTGTTCTTGACACTGGAAATCGACGAGTTAAAGCCTTCAACAAGCGGGGTGAAAAAGTGATGGAGTTTGGACAAACTGGTTCTTTAGCTGGCCAATTTCAACACCCAGAAGTAATAGCAGTCGATACCAATGGTTTCCTATTGGTTGGTGACGGAGGAAATGCTAGGATACAAGTGTATCGCCCTGATGGGCAATTTGTTAATGTCATCGGAGCGCGCGGCGAATCACCAGGAAAATTCAACTGGTTATCGGGACTGTTCGTTAGTAGAGACCGTGAGATTATCATCAGTGATTACAAGAATCACACTGTACAGGTGATTGCATAGACCTGGGGTTGTAGCGAAGAAAGGTTATTTTTTTTTATTTCATATTTACAAAATATAAATCTTTCTTACATGTACTGCATTTCATTGTATAGTATAATAAATATCTATCACCTTAAGTTACAATGTGAAATAAACCTATATTTGAAACACTATCATTCTTCAACAATCAATTAGGAAGAAAGACACCATAAAGCAATGTTTTACTCGTTTCTTGTTCATTTTTTTCTCACTTCTATATAGTTCCACACTCGCTTGAAAACATTTAGGAGAAGTACAAAAGTCTTTTTCTGCTATTTGAAATTGTTATTTTTTTTTGTGGTGCCGAGGCTATCACCCCAAAGCTGTATTTTGTTCGAATCGGATTTTTTCGATCGAATGCGAATTTTTGCATTATGTATCTCGATCGAGTTCGAATTTTCCATACAAGAGCATCACTCGATCGAATTACAGAAATTTTGCTATATTTTACATTCGATCGAAATATTCCGATTTGATCAAAGAACAGAATAGGGGTGCACGAGAAAAAGAAATACTTCCACCTGTTTTTTTTTCAAATGAATTAATGTTATAAAAGTTTTTATATCAAAAACCGGAACAATTATATAGATCTGATAACAATCGCAATTTTGTGGCAACAAGCAATTATTAAAATTCAAAAAATATTCGTTCATTATCCAATCATAATATCGCTTGAGACATTAAAATATCGCAAAAAAAAAAATATTCTGTCTTTTATATTGATATGCATACTATATTAGAAGCAAGACCAAAGCGAAACTATGTTCTTGAACGAGAATTCTTTTCAATCAATTGATCGTAACACTTAGAAAATGTAGCACGTTGATTCAACATTGTTATAACGAATCACCTAAAACGAACTGAGTAATATGTTCCTATTTCAGCAGCATATATCACACAGTAAAAGTTAAATTAGATGTTTTGTCTAATGAAAAGGTATGACGTAGGTATATTTAATTAAATTTTATCATTGTTTCAGCACATGATATATATAATCACTTTTTACAAAAGCTAACTTCGGACTAATTAACTAAATTACTAGAATATGAGTCAACCTAAATATATGTTATATTTACACATAGCTGTGGAACTAATGTTAGATGCTCATCTCCAGCATTAGTAAAATGATTTTTTACCCAATTCCATAGCCAGTTCACGTCCTACTACACATACTACAGTTACTAACCGAAAGTGACATGCTCTGTCCCAATGTTATACCTTCAATATCATCATCTGAAGTGATATTGTCATGTCGCCTCTGAAAGTACAGATTTACAAATTCGATCCTTCTCTTATAAACCAACACGTACCTTGAGCTCGGTGGCCAATGTCATAAAGGCATCTTCTATGTTTCTGTTGTCCTTGGCAGATGTTTCCATAACAAACATAATCTCTGGTATATATTGGCACATGGTTTGCGCTTCGGCAAACTCCACCTCTCGTATGGCGTCCAAGTCACACTTGTTTCCTATCACGAAAATCATCACGTTGGAAGCTGTATAACGACGAACTTCATCGATCCATCGCTGCAGATTGAGGAAGGATGATCGTTTGGTAATGTCGTATACTGAAAGAAGCGTAATCTCAGAATAGTTTTCAACGTTTCATTCTGATTTCAAAGTAAACCTATTATTACTCCATTTGCTGACCGATAGTAACTTTGAGTTATAGTCCTGAAGCGTTCTTGTCCGGCTGTATCCCAAATTTGAAGCTTGAAAATATTTTCGCAAAAATGTAAATTATGAGTTTAAACCATTTCTAGAAACTGAGTGTTAAGCGTACATACTTCGACATATAATTTCTCTGTCATTAAGATTTATGAAGTTTTATTGTTTTTTACTAAAAAATGTTCCCTAGTGTACAATCAATAAAATTTCATACAGTAGCTAAATATTAACGATTTTTTTTTGTTATATGTGAAATAAGTAAGCATGTTATTGGACATGCATCCTTGAACAAAGATTAAAACAAAAATTTGTCAGAAGGTCATCCATATACTGAATGCTATCAAATCACTAATACTAATTCATGCACTAACTGCATCGATCAGCAGCCGTTAATACGATTCAATGATTAAAATTAAAGCCACGAAGAAAATCAGCGACTTTAGTATACAACGATAACGAGCACAAGCAATTCACTACTGTTTTCCTTGCCCGAGTAATTGTAGTGAGCATATTCCTTTGTGCGCAATATTTTCATCACGCTTCAATAGTTTTCCTGCATACACATCAAATTAATATTATCTACTTGGTTTAGCTAAGGATTATTGCGTTTAAGATAATCCATGTTTGCACTTACTAGCGGGCTGTGTGATAAATTATAAAATGTTTTCCCTGAAGTACAACCACATAGAATCCCAAGATAATTAATCATCGTTTAGCCCACACCTTAGCTTTTAATTAACCTATGTCCTCTTGCTTTAGAACATCCACGAAAGTAGTCATACCTTCACTTTCTTCCCGTCCACGGTAACTGCTTTCATTGAAAAATCAACTCCAATGGTATTCCCATGGCTTTCGATGAAGTTACCGGATTTGAAGCGTTGTACAATGCAAGTTTTACCTGTCCCGCAATCCCCTATCAGAACGATTTTGAACAGGAAATCAAAACTTTCTTCGTTGCTGATAGACATCAGCGTAGTTGGATTGCGTGCTGACATCTCAGACAGGTGTCATCAAAATGCAATCCAACAACGTATATCGATTTCACCAATTCTTTTGAATTTCTTCGCCCAATCAGTCCTGTTTAACAATTACGATACTAATGTCCGAAGAACAACTTTTTTGTGTAATCCACTCTTACGACACTTTTCGATCCAGATTGCACATCTGTTGTTTTCTTCAGAAATTATGTTACTATATAAATATGATGAAAAATGACAGCTAACCAATTCCCATTCCCATCAGTGTGTTTGTATTACCGATATGTCAAATGACAGCAATTCTATTCACAAACCCGTCAAGTTAGTGAATGATTGAAATGAAACTGGTTGACAAGGTATTGTCGCTGCAGCACTAATCTGCAATTCGCTGGACAGTCCAGCGCAGCGACGTTGCCGAGCGACGTCAGTTGAACTGCCGTTTCCTATACATCAACTGATAGAATCATGTTACTTTATACATATTTTGTTGTCTTGTTTATGAACCACGTGCTTCAACATAAATAAATACATTGTCTTGCCTCCACTATCGAAGCACATAACGATGGAATATTACTTTCTGAATGCGCTTAAAGTTGATAATGTATGTTTGAGAACCAATGGGTTTGACACTGAACGTTACAAGGGAGTGAATTTTCGTACAATTATGAATGATTAATATATCGCATGACAGTCTACATACCATTGGTGCACAGTGAACTTCGCTGGAGCAGCATAATCAGGCGAGAGAGACGTCGCTTCCGATTTTTATCTGCATGCACAATACATCGTTATCCGCTGGTGGTAAACTACACTGAAAATAATGACATGGTAGTTCTAACTACGTTGGCATGGTAGAAAAAACAGTGTTGCATAAATTTTCAAATTTACCATGAATAATTACTCTACCGTTACATTTTTCAAATAACCATGTGCTCTGATTAAACATTTCTTGTTGCGTTCACAATATTTTATGTTCAATATTAATTTGTTTTTCTTGTGGACATAACAATAACATAGTTTCAGTTTTACTATGAACATGGTATTGTTAAAAGGTTTTACCGACGACACGACCTGCCACTAGCTTTCAAAACTGTATCGTAAATCGAACTACCCCTCAGTAACTGGTAATGTCAAAATGATATCTTATGAAAAATGTTTGAAATTGGCAACGTCATAGAAATTGTTGTTTTCGAAATAACAGTTACAGTAACCGTAGTTACTATTGTACAGGGTCCGGCACTCGAAGTGTAACCAATTAAAAAGGCCATAAATTCTGTTTGGAAAATTACTTTTACTTAATTCAAAGTACAAAATGTGTAAAAATAATACAAAATTCAGAATCAATTCACTTTTGCTCGATATGACCACCTTTTGCCTTGACTTGATGACTTGAGAGAGCGAAGGAGTTGCTTCGTTTGGCCGAATGTGACTTGCAGGTATTTTGGCCCACTCGCGGACAATAACTTTTTTCAGCGCCTCGAGACTGGTGTATCTTTTAGTTCGGACTTTGCTCTCCAAAATGACCCAAAGAGAATAATCCATTGGATTCGCATCTGGTGAATTCGAGAGCCATTGTGTGGACGTGACGAAGTTCGGAACGTTGTTTTTCAGGCATTCTTCGTTCACTCGAGCTTTGTGAGACGGTGCCGAGTCCTGCTGAAACGTCCATGGTCTGCCACCGAAATGTTTGTCTGCCCACGGCTTCAAAGCAACCTCCAGAATACTTTCCCGATAATATGTCGCATTTACCCTGACGCCAGGCTCGATGAAAACGATTGGAGAGCGCACATCTGCGGTTACAGCGGCCCAAACCATTATCTGTTGCGGGTGCTGCCTCCTGGTGGCCAATCGATGACTCAAATTCTCGTATGAACGGTCGGTCAAGTAAACCCTATCGTTTTGAGAGTTTACGAATTGCTCAATTGGAAAAATTTTCTCGTCAGAAAATACAATGTTCGGAAATTGAACGCTTTCGGCCAAACGAAGCAACTCCTTCGCTCTCTCAAGTCATCAAGTCAAGGCAAAAGGTGGTCATATCGAGCAAAAGTGAATTGATTCTGAATTTTGTATTATTTTTACACATTTTGTACTTTGAATTAAGTAAAAGTAATTTTCCAAACTGAATTTATGGCCTTTTTAATTGGTTACACTTCGAGTGCCGGACCCTGTATATCTTTTCACAGCTAGCGGACTGCCAGCTTTTAAGCTTAAGTTCGAGTTCTTGGTCAAGCTACAGTGTCTAAGGTAATCGTTCTCTGTTTATTGAACCAGCTCAACCTAGAGTAACTCGAAAGATCTCAACGTCGGCTGCGGATCTACTTCGGAATTAAGAGTTTTGTTGGCTTACTAATTTTGTTTTAAATTATATATTCTGTTCACATAGTATGTATTCTTGCATATGTATTCTCCTTAGCCTCTCTTCAAAGTGCGTAAAAACCCGAAACCAAATACCGACCGCTTTTACATTTATGTATGGCGTGATGCTCAAATGGTGAAGAAGATCTCACCGTGAGATCAGAATGTAGCACTCAGATGAACGTGTATGACCCCGAATTGTGGTGATGTGTTGAAATTTTGTAGCTATTTGTTAGAATCATTGTTTGTTTTTTCTCCATATCATCGAAAATATGTTCAGTAGTTCATGATAAATTTTTTAGTAGTAAGAGATATCCAAAAGTATCTCAAATTTGAAGTTTTCTAAAATGTTTGGTATGAACGAGCATTGAGGTGGACTTCAGTGCCAAAATAATGCGCGCAAAATACTAATCACATTAATTTAACGAATCATCGCACAAAGCGTATCGTGCAAAACCGACAGATAGAAATACAGAATATTTCCAGTGATTGAGTGATATGTGCTCGCGATACGTTTTGTAAAACAGACACTAGCTATGGATTGTTATTAAATATGAGAATTTTTAATTGACTAATATGATGGAGACATATTTGAGCATGTGTTTAAGACGGCAAATTTTGTCTATGACATTATCCACCATCCTTTTTTCAATTTTTTTCATATAGCATTCGTAAAAAATTGAAAAAACAAAATATTTATAGAAATTTCATTAGTTTTTGAAGGTTAATCTATAAAAGTACGTCCACTTGTAATAAGGATAAAATGAATTAAGTAAGAAAAATTAGATATTTTTTTGTGTATCTCCCGACGAACGACTAATATAGTTAAAACCAAGGTAAAATAAAGACATGCAATCTGTTTTAATCTACCTAGTGATGTTATGATGTCTTTCTCATATAACTCATATTTTCGTAAATACTACTGATGAATTGTTTAAAAATCTTTTTCTGTCTTGAATAAGAAAAAAATTTAAACCAATTTTAAAGGAATCCTTGTTTTTTTTGTTTGCTCTGAATAATGATTTAAAATTTGAAACATACTTTATTCTGTTGTTCCGGAACCGGCAGTCTATGAGACCGTAAAACATTTCATTTGAGTCTAAGTTTGTGAAAATCTACTCAGCGGGTCTTCATGAAAACGAATAGGGTTCCATCTTTGAGTTTTTGACTACCATTTCCAGTAATTCTGGAACTGCGAACTGGCAGCCGGTTTAGCTGAATTCGGTTCGTTTGGACACTTCACGTTGTATTTCCGGAACCGGAAGCCCGATCTGGATAACATTATACATCAACTTATGGGAACATTATGCTGTGCGACTATTTCGTAGCAACCACAACATTGATGCTTGTAAAATATATTTGTACTATTACCTAGGGGTCTTTCAATACTGCGGTAACTGGTAGTGAATCGCTCATGGACACTTTTTATTGAGATTTTTCTTCGAAGTGCCTGGTCATGTCGTCGGTTTCACCAATATTTTTTACTTAAACATGGATAAAATTTCGAATTTACCATGAGCATAGTATTTTTCCATAAGCGTATTGAGTATCCGTCATTTTGTGAAAAAATAATTTTCTGCCGTGTCATTTTGTGTATGGTTTATGTACGCGTGTGTCTAAAAAGTCGAATGAAGAACAATAAAATTGAAATTGTAAATTGAAATTGAAATCTCGTATCCAATCCGCAATTCATATTCGGTAAATAATTTACATAGAGCATGAACCAAAGTAATATTCCGAATTTCGATCCACTAGAAAATAATAAAATCAAGAGATTTTTGGTTTTAGGTCACGGTATTACAGTTGCCTACCTAAAATTGTTGGAGGCTTTGAATGATGTATTTTCGGTAGCTAAATGGACGGGTCATAAACATGTTCTGCGTAAATAAATTCTGTGGATGGTAAAAAAGCTGTCTCTTTAACCAAACGCCAAGTCATGAAACGGATTCGTCACAAAAAAGCTGGATACCGAAACCAGCAGCATACAAGCATAAACTTTTGCCAACACACGTTACGTCCACTTTATTGGATGATATTTTGCAACGAAACTAAAAAGGCAAAATAGTATGGGATGGTGTTCGGTTGCCGGCAGTGTTCGACACCCCACCGTAACTTTTGACAGAAAGCAGATAGCGTCAATCTGACAAATGTCATGTGTGTGTAATAGCAGCACGTTCTTTTTGTGCCGAATTGCGAAGCAAACAGTCACTTGTACTTTTTGCTGCGTTCAAAATAACTTAATTACGTGAATATTAACACAAAAGTTTTTTCTGACTATTTTTAGAGTATCATGAATTGCAGAGCATCAATCGGAAAGGTGAGTGGATTTAATATTTATGAGGTGAAATAAATCTATTTCGTGATTTAATACCGGATGCTATCAAAATTTTCGCAACCAAGGATTTTTTTTGTCATTTTCAAAATGTTTACCAATTTCGATTACCGGCACCCCAAAGAATAAATTCCGTGTTTTCTTTGATTAATTGCAGTTTTTACTTATATTTTTCCTTAACTTTTCGTTTGAGTGTTTGAACAGAATGATTTTACAAGGGTATTTTTTTTTAATATTACCATTTAATTCTGTTATAAGTATATCACGTCACTATACAAATTCACTATGTATCTCACGACACTATAAATCTTGTATAATAAACGTCACATCACATATGCGCATTTCGAATATAATTTATATTCTTCATCAGTGTGATAGTTTTGTTTAGTTATTGAAAGAATGCTGCAATGTTGTTCTTTTTATATGAAACGGAAATAGGTAGATTCCTATAACAGGTATAAATACCTCGAAAAAATTTATCTAATTTGTTTAGGGTAGGGAGAGGTTAAGTGTTTTCTATGTTTGTCTGTCCCCTGTGTGTAGGTAATAACTTAAAGAGCCAGGAAGACCTATTTCCTTGGTCTCTGTTTAGTAAAGAAGTGGAATTATGTTTGAAAATTTCTAGACTTTCTGCCGAATCTAATTTCCATGGGTTGGAAATTTGTCTTAAAATTTTTATGTCATTTGTAGTGAAATCATGGTTTTCGGAAAAGGCATGCTCAGCTACTTTCGACTTGAAATGGTGTGATGAACCCCGTTCCAGATCCTTGGATGCTTTCCCTATTTCCGCTATGTGTTCCTTGAAACGGATATCTAATGATCTCTTTGTTTGTCCAATGTATAATTTATCACAATGAGAACATGAAATTTTGTATACCCCCGATTTTTTCAATTTGTCAGTAGGATCTTTAGTAGATCCTAGTAAAGTTTTCAACTGGTTGCTAGTACTACTGAACACTAAATCCAAGACAAAGGGTTTTAATTTTGATTTAAGTGGATATGCCATGTTAGAGTTGAAGTCTACCGATATTCTTTTCAAGGTTTCTGATAGGGGGTCAAAGTTGTAAGTGATAATTTTTTCAATGATCTTAATTTCTTATCGAGGATTGTTTGGATTGAGCGCTCCGGATATCCATTAAGCTTTCCAATTTCGAAGATAAAATTTTTCTCTTTCACTACCGCATCATCTCTGAGGGGTAATGTTAGCATTCTGTGAAACATATGGTGAAATGCTGCCATTTTGTGTTGGTGAGAAGGTTAGAAATATTAGGTATAACTCGCTCTGTATTGGTTGGCTTCCTATATATTTCGCAAGATAAAGTTTTTGCCTCCCGTATAATAAGAACATCTAAGAAAGGTAAACTGTTGTTTGTCTCCCTCTCGCAGGTGAATTTTATGTTCCTATGTAAATTGTTGATTGTATCGAAAAAATTTTCCAAATCGTTACGTTTGTTGATGCAAAATATATCATCAACGTATCTCCACCAGCGATTAGGTAGTAATCCTTGTTTATTTAAAAGTTCTTCGAGGTTTGCCATAAATAATTCGCATAAAAATGGGGAGAGCGGATTACCCATTGGGGCCCCTTGTAATTGTTTATAAAATTCCCCTCTGAATTTGAAATAATTTACATCCATGCAAAGCCGGGTTAGAGTAAGGCAAGACCTTACTTTGCATTTCCATAAACTACTACTCTTTTGTTTAACTAACCAATCTTCCAACATATTGATTGAGTCCTTCACCGGGACACTTGGGAATAAGGAGGCTACATCGAAAGATACCATTATTTCGTCATCTGAGTTCAGAAGTTGAGTAGCGAATTATTATGTATTGGGAATGGATCTACTAAAAAACTTTTTCGGCATATTTTTGAATTCTTCCACTAGCCATTTGGAGATTTTTTGGGTAGGGGCTCCTACTGAAGAGATGATTTTCCTTATTTCATTCCCAGGTTTATGGTTTTTAGGTAAAAGTCCATAAACTTGGGAAAGTTATTCTCCAAATGGCTAGCGGACGAATTCAAAAATATGCCGAAAAAGTTTTTTAGTAGATCCATTCCCAATACACAATAATTCGCTACTCAACTTCTGAACTCAGGTGAAATCGAAGATGACGAAATAATGGTATCTTTCGATGTAGCCTCCTTATTCCCAAGTGTCCCGGTGAAGGACTCAATCAATATGTTGGAAGATTGGTTAGTTAAACAAAAGAGTAGTAGTTTATGGAAATGCAAAGTAAGGTCTTACCTTACTCTAACCCAGCTTTGCATGGATGTAAATTATTTCAAATTCAGAGGGGAATTTTATAAACAATTACAAGGGGCCCCAATGGGTAGCCCGCTCTCCCCATTTTTATGCGAATTATTTATGGCAAAACTCCTTGTATTTTTAGCGAAATTTCTTAGGGTGCCGGTAAACGAACACTTTTTTTTTAAATGGCCAAAATTTATCACTTTACTAAATTGATAATAAAGTATTTTCAATCGATTCAATCAACTTAGTTTCTTATTCAGTTGTTAGCTAGGGACTTTAGCTTTCCATTGATGTATAGATGTCCGCATAATGTGCACTCTCCCTTACAACAATTCTATAAAGCGCACAATAATCTGGACTCAGAGCACAGGAAGGTTTTAGCTCATACTATTGTAGACTTTTACATCACAAATAACGATTTGCTGAACTGATCTCGGGACGATTTCTTTCAGATTTCAGTAACTACGATTTCTTTCAGATTTCAGTAATTAAATTCTCAAAAATTAGGGAATGCTAAGAATATGTTTATATTTCTTATCTAGGAGACCTATTTTAATCCACGAGATAGTACGGTTAACAAGACAAATCCATCCGGATTGATCTACGATCGTTTCCACAACCGCAACAAGAAAGCATTGGTCAAGTCCAAAATTACAGTTATTACTTCTTTGCAAGCTCTACGGAATAAGGCATTGGAACTTCCATTCGATGGTATTACAATCATTTGCAATTAATCTCAATCATTAAAGGCAGTATTTTTTATCAGATATCGAGAAACGAATGTCCCACAAAAACTGGTTGCGGAACAAATCCGAACCAAATGAACAAATTGTACAACACTGGAAAGACTCCTTCTTACTACGCGTCAGAGATATCCATGGAGACAAGGAAGTAAACAAAAAAAAATTTATCACAGAATGGTCCAGACCAATGAACAAAAACGAATAATTGCTGGTAAGTTATATTATGCAGTTCTTTATTTCATTACCGATACGGATATTCTCTATGTTTTTTTATGTACATGTTCTAAGACACCGGTATTGATCCTAATCTTTACGCATTGATAACATATAGAAAACTACCTGTGCTCGTGCTCTGTTCTGACGCTGCTACGATCTTAATATTATTAAACTATATTTATCTTATGTATTATTTCATTTTCAGGTAGACTTAGATTTTGATTCGATTCATGAACGATCGGGAGAACGACACAAACTGGTTGATAACTGGGAACAGTTTACTGTTGGTTTTAGACAGTACATTTTGCTGAATGACTAAAGAGATGATCTCTCTCGGATGCTTGTATTACATTTGAATGATCCAGATTTGCCTCAAAGTACGCTCCATGAATAAAATGTTTCTAAATATAAGGTATATATTCTATTTTGTATTCCTATAGACGCTCGCGATGTACAGTTTTTCACGCTGTGCTGGGTTTGCGACTCCCTGCAGGAATACTCGAAAGCGATAAGTGACCTTAGGGGCGAGTTTGAATCCCGTAATATTCCCTTCACACCAAGAATATACGCAATTGAAAAACCTAGATTGCTAGAATCGTTCTACGTAGTTACAAGCTTACTAGAGTATCAGCTACCTTCCTTCCTGCGTTGTATAGATGTGATTGTAAAACTGAATTGCGTCTTGAATTTCGAATATCCGGAGAGTTGTGAACTTTTTTGGGGTTTTGTTAACCTGTATTTCTACGACATCAAGTACATTCGAAAATCAAAAAACAACAAATTACTACAACTGTTTGCATATTTGAATAAACGGAAAAATGAACTTTGTTGATTGTATCCAAAAAATTCCGCATAATGTGCACTCTCCCTTACAACAATTCTATAAAGCGCACAATAATCTGGACTCAGAGCACAGGAAGTTTTTAGCTCATACTATTGTAGACTTTTACATCACAAATAACGATTTGCTGAACTGATCTCGGGACGATTTCTTTCAGATTTCAGTAACTACGATTTCTTTCAGATTTCAGTAATTAAATTCTCAAAAATTAGGGAATGCTAAGAATATGTTTATATTTCTTATCTAGGATACCTATTTTAATCCACGAGATAGTACGGTTAACAAGACAAATCCATCCGGATTGATCTACGATCGTTTCCACAACCGCAACAAGAAAGCATTGGTCAAGTCCAAAATTACAGTTATTACTTCTTTGCAAGCTCTACGGAATAAGGCATTGGAACTTCCATTCGATGGTATTACAATCATTTGCAATTAATCTCAATCATTAAAGGCAGTATTTTTTATCAGATATCGAGAAACGAATGTCCCACAAAAACTGGTTGCGGAACAAATCCGAACCAAATGAACAAATTGTACAACACTGGAAAGACTCCTTCTTACTACGCGTCAGAGATATCCATGGAGACAAGGAAGTAAACAAAAAAAAAAGTTTATCACAGAATGGTCCAGACCAATGAACAAAAACGGATAATTGCTGGTAAGTTATATTATGCAGTTCTTTATTTCATTACCGATACGGATATTCTCTATGTTTTTTTATGTACATGTTCTAAGACACCGGTATTGATCCTAATCTTTACGCATTGATAACATATAGAAAACTACCTGTGCTCGTGCTCTGTTCTGACGCTGCTACGATCTTAATATTATTAAACTATATTTATCTTATGTATTATTTCATTTTCAGGTAGACTTAGGTTTTGATTCGATTCATGAACGATCGGGAGAACGACACAAACTGGTTGATAACTGGGAACAGTTTACTGTTGGTTTTAGACAGTACATTTTGCTGAATAACTAAAGAGATGATCTCTCTCGGATGCTTGTATTACATTTGAATGATCCAGATTTGCCTCAAAGTACGCTCCATGAATAAAATGTTTCTAAATATAAGGTATATATTCTATTTTGTATTCCTATAGACGCTCGCGATGTACAGTTTTCACGCTGTGCTGGGTTTGCGACTCCCTGCAGGAATACTCGAAAGCGATAAGTGACCTTAGGGGCGAGTTTGAATCCCGTAATATTCCCTTCACACCAAGAATATACGCAATTGAAAAACCTAAATTGCTAGAATCGTTCTACGTAGTTACAAGCTTACTAGAGTATCAGCTACCTTCCTTCCTGCGTTGTATAGATGTGATTGTAAAACTGAATTGCGTCTTGAATTTCGAATATCCGGAGAGTTGTGAACTTTTTTGGGGTTTTGTTAACCTGTATTTCTACGACATCAAGTACATTCGAAAATCAAAAAACAACAAATTACTACAACTGTTTGCATATTTGAATAAACGGAAAAATGAACTGCCAACTGTGTAAGGAATTGCATAGCAATTTGGAAGCCTTATCGATCATTTAACTTTAACACATGGAACACCTTCATTTTTCAAATATAATTGTACAATATGCCGACAACAAATATATATCGTTTCAAATGACATATACGATTACAGCATGGTGAAGTTTTTGATACAGTTGGCGAAGGAAGTACTTCGAACTACGATAAAAATGTGAACGAAAATGTATACGTAGATCCTGAAGAACCCGTAGAAAGGTTATATAACATACAGTCTTGTACCACTTCGAATGATACAGAGAGAAATATAGAGAAAGTTAGTGAAAATTTTAGATTTGAGACAGAATTTGAGAAAAGCTGTTTTTAATTTCACTCTTAATCTTTTTTTCATAAATATGTTTATTTCATAGGCAATATACAAAGTTTTTCTTCGCCATGGCATCCACAATACATAGTACTTTAAACCTAATACATTTCGAATATCATATCAGTATGCTGGTATTCATTAGTTAATCTAAACACTGTTTTTATCAAGCGGTTTGCTACTATGATTTTCATTAAATAAAATACATTTATTTTGTACATGATCTTATAACTATTTCAGGTTTGTTTGTATCAGTTCATCACTTTCATTCAATATAATCGCCCTTATTCTGAATAACGTCATATTATAATTATTATTATTATATCGTTTATTTATCCCGGTTTTAACCTAATTCTGGTCGTTCACCGGGAACGTCGTATTGGTTTTTCGATCGAATATGGTTCCTCTTAGCTACCTTTGATTTTGCTAGCGTTATTAGGAATACGAATGAAATACGATAAAAAAACGATACGTCGTTATTCAGAATAAGGGCGAATATAACTGGCTATTGGTTAAACTCATGGAAAAGAAAAGATTCTAGCATAAAATAAAATTTAAGTTGGAACTCCAATGGATTTAATGAAATGATAAAGAAGTTTCATGTAAGGAAGGTCATGACAAGCAAGAATGTCGCGAACTGGGACATTGGATAGTCTACCTTGGGTACGCAAGGAATTTATTAGTTGAGATCTGACAACACGATACTCCACGCGTGTCCAAACGACATGATCAATATCGCGATAATCTTCGCCACAAGCACAATGATTAGTTTCGGAAAATCCAATTTGAAGAAGGTGTGCATCTAACGTGTAGTGATTGGACATGAGTCCGGACATCACACGAATGAAGTCCCTACTCACATTCAGTCCCCTGAACCATGCCTTTGTCGATATTTTAAGAATAATTGAGTACATCCACCGACCCAGATCATCTCTATCCTAAGAAGCTTGCCAGCTGGCAAGTGTTCTTTGGCTAGACGCGCTATAGAATTCGTTGAAAGCAATCGGTCTTTCATAAATTTCACCCTCAATAGCACTACGTTTGGCTAAAGTATCGGCTCTCTCATTGCCTGGAATGGAGCAATGAGCCGGGACCCAGACTATAGTGACTTTATAATTATTATTCAAAATGTCGTTCAGGTATTCACCCCTAGTTTGTACGTCGATCGATTCGAAATATTCCGATCGAATGTGCAATTTCCATTCTGCATTCCTTTCGAGTTTGGTATGAACTCGAATATCATTCGTTCGAGTTGTTTAATTTTCGAACATTACTCGATCGACTTGCATACGTATTACTTCTGTTCGGTTTAGAATCGTTCTAAATTGTTTATACAAGGTTGAAGGTTTCGTTTACTAAGGAATGAATAATATAAATAATATAGAACGTAGTGCTGACAGCTTTGATGGTTAGTGTTTGAAATTTCAAGTGTTCCCGAACGAGAGTCGATCGAATCATACAACTCGAACGGAATAAGGAATGCAAAATTCGAACTCGAACAAAAGTGTAGATTCGTTCGTATCACAAATCCGGCGGATTGCAGTCGTGATGAAAGCTTCCAAAAGCGATCTTTCAATGAAAGAACTATTGCCAAAACTTCAAGACTCATTGTATGTGTCGAATGCATGCAGCCTAAGGCAATTCGCAAACAACGGTACTGAAACAACGCTCTAATTTGATAATATGGGAGTTTGCAGCGGAACGAAAACAAACGCATCCATATTCCATCACTGGAAGTATCGATGTCTGATACAATTTTATTAGATCTTCCGGGTAAGCACCCCACCAAGATCCTGTTATTGTTCGAAGAAAATATAATTAAAGTAAATGAGTAAATATATATTCAAAATGAGTAAAATCGAAATCTAGTGTTTTGATATAGAAATAAACCTGAAAAAGGTTCATTTTCAAGTACTATTAAATGTTCTGTACTGTACTCTATTATGGTAGAAGTCAATAGTAGTTTCAACCAGTTGAAATAAATGAATGTCACCATGTGCATAGTGATTGCAACCATAAGACAGAAGATTCTGAAGTTGAAAAACTGGCAGCCCCAGTAGTTCCCCATTACCAGACCCTGTCAGCTTGGAGCGAAATCAATCTTCAGTTCAGCAACGCCATCGCACGGTGTCACATTCAACATATCATGTCAATTGTATGGGTGCGCAGTGCTGCTATTTTGGCGCGCACGAATTTAACATTTCTCTTCCCTACTTCTGTGTACGAGATTCGATGCGAACTCGCCTGAGGGCGCCATGCTCGCAAAAAAATGTTGTTGCCAATGATTTGTTCAGGAAATGTGAGAGCTGGATATCTTGTTAATATGATGTCTTTGCCATTACCAATACAAGTAGGTTTACAATTTTCTCTGCACAAAAATCACATAACTGCGAAAGCAAATGTTGTCCTAATGGTAATAACCAAATCATGTATATATTAGGGCTGAAAAGTTACCACTCGAGACTGAACACCCAATTTAAATCTTAATAATTTAAGTTTAACTCATATTACAATAAATATTTATTTACAAAAAAAACTTGAGTTTATCGTCAAAATGAAAGGGAAAACAAATTTCCACTTGTTAAATTATTTCAGAATTATTAACAACAACATTTGTTCATGCGAAAATCTAATTTTAATTAAATTATTATTTTAATTTTAATAATTTTTGTATGAGAAAAATCATTTTCATCTCTGTTATTTTCGCAGCACTCAAGATTTTGTTTTAAACAATGTATTGCGTGCATTCTCATGGAGCAAACTCACCTTAAGCCTAAATCTTTTCCATGGCTTGTAGACGTTTGGGAATTGCTTGCTGTTGAACTCCTAGCATCTATGCAAGCTGTTGTTGTGTTTGCGTGCCGTATTCATCCTGTAGTAAAGGCTCAATCGGGTGATGTTCTGGGCAGTTTGGTGAATTACAAGGGACCGTTCATAAACCACGTAGACTGAAGTTTGGCACTTTTGAACCATTTACCTCACTTCGTTATTTTTATTAACCTTCCTTATCCTTATATTCCTTATATTACATTTTGGTGGGGAAAGGGTTCCAATCAGCTTTTTACAGCCCTGTCCAAAATGTATTGCCCTCCCCGTTAATTTGTATCAGGCCGAATTAGCGCATGCGCGCCATATAAACGCCTCTTTCAATATGCGGAAATTATATTATTACCCAACAGTTTCTATTATTTATTCATGTTGGTTTTCTTACCTTTGGTCATAGTTTATATTCTGTTTTACCTTAATTCCAGTGTTCTATTCAATTGTGTTTCGTAAGTGTCTTTTGTTGTCCTTCTATTTTATTTCCATTCCGTACTTTTGCTGATGTTATTTTATTCCCTGAAATGTAAAAGTTAGTTGTATGCAATGGTCTTTTTATTCTTACCGATGTTTCATTTTGTATCTAAGATTTTCTAAGAGTGTTAATTAAATTATTTTCCAATTTTTCAGCTCCACATTTATCACATTTGTTCCTGCTTTTCTTGAGTATTTTATTCTTTATTCCGAATTTCTTGGTTATGCTCAGTCATCCATTTCCGAAAAAAAGAGAGACAAAAAAGGATTAGTGTTTTTTTTAATGACATCTTTGTACGGCCGGTCATGATTGTTTGACGGGAAAAAAAACTGAGAACATGCATTTTTATTTAAATTATATTGACCCTTGGGTCCCATAAGTATTGCTACAGCATGTTCACATTTAGTTGTCTTCAGTTGATCCTTGACAGTGGCAAGGCACAAATCTCCAAATATCAAGGGGAACGTGCCATTTGAGCCAATTTGTTCTGATTCCTGATTCCTGACCCACAATCGAAATGCATCACTACCAATTTGGTACAACGCACTCAAAGGCACGGTAAAATGTATATTGTATATACACACAAAAACACATACATACACACACAGTCACACACATACACACATGCATACATACCCACATGTATTCCACACGCAAGCATTACAACATTGAGTTACTATTTCTACTCTGATAGATCCTAACTAAAACTAGTGTGCCAATAGTCATCTCATTAGTAGAGTCACCATGTTATTTTAGCGATCACTCGACTTTTAATAATTGATTTGTGATAAATACAAAGTCTTTGCATCGTCTCTAAGAAGCAATAACGCATAGCAGTAGTTCGGAAGTGGTTCAATACTGCTGTTTTAGCGAAGCAAAATGCTCCAAATTTCATGTTACTTCTGAAATTAATCTATCAAACAGAGATAACAGAGCTCACTATAACTAATGGTTCTCGTATATGAAATGACTAATGGATTTGAGATGAATGGAGGTACCGTTACCCAATTTCTATCTCTTCTAATGATCGATCGTTAGTCCTGAGCTGAAACGGTGGCCTTTATTACCATTCTTGCATGCACTTACTCTTACATTTCACTCACACATCATCTCACCCATCAGGTCCCAAACGATACATCTTCACAATACAAATTGGATGAACATCGTTTGACAGCTATCAGTGGTTTGCCCATTGGTTAAGTCATTATTATTCCGTTCTATTTTACAATATTCTACCTCATACCACAGTAATCCATTGTACACAAACCACCAATAAACGTCAAATATGAACTCGATTCACCGTTCACCTGTTGTCATCGTGTGAAACCCAATTGGGATACGTTCACTCCACTTAACTTCTACTTCTATAACACTGGTTATAGGAACCGGTAGTATGAAAATAAAACATAAAAAGAGCTCAGTTAAACCCTACCGGCCTCTCCAACCCCGGATGTTGGAGCGTAATGCAACCAACATTTCACTCACAATCGAAAGGTATCATAATATACGGTTTGATACAACGCATACATACATACATGTATAAATATATACAGGCACCAAGGCATACTGACGTACACACATATATACATACATATACACACATGTGTACATACATATACATATTTACAAATATATATTTCACACGCAAATATTGTAACATTGATTAAATAGTAAATTCTAATAGATAATCACCCCGATTCTGCAATCCGACGGATTTGTGATACGAACGAATCTACACTTTCGTTCGAGTTCGAATTTTGCATTCTTTATTCCATTCGACTTGTATGATTCGATCGAACTCACGTTGAAATTTCGAACACTAATTATCAAAGCTGTCAACACTACTTACACGTTCTATATTATTTATATTATTCAATTCTTAGTAAACGAAACCGTCACACTTGTATAAACAAAATAGAACGATTCTAAACCGAACAGACGTAATACGTACGCAAGTCGATCGAGTAATGTTCGAAAATAGAACAACTCGAACGAATGATATTCGAGTTTATACCCAACTCGAACGGAATACAGAATGGAAATTGCACATTCGATCGGAATATTTCGAATCGATCGACGTATAGAATAGGGGTGAATAATTCTAATAGATAAATTCGAATAGATTTTAACTAAATTCATTGTGCCAATAGTCATTTCATTAATAGAGTCACCATATTATTCTACCGATTACTCGACTTTCAATAAATGAATTGTGATGAAATCAAATACAAAATCGTTGTTTCATCTCTGATAAGCAATACCGCATAAAAGTAGTTCAGAAAATGTACGATATCGCTGTTATAGCGACGCGAAATACTCCTAACCTCATCTCACTCTCGAAGTCAATCTATCGAACAGACACAACAGATCTCGCTCTAACCAATGGTTTTCATATATGAAATGACTAATGGATTTGAGATGAATAGGGGTGCCGTCACCCATTTTCTATCTCTTTTATTGGTCGATCGTTAGTCCTGAGCTGAAACGGTGGCCTTTATTACCGTTCTTGCATTCCACTTCACTTATACTTCACTCACATATCACCTCATCCATCAGATCCCACACGAGCACGACACAACCTCACAGAATAAACGTCAAGGATGAACTTAATTCACCATTCAACTATTCCGTTATCGTGTGAAACCTGAGTGGGGTACGTTCATTTCGCTTAATTTCCACTTCACATCGATAATAAGGGCCGGTAGTATGAAAATGAAACATAAAAAAGAGCTCAGTTAAGCCCTACCGGCCTCTCCAACCCGGATGTTGCAGCGTATTGCAATCAACATCTTATTCAAATCGTTTCATGTCTCACTCAATAAACTCAATAATTAAACTAAAAGTTATAACACATATTTATATTAAATTGTAACAATAATTAATCGTATCTGATGATGTTTGCAATACCGTCAAGCCCATCAACCACGGAGGGACTTCGTTATTTTTATTAACCATATTGATAAAAATCATTAATCTTGTTTGTAGATGTTTGCTTGCTCGGGTTCAATGCATAGGGTGCTGGTCTTACAAGCCGGTTGTCGTATGTTCGAGCTCCGACCTGGAAGGATTCTCAGTCAGGATGTCGTTAGAATCATAGTACTAGCCATGGAATGATTTTGTACTCTATAAATCGGCTGCGAAATCTGTTGGAACAGGAAGCCCAAATTCCACAAAAAAGGATGTAATGCCAAGACTTTGCTCTAGATGTTTGCTTGCGATGCAATGCCGCATCTGCAGCCAATAGAAACAAATCTACAAGGATTTCCATCTCCAAAGTAGTTCAGCAGAATTGTTTCACAAATTAGGGATTGAAAAATCGAGATTTGTCACGAACGTTACAAGTTTTGAGTCTTACTCGTGACAAGAATTTTGTGCCATAAATAAAAAAACACTTCGGCGTGAATGACCTTCACATCCCTTGGTTTCTGAAAGTGACTTGGTTTTTGCAAAATGTATGAACGCGCATCATAGATCCACCTCGGAATCCCCCGATAACATTTCATAAAAATAATAAGAAAATCCATCGGAAAAATGGAAAGCGTTTTGCGGAGAGCTCTGGGTCGCACATTATTATCTTCGTTGAGCAAAACGGTACAGTCAATCCTTTCGTTGAAGATCTCTGTTATTTTGAGGCGTGTGATAATTCCCGTCGCACTGTGTCGAGATCGATTAGAAATCCGCGACATTAGTAACCTGGTAGTTGATGAGAATCGTTCAACGGCAATCGGTGAAACGCGAAGTGAAGAGATCTGCGTTGTACGCCCCGATTCTATGAGCATCGCTCAAATAGCAGGGGTTCGAAACTACCGAACAATATTCGATAGTTGAACGAACAAGCGAACAGTACAGGGATTTTGAACAATGTATGTCTATGTGCTTAGTCATCGTCATTAGGAATCCTAGGATACGGCAAGCTTAAGCTACAATGTAACTGATGTGTTACTTGAATGTAAGTTGTTCATCAAGATGGACGTCAAGATTTTTAACGCTAGTCGGTCTTCCAATCAAGGATACATACAGAAAGTATTCGAAACGAAATTGTACTTTTTACCTGCTCGACGCAATTATCAGACATGCTTTGGATTAATTGCGCCTTCAAACAACAATGAACTGCGATGAACACCCCGTCACCGATAGTTTTTTTTTAATATTTAGAGGGCTACAATCGGTGCAAAAAATTTTGTAATTGGATCCTAAACCCCTAAAGGATAGCGTACTCCAGCTGAGCCACGTCTTTAAGAGAGCAATGATGTCGAAAATTGATTGTGCGTTTGGAAGAACCCTTCTATGCTCCCACTCACAGGACCGGGACGATTGTTGACCGCTAACTACATGACTCGACTGTGGGTGTCGTATCAGCGGCTTCCATTATCAGAGGCTTTCTTTGATTTCATGACTGTAGAGATAGAGACTGTATAACTGCTAGGAAAGCAACCTGTTCCAAACAAGAAATGTGAACCTTTAATGGAATTGAGTCATCTTGAACCAAACAAATAAGTCGAATGTCATATATTTTGAGTATAGTAAAATTTATTGATTCGTTTACAGCTACTACCTACTCCATACTATTTTAGGATTTGAAGGAAATGTCGAATACCACATTTGCTGCTAAAAAAGCAAACTACCCACAACACGTCAGAAGCTTAGCTATGTTTACTACGAATTATGGAGTCAAAGAATGATGCAAAAATCGTGATATAAAAATTACTTTCCATATTAGATCAAACTATAGTTATTGTGTCTCTGAATGAGCTACCCAACATAGTATTGAGACTCCGACGGGAACGTGTATTGAATAATCGTGCGATTGTGGACACATGTCCAAATGTGTTTGCCTATGTATGTTTTTTTTTCTTCTAACAATTGTGAATTGTATTTCCACTCCATCTAGATGTGGTGTATACTAAGCAGTTCTTATTGTTGCTATCAATACTATATGAGGGGTATCTTTGGAATTTGTTAGGATATTTGGTAGTTTGTTTAGCGGACAGGATTTTAAGGGTTCGGGATTTTTGAGACTTCTGTTTGTAATCTTAACACAGATCCATCACTTATACAATCAACTCACACACGCTTTCTTTATAACGCTCACACTCTATTAATAATATTAACTACTTTACAATAGCAATTTATCTCATGTTTAAGTATAATTCGGCCTGTATGTTGTGGAGGTGTTGCTGGTAATATAAAAACCAAACGACAGCCCATTGTATTTTATTTGTAAATCTTTTTCTTCGGTGTGAATATTTCCAGTGATTCATTATTTAGGCTTCTCGCAACGCAGTTGCTTCACTACACTGAGAAATTTCACGACGAATGTACAGAATTACAATTTACTTGTTTGTTAGTAGTTTTGGAACATTTTTAAATACGATCACACGATTCCGCGACGAAAAAACGCGACGCGACCAGATCCCCGTGGATTGGTTTGTTTCTTGATTTAAGGTACGCACGATGCTTTCAGTTTTACTTTTGTATAAACTATGTATAGTGATCAATATAAAGTCAACCGTTTTGTATCATTTTTCTACTTTTGATCCTGAATCAGTATAATAACTAGTGCTTGTATTGTTTCCTTTGTGTGATATGGACCATTTTTTTCACGAGAAGCAGAAAGAGCACAAGCGAAATAAGACGATAGTTGGAAAAAAAGTTTTATAGGTGGTGTGCATCAGGCTTTTTTCACTTGAGTCTTTTTGCTTGAATGTGATGAAGGAAGTTATGAGCAACGTTTTTGTTTTTCCTAACTTGAAATCTCATACTGCTTTGTTTACTAGATGACAAATTTGCTATGTGCTTGTTTTGTATTTTTATGGAACGATTGACGAGGTTCGAATTGGCTCCTATTATTGATTGAGTTTTGGCAAATTGTATTTCTACACCGGCATGCAACTTAGAAAATATAAATCGTTCCGAGAAACTCTTTGAATATTTAATTTTGAGATTTACTTGCTATAAATTAACATCATTTTATGATATATTTTGAACCTTAAATCAGTTTTGTTACGAGCACCTTCCATTGTGGTATACGCGGCGGACCAACAATAGGGCTTTCACTTAGTGTTACACGAACCCGATATATGACGCGCGATTTCTTAGATACAAGAACTAAAATTTGTTAATTGAAACCTATCAAACAAAAAAAGTAATATTATATATATAAACTCCTAACAACGAACGAACACGATTATATATCACAACGATTCACGGCGGAACGATAATACGAGAATACACGAGTTTTGCTTTTTATATATTTATTCCCGGAACGCGACGATTTGTTTTATTAGTTTACGGACCGACCGAACGCGACGATTTCGGTTAACGACGACACGATACGCGGCGGTAACTGTTTAAAATACAAATAAAAACGAAAAATGAATGATAATTTGCTCTATGTAAACATCTACAAATGGTATTGAACAGATATTACTGAATGTGCGGAAGTTTTATTAATAAATCACTACGTGAACTATATCGCAGCCGGAACTCAAATATAAATAACAGAGATTTTTGTTTCGATTTGAGGAATATGTTATCTTTCTTTTTCAGTCTTTGATTTGTTAACCTAATTTTAAAGTTGTTAGCCGACGCTTAGCTGACAATAAGTTTTTAGTTCAGATTTCTCATGTTCACAGGTATATTCATTAAGATTTCTTTAATCTATGTTTTTCTTTGTCTTTATATAAGTTGAAGGCTTTATGCAGGTTCAGCATTCATCACTTTAAAACCATAATTATGTAACTTCGACTACCTAATGGCACCATATTTTCTCATTATAGCATCTTTCAGTTTTGTATTAGATTTTGTTCATTAAAAAGATCATTCAGCTGCAGTGAAGGAACTGTTATAGTGTGTTCAAATAGTATCTGTTCAACGTTTGTTTGGTCTTTTTTTTCTCACGATTTGAGTTAAAAATAAAATAAACTACACAAAAATGAAACATAAATGAATAACATCTAAAAACTAATATGCACACGAAACCCGACGAGTGAAGAACGATAACGACGATGACGATGACCCCGGTTTTGAACGACGAAACGCGGACGCGACCCGATTTTCCCGATTGTACAAAAATATCTAATTCTTATTATTAGTGTTATTTGTTGTCTTCTGTATTTGTTTAGTTTAATATCTCCATATATATACTTTATACACCGAACATTATTTTTTGTCAACAAAACTAAAATTCAAAGAAGTAGTAGTTTATAATATATCACGAAATTGTTGATTAGTTTCAGAAAAAAAAAACAAACAAATCGTAGGATGCCTAATACACGAAAATTTGACACAGGTTTCCGTAAACCGAAAAAATACTTATAATTTTTGTGATGCCTTGATTGTAGGGACACTTCAATAAATTCGATTTCCAGTATGAGAATAAATAATGGTCTCATAAAGTTATTTATCGTATTGAAACGGCCAACACACAATGCTTTGAATCATACTCAAACGGTGAACTCTTTAATTTATTATTGTGGCTACATTTATTCAAATTCGTGTCGTATAATCTGTTTAAGATTTATATTGAATTGATAACGTTCAAAACTACAGCGAGAATGTTCTCGAACTCCAATCAACTGCTTCAATTGATTTTACAATACAATCATCCCGAGTTGGTGGTTCAGAGTATAAGGCGCTGATCTCACATGTCAGTTGGCGGTATGTTTGAATCCTGACCTATAAAGTTTCTTGTTACCAGTAGGATTGTAGCACCAGCCATGCGAACCATGAATCGGTTGCGAAGTCTGTCGAAACAGATGGTTGACTTCCGCTTCGGAATGTACTATCCTGCCTTTGGCGTTTCTGCAATCTTGACCAATATTGGAGTATCCCTACTTCGTTCAATATATAAGATATAATCTCATTTTACGGCTGAAGTTTCTAGCCATCGTATGCAGTTTCAATTATTCTATTTTGAAAAATAAATAGCATCACAATGACTAGTTTGTTTGACATGAAACTACTGCAGGGTTTGTAACGGCGACAGAAATTGAACACTTAGTACGAAATCTTTAATAATCAAAGTGGGAAAATTTCTACTTTCAAAAATAGGACACACCAACATATTGTGTCTCCCGTACGAGTTCTATACTTTTAGTTTTGTTTTGTTAACAACTCAAAAAACTATTCACACACTCTCCGACTCACTCAATCTGTTACACTGATATACTGTATAAATGTTTTTTTTTCACAGTGCACCTCGGAGCACTTAAAATAAAAAGTTGATATGAACGTTCAAAACAGAACCAGAAGTCTCCAGTTAGGAGTTGTTTTTTTATGATACTCATTAGAGGAAGGATCATTCGTAAAGGAGCATTGCTTCATATATGGGAAAATTGGTAGGAATTATTCATACTAACACTATTGGTTACTTGAAACTGTAGTCTGCTCTCAGCATTGAGTAAATAGCAGTAAATTTACGAACTTTTCTTTAAATATGCATACTTTTTTTTACAATTTCCCGTAGTAAGTGATGTAAAATCGGAAAATATTTTATTTGTTTCTGTGGTGGTGAATTCTTCACCGAAAAAAATAAGATACAAGAAACCTGAGCTCCTTAATTCAACATCAATAAAACCCCTAAGGAATAAAAAATGAAAACTTACTATTTCGAATGAAACGCTGTTGAAGCGATTCCACGTTAAAGTACTGTTCTAATGTACAAAGCCAAAATGGTTAACAATTTTTCTCTGAAATCAACCGTCTCAGCCACAATTTCATCTCGAGTAAGGGCCAAATTAAAAGAACTTCCTCTTCACTACTGCTAATTTTGAGAGCAACTAACTTGATTCTATCGTAGTCCTTTCATTTCCTTTCGACGTTGGTGCTGTACTACGCGCACGCAAACGATTGATTTTTCATCAAAATAGAGTAAAGCTGCTTTCTACATACCATCGAGTTACGTGAATGAAATCACGAATCCTACTTCTTAGATACTGTACATAACGGCTAGTCGCTCACTTAGTTGCGGCGGGAACTGTTCGACAAAGCGGCTCCAATTTTCGTCACCCACTTGCGTTTTGAAGCCATGCAAAATCTGGACACAAAAGATCTTTAAAAACTAAAACTGGTAATAGTTAACAGTGAACGGCATACCTTTTGGAGCATCTCGTGCAGATCACTCTTTGGATTCATCCACGATGCTGCAGCATCACAGAAGAAAATGAAATCGGCCACTACACCAACCGGATTTACTGTAATCATCTGACACATTCCACGGAAGGCCGAATCTTTCTCCTCGTTATCCCGAATGTTTCGTAGGGAAGAACACCTAGAATTTAGTAGATAAAAAACGCCTTTAACTTTTAAAAACCAATCCTTAATATTACAGGACTTTTCACAGTGTAACGTTCAACGGAAAGATATGAAACAAACACCATAAGCCATATTTGACATGGCAATCAAAGGACAAGTCATTTTGATTTGAAATCAACGCAACGAAACAGCTAAGGTTACACATATGAAAAGAGCTAGTAATAATCCGAAGGAAGTGATTTAGTTACACACCACTGTCGAACAAACTGTTGCAACGAAGGAGCCACTTCAAGGGGGCACACAAGACCGAGCCGACCGATTGTTATTGCTAAACAGAAAAAAATAAACAAATAAGAAAGAAAATACAAACAGTTATACAAAACGCTTCCTAGTATGCTTTTCGTGGCGATTTTACCATAAAAAGCATATACTGTTACAGTACCCACATTTATCTCAATTCATCCATTTAAACTATGCATTTAAATTCAAAGCTTAGAGTACGATTTGATATCTCTTTGTTAAAAATAAGGTACTCTAATGAGGTTTATTTTCATTATGAAACTTAATTGAAACCGATTCAAAAACTATAGAAGTAAGAATCTTGCGAAATACCCTTAAACTATCAAAATGAGCTTATCAATTCGCTTTCGAAATGCTATCTACAGAAATTATTACATTATAATTTATTATTGTCGGATCCACCTGAATGTAGAATAATTATCTAAAAATTATGCTTGACAGACAAGGAAATTCCTCATAACCGTTCATGATGAAAGTTGTACTTTCGTTTGCAAGTATGCTACAACCACTTGCTGTAGTAATTACAATTCATAGCGGTTCACTGGGGACGGCCTCTTTCGCATAATGATCATTTGGCATAATAACATTTGATAGTAAGAGAATGATCATTTGGCATAATGCTATTAAGATCAAATCTCCCAGACAGCAGGCAACGTTCCTGTTTTAAGTCAGTCATTGAATTCTATCAATATTGATATTAACATTGTGTGTGTGTGGCTGGTAAACGACTGGATAATGCGCAATTCAGGCCCCAATGTGGTTCTTAGCCTCTTGTCCTATCCCTACCTCCCCGCGGTACCGGCTGGGGTACGAGTAACCATAGGAAAGATCGGGTAACCAACCCCGGTGGGACCTTGGTCGTATGCTGACAGGGAAGGAGAGGCTTGCCTTCTCTTCACAGAGAGCGAGCCTACCCGAGTGTCTGTTCCCCATGTTGGGGCGGCTCGAAACAGCGTCTGTTCTCCATGTTAGGAGCGGCTGATTACCGTCCTTGTGTCAGTGTGGGACTCTAAACAGTGCTGACACGATGGCCCTCCGGCGAGACAGGAGGTTGGTGCAGGCCTAACAAGCCGCCCGGAAAACACTTGTTACGAATAATCAGGATATAAATACGACTTGGAATAATCGGCAAAGACCTACGCGACGAAATAAGGACTACGATTGGAAGCTTGGCACAAGGAACTGCAAATCGCTTGGCTTCCCAGGATACGACCGAATGCTGCATGATGAGCTTCAAATCCGCGGCTTCGATGTCGTAGCACTGCAGGAACTTTGTTGGACGGGACAGAAGGTGTAGAAAAGTGGGCATCGAGGGGCTACCTTCTACCAGAGCTGCGGCACAACCAACGTTCTAGGAACGGGATTTGTAGTGTTGGGCAAGATGCGCCAGCGCGTGGTTGGGTGGCAGCCAATCAGTGATAGAATGTGCGTATTGAAGATCAAGGGCCGTTTCTTCAATTACAGCATCATCAACGTGCATTGCCCACATGAGACGAGACCCGATGACGAGAAGGAAGCATTCTACGCGCAGCTGGAACAAATCTACGACAGCTGCCCACGGCGGGATTTAAAACTCGTCATAGGCGACATGAATGCTCAGGTAGGCCGGGAGGCAACGTACAGACCCGTGATCGGGCTGGAGAGCCTGTACGCGGTAACAAACGACAACGGTCAACGATGCGTAAACTTTGCAGCCTTCCGAGGAATGGTAGTTCGAAGCACCTTCTTCCCTCGCAAAGATATCCACAAAGCCACCTGGAGATCACCTGATCAACATACGGAAAATCAAATCGACCACGTTCTAATCGACGGGCGATTCTTCTCCGACGTCATCAATGTCCGCACCTACCGCAGTGCCAATATTGATTCTGACCACTACCTTGTCGCGGTTTGTATGCGCTCAAAACTATCGACGGTGCACAATACTCGTCGCACAGGAACGCCGGGACTCAATCTCGAGCAGCTACGTAGCATTCGTACTGCAGAGGAATACGCGCAACAACTGGAGCTAGTGCTACCAACGGAAGAGCAGCTTGGCGCGGCGACTCTTGAAGATGACTGGAGGAATATAAGGTCCGCCGTGAGTAGCACTACTGCAACCGTATTAGGTACGAGGTTATCGAATCGAGGAAATCACTGGTTTGACGGCGAGTGTCAGCAGTTGGTCGAAGAGAACGCAGCAAGGGCGGGGATGCTGAAACACCGCACGAGGGCGAACGAGGGACGATACAGACAAGCGCGGAATAGACAGAACACGGGTTTCCGGAGGAAAAAGCGCCACCAGGAAGACCAAGATCGCGAAGCGATGGAACAGCTGTACCGCGCAAATGACACACGGAAGTTCTATGAGAAGGTGAATCGCTCACGAACGAACGTGAGGTGATCGACAGGTGGAAGCAGTACTATGACGAGCATCTGAATGGCGAAGCACAAGATACAGAGAACGGTACAGGAATCAATCTGGGTGCACGCTCAGCCGACGACAGATTCCCAGCCCCTGATCTGACGGAGATAAGTGAGGAGATCGGCAAGCTGAGGAACAACAAAGCCGCGGGCAATGACCAGTTGCCAGGCGAGCTGCTCAAACATGGAGGAGAGGCATTGGCTAGAGCGCTGCACTGGATGATTTCTAGGATTTGGGAGGAGGAGATTCTACCGCAGGAATGGATGGATGGAGTGGTATGTCCCGTCTACAAAAAGGGCGATAAGCTTGACTGTTGCAATTACCGCGCAATCACATTACTGAACGCCGCCTACAAGGTACTCTCCCAAATCCTTTGCCGTCGTCTATCACCAATAGCTAAGGAATTCGTAGTACCGTACCAAGCGGGTTTTACTGGAGCCCGCGCCACTACGGATCACATATTCGCGATAAGACAAGTACTCCAGAAGTGTCGTGAATACAACGTACCCACACATCATCTATTCATTGATTTCAAAGCGTCATACGACACAATCGATCGAGAACAGCTATGGCAGATCATGCACGAATACGGTTTCCCGGATAAACTGACGCGATTGGTCAAAGCAACGATGGATAGATTGATGTGCTACGTCCGAGTATCTGGGACGCTCTCGAGTCCCTTCGAATCTCGGAGAGGGCTACGTCAAGGTGATGAACTTTCCTGTATCTTGTTCAATATTGCACTGGAAGGTGTGATTCGAAGAGCGAGGATCGACACGAGTGGCACGATTTTCCGAAAGGCCGTACAACTTTTTGGCTTCGCTGACGATATTGATATTGTGACACGTAACCTTGAGAAGATGATGGAAACCTACATCGGACTGAAAGCTGAAGCTAGGCGTATCGGACTGACCATAAATGCGTCGAAAACAAAATACATGAGAGGAAGAGGCTCTAGAGAAGAAACACTACGCCTCCCACCACGAATATTGATAGACGGTGACGATATCGAGGTGATTGACGAGTTCGTGTATTTGGGCTCACTGGTGACCGCCGATAATGACACCAGCAGAGAAATTCATAGACGTATTTTGGCAGGGAATCGTGCGTACTTTGGACTCAGAAAAACCCTCCGATCGAAAAAAGTACGCAACCGCACGAAATTGACCATCTACAAAACGTTCATTAGACCGGTTTTTCTCTATGGCCACGAGACCTGGACTATGCTGGCAGAGGACCAGCGCGCTCCCAGTGTTTTCGAAAGAAAGGTACTGAGAACCATCTATGGCGGAGTGCAGATGGGAGACTGAACGTGGAGACGGCGTATGAATCACGAATTGCAACAGCTGCTAGGAGAACCACCCATCGTACGGACAGCTAAAATCGGACGTCTACGATGGGCTGGTCATGTCATAAGGATGTCGGACAACAGCCCAGTGAAAATGGTTCTTGAATCTGACGATATCGAGGTGGTTGACGAGTTCGTGTATTTGGGCTCACTGGTGACCGCCGATAATGACACCAGCAGAGAAATTCACAGACGTATTTTGGAAGGGAATCGTGCGTACTTTGGACTCAGAAAAACCCTCCGATCGAGAAAAGTACGCAACCGCACGAAATTGACCATCTACAAAACGCTCATTAGACCGGTTTTTCTCTATGGCCACGAGACCTGGACTATGCTAGCAGAGGACCAACGCGCTCCCAGTGTTTTCGAAAGAAAGGTACTGAGGACCATCTATGGCGGAGTGCAGATGGGAGACTGAACGTGGAGACGGCGTATGAATCACGAATTGCAACAGCTGCTAGGAGAACCACCCATCGTACGGACAGCTAAAATCGGACGTCTACGATGGGCTGGGCATGTTATAAGGATGTCGGACAACAGCCCAGTGAAAATGGTTCTTGAATATGACGATATCGAGGTGGTTGACGAGTTCGTGTATTTGAGCTCACTGGTGACCGCCGATAATGACACCAGCAGAGAAATTCACAGGCGTATTTTGGCAGGGAATCGTGCGTACTTTGGACTCAGAAAAACCCTCCGATCGAGAAAAGTACGCAGCCGCACGAAATTGACCATCTACAAAACGCTCATTAGACCGGTTTTTCTCTATGGCCACGAGACCTGGACTATGCTAGCAGAGGACCAACGCGCACCCAGTGTTTTCGAAAGAAAGGTACTGAGGACCACCTATGGCGGAGTGCAGATGGGAGACTGAACGTGGAGACGGCGTATGAATCACGAATTGCAACAGCTGCTAGGAGAACCACCCATCGTACGGACAGCTAAAATCGGACGTCTACGATGGGCTGGGCATGTCATAAAGATGTCGGACAACAGCCCAGTGAAAATGGTTCTTGAATCTAATCCGACTGGTACAAGAAGAAGAGGAGCGCAGCGAGCAAGGTGGATCGATCAAGTGGAGGGTGATCTCAGAAGCATTCGTGCCTTGAGTGGCTGGCGACGAGCAGCCATGGACCGAGTTATGTGGAGACGTATGCTTGATACAGCAAAGGACACCCCAAGCCTATAGCTGTTAGGTAAGGTAAGTAAGATATTAACATTGTACAAACGACAATCGCTAAAGTCTTCTTATTCTACTGGGCCCGATGGCATCCCCGCAGTCGTCTTGAAGTGATAGTCCAGCGGTATTGCAACACCCTTTTGTAAACGGTTTCAACAATCACTCACGACTGGAGTATTTCCTGGTATCTGGAAATATTGGAATTTTGATAAAATAAACAACGCCATTACTATCGCCAAACTGGACTAACTGAACTTTGGTTCCTGCATTCTTCAGTGGACTGAATCGTATCTCTACAATAGTTTTGTTGTTTTTTTTGTATTCCACAACGCAGTCATTTCGGACTACTGATTTTCCTCCTGTATTTCAATGACGTGAACTTTTCACTGGAAGTTCCACGATTATCGTTTGCCAATGACCTTAAGTTATTTCAAGTTATTAAGACATCCGAGGATGCATTGAATTTTTTTCGGAGTGTGCGAGATTGACCGAATGACATTGAATATCAGCAAATGCTCGATTATCACGTTCACACGGAAAACGGACACCGTATATATACGTTTCGTTTATTGTATCCAAGGATCTACGATAGATAGAGTCACATGTGTCAAGGATCTTACGGGTATTCTACACGAACAACTGAACTTCAAACAGCATATTTCGTACATCGTTGCAAAAGCTCCATGGGATTTGTAATGAAAACTGCTTAGCATCCCGTAATAAACCCGTAATCCATCCGTTTGCCCGGTCTGTCCACTCGAAGCTAAAAGCTATCCTCCTTTTACGTTCGAAACCCCGTTCTGGCAAATCCACATTGAGTATATCGAATTTTTGATTTCATTGCAAAGACAAAACGCTATCTTAGTCGTCCAATGACTATCCCCGTAAGCTTGGTCTACGCAAAGCTTTTTTTTAAATAATAAACAAATGTATTTTTTCTCATCCATTAATGACATTGAAATACACCAAATTCTTACTTTCGACGAGTATTCTTTTTTCTACGACTTATGCCAAACATTGAAATTATATGCCAAGTGATCACTATGCCAAACAGGATAGCCCCCGGTCGATCAGACTACAATTATTACTGTTTAACATGAATGAACGACAAATGACAAATTTGTGGTACGGATACAAAAAAAAAAAAATAAAAGCGATTCAGTTGAAATTTAATTTACCTGTATTTTCCAGTAGTGTTTTCGGCGTGTTTGGATTGTTTATTATTTCAATAAGCTGTGCCAACACCAGCGGAATATACGGTTTGGTGTCCTCGCCTGTGAAAATGATGTACCAATGAAATATAAACTAAGCGACTTGAAACGAACAACTTACGCAGCTTTATGCTTATTTCTCCTATAGCCCACGTTGCATTGTTGCAGACCGATATATACTCCGGATTCAAATTTTGACCAAGAATAGGTAAAAAATCTCCGATAAACGGATGCACATGTACAAAGCATGCTTTCGTCAAATCCCCCAACAGTGCAAACGACGATTGCCTTACCTATGAGAGCACATATGTTGACGAGCAATGTAAATTTATATAATACCACATACCTCTGGCATCGAGTCCTGCATACATTGATAAAGCAGCTGCATGATGTTGCTACTAACAACCAACGTTTCGATATGCCCGTCCAATCCTTCAGCTAGACCAGACAACAAATCCAAAGCGACTATCATAAAATCTTTATCCGGAAGTTCGTACTGCCCCGGACTAGCCGTACTGGCGAGGTCCTGATTCAGTGTTTGTTGTATAAGTGATATGCAGCGCCTATAAACAGGTTCACAATATGGTAGAAACCCGGATTGCAATGCAGTGGCCACGCTCGATAAACACTCCAATAAAGGAAATAAATCTTTATCCTCGTCTTTCAACATATTCCATTTTTGAATTAATGGTGGCATAAGCATATTAATGTATTCGGGCTTGTTAAGATGATGCCCGACTGAATCTGCCAATGTTCCAATAGCGTCATATAGGATAAGCAAATTTTTATGTTGATATTTTCCGAAGGCAAACACTAGTGTTTTCAATATGAAACCAAGGTAGGGAACAAGCTCAGTACAAGCTTCTTCTTCTAAAGTGGCAAACGCAGAACATGCTGCTTCCTGGACTCGCTTGTTAGCGTCCAAAATTCTTTTGAGTAATTCTTCCATCAACGGTTTCAAATACTGATCATGCGGTTGGCTTACAACCCAATGAGCATAGCGAGATAATGTCCAGCAGGTAATTGCTCGCACCAGCGCTTTCTTATCCGATAGGCAAGATATCAAAAATGGAATCAATTCTGGCAGATGAGGAATCATCCCATTCATGCAACCCTCAGCGATGGCACCCAAAGCCAAAATTCCACTTTCCTTTATTTGCCAATCTTGATGAAATAGAGTCTCCTTCAAAATGGGCAGTAAAATAGGGAGGAAATCGTCTTTAAACACATTTGCTAATACATCCAAAGCAGCAGCACTACACTTGCGTAAATTCCAATCGGACAGATTACTGTCATCGTCCATATCATCATAAGGATCGTCCATATCCTCCTCCTCATCGTTACCCTCCATTGCCCGGGCACCCATGTCTTGCGTGCTCATGCCGCCTGCCTTCTGTGTGTGTGTTCGCGATTTGTGAAATCTTGGTTTGATGTCCTCTTCTCGATCTGGAATCATCTCGTCTTCTTCCACGTCTCCCTGTTAAAGAGCAAAACAAAAACCGTTTGTTATGGGAATAATCGTTGTTCAAAACCAATATACCTTCAGAATGATTATATCAATGTCGGAGTATCTCATACCCCTTACGAGAACCGGTGCTAATCGAGCCAAATGCGGTGTCAACACATCTTTGCATATGGCCTGCTCAGCCAGTGACAGCCAAAACTCACAAGCTTCGAGAGCAGTCTCGTCTGGATCTTGCGTACGAACCAGCATATACTCAATTATGTTATTCATGTGGGGCATCAGGCGATCCATCCTTACTTCCAACAGCATCACCAAACCGCGACAAACATTCTTCCGAACTTCCCGATCTTCATCCGAAGACAAATGGAATAAATTCTCTATGAATGTATCGATGTGCAGCATTAAAGCTTGAGTTCGATTGATGATGAATTGATTGATACAAGCGATTGCGTGAGATCGAATCTTAGGACTCGAGTGGCGGAAAAATTGCAAGAATTTCGGAATCATAATATTTAAAGGCCTGTTCAGAGCAGCACTGTCCAGTGTGTCGGCCGAGTCCTCGCAAATCTTCTGCAACGCTCCAAAGGCACCCTCGCAAACACTGTACTCCTGCGAGTCGAGCATATCACACAGCGTTGGCAACAGTTCCGGCCAGCTTTCCAGGCTGCCCTTGTTGGCTATAGTTGTGATGAGGATTCCAACTGTGGCCCGAATCAGTGGCGAAGGATCTCCTAAGGCCATTAAACATTCCTGTTTTATGTATTCAATGATTTCAGGCTGCAACTCAGTTCCATGGATACGAATGTTGTTCTTCAGTATCAGTCCGGAGAGAGAACGAGTCGGTTCATCTTGTGTTTTCAGTTTCGTTAGTACGTAAATCAGATAATTGTTGAAATCTGGATATTGGTTAAGTTCCTCCAGTTTCTGTAAATATAAATAAATATGCACATAAGATTTAATTAGTTTTCGAATTGGTATATTTGTAGAGATATTTAGTTCCACTAGAAGAGCTTCATTAGATTTTATTTATTTATACTGTCAATCGATGATAGTTTCTAAATATGACTCAAAATATAACTTTTTTTTCGATTTCGCGTCAAATAAAGATGCAATTTTGACTGCAATAGTTATGGTTTGGTTGAATACAATGTCCATGATTTTTTTATAAAAAAAAACTAAAGGTATGGTTGCCCAAGTTGATTATCTACCGAACATCAAATTCTAAGCTCATTACATCGAAATTAAAGAAGCATTTCCCAAATATCACTAACGGCCAATAAATTTGGCTGAAAATATTTATGCTACAAATGTGAGACAATCTATTGAGTGCAAAGATTCAAACAAATATAATACAGTAGAATCTAATGGTAAGTAAGTGTTCAAATAATTCTAGTGTGTGTTCTAACTGCTCTAGCTAAATTTAGCAAATAAATACATATTTTTAATAGTCGCATTGCTATTTTCGTTACTTGACTCAGGAGTACTGGGTTGATTATTTACTATTGTTGAACGGTAAGCAATGCATGGTTTACCGTAGTGTGCAGGTTGTTCACACAACTTACATGTAATCAGCTGATTCTCGTAGGTAACCAGCGTTTTACAAGGATACCTCACGCAATGACAACAAATGACGTAAGATTGAATTGCCGTATGTAGTCGGGTACGTAACACTCGCACGCCACACTTTCATTTCGTTGGAATAAATTTCTCTGTACTGCTATATATTTTTTCGAAAGTAACCCGCGACTTTCATAACTAGGTAGCTGATGAGGATTGTTCCATGGCAATCGGCAAAGGGTAAAACAAACAAATCTAAGTTGTATCGACTCGGTGCTATGAGCACCGTACAGGTAGCAGAGGTTTCAAGCTACCGAGCAATATTCCATAGTTGAACGAACAAGCGAACAGTAAAGGGATATTAAACAGTGCACATTTTTTAAGTTCTTAGTCATCCTCATTATGAATCCTAGGCTAGTTGTTAATCAAGATGGATCTTTTACACTAGTCAATCTTCCTATAAGAGTTTTATACAGAAAATTTTCGAAATGGAATGGCGCTTAATTCTTAGTGAATTTAAACCCCTTTAAACAATTTAAATCCCTCTGCGAAGATTACCAATTGTCGCTTAAGAAAGGCTGCTCTTCAGAGTTGCGGATAATGTAGTTGTTGATTCTAGCAACACACCGTTTTCATTTGGCAACTGATACACCTATACGTTGAATTTGTTACAGATTACCACTACCCGTGTAAAAGAAGAGGAATAAAGTTTTAGTTTGAGTTGATACCTTCACCAGAAGACACGCCTTTGAGTTATGTTCTTCGACGGAGCATATTTTTGCATACAGTCCATTAAGATTCGCTAATCAGTAGTAGATCTTGACATCATCAGCAAACGATAAATGAGGAGGACCTTCCAGAGAAAATTTGACATTGTTGAAGTACAGTGAAAATATTAATGATCAGAAATGGCTTCACTGTAGAATTCTGGATGAATCACGGAACTCTTCGGATGTGAGTTCGTCAATTTTAATGGATAAACTACGATTCCTGAGGTAGGACTATAGCCAACGAAGAATGTTCGCACTGAATCCAAGTCTGTTCAATTCAGCAACCGTAATGTCGTGGTTGATTATATCGAAAGTGGATGGAAAATCTTGTGTTAATCTATGTAGTTAGTTGATGCTTTTCATGCAGCCCACCTGGGTTCGAATTTCAACTCTGCAAAAGCAAAGCCTTGGTATTACATTCCTGTAGTGGAATTTGACCTTTTGTTTCAACAGACTTCGCAGCCGATTCAGAGTGTACAGAACCATTGCATGGCTAGTGGATACGGTTCTACTGACACTACGAATCCTTCCAAGTTGGGGCTCGAACATACGAAAACTGGTTTGTAAGATCAGCGCCCTATGCATTGAACCGCCAACCCGGGACGCCAACTCTGCACAATCTCTATAGTCGAAACAAATAAAATCCTTGCCATGTATCGATATTCGTAATGCTTTTTCTTTCAAAAATTTTGTCTTCCGGGTTTGGCACTTTAAGAATGAATTTTGATATATCGCATCGCTCAGATGCTCGACAGTGAGACTCGTAAAGCTTGGAAGCTATAGCAAGCTTCCAATGCCTTACCCGACCATTTGACTATGGAGTTTTTGCGTTCTAGAAAACATTTGTTCGCTCAAAGAGATGCCGTTTAAGACTTCAACTATGCAGCCTTTTTTTAAAAAATTTATTATTCCAAAATCAATAGACACATTGTAGTCCTAATGATAATTTCTAATACACTGAGGTCTTTTTTATGCGGTTTTTTTCACGCGACTTTTTTTATGCGAATTTTCAGAGTTATGCGGTTTTTTTATGCGAATTTTCAGAGTTATGCGGTTTCCCTTCTGCGGTCTTTTTTATGCGAAGTTTCAGAGTTATGCGGTTTTTTTTATGCGAATTTTCAGAGTTATGCGGTTTTTTTATGCGGTTCGTAAATTCGCATAAAAAAAGACTTCAGTGTACTAAGAAAAAAGTTGGCTTGTTTTGTTTTGTGTGGAAGGTTGAAATCAAATCCAGATAATACACAATTGAACGATAGTTGCAAGCCTATAATGGCACCGTTAATTACATAGTTTCGAGGACGAACCTCGATATTAATACTATTAATACGATACTTGTCGTGTGTCAAGACCAATCAGCAATCCGTGACTTACGCAAAAATGTATATAATGTACTGTTTAAATGATAACGAGAAAGATACCAAGATCTTTGACGCATGTCGAACTACTAGTCATGCATCCTTCAAGATAATATTCGAATTTGAACAGTATCTTTTTCCTTGTGAATGTAATGATTGAACATTCTTCGGGATTAACTATCACACAATTCGCAAAGATTGTCAATTGCCGTTGAAGGAATGCCGCATCTTCTGAGCTGCTATGATAGATGATATATGATAGATATTAAGGTCATCAGCGAAAGAAACTTGTGGTCCATCCAGAAAATCTAAGGGCCAAGATGACTCCCCTCTGGAATTTAAGGCGTTGCAACAAATTCTTCGAAAACACAATCGTCAATTTTGATAGAAGGACGTTGATTGCTGGAATATGATTTGTAACCATTGAATGACGTTTGCATCAAAACCGAGTCGATATAATTTTGCAATTGTGATGTCATTATTGATTTTATCGAAAGCGGGAAAGATGATGTAAAAGGTACGAGGTTGGTAACAGTGGAGCGCTTCGGCATAAACCCGTGTTGAGTATCATCAATGTACTGCTTGCAATGGTTGAAAATTAGTTGAGTCAAAATTACTTTTTCGAACAATTTAGCAATTGCGCTAAGAGAAGTGATACCGCGGTAGTTGTTTATATCACTTTTATAGCCTTTATTGTACACCGGATACATAAACGAAACTTTCCATAAATCCGGAAACACTGTTGTATCTAATGAGGTTCTGAATAAACGTTAAAGAGGTGATATTTTTCCAGCCGAACATTTCTTCGAAAAAACTGTCGGTATGCCATCAGGTCCTGCAGATCTCGATGACTACAATCTAGCGATAGTCATCTATGCCGATTTCACGTATATGTCAATGGAGTGCAAAAGCACTTAGATACCGGAACGTTGATTGCCGCTCGTTCCATTTACTGTGGGGACAATTCTTCAGTAGAGAAAACATGAGCGAATTGTTCCGAAAAAAAATGTTTTAATCCACCTAGTGGTGTAATGATGCCTTTCTCATATCAATCATACTATCATATATAATACTGTGGTATTCAAAATAATTTTCTTCGATTCTTAAAAGAATAACCGGAATCGGTTTGTTTGACCGTCTACTGATAAAAACTATCAATTGGAAGAGATTTGAGGTCGATTTAGAAATTTTTTTAAGGTTTTTCCCCATTTTAAGTGATGGTATACAATTTTTAACACACTTTACCCTATATTTCCGGATCCTGAAGTCGGATCCGCATGAAATTCAGGAATTACGCACGGGACCACAGGACCTTAAATCTAAGTTTGAGAAAATCGGTCGCGCCATCTATGAGAAAAGTTAGAACACATCTTTTCTCTTTTCTGGACATTGTACCCCATAACTCCCGAACCGGAAGTCGGATAGCAATAATATTCAGGAATTTTGTATGGGACCACAAGACCTTTCATTTGAATCTAAGTTTGTGAAAATCGGTTCCGCCATCTCCGAGAAAAATTAGTGCAAAAAAACGTTACATACACACATACACACACACACACACACACACACACACACACACACACACACACACACACACACACACACACACACACACACACACACACACACACACACATTTTGCGTACTCGACGAACTGAGTCGAATGGTATATGACACTCGGCCCTCCGGGCCTCGGTTCAAAAGTCGGTTTTCACAGTGATTGCATAACCTTTCTATATGAGAAAGGCAAAAACTGGCAAATTTCTTGAGCACTCGAACAGGTACGCTCAAGGATTTTAATCCAAATTTCTTCCGATTTTAATCCAAACTTCTTCCTTTGCTCATTCATATGGGAGGATCGTTTCGGAATAAAATTATCAATCGCGTAGATCAGTACATTGGAGAAGGTCTGTACAGCTACGTTAACTTTATTATTGACGAGAATGTCATCCCAATCGATATTCATTAGGAAGGCAGGCTATTATAGTCGGCTCTATTAAAATCATAGCTGCTGATGCCGGAGGGGGCGCTGTTACGAGGTAAACGTTTAGACTCGAGTACGATGTGTAGTAGAGGATGATGTCGAACACATGTGCGCAAATGTTGGGTGCGATATCGGTTGTACTGGAGAAGCAGAGGTCATTCATTCGGCCATTCTCGTTAACGATGTGGTTGAATTGCCGCAACAAGTTGAGATTATAAATGTTGAGCAAGGTAGTGATGCTAGCATGAAATGCTCAAAGTGTGATCAGCAAATCAAAATCCATCAGAAGTGGCGCACCAATTCAAACAGGAAAACTTAGTCTACAACGACCAGGATTTCGTCGAAGGGCAGCGCTTGATTAGATGCAATTTCATGTAATGACTCGATAGGTTCGTATTCTACGGCAAATCATGGCATCGATCCGGAGGAATGTAAATCACGCATTGGACCGAAGGATAGTGCGACTGGTGCTTGTCTTTATTGTTCCTAAAGATCAACGAGAAGGCTGTGTTGTAGTGTCTAGATCAATTAGCAATCCGCGACTTTCATAGCTCGGTAGTTGATGAGGATTAGTCCAAGGTAAACGGCGAAAAGCGAATCGAACGAATCTACGTTGAATCGACTCGATTCTATTAACGCCATTAAGGTTTCTCGATTCTATTAGGGCGCATTGAGGGTTCCAAACAGCTGAACAATATTCCAGAGTAGAACGAACAAGTGAACAGTATAGAGATTTCAAGCATTAAACATCGGTAAAATGCTTAGCTATTCTCATCACGAATCCAAGGCAGCAAGGAGCTTTAGCCATTAGTGATTCAACTTGCTCCAATCCTAAAAGATTGCCATTTGTCGTTGAAGCAACGTCGCATCCGCATCCAGCTGCGAATGACATGGTAGATCTTGAGGTCATCTGCAAAAGATATGCGCGGTCCTTCCAGAGAAAAATTAACGTCGTTAAAGTACAGCAAGAAGATTAAAGGGCCGAGATGGCTTCCCTGTATAAATCCAGATGTTACGAAAAATTCTTCCGAAACACAATCGTCAATTTTGACCACAAGATGATGATTCCAGAAATATAATTGTATCAATCGAAGAACGTTTGTGCCAATACAAAGTCGATCCAATTTTGCTATTGTGATGTCATGGTTAATTTTATCGAAGGGGGAGGAAATATTGGTATAGATGACGTCCGTCTGAAAACCATTTGACATGACGTTGGTCACGTAAGATGTGAAAGATAAGAGATTGGCGGCTGTGGAACGCTTAGGCGTAAACCTGTGTTGGGAATCATCGATATAGTGCTTGCAATGGTTGTAAATTGGTGTCAGTAAAGCTTGCTTCAGATAGAATTGGAACAAAGACAATTGCCTATATTTCAGTTATTTATTATTGAATTCAAGATCTTTTTTATACAAATGTAGCGTTTTCTTCATACTTTTAAGAAAGAATACGAAAAATTATTATAAAATTATTTGTCACGGTTTCGAAGGAATTCTCGAATTTTTCCTGTAACACGGCTCATTAAGCGGCGCACACCTTCTTCGTACATCGTTTTAGCTATCTTATTCCACGAGGTCGTCATCTGATTGATGTCTTTGACAACCTTTCCCTTTGCCTTAAGTCTCATCTTCATGATTGCCCAGTATTTCTCAATAGGGCGGAACTGGGGGCAGTTGGGTGGGTTAAGGTTTTTCGGAACAAACTGGACCCCTTTCTCTGCATACCATTCTTGAACGACTTTGCTGTAATGACAGCTTGCCAAATCTGGCCAAAACATTGGTCGTGGGATCGAATGAACGGAAAAATTCGTTTTTAGAGACACTCTTTTTGGTATAGTTCCGATTGTCTTATTTTTTTTTATTTAAAAGATATTTTTTTATTCAGGCCTATTTGCATACAAGCTTACGTGGCCGATTGAGCCGATTTTTTAAATAATTTTTTTTTTGAGTTGGATCTCGTTGTCACCCTTTTTCTAGAAAGAGAAGAGCTTCCATTTTCCTCCTGCGAGGATTGAGGTGCACTTCGTTCGTGATTCGCCTCGTCATCCATTGCCGCATCGATGGTATTGTTGTCGATTTCCGTCTTCTTTTCGTTGCTAGTTGCTGTAGATGCACCTTGTTGTACATTGGTTGCAATTGCTGGTTGGTTGGAGGGTAAGTTGTTAACTGCAGATGGTGTACTTTGTTCTATAGGGGATGATGATGGATTCGTTGAAGGGAATGCTTCATTGTTGTTGGTGGCTGTCACAGGTGTTCTGGGGTTGCTTGGGGTTGGTGTGAAGGAAGCACCGTTGTCGTTTGGTGTAGTTGTCTCCTTGTCCAGTTTATCACATGGCTTACCGCAGTGAACAGCTTTTTGGCAATATTGACATGGTGCCATCTGATTGTCATAGGTAACAAGTGATTTTCACGGAATTCTTGTATCTTGACCGAAAATCACATAAGAAGGTATAGCCTTCTTCAAGTGTATGCGTAATAAACGTACGCCATTTAGAATACCGGGAAAAAATTCTTCCACTTTTCTTTTTCGATAGAGGGTATCTCTTCGTATTGGGACATAGTTTTGCGAATATATGAATCGGTGACGCTTGAGGGAAGATCATGCACACGCACTTCTATAACACTATCTTCCATATATACTGGAATGTTGTACTTAATGTTCTTGTGCTCCACATAGTGCACATTGTTATTGTCTTTTGCGAATTGAATTGCATCCAACTCTTTATAAAACTGGATGTAAATAACATTATTGCCGTTGCCAAGTAAAATTTTTGACCTGGGATTTGCCCGAAGTCAGCCTTGATATAGGTTTCATCGTCCATCAGAAGACACCCGTCGAACTTGGTCAGCACCTGATCATATAGTTTCCGAGCACGAATTTTGACCACACTATTCTGTTTTATGGTACGATTTGGCTGTTTGCTAGCTCGATACGACTTGATTCCTTCCCGGAGTCGAGTTCTCCTCACGGTACTATGGGCAGCACCGAATTTTCTGGCCAAATCACGGTCCGACAGATTAGGATTCCTCTTAATCGTCTTCAAAATCTTACCACGCAGTTTCCGGTCGACAGTTCCACTCCGACGATTGGCTTGAGGGTTCCGAATCGTCGTCAATGTTTCCTTATACCTTATACCAGTTTTGGAGTGCAGTGCTTAGAAAGTGTTATTGAGCAGTTTCACCGCCGTTAGAAGATCAGTTATCGAGTAGTATTATTGATCATAGATAACGCATCAATAAGATATCTCGTTTTGCGCGTCATATTTACCGTTCGTAGCGCCAACTGTGTTTCAATGTCGGCTGGCTCAAATTCGAGTGCTATGGCTGATGCATGCGATCGTTGTGCGAAAACCGTCAAACCTGACGAGGATTTTATCTCTTGCTCAGGGTTTTGCCATCATGTTGTCCATATGAAATGTGGCAAATTAAATAAGCCTTTCTTGAAGGTACTAGCCGATAGTCCCAATTTGCTTTGGATGTGCGATGAATGCTGTAAATTAATGAAGCTAGTTCGTTTTCGGGAAACGATCTCATCACTAGGATGCGCAATTTCAGCTGTCTCCGAAAAAATGGAATCGGTCTGTGCTGAGCTGAAAGCCGAAATCACGAAAAACAGTCAGCAAATATCGCGCCTTACTCGAAAAGTTTCCGTTTCGACTCCGAGGCGTAATAGTGATAGCGATGTAAAAATCAACGACGTTTCTCGTCCTGCTGCAAAGCGTCGTCGCGAAGAAGGATCGGAATCAACTTATTCACTTATTTGCGGGCGGAAACCAGTTGAAAATTGCAGCATTTCTACGGTTCCAACGTCTTCCTCTCTGGTATGGATATATTTGTTTCGGTTTCATCCCAGCGTCACCAAGCTAATGGTCGAACAACTAACAAGAGACGGTCTTCAGTGCAACGAAGAGGTTAAGGTTGTCCCATTGGTGAAAAAAGGAATTGACGTCAATAGTATGAATTTCATTTCCTTCAAAGTCGGGGTACTACCCCAATATCGCGACGCTGCACTCGATCCCGATACGTGGCCTCAAGGTGTCCTTTTCCGCGAGTTTGAGGACAATCGCAACAAAAACATTTGGTGCCCACCGATCGATGTTTCACCACCAACACCCGAAGAGCCTACCATTCCAGAATCGTCTCCCGGTACTTCGTCGCAGGCTTTATTGAATACACCCGACTTATGATCATGTGATGATGTGAGAAAGCTGGGCCGCGCTGAAGTTGGTACTATGGAAGCTCTCGTAACCCCCATCACAGTCGAGCCACTGCCGCCAGCGTTCTCCAGCCGTCCCGGTCCTGTGTGTGGGTGTGCTACGAGAGTCTTCCAAACGCCTTCTCAAGGCAAGTATTGTTTTGTATCGTCGCCTTCTAGTGTTCACCCGCTTCGCACTTCCAGAAGTCAGCATCCTGAATTCATTCAACAGCCGTCTTGCTCTAGCGCAGAGCACAACGCATCGATTTATGCCACACCGGGAAACACCAAAATTTGCATTCTGGAAGCTCCTGATACGTCCCCCACAGTAGAGCTTCCGCAGTCTGCGTTCATCAGTCGTCCCGATTCTGTGCGCGGTGGCGTGGAAGGAATCTTCCAAACAACAACAAACGGCAATCATACATCCAATTTGCACATCTACTACCAAAATGTAGGCGGCATAAGCACGTGTATTGACGATTATCGGCTAGCATGTGCGGACGATTGTTACGACATCATCGCTCTCTCTGAAACGTGGCTTAACGGAAATACGTTATCCGTTCTAGGGTACGGATCTAATTACGAAGTCTTCCGTACTGATCGTAGCATTCGTAACAGTCCCAAGAGCATAGGAGGTGGAGTACTTATTGCGGTACATCGTCGTCTGAAGGCTCAGCTGGTTGAAAACACACCAGGATTTTGTATCGAGCAGGTATGGGTGCGCATAAAACTACTTGATTTCTCACTTTTCGTTTGTGCGATTTATCTTCCTCCGGACCGTTGTCGTGACTTACAGCTTATTAATGCACACATTGAGTCGTTGAACGAAATTTCGTCTGCTCAAGCGCTGCCCATTGACGAAATCATGATTGTCGGTGATTTCAACTTTCCCGGCTTACATTGGTGTGCCACTGCCGATGGATTTTCGTTTGCTGACCCCGTATTATCAACATTCCATATTGGGATTACCACTCTGCTCGACGGGTACAATCTTAATTTGTTACGACAGTTAAATAATGTCGTTAATGAGAACGGCCGAATGCTCGACCTCTGCTTTTCCAGCAAATCTGACGTCGCACCCAGGATCAGTGCTGCAACATTTCCTCTTGTCAAATCTGTTCGACATCATCCTCCGCTGCATATTATTCTCGAGACTAAACGTTTGTCCAGCAACTGTGACGCACTTGCCATCATCAGCTATAATTTTAAAAGAGCCGACTATACTAGCATGACTGACTTCCTATCGAACATCGACTGGGATGAAATTCTTGACAACGATGATGTCAACGCCGCTGTTCAGACCTTTTGTAATGTTTTGATGTATGCGATTGATTACTTCGTACCAAAACGGTCCAGACGAAATTCTCGGAATCCGCCGTGGCAAACTGTCGAATTAAGACATTTGAAAACTTCCAAAAGAGCTGCTCTGAAACAATACTCCAAACATGGTGGATATGTTCTGCGAAATAGTTATGTGAAGATAAATCAGATATACACAAAAAAAACCGCGAAGCGTTGCCATGCACGTTATTTAAATAATATACAACGTACAATGAAATCTAACCCGAGAGCTTTCTGGAAGCATGTTAATGAGCAAAGGAAAGAATTCGGTTTGCCATCACAAATGCAATTCGGAAATCGTATTGGTTCGTCTACTCAAGAAATTTGCCAGCTGTTCTCGGAAAGGTTCGCAAGTGTTTTCTCTTGCGATTTTCTATCTCCGCAGGAAATAGCACGCGCCGCGAATAATGTTCCTGTATCCAATTATGCTTTGCACTCGATCAATATAGACGAGGAATCGATACAAACGGCAATCGTTGGTATGAAGGCTTCCACCTCTGCAGGCCCAGACGCCATACCAGCAGTCATCTTAAAGAAATGTTCAATCGGGTTAATTGCCTCCCTTTGCCGTTTATTTAATATGTCACTAGCTACGGGAGTATTCCCCAACTTATGGAAAGCTTCATTCATGTTTCCGGTCTACAAGAAAGTAGACAAAAGAGATATAAACAACTACCGTGGTATAACTTGTATAAGCGCTATCCCCAAGCTGTTCGAAAAAGTAATACTGACTCCAATTTTCAATCATTGCAAGCAGTATATCGATGATTCTCAACATGGGTTTATGCCTAAGCGCTCCACAACCACCAATCTATTATCCTTTACATCTTACGTGACCAACGCCATGTCATCACAATAGCAAAACTGGATCGACTTGGTTTTGGTACAAACGTCCTTCGATGGATACAATCATATCTCAGTAATCGTCATCTTGTGGTTAAAATTGATGATTGTACTTCGGAAGAATTTGTTGCAACATCTGGAATTCCGCAGGGGAGCCATCTCGGCCCTTTGATCTTCTTGCTTTACTTTAACGACGTTAATTTTTCTCTGGAAGGACCGCGCATATCTTTTGCAGATGACCTCAAGATCTACCGTGTTATTCGCACCTTAGAGGATGCGACGTTTCTTCAGCGACAATTGGCAATCTTTTCGGATTGGTGCAAATTGAATCACATGACCGTTAATCCAGAAAAATGTTCGATCATAACGTTTACGAGAAAAAAAGTGCCTTTGAAATTCGAATACTTTATTGAGCGATTCATGATTGGTAGATCGACGTGCATCAAGGACCTCGGCGTTTTTCTTGACGAGCAGTTAACATTCAGGCAACACACCAACTACATTGTGGCTAAAGCTTCTCGCTGCCTTGGATTCGTGATGAGAATGGCTAAGCATTTTACGGATGTTTACTGCTTGAAATCCCTATACTGTTCACTCGTTCGCTCTACTCTGGAATATTGTTCAGCTGTTTGGAACCCTCACTACCTCAATGGCGTTAATAGAATCGAGTCGATTCAACGTAGATTCGTTCGATTCGCTCTTCGCCGTTTACCTTGGACCAATCCTCATCAACTACCGAGCTATGAAAGTCGCGGATTGCTAATCGGTCTAGACACACTGCGAGTAAGACGGGAGCTATCGCGTGCTTTAATGATAGCAGACGCTTTGACTGATAGAATCGACTGCCCCACTTTGCTCCGTGAAATCAACATCAATGTTCGTCCTCGAGCTCTCCGCAATAACGCTTTTCTTCGACTTCCTTTACGCCGCACTAACTACGGGATAAACGGTGCGATTATAAAAGCAAATAAATCTTCTGGGTTATCCACTGGAGTTGCTCTTCTAGACATAGAAAAAGCATTCGACAGTGTTTGGCACAAAGGTTTAATAGCAAAAATGTCTGATTTCCAGTTTCCTATTTATTTGATCAAAATGATTCAAAATTATTTAACTGATCGTACTCTTCAGGTTAGCTATCAGAATTGTAAATCTGAATTGCTACCCGTACGAGCCGGTGTTCCGCAGGGTTCGAGTGTAGCTCCAATCTTGTATAATATTTTTACTTCTGATCTTCCAAATCTACCCGTTGGTTGTCAGAAATCGTTATTCTGTGACGACACAAGTCTGTTAGCCACAGGTAGAAATCTAAGAGTGATTTGCAGTCGCCTACAAAGAAGTTTAAATATTTTCAGTGATTTTCTGTCAAAATGGAAAATTAAACCAAATGCAGCAAAAACGCAATTAATTATCTTTCCTCACAAGCCAAGAGCTTCGTTTCTTAAACCAAACAATAATCACATTCTCAAATTGAATGGCTTGGAATTGACATGGTCTGATCAAGCTAAATACTTAGGTTTAACGTATGACAAAAAACTCACTTTCAAGGATCACATTGAAGGAATCCAGGCAAAGTGTAATAAATATATTAAATGTTTATATCCTCTTATAAACAGAAATTCTAAGCTCTGTCTAAAAAACAAATTGTTAATTTATAAACAAATTTTCAGACCAGCCATGCTTTATGCGGTACCAATTTGGTCAAGCTGTTGTTCCACCAGGAAGAAAACGCTTCAAAGGATTCAGAATAAAATTCTGAAAATGATTTTGAAGCGTCCTCCCTGGTTTAGTACAAATGAGTTACACAGACTCACAAATATAGAACCATTAGATGTAATGTCACATAATATTATAAGCAAATTCCGATAAAAATCGATGCAATCTTCAATTGAATCGATTCGCTCTCTGTATTAGTTAGTAAGTTAGTATATAAGTTCCTTTTCCCCATTACACAATACAAGTAGGTTTAGAATTTTCCCTACACAAAAATCTCAGAATTGCGGAAGCAAATGATGTCTTCATGGTAATAACCAAATCATATATATATATAACAGGGCTGAAAAGTCACCACTTGTGGCTGAACACCCAATTTAAATCTTAATAATTTAATTTTAACTCATATTCCAATAAATAGTTATTAAAAAAAAAAAAAAAAACGGTGCGATTATCGGCTTACAACGGTCATTCAATCGAGTGTCATCTGAGTTCGACTTCAATCTTTCACGGCATAAAACAAGGACCAAATTCTTACATAGTATTAGAATTAATCATTAGGACCACATCGTGTCTGTTGATTTTACAATAAATAAATAAATAAATAAATAAATAAATACCGTTTGACAGCGCGCCATACGGTATTTCTGAGCAATTTCAGCTGTTTAGCTGGCCTAGATGCAGACCACAATGGATTTTCCAAATAACTGTGCACAATTTTTTCCCTTCTTTTGGCTTTCATGTTGATTGTTTACAAAGTACAGTCGATTTGCGGAATGTCAAAAATCATACGTGAAGCTGACAAAATTCCCGACACGTGGGCCCCAAGAACTTCCAAATCCGTCCACCAGGAGCGCCACAATATGAGCAAAAGTTTGTTCCAATTCTAAATGAAGCAAGTTTTATTACTTTTTCGAACAGCTTGGGGCTTATACAAATTATACCACGGTAGTTGTTTATATCTCTTTTGTCACCCATTTTGTAGACCGGAAACATGAATGAAGCTTTCCATAAGGTGGGGAATACTCCCGTAGCTAGTGAAATATTAAATAAAGGGAAAATGAGGGCAATTAACCCTGTTGAACATTTCTTTAAGATGACTGCTGGTATGACGTCTGGGCCTGCAGAGATGGAAGCCTTCATACCAACGAATGCCGTTTGTATTGATTCCTCGTCTATATCGATCGAGTGTAAAGCACAATTGGATACAGGAACATTATTCGCGGCGCGTGCTATTTCCTGCGGAGATAGAAAATCGCAAGAGAAAACACTTGCGAACCTTTCCGAGAACAGCTGGCAAATTTCTTGAGTATACGAACCAATACGATCTCCGAATTGCATTTGCGATGACAAACCAAATTCTTTTCTTTGCTCATTAACATGCTTCCAGAAAGCTCTCGGGTTAGACTTACTCTTACGTTGTACATTATTTAAATAACTTGCATGGCAACGCTTCGTGTTTTTTTTGTATATCTGATTTATATTCACATAATGATTTCGTAGAACATATCCATAATTGTTTCAGAGTAGCTCTTTTGGTAGTTTTCTGGTAGTGTCTGAATTCAACAGCTTGCCACAGCGGATGCCGAGAATTTCATCCGGACCGTTTCGGTACGAAGTAATCAATCGCACGCATACATCAAAACAATAGAAAGCTTGAACAGAGGCGTTGATATCATCGTTGTCAAAAATTTCATTTCAGTCGATATTCGATAGGAAGTCAGTCATGCAAGTCGACTCTTTTAAAATTATAAAATTACATTATTTTAACTAAATTAAAATTATAAAATTACTTTGGGATGATGAAAAAATACGTCGGACTGAATGCCGAAGCTAAGCATTTGCATTTTTGGATTGACTTTTCTACATAAAAGTGCAAATGTGTAGACGGTGTAAGAACCATGAATTGCTTGGTTTGAGAACGACCCATCGTACGCAAAGTTACTTGCGAAAGGTTAGATTTGTTAAAAGAATTGCGAGCGCCAATCCAGTGAAAATAATAAAAGAGAAAGTCGAAACGGAGATTGTTTAAGTGGAATGGAGATCTGACAGTACTGCTGCCATGAGTAGCTAATTACGAGCAGCCATGGACCGAGTTATCTGCAAAAGCAAGTGCAGTACAGCAACAACCATCGAAGGAATATAGTGGATAGTATTTCCCTAAAATCCAAAATGACTCGATTGTCCGAAATTATTTAAGATACTCCAAAATTGGTATTATTGGAACAAGGTGACGCTATCCGTATCGGCTAATGACCAGTCGGAATCGGCGGCCTCTTGCACACAATATTGCCAGGTCAGCTCAAAGATGCTGTCTTAGTTAAGTCCGAACAAGCCTCAGCGAGGTCGGACAACCTAGGCATTATAGTGATGTAACGAAAACTGGCGAGATGAACCGATCTCTGTCTTAGCCCTCAAACTGGCATAGCAAAAGATAAAAAAAAAAAGATGTGACGAACCTATATTTGTCATTTTTTTTTACTTTTGCAACTATTCTATACAAAATATCATTACGGCGTTGAATGGCACTGTCTGAATAAGAGAGAAGGAAGAATATTTGGAAATATTGGAATGTCCACACCTACCTAAATCTATACGGAAAATACATAGAATCGTGATAAATGGTAGCATACCAACAAATCAGAATTAAACAAATAAAATTCAAATGACGATGCTTCCCGGGAATATAAGTCAAAAACACTGAAGTAACTTACGCTAAAATTGTGTAGCCAAATAGTGTACGTACCAGTTGCACCGCTCGCTGAATGGCATTGTCCGTCGATTGAGATTGTTTGAGCAAAGTGATAATCTGATTTAATCCATCCTGTTGCGGTTCCCACGTCATCTTGTTGCTCAAGTCCCGTTAGTTTCGAATGTTCAGCACAAATTAAAAAACAAAAACGACGCCAATGTTCTCCCACAAGGAGCTGGTTCAGTTAACCGCTACTGGGCAAATGGGCGCGTATTCGCAATATGATGGCAAAATGAATAACTAATGCAAAACTTGTTTTTCCTTTTTATCGGGTAAAAATGTGGAGTTGTTCCTTCTTTGTTTTCTTTGCTCAGTTTCCACCAAGAATAGATCAGTACGTCCGCTAAATTTTGACAGTCTGAAAGAATGAAATGTTTTCTTTATGAACTTAGCAAATTCTTCCCAGTTGTTCTAATACATTAAAGGTTTGTGAAATGTATATTGAAGCGACGAAAAATGAAAAATGTCTTCGCATAAGTGAAAACGCCTTCTTCGGTCGCTTACATCAATTCCATTTTCTCACCTTTATTAGGCTTTTTGTCTTTTCTTACTATAAGGATTTTGAAGCCAGCAGCCGTAAGAACAGTTTTCACGACACTAGTGTGAAAATTTTGATATCAATTTTGTGAAAATGTAAAAATAATCGCAAAACCAACGCTGCGTGTCGTCTTAGTATGACTTTTTTGTTGGAAGAAGGAAAAGTTTTTCGATGTGCGTTTTGATATTCAAAGTTGCCAGATACAATTATAATAATATAAAACATTGCCCCCCCAGTAAATCCGAACATCGGACGCATCGTGCAAGAAAGCTTTTGATTGCGTTTCGAGCTTGCATAGTGTATCGGTAGAACAAAAGTGTGAAGATATACCAAAGCAGAGAGCGGATGTTCGATTACTCAGGTGATGAGATATATCGGGGTTGGATTTCCAACCTCGAACATAGGGTCAGAGTTTTTCTGGCCCTAAGAGGCGAATGACCTAAAGGTTAAAGCCTCTATGATCGAAACAAAAGAATGTTTAACACTCTTTCACACCCTATCGGGAAGATGTCGGCTCGAAAATGCCTTGTTTGATATTCCTTCGCTCTGTTTCTCTAGCGATGCATAATGTAAACATAAAGCTTTTTTTATGTCGACGCGGTTGATGCAAATGGTGCAGAATTGTCCGATGACGGGCCGATTGAAGCGCTACGATCGGCCCTATATCGTGCTCAATCGGTCCGATAATCGGACCGATGATCGGACTTATGCGGGTCTACAAATTTCACTGGGCCGCGACTTTGAGAAAGTTTCATTTCATACACTGAGAAAATTCATTCTTCTCAATTCAGCCCTTTGAGGAAAGCCATGTTAGCGAGGTAAGCATACTTCGCAACGATCAAAACAATGAAGAAGAATGACTAACAAAATCTGGGTATTATCAACTACATATTTAATTATTCCCTTTAGCGTATTTCTCCACAAATTATCGATCAAAATTTCATCCCTATACTATTCATGGATAAACCTATTTGTTTTTCAAGAATCAAACGAAATTATTTTGCGAAAATCCGCACATTTATATATGAAAATATGAGAGATATGAGAAAGGCACAATTATTTACCCTCATTACACCACTAAGTTGATTAAAACAGGTTTTCCAGTGTAATGTTGGTAACAGTTCAAAACATAAATCCGAAATGTTGGTAGTTTCGTTAACTGTACATTGTATTTGACATGTCGTTTGCTCGTTTGGAACAAAGCTGTCATTTCAAACGAACAGCGGTCGTCACTGTGGTTATAGACACTTTAATCTCTTCGATAAAAAAATTCTCGAAGAGTAAGAAACTGTCACTTGCGTATACGCCCTAATGAAAAATCAACCGAGAAATATCAATAAACAAATGAAATAAAATACCGAGACTTTATTTGCTTTAGAACTTGATTTTAATTGTTTAATGTCAACATGGCAGCCATTCTGGTGCTCGCCTACCTCACCGCTGTCAGACATAAGCGGTCCATACACGAGAATTATGTTTGTCATTTTTAATGATGACTAAGTAATGATATTTTAAATTTGCATATAGAAAACTCGTCATTACTGCACCATACACGTTTATTAAAATGATACTATTTTTTAGTAATGACATTTTTAATGATCGTGAGAGGTTCGCATACACCTCAAAAGATGCAACTGAGTTGACCGGGATTTCGCCCCATCGGTTCTGAGGAAGTCATGGCTGCCAGCTGTTTGCCCTACTGTTGACAGCCAAAGTGACCGGATCCCCAGTCAAAATATGCTTTTTTTCCTCTTTTTTCGCTGTGTACCAGTGAAACCCTCGTTGTGTTCAGGGATGTTGGATTAATTGAAGAATCCAACCAACTCTTTTGTAATCGGTGCGCTGCCCGAGTGGCGAGCTTTGAACAATAATAATTTTCAGATTTTACTTGAAGATTCGAACAAAATGCAGGGTTTTTATTTTTTTTCTTATGAATCGAATACTAATATACAAAAACGTGTGAAAATTTGGTAAACTTTCCGTGGTATGTTTGATTGATATTTATGAAGAAATGGTAAGATGAAATTTCAAATTCGAAGAAGTGAGGTTGGGTACTGTTTTCATATCTGGGATATTCTTTGTTTTTTGGGTTGGATTTTGAGATTAATTGATAGATTATGATCAAAAGTTTAATGACTAGTCTATTTACTAATGTTTTATCATCTAAATCAAATCTTTATGTGAACGGAAAATTTTAAATTTCATCCGAGATTGTCAAGAGTATAGGACAATTTGAAATCATATGTTTGATGACAACACGTGAGTTATCGTTTTTCTTACCCATATTTGTAAGGTTTTACCATCTGCATTCTTTCAAACTCAAGTAAATTGAAAAATTCGTCCAATATTTTTCTAAATACATGGGATATGTCAAAACAATCATCATAACGCTATCTCGTGGTGACCACGCTGATTGGATTGTTCAATAGTGTATTTGAATAATAACTCTGATAATCGACTAAAATTGAATCGATTAGTTTGAAAATTTTGTTCGTTTGTTGAAAAATCGAATATATCTAAAAATCCTAATTCGGAATGTCGAGTGAATAATCGAGTAATCGAGTAATAACAGCCCGATGGCAACAATAATGCACTTTAGCAAGTGTCATCGTAACAAATATCTAAACAAACAATCGCGTATTATAAATCCGATCAGACCCTGTCAGCTTAGAGAGAAATCATTCTTCAGTTCAGCAACGTCATTGCACGGTATGACTAGGGATGTCGGATTTTTTTAATTATTCGATTTTTCAATATTCGAGTACAATTTTCAAACTAATCGATTAAATTTAAATCGATTGTCTTAGTTATTAATTGATTATTCGATTACTATTATAGGATGTTTCGAATTATTCGATTAGCACAGTAATCGAATATTAGTTTTAAACTAATCGATTAAAAATTATTCGATTATCTGGGTTGTTAATCGATTACTCAATTTATCGATCGATATTACGACATCTCTAGATATGAACATATCATGTCAATTGTATGGGTGCACAGAGCTGCTATTTTCGCGCACTCGAATTTGACATTTCTCTCACCTTATTGTACAAGATTCGACATGAACTCCCCTGAGGGCGCAAAAATGGATATTGCCAATGATTTGTTCGCAAAATGTGAGAGCTGAATATCTTGTTAATATGATGTCTTTGATAGTAGTGAAGATATTCTGATTGATAATTTGTGAGGAAGTATGGTACTGAATGAATGTTTAGTTAGTATGATAATATCAAATTTTTGAGAACCATTCTTTATGTTGTTTTGATCTTTGCAGAATGATGCTTCTCTCAGTAACATGGCTTTCCAGCAGGGAGCTGAGCAATAACCTAAATAGTAGAGTAAAATTTTATTGATTAGCTAGAAGAATAATGTTTGATTTTCTGATATCCTTAGCAGTGTTACACATTCAGTCTCTATAGCACGGATAACAATTCGATAGTCCCACGACAAAAGGGCCTAACTGCAAATGAGAGCCTCTCTTTGTTTACTTCCTCTTTTGATTATTACGGAGCCATTACTGCAATTCATCCAATGTTTCCAATATAAATCGAAAGCTTGTGGTTTTATCTTGAAAGTTTTGCGAAGAGTAAGGCGTGAAATATAAAACCAGTGCGGTAAATCGTGAAAGAAAAAGTAAACAAAGAGAAACTGTCATTTGCAGTTAGGCTCTATTGTCGTGGGACTGTCGAATTATTTCTTTCCCGCGAAAACTACACGCAGAGAAATGTAGCATGTTTAAAATAACAAAACATTTAGTAGATTTTTGAACTTGATTTCTGTTCAATTCAAGCTAGATCATGATTGTTACAAACCCATTTTTCTCTTCAACATCAACAATAATCCTTGTTTAATTTGAATCAAAATTTTGGTATAATAAAACGAAAAATATATTTGCTCCGGCTGAGTTTATTGTTGAAATTAACCAAGTTGCAAATCACTCTAAACTCTAGACAAGTTCATACTAATAAACTCATTTCATTCCGAAATAATCTTTTCTAAACTCATTTAATCCCAATTAGTCTAGATAAGTTTGGGTAATTTTAAACTAATCCAACCTAAATTTGCCTAATCTTGTATGAAGTGTATCTGTCATCCGAGGTTGCAAAAAAAGTGTATGACAAGTAAACAAAGAACTATATCGTTTTGAAGATGAATTTTCGAAGGACTTCCGGTTGAAAGTTTGTGGAGAAAGGACGACGTTTTTTCGCTCTCCCCTCCTTTTTGATATTTAACCAATAAATTGAAGTTCAAATAATCTGTTGTGTCCATATACACGCTTGATTCAATTCCTTGTAGAATAAAAATCGCGAAAGGTTTTGCGCGGTGCTGTTTAAATGGAAAAGTGCATTTAGGAAGCCATGTGCTTTACGTAGTGTTTGATAGTGGCAGCGTCGCCATTGTATAGGCTTAAAAAAACAGTGATCGCGAGAAGAAGACAAAAATACCCAAAGCTAATAAATATCGTCAAAAGAAGTGCTAAAAATATAAGTGCAAAAAAAAATTAAAAAGCAGTGATCGAAAGGAGAAAAATAAATACAGGAAGCTACTGAATATTATTGAAAGCAGCAAAGCGTTAAAAGCATTAGTGTAGAAAAAAGAATAATACGAAGAGAAAAAACAAAAGAAATGCTACAACAGCATAATACCGCGGGAAGACTTACAAGATCGCAAATGTTGCCAAAAATCAAAACCGCTGCTGGTGGAACGCAGTCTCAAAACATAACAGGAGCAATCCCTAAACGTCCTCTAAATGCGAAAGCAAAGGAAAAAAAGTTTGTAGGAGGAAGGCTAAGAACACAAAGCAATAAAGGTAAAAGTCCAAAAAAACACGATTATCCGCTCAATATGAACCTAGAAGGAAGCCAGCAAGAACAAACAAATAGTATACTGGACTCTGTAGTCCTTACGAAGGTGGCATATCTGGAGCCGATTGATTATGCAATCGGTATTCCAAATCATCCAGTGGCAGTGGGCAAATTATTGTATGATACCGGTTTTAACCGCTGCGAAGAAATAACAAAAGTGGGAAGATTCAGGTACAAATTAGACCTAATGAGCGAAAATGATTTTGCAGAGCTACAAAAACTCGAGATCAGCCAGAAGAACCTCAGAATATTTTTACCCATAAACCATAAGCAAACAATTTGCTTTGTACCTAATGTGCCAACGGATTTCGAGGAAGATGATTTAATAAACCACATTGAATGCGATTACAATGTTGTAAAAGTCGAGCGCATTAAAAAAAGGGGAAAACACGATACGATTGTTGACACTACAAATATAAAAGTTACAGTTCAGGGAAGAGAGCTTCCAGAACGTATAAAAATCTACGGATGCGCTTTTAGAACCGAACTCTATATATACCCTGTCAAACAATGCTTCAAGTGTTGGAAGTACGGACACACACAAAAATTTTGCCTAGGTAAACCGTCTTGCCAAAACTGCGGAGAGGCACACCATCCCGAGCAATGTCAAAATACGACAAGATGTAAAAATTGCAGCAAAAATCACGGAGCTGCCGACAAAGAGTGCCCAGAAAGAATTAGACGAAAGAAAATAGTAAAGGAAATGGCGAAAAAACGTATCTCCTTTGCAGAGGCGGAGAAAACCCTCCCTCGATCTACAAATCGTTTCGAAGCTCTCGCGGAGGAAAATTTTCCTGCTCTGTTTAATGCAGGAACCGAAGATAATACAAATAAACCAGGCATAAACAGACGTTCGCCAAGACGCGCGTCTAGAAGGCATCAGGAAGAAGCAAATACTGAAACACCCTCAGAAAGCCTGACTAGAGAAAAAAGAGGAGAGTACAATTCTCACATCACAGAAAATGTTCACAAGACCACGGAATTTGAGTCCTTCATAGAACAGCTCAGAAAGATATTCCTACAACAACTGCAACAAAAACTTTTCCAAGCACCTTTAGTCAAACTGCGAGAAACTATAATGAACAGACTGAAGAGTGAGATGTCAGCTATAGAAATAGACGAATTATTGATCAAAATATGCACGGAGCTCGATAAAATAATAAACAACGACAACAACAATACCGCCGAATCGAGAATATCAAACGAAAGCAACAATGGTGAATAAAACCTTGAATATTGTACAAAATAATATACAAAGTTTAAGACCTGTTGAAACAAGAGAAGAGCTTTACACAACCCTCATGAAAAACGCAGTAAACGCAGCCATACTTCAAGAGATATGGCTAAAAGAAAAAGAGTTTTTTAAAATGAAGAACTATAACCTGATTTCGAAACGGAGAGAGCAAGGATATGGCGGAGTCGGCATACTCGTACACACGGAATTTGACTATGAGGAGCTCATCCTGCCCGATATGGATCCTTTGGAAGTTGTTGGAGTCAAAATAAGAAGTGGTTTCGACTCGGTAACCCTGATATCTGCCTATCTTCCACCGACGAATAGTTTCAACACTGAAACGAAGAGAGCTCTAACAGCATTCTTTGACTGCATCTCTAGAATTCCAGGAGAAAAAATAATAGGCGCGGACTTTAATGCCCATCACGAGTCTTGGAGTCCACATTTCCCCTCGTGTGCCAGAGGCAAATATTTAAAAGATTTGATCGATTTATCGGAATATGTCTTACTCAACGATGGCACAGCCACTATCATACAAGCACCCGATGCCAGAGAATCAGCTGTGGATATCACTCTCGTCTCGGCAAATATTGCAAGGAAAACATCCTGGGAAGTACGGCAAGAAGAGTTTGGCAGTATCCACTGCTCCATTTGGTTGAAAGTTGACAGTAACATTCCAGTGGCAAAAACACATATAAAAAAGATTAACAAATCAAAGGTAGTCGATCTCCTCAGTTCAATTCGACCCCAATTTCTTTACTCCCCGAATGAAATGGTCGAAATCTTCAACGACGCAGTGGAAAAATCGTCTTACATAATTTCAAACAAAAAAGCCAACTATTTAAAAAGTTGGTGGAACTCAGATATAGGAGCACTCTATGAAACAAAAAGAAAAGCCTTAAGGGACTATAACGCGAACAAAACACGAACCAATTTTATAGAAGTGCAAAAAACGAGAGCCACCTTCAAAAAAATGGTGCGCAAGGAAAAACGTCGCTACGTCGCAGATCTCATCTCTAAAGTGGACGAAAATACCCCAACCAAACAGCTATGGAACATAGTGAAGGGCATCGATACCTCGCTGTCAGGGATAACCAAAAAGACTGGTCTGATTTCTTATGAAAAAGGATTGGATTTCATGAATCATTATTTCCAGGGAAAGAACAAGAATGTAAAGATGCCTAGGGCCTCTACGCAAGACACCCTTGAAGGATATGAAATGGCCCTCAAAGATGAAGAGATTTTAAAAGCACTCGCAAGAACAAAAACCTTTTCTGCTCCTGGCAAAAATCAAATTTCTTATGACATCTTGAAACAACTCCCGTACACAATGCAACTGAAGATATCAGAAATGATTAGCAGAGTTTTCGTCTCTGAAGTCATACCACCTAGTTGGAGGATAACTGAAGTAAAGCCAATTCCCAAGAAAAACGTTGATATAGCCCTCCCAAACGCAAGAAGGCCAGTCGCCTTAATGAATGTCGAAATCAAACTTATCAACGCTGTCATAAAGGACAGATTAACTGAAATAGCTGATATCGGTAAGTTGATACCAGAGCTCTCCTTTGGCTTCCGGAAACATAGGTCAGCAACCACATGTGTGACATATTTAATAAACTCCATCTGCGAAACCAAAACACAGGGCAACGAAGCCATAGTAGCCTTTCTGGATGTCAAAATGGCATATGACTCTGTCAACACGACAAAACTTTTGAACATCTTGACGAACCTACAAATACCCAGGAAAATCATTTCATGGCTCTACGAATATCTCCGACATCGAGTCATGCGTCTGGAAACTGAAAACGGTGAAATAGAAAGAGTAGTTTCAGAAGGGCTCCCACAAGGTTGTCCTGTATCACCAATTCTATACAATTTCTACACTGCAGCCTTGCATGAGCTAAGCGATGACTCATGCGAGCTAGTACAATTCGCAGACGACTTCGCTGTGATCGCGAAAGGGGACACACTCGAACTAGCTGAACAAAATCTAAACAGATTCCTCAATAAATTGGCTGACCGACTAAAGGAACTTGACCTACATATAAGTCCGCAAAAATCCGCAGTGGTACCCTTCACAAGCAAACGTGTTGACCATTTGAGAATAAAAATTGGAGGACAAACGGTCGAAATAGTAAATACACACCTCTACCTTGGATACAAAATGGACCGCACACTGCGACACCGGAAACACATCGAGGCCGTCATACGAAAAGCAAGCGAAAAGCTAAACCTGCTAAAACTGCTAGCAAAAGGCACCGAAGGAGCAAATCCAGAAACATTGATAAAAGTCGGGAACGCTATAATCCGTAGTAGAATCGAATATGGAGCCTCTTCCTATGGCAACGCAGCGGACACCATTTTGAACAAACTCCAAGTTCTCCAAAACAATTACATCCGTATAGCAATGAAATACCTTCGAAGCACCCCTGTCCATGTGCTTCTAGCGGAATCGGGACAGTTACCAATAAAGCATAGAATTGAAGCTCTAACCAAAAAGGAGATGATAAGAAGCATGTACCACAAAACACCACTGATACGTTTCATCAGCAAAACATTATCGATGGAAATGCCAAATGGATCTTTCTTCTCTGAATTGGCAATCAAACACATGGACGTTCTCTACCAAGTACATCCTTCAGACAAAAGTGTAGCGTGGGAAACGCGAATGAAATTCTTCCACAACTTCGACCTGAAGGATATCGTGCAACCTACCATTAGTGAAAACGATTACAAAAAAACTGAACATAGTAGACTAGTATGGCAAAAACTTTTTGAGGAAGTAAATGGAACCAAGTATAAGGACCACAAACGTATATATACAGATGCCTCGAAGACGCCCAGAGGAACTGCATGGGCCATATATGACGAAGGAGATCGTTCAGTAATCGCGGAGAACATCAACAACAACTATTCTATTATGAATGCAGAATTGCAAGCTATAGCCAAAGCAATTGAACACGCAAAAATGAAAAACTATGGAAAGACAGTCGTTTTCACTGATTCAAGAAGTGCATGTAAATCGCTAATGAACAACACGTCACTCTTTGAGAATTTTATTGTATATAACATTTACAAGGATATAAAAGATATGCGAAGAGGGGCGTTAAAAATCCAATGGATCCCCAGCCACACCGGCATTCAAGGAAACGAAATAGCTGATCAAGCGGCAGTCTCTAAAACGTATGACAAACAAACGGAACATATTGGTATAACACTCGGTGATGCACTCGCTCTAAGCCAGAAGGAGATCTGGTATGATTGGTCGGAAGCGTACAAGGCACTATCCAATTCTAAAGGACGATGGCACTACGAAATACTCAAAACACCTGAAAGGAAAATATGGTTCAAGGATCTGACACTAAGGAAAAATCAAATAAAAATTTTAAACAGAATTCGCTCTGGACATACCTTCACGAAAGAAAGAAGGGCGTTGTGGCGCCTCGAGGATGATGATTGCTGCGAAATCTGCTTAGAACGAGAAGACCTAAAACATGCACTCTACATCTGCCCAAAATACAACAACACTAGAGCCAAATACACAGTATTAGAGCACATGAAACCACTAGAAACAGTCTTTCTAGAAAATTGCGAAGAGAGCATGAAACAAATCTGCAATTTCATAAAGGACATCAAACTACAAGTATAAAAACAAATGATAATTTGACATACAAACAAATAATAACGGTGCAAAACCGAACAAAAGACGACAGAGGCGAGATGGATCAACCATGATCTTAGCCAGTCTGATTACTTCAGACAACACAAAGGAAAAAAAAGAAAAAAAAAAAAAAGAAGATGAATTTTCAGGTAAATATGGTTTGTTTTTTGATTTCAATCATTTCTTTCAATTTCTGAGCTGAGATGGTTAAGCTTGAGCTTGAGCAACCACCTCTGGTTGCTACTACTCAGAACATTAAGAATTTCGCGTAATTTATATTGGCCGAGGTATAACTAATTTATTGCGTTCCATATTCTAATTTCATTATAAAATGAAGGTTTGATACGTTGATTTGACAAAATGTGTAATTTTACAGCTCGCTTTCTGGGAAGGTGTCGAGAATGATTTCGGACACATACCAGACAGAATCAAGACAATACTCAATTTACTAGGCTATACAGGTAACTTGAGTATAGCATCATTAAAGGCACATATGCTGGATGACATTGAAAAGGATTTGCTGCAGGTATGTTTCCCGCTTTTGGTCTGTTTATGTCAGTCATCAGCTCAACTTAGCTTCCAGCCTCCATTTTGTTCGGCGACGCCATACACTAGAGTACAAAACATTTGATAACAGATACACTAAGGATCATGAAGATTTTGAGCACAATATTCAGTTAGTCTCTACCAATGCACCTTGATCAACTATTTATGATTACTTTTTTTATGTTACAGGTTCTCCAATAAATGCTGGAAAAATTGTCACTGATTCGCCATTGCTGGAGCTGTACTCAAGTCTACAGCGATCAAAGATATATCGTTCTAAAGGTATGCGTTATTCAACGTTTGAAAAGGATTTGCTAGCATATGAGTTCAGGAAAACTGGAAACAGTTTTTACAAATACCGAGCATCAAATAAGCATTCCGCAAGCCATTCAGTTTTGCACAAACACATTAGGAATAATACAACCGATACAACAGAATGAATGCTATTAATTGAGCCGCTTCGAAAATATCTACAGTCTCAGGGTTTACCTTTTGTGGTAAGCCTAAGCAAAGATGCAACTAGTATTGTTCCAAAACCAGGATATGATCTTCGTACAGATTCTCTCTCCGGTTTGGTGCCGCTTTTTGATAATAATGGTATGCCCATAATGAATCAATTTCGAATGAAGTCTGCGCAGCACATGTTACACGTTTTGAAAAACTGCTGTAGGAACACTGACATATGATTCTCGCTACTCCTATGCAGCTTAATGCAGCTCCATTTTGTATTTGATACGCCTGTGCGGATACTAATTTCGATCATGAAGTGGTTCTTAAACGATGGAAGTATGTTGAAAATAAATTAATGGAAGTTGGAATTAAGGTTATAAGCAACTGTTCTGACGGTGATCCTAAGTTTTTGAAGGCGATGATTAAACGTACTAATTCAAGTGAACCCAAGCCAAATATGCGATGAGGATATTGGTTTCGAATAGCGGCCCTTACACGATCATTAAAAGTGTCATTACTAAAAAGGAATGGCACTTTTAATGATCGTGTAAGGTCTACGAGTTCAGTAATGAAACGAGTAATGATGGAATTCCGGATTTTCCATCATTACCAACATTATTTCTTCTTCTTATTTTTTTGGTGGAAGTGCTGAATATCTTTAGAACTATACGCGAAAAAATGACAAAGTGTAGATTTAAATTGTTAATATTTCATTAACCTAACGTTTCAATGGCAAATCAAATTTATTTTCAGCTAAACGAAAATAAAAATATTGCTATTGCTATTGCTGGAGTAGTTACAAATACTCATCATTAATAATGAACGTGTAATGCTAAAAAGTAATGATGTACAGTAATGCAGTAATGACGAGCGTTTGAGCAGAAGTGTCATTACTTAGTAATGACACTTTTAATGATCGTGTAAGGGCCGCTAATGGAAGAAAACATTTCACCAGTATGTATACAGGGCACAATTCATCTGGTGAATAAATGTCGGCACAGTTTAATTAATCCTGCTAAACAACTTCGTATTGGTGAAATCACAGAATTCACATAAGTAAATGATGAAATTAGGTTATCTTTCCTCTAACAGGTAATTACACCATCGCAATAGTTCGAGAGTTATTAGGTCGAGTTGGGAAAGATAAACATTTATTAACGAAGAGTGACTCAAACAGTGGCGACAAAATGCGGTTTGAACCAACTCTTAAAATCATGAATGCTATGGTCAGAACTCTGCTAGACCAACACCAACACGCCACGTAGGTAGTTTCCCTGGTAGCAAAGGTGCAATTCTTCTGTTGGATATAATGAATAAAATTTACATCGCTTATACTTCTACTGATATTTTGGCCTTGCAACGTGTTTTTTTCTAATATGGTGAGATGTATATATACATATATATATATATATATATATATATATATATATATATATATATATATATATATATATATATATATATATATATATATATATATATATATATATATATATATATATAGATTTCAACATTATCAAACTTATAATTTTCTCAGGAACTCTCTGTTCGTATTACGTGCTTGGCGCAATGGGTCGTGGAGCACATATAAAAATTTACAGCATTACTTAACGTCAAATGTGTATCTATCTCTTTAGATAAATGCTCATTCACTAGTTCTTTTCCTTTCTCGATGTCGTGATTGCAACACACCTGAACAATTTATTGTATCTTACCTATCAAGCCAACAGAACGAATACTTTTTTCGAGAATTATGTGCAATGTCAACAAAAATAAATTTTTCGATGTTTGAACGGAATTCAAAAATGCGACGTTTGCAAATGCAAATACAAATAATGTATCGATGGAAAAATTATGTAACCTTCCCAAAAACTAAAACTGAAACCGATAAAAATGGCCAAACTTTACCGTCCGATCGAGATATTATTATGACAATAGATCATGCTAGAGAAGATGCTATTGACATGCTTAAAGCGATAGGCATTGATCAACCAGACTTTAATGACAGCATATGCATTCCAAAAAAATCATCTAATGAAATTTCTGCTTGCGAAACTCAATCTGGTGATGAGCAAGGAACTATGGAAGATGCGATGAGTATTTTTGAAAAATGTGGAGAATTAAATCTTAAAAACAGTACCAGTGGTACTAAACATACGTTTATGATTCGAGATATTAAAAATAAAATAATTCATGTAAAAAAGTCCACGATTCTTTGGATGCTGTGAAACAAACAGTATCAGCATACTAATGATAGATTACGACGCTTTCATCAAACCGAAATGTGTGACAAAATTTCAGACCGTAATGATAATCATGTGCTAGAAGACATTCATATAGAAGATTGGATCTACTTTAGTTCATCTGCTTTCTGCCATGTGAATGGATTTGCTTACAAAATTGATAAGCCATCCGCTATACTATTAGTTTGATTCTTTTGGAATGAATTATTTTGCTAGTACATTTCATGTCACGTCCTAATACCGTTGAAGATCGCGGAATGCTCGTGACAGGTACATTTTATACTTGACATTGAAACTTATGCCTACATGACTGATGTGTGGTATTTGATGCAAACGGCAAACGTTCTTCAAATGGTTAACCTTTACACTCTATAAAAACTCAACAAATCATACTGTAAGTGTGACCTCCGTGCTGCAAATTGATACTATTTCCCTAAATTTTTAATGTTCGATTACAGGACTTTAACTGCATGGATTTCTTTCCGTCTACTACAAGCAAACCCGTCGTTTGATGTGTAAAATCGGTATAATTGTCAAAATACTTTCATAGGAGGCCAATAAATAAAAAAGGTTTTGCAACTAGTTTTTCTCAAAAGAACTGTACTTCATCAAGTTCGTAGCATTTTATGACTGTATTACATAACACATGAAATTATAAAAAAAAACTAATCTTTGGCACATGGAATACCAGATTTTGAATTTTTGGAGAGATCCTTAGTAGAACCGGGTGGCAATGCATTTTGTTGATTAATGACGAGCATGATTCATCAACTAAGTGTTAGCATTTTGTCAGCAGCTCCTATGACTTCGTTAAATTTATTTAAAGTGCTACATGTAAATCGATCCGACTTGTTTTTATCAGTGTAGAGTTGGACCAAATAACGAAGAGGACTCGTCATACTCCGCATAATATGTTCTCTAAATCCTTTATCAAGAACATCTTTGTCGAAATCAACCAGTATTGTTGGAATCATTTATTTATCTTTCACTCGCTTACGTCTGAAACAAACGAACTTACTCATAATAAACAATATGTTAACATTATATTCGAAAATTTTACCTTATGCGACTTATAAGATAACCCGGGTGAAACACATTTTGTTGAGTTAAGACAAACCACATCTTGACGAGCATTTTGCTGTTGAGTCTATAGCATTAGAAAACGAAAATAAAAACAGAAAAAAAAACAAACATTACGTTGAAAGCTTCTTATGTCAAAATAATACCTTGCCAGATCTCGGCTAAACTTTTCTAATCCCATTCTAATCACATGCGATCCCTATTAAACTTTTATACTCCCGTTAAATCTTACTTGTGTTCAGACAAAGTTTAGAGTGAATTGCCCCTTGTCAAGCAGTAATGTTTTCTATATCAAACCAGATTTTCTTTTGTCACTAATTTAACAAAAAAATCGTTGCGAGAAACCCAAACATGGTCATATTTACAATTTTTTTCTCTGCGTGTAGAATCTTCACCGTAATAACATGATACGACGTGCTCACTCGTTGAGAGTTTCGCCGGGAGTCCGTTCTTGTATGAAAAACAATAGAATTTATTTTGTATGCGTGATAATGTGAAACAGTCAAGTCTGGCAGCACTACAGTGGGCATCGGCGGGCTTCCTTACAATATATTTGTAACAGCCCTGCTGAAAATATAGCTTGTTTTGTTTTCATTTACTAAATGTCATTGTTCCATCGCTGCGCTGCGACAGCTTATTTGGCAAGTGGCGACAACGCAAACACTTTTCTCCTCGATTGCTGTTTTGCTTTATACCTAATTACGATTCCGCCCGCGAGTCAGCAAAATTTCACTTTTATTTGATCCAGATCGATGAGGGAGCAAGAAATTTCACCAATAAATTACGAATAGTAGAAATCGCCGCATGAACGATGACGTCCAAACTGGAAATTAATGTGCGGAGTTTGATTGCCCAGTGTGAAGAGATAGCTACAGTGGATAAGCTGGATTGGCGACTGAAGAAGTATATTCGGTCTCTGGATACAATGATTTTAGAACTGGGAGAACAATATGAGTAAGATTCGAAACTCGTTTAGTTATATAGAGCATTTAAAAAAAAATTTATCTCAATAGACCAGAAAATAAACTAATAACTGAATATCGTAATCGATGTGATGAGCTTAAAAAAGCTTCCAAATATGTGGAACCATCGCCAAATCTGGAAAAGATTCGCTTGAAATCTAAACTAAAAGCATCCGGAGATTCAGGAGAAGACGTTATCCGAGAGATTCGCCAGATCCACGATCAGAAATTTCAGAAAGAATTGCGCAATGAGTTATTTAACGGAAACTTTAATTCTACAATTCGAAGGCGAGCTGGCCAAAAGGTAGCGGAGAATCTGGAGCAAACAGTTAAGGAGTATTCCGATGTACAGGAACAGATAGCTGAAAATATGTTGCTGCTTACGCGACACTTGAAGGAACAAACAGAAACTGCCAACAAAATTATCAAGAAGGACACGGAGGTTCGTGAATGATTACTTTCCCCAAAAATGGGCTTTGGTTTAATGAAATTTTCCTATTTTATTATAGATTGTTAGTAAATCGACAAAACTAACCGATCAAAATATGTCCTCACTGTCGTCTGAATCGACGAAACTGCAAGAAAGTTCCAAAAAGGCTTGGAAATGTTGGATGTGGCTGATGATAGGCCTTGTCATGATGATTTTTATATGTGAGTATATTAATAATTAGTTTTATTCTGTTGCTTTGAGAAATAAGTTATTGTCGGGGAACTCAGGTACATGATATATTTTACACTCAAAATTGAAAACACGCATTTGATTACTTCATAAAATCAATAATATAATAAATTTCATGTTTTGATTCAAGAATTCTGTTTGAAACAATTACATTATAGTTTAAAATAAACCGCATTCTGACACTTTAATAACTTTATAAATCGACACAGTTGTATAATTATTATAGAATTTAGTGACTAACAGTTTTGTTAAATTTTTTATTCAATTTGGTCGAATGCAAATGAAAGTCTGTCCGACCAAAAAAACAAAATTGGGGTGATTTTTTTGGTACAATCATTTCTTAATACTGCAATCCAATTGGAGACGAGTAATTTATCTAAATACGTGTCCAACTTTTTGAAACAGTTACGCGAAAGATGTTGATTTTTATCTAGGTTATTCTTGAAATAATTTCGTAATATCTGCTTTTTCAGTTATGGTGCTGTTCATGAAGATAATGAAAAAGAAGACATACTAAAAATCACAATTTTTAAGGATGCTTCGGATTGATTTTTGAGTATGTGGCTGTTAGGTATACTATTTTTCATTTTATTACATATTCGTTATTTTATTTTTAAATGAAGAAAAATAAATTTTACAGTATTTACGAAACACTCTTGTATAAATCTAATAACTTTGCTGCTACAATCTTTTAGAAAGAAAACTATCTATACATCCTCAATTGCACATTTTTAAAAACTAGTTACTACCACCTTTGGCAAATCCTTGGAGAGCAGCGGTTGATTCAAATGCAGTATTTTGCTATAATCACATACCGTTGTATGCCGGACCACCACCACTTTCCGGAACAACCCAGTTGATATTCTGCGTCACATCTTTAATGTCGCATGTTTTACAATGAATGCAATTCTGTGCATTGATTTGCAGTTTCATATTACCACCTTCATCGTTCGGCACAAATTCATAAACGCCAGCAGGACAAAACCGCGCCTCTGGACCGTCATAGATAGCCAAATTATTCTTCACCGGTACCGTGTCATCTTTTAACGTAAGATGTGCGGGTTGATCGCCTTCGTGATTAGTTCCGGTGAGAGCAACCGACGAAAGTAAATCAAAGGTAATTTTTCCGTCCGGTTTTGGGTATTCGATCGGTTTGAACTCTTTAGCTGGTTTCAAACGAGTGTGATCTGGTGCCCCATGGTTCAAAGTCCACGGTTCGCGACCGCCGAGCAACAATGTGAATCCACTGTAAGCGACACCCCCGTACAGTCCTAGTGCGTTGTGAAAGCTCGGTCTAGCATTTCGTACTTTATACAAGTCTTTCCAAACGTACGATTCTTTTATTCTAAGGATAATAGAAAGTACAAAATAGTAACTTGAGAGAAAGAGTAGTTGCAATTTACCGTTCTGGGTAATCCTTTGGTTCCAAGCCAGTTTTTTCCTGTGTATTACCAGAAAAAATTTCTTCACATGCACTTTCTGCGGCTAACATGCCACTTTTCATCGCGTAGTGACTTCCTTTAACACGTGGCACATTCATAAAACCAGCAGCACATCCTACCAAGCAACCACCCGGAAAAGTAAGCTTTGGAATGCTTTGATATCCTCCCTCGTTCAAGGCTCGTGCACCATATGCAATACGACTACCACCTTCAAAGACTTCCCTTACCTTGGGGTGTGTCTTAAATCGTTGAAATTCCTGGAATGGACTGATGTATGGATTGACATAATCCAACCCGATGACAAACCCAACCGCAACCAACGGTGTCGGTTCATTCAAATGATACAGGAACGATCCACCATATGTATTTTTGTCCAACGGCCAACCTATGGTGTGCTCAACTAAACCCGGTTTATGATTTTCCTCCTTGATTTCCCAGACTTCTTTCAAGCCGATGCCATACGTTTGGGGTTCATTTTCAGCATTCAGTCCAAACTTGGCCATCAGTTGTTTGGACAGATGACCACGACATCCTTCGGCGAAAATCGTTGTTTTTGCATGCAGTTCCATTCCACGCGCAAATGTGTCTTTTGGTGCGCCAGTCTTTGATATTCCAACATCTCCGGTGGCAATTCCTTTAACCGATCCATCCTCATGGAACAATACTTCCGCTGCAGCTGTTCCAGGATAGATTTCAACACCTAACTCTTCAGCTTGTTGTCCAAGCCATGCAACCACGTGACCCAAACGTACAACATAATTTCCACGGTTATCCATGGGCCAGCCAGGGAAAATGGGAATAGGAATTTTCCCACTTTCAGAGAGCCATGAAAATTTGTCGTGAACCACTGGAGTATTGAGCGGTGCTTCTTTATCTTTCCAATCGGGAATAAGTTCGTTAAGCGCAACCGGATCAAGACAGGCACCAGATAATATATGTCCGCCAACTTCAGAAGACTTTTCAACCAAGCACACCCGCAGTTCTTGGCCTTTTTCAGCAGCTATTTGCTTGGCCCGAATCGCCGCTGAAAATCCCGCTGGTCCTCCACCGACAATAAGCAAATCCGCTTCATCTGCGAAGCGCTCCATATCGACCTCTGGAATGACAAAAACAATTAAAGCGTTTCCTTCGAATGAACAACAGACCTACCTGCCCATCTGGAATCTTTATCCCTTGGTTTCACTGTGTAATGAGTGGTGATATTCGGAAATTGTGCTGATGCTTCTGAGTAATAACGATGGTTATTTAACAAAAGTCTTGAATCTGCAAAAATTAACTATATGTATCATATTCCAAATAGAATTAATAGAACTAGTCATGATAGTTATATCACTCATCAAAAGGATAAGGTTCAAAGTGCAACTTTGATAATGACTCAACATAGAATTCACTTTTGCATTGAATATATCAGCAATATTCTCAGCTTGGTTATTAGCTAGACTAATTTAGTATTTCAATCTGTGTCTAAACTTATAATCTAAAAACAATGCAAATTGATTACATTCACTCACATTTTGATAACAATAAAATATTTTTTGCCATGATTAATCTCTTATCACTTTTACTTGCTAATTATATAACAGATGTTATCGAAATGTATTTTCTATAATTATCAACAAATTTTAAATCAACTGATGCATATCGCAGACGTGGTGATAATCTTTGATCCCAATAAGCTAACAATAGGAACACTAGAATCAAATTCTCCAAATATAAATTTGATTCAAATTAGTAAAATCAAATTTCACAATTTCAACCATAAAAATTAAACAAAATTAATAGTGGAAGCTATTTAATGAACCAATAATCACAACACTTAATATGAAGAAAGAAACACTTGAAAGAGACACTAATGCCCAATGACTACAAAAAGTTCGAAATGCTTATGCCCCGTTCACACTTCTGCTGGCTGCAGAGATGCCAGGTAAAAATTTCAAATATCTGCAGACAGGGTCTGTAAATCTGAAAAAAAATCTGCAGTCAGAAGTATGTCTTGCTGGCAGCAATTTCTCTATAAAGTATGACACGCAAAACTGACTTGGCGAGCAAAAAAAAAAAAAAAAAGGTCGCGTAAATTTCAAAAATCTGTAAATATAGACGAAAGTCTGTGAGAATTTAAAAAATCTGCAAAAGTCTGCGAGAATTTCAAAAGTCTGTAAAAGTCTGCACAACAAAAAATGTCTGCAGCACTATACCCCAAATCTGCAGATTTACAGACAAATCTGCAGACCTGGCATCTCTGGCTGGCTGCCAGCATGCTGGTGTCAGTGTACTACCCTCTTAGGAAAAAACGTTCAACTATGGTCCAATGATTCAAAGTATTAGACCAACGGAGGACCACCGTTGAACGTTTTTTTCCTCAGAGGGAAGTACACTGACACCAGCATGCTGGCAGCCAGCAGAAGTGTAAACGGGGCATTTGCGTCTTTCCCCCTTTACAAGGCAGTGGTGCCGGATTTTGTTATTTACAAAAGAATCAGCAACCATTTAATTCCGTTTACTGAGTTAAACCCAGTAAAAATTCCACCAAATGTATTCAAAATTATTCAATTTTTGTTCATTGCAGAGATGCCATTTATACAGATTTATCTGTATTATACAGATTTTTACTTACACATACAGATTATATACAGAATACAGATTTTGTACAGATTTCGTATGTTTAATACAGATTTATACTGATTTCATAAAGAGTACGATTTTTTTCTTTAGATAAGATAAAAGTTTCGTGACCAAAGAACAAAATTTGATTTAATTACTAAGTTGCGGAAATTGAAAATGTCTTTTTCTTCAAGAAATAATCGAGTTTTTCAAAAACGAAGGCGAATTGTTTCTTATTTGAAGTATTTTCAAGTTCGTAATTCACTACTCCTAAACCCATCAGACACTTCACATTGTCTTTTTCTTAAAACTTTTCGATCTTTAACTCAAAGTTAATGATTGTCCTAGCTTTATCCATGTTTTCTGCGTTTCGGTTTCCCAAATATACTTATTTTTCGTCGACAGTTACAATCCGATGCAGTTTTCTTTCAAAGCGTGAAAGGAGCATCTCGCTCTGGTTTTTTGCATGTTCATTCTGTTTGTGTGGAACCCATTTTCAAACCATTTTAAGTTTTCCCAAGGCTCTTAGACTATCAGAAATAGCTTGCCGGATGAAATTTAAATGTTCGGCCATAGTTTTTTTTTTATTTTTGTATCATTTTAGTCCAATAATAATTGTAGCTACATACGTTTGAAACCAGAGTTCATAAGTTTTGACAGTTGCAACAAGTTCCCCATAAGTCTCAACAAGAACTCGGTACCCTTTTCACCTAATTGAACATTAAATCATATCTTTCCACACAAATGTTTTCATTTTGCTCGAAATTCGACATGGTTAACACAAAATAAAAGCAAGTTTTTTCTCGGAATCACGTAAACAAAAAAAACACGCTTTGGTCCAAGCAAAAATAAAACGAACAGATTTTATCCGCAATATGTTGACAACAAAACGACACTTTGAACTTACACATCTGGTATATGAAGATATGGAACTTAGATTTGAACTGCAATGATTGGATTGAATGAAACCTCAATACCAAACTGAGAAACTATGACCTGACTAGATTTCGCAAATTAGACACTGAAATGCCATGTCGACTCAATAACTCAAAGAATTCTGCGCAAAGCTCATTATACTGTTCAAATGCTTAAAGGAAGGGATTACTAATAGTAATAATTGAAGGAGAAAATATCCTAAAAGATTGCAGATATCTACTTATATTCATCTTCAATCGTGAAATGATATTATTATTGCGAAAATTTCGTTTTAGTTGTTAATACAGATAAATACAGATTTTGAATAGAAGGAGATACAGATTTTCTATGAAAATGTCTGGCATCTCTGGTTCATTGCAGCCTCAGTGGTGATGAACTTATTTGACGATGGTCTACTATCTAATTGAGCAAAAGTACTATAAAAATAATTAAAAATAACGATTATTTTTGCAAAAACTTTAAATCTACCGCAATAACCCACACATAGTATTATAAAGCGTTATTATCAATAGCGGCCCTTACACGATCATTAAAAGTGTCATTACTAAAAAGTAATGACACGTTTAATGATCGTGTAAGGTCTACGAGTTCAGTAATGACACGAGTAATGATGGAATTCCGGATTTTCCATCATTACCAACATTATTTCTTCTTCTTATTTTTTGTGGAAGTGCTGAATATATTTAGAACTATACGCGAAAAAATGACAAAGTATACACACTAAGATTTAATTCCTTTATTCGGTAATATTTTTGACGAAAACTTTCGGTAATCTATAGTAATAACCGATATTTCGGTACATGGGTTTTATTTTACAACAATTATGCCAATTTTCACCGAACGATCAGTTTAACTTTAATTTTCATTACAGAATTCTGTATTAGATATACAATTGATACGGTAAACCTGAATAGTCGCCGAATACGGTAAAAATCATACTGTCCGTTTGGTAAAGTTATCTTCCAATAACCGAACTTCTGTGAAAACCGATTATCATGAAACTAACTGTCAAACAGTTATTAAAATATTCAGTGAGTGTCTTTTTATTAACCAAACGAAAAAAATGTAGAAGGGTTCATCGATTGGATTGAGGTACAGGTAATAATAGTTTTTAAGACATTAGAGCCACTAACAGCTTTTTATTTACTTATAGGCGGAAAATAATTTTGTATCACTTGTCCACTTGCTGCCAACACAAATCGTTCAAGGGTAATTTTTGTTGGACTCGACGGATTGCGAAGTGTTTTGGAAGGTGCTCATAATTCCGGTCAGTCGGAACATCTGACACTTTTTAAATTTCTTGTGGAATAAAACCATTTTCTTCATTCGTTTTTGTTAATATGTGTTGTTTTTTTAAATCCGAAAATCCAGAATTTTAACCAAAGGAAAACAAACAAACAAAAATTACCGAACAATCTGTTAGATCCATTTGGTTTACAGTTTACGGTAGTTGTTTGACAGTTCAGCAATTACCGAACGATCGGTAATCAATTCAATTACGGCCTGCTAAGAGGGTTGGGTTTATTTTCCACTGGAAATAATTTCAACTAAAGAATTAATATTAGAATTTTCATTGCAAGATTTTTATCAGTGTTGGAAAATAGCGATCGATCTATTAAAAATAACCATGCTTTCGAGCAGGGTTATTTTTGACAATATCAAATTAACCGCTCGAGTGTCAGATTTTAACCAAAAGTAAAAATTAACCGCGAAATGATTCACAGCTTTATTGTCAATAGGATCGTAAGATCAGCTGCGAAGCCTGTTGGAACAGAAAGGCCAAATTCCACAAAAGTAATTCAATGCCAGAACTTTGTTTTGAAAACAATCTCTCAAATATACTAATAATAATAATAATAATAACAATAAAAATATTAATAATAATAATAATAAAATTAATAATAATAATAATAATAATAATAATAATAATAATAATAATAATAATAATAATAATAATAATAATAATAATAATAATAAGAATAGTTCAATAAAACATTCACAATATTGAAGGAATTTTCAGCCTTATTTTACTGACTTCGGTAATATTGTCGATTGCTGATAAAAACGGTAATTGACAAAATCAATTTACAAATTACCGACAATTCGGGATTAATCAACGGAATAGTTTTGCCGAGATTTTAGCGAAATACTGTTTTCAGTGCGTATCTCATTTTTTGTGATAACGATCAATAAGTCAACTGTCAACACCCACTTTAAACATCAATTGAAGAGAATGCTATGCTTGCTGAGAGTTTGTCAAAATGGTTAACACAAAAAAAAGGTTTACTCTGTTATGTTAAAATTCATACTCTATTAATCAGAGTTCACATGCATTTCATTTTCCAAGTGAGTGTTGACAGGAGGCTTATTGGCTTACTTATGTCGTTTTCACCTAAGAAAACTGAAACTGACCCAAAGTAGTTTCATCAAACAAACGAAACTGTGTTGGTTTCGCACTTAGCAACGGGGATCTGAGCAAACCTGATATAAAACCAGGTTCGATTCTGTTCGCTATGATCTCATGGACATAAAGAACTATTGGTCTAATGAGCATACTTTTTCGATCGAAGGGTTTTGCTAGGTCCGAAATACGCAACATTTGATGTCGTAACCGTCTATAAATATTCGGTGTGGGAGGCGCAGTTTTTTTCTTTAGTTTGATTCTGTTACGTATGCTGTTTCTGATGCATTCATAAACAGTACGATCTGCCTAGCTTCGGCTTTCAGTTCAATGTATGTTTCCATCATCATCTCAAAGTTACGAAACCAAATAGTTGTAAAGATCCCCGCTCTTTGAATTACACATGTGAATATTAAATAGTAGACATGAGAGTCCATCACCTTATCGTATTCTTCTCCAAATACCCGGACGTAACTCATCACTCTATCCATCTTCGCTTTGACCAATCGCGTCAGCTCATCCGGGAAACCATACGGGCTCATATTCGACTTTCGGTATAATAAATTGAACGTCGATTTAAAACATTATTTATAACTCAATAAGAGGAACAATGTAATTAACGTTACATATGCATTATCTGCCCTCAGCCACTTAGGATTTGTAAATTCGAGACACTATGAAGCTGAACGGAGATATCCTTTTAATCGAAATGGAAAAATGGATGATTTTTGTTCTAGGTATCCTCAATGGCGTACGGTTGCTACGCATGTGCCTAATGCAGCCTGTACCTTTTTATTTTAAGTTTTGATTCGGGCATGAGAATTCCATGTTAATCGTTTGTCACCTACGATCATCAACTGACCACCTTTAAATTTTTGCCTTTCTCATATAGAAAGGTTATGCAATCACTTGAAGAACCGACTAGTGAAAATTGGCCCGGCGGACCAAGTGTCATGTACAGGGATGCAAACGGTAGCGGTAGAATACATTTATCCTTGTACATTCTACACATTCAAAATTCTACATCCTGCTACAACTGCTTGATGGTACATTTACCACAGAGAGAGTACCAGCGACGATCAGAACGGTACAGGTAGAAACAAATTTTGCTCTACTTCATTCTACCTTTTCTTGATGGTACGGCCTTGTACTGCTGCTTGAAACTCCCGTAGATTTCAAAAATGTACTGTAGCTTCCTACCGCCAACGAAAAAAAAGTATTCTACTGCGGACAAAAATGTACTCTACTGCGGATGAAGAAGTACTTTACAGCTGCGGACGAAAATGTTTTCTAGCGCTGTTCTTTACGGTGTTTGCTCAGAAGGTGTGTAGTGAAAGATTGATTAAATTGATCTTTCACATGCATAAGTATTATTTTTGCGTAAAGATCTATTTGAACAACTGATTATATTTTATTGAACTAGGAATCTTTTAATCTTTTTTAACGATGCAATTTGTTATCTGGTTTCAAGACCTGTTTTTACATGAAGTATTGCATTGGCATGAGCCTATCTTGTAAAATTTTTGTGTTGACTATATTTTATGTTTAGAATAATCCAGACTAATAAAGGATTAAAATTTTTGGCTATAGAAATGCATTCATCTTACATAGGGTTATTGTACTAATAATGATTTCATTTGTGGAGCTACCACGTTATTTTGAGGATTACGCGACTACCAATCAACAAATTATGATAAAATCGGATGAAATATCTTTGTTTCGGCTCTGAAAAATCAGATTACGGCATAATTGTGCATAATACTGGGTGTTGTTTATTATCTTTACGAATGCACTCAGAATGCACCCATATTTCAGCTTATGAGATACGGAGCTGGAATGAATGAAGGTACCATTACCCTACTCAGAAAAAAAATCAAGTTTTCTGAAGCGGGCAATTTCATTTTTCCTTGCATATTTATTTCTAGTTATATCTTTATTTCAAACGTATGCATTTCTAAGGGATTCTTCAAAGAACTTTTTTATTCCTCTTCAACGGAAACACAGAAGCCTTTTCCTGTAATCTAGCCATGCATACAATATATTTAGGCTGTGTTTACATCCCAATAGAAGCTAGGTTTAATCAAATAAGGACAAGAAGAAATTTTCGATTCAGTAAAAACCATTCAAGCGAAGAGGTTGTGTTTCGATTGTACTGGCTCGTGAGTTAACGGCTGCTACCGAGACAATTCTAAGCTTCAGGTAGTTAAACTGCCCATAGCAAACGCAATATTCGGGGCGTTTCCCGACTGGAAAGCTAGCAACGAAGGCCATCCCGTTCATACGCACAGAGGTGTAGAAACACAGAGGTGCGAGAGCATAGAAGTGACGAGTCACAGAGGTGCCATCGCATAAAGGTGCGAAGACGAAGGGGTGCAAAGGCACAAAGGTGCTAAAGCAACCCAGTGCTGATCTACCAGGTACCAGAATTTGTACGCTGCGTAGGATCAAAAGAGACGGCATATATCGCGAGGTGCTACACTGCAAGCATCGCATTTGATCGCCACCAAGAGCAAAAGCACTGTACCTGGGGTCAGGTACAGGCAGCACAGCAAGTGCAGTGGTGTTCACAACGACGGCAGAGCAACTGAGATAGCAGTAAACGACAGAAGACTGCCAATTGGAAACAGCAGAAGACTGCCAATTGGAAACCGTTGGAAGAGCTTCACGTCGTTCTTCACGATAAAGGAACAGAGACAGCTACAAGGTAGATTTAATTTAATTTATTTTTTGTTTCTTATATCTGAAATTTTACTAAACATAAGTTTTTATTTTGGTATTATTAATTTACAAAAAAATTTAATGTAATGGATGATCTCATGGAAGATCATCCGAATCCGATTCCGGATACTAGTAAGAGTTTAAATACTCCGAGGGCTAAACATTATCCACAGGGTACCACTGGGCCATGGATAGTCTATCTTCGAAAAAAAGAAAAGATTTTAAATTTGAAGCAAATTACCAAGGATTTGACATCACATTTCTCTGAAGTTAAAGAAATATGTAAAGTTAATAGAGATAAAATTCGAGTTGTTGTCAACGACTTGAAACAGGCGAACGAAATTGTAACCTGTAAATTATTTTCTGTTGAATATCGAGTTTACATTCCATCGAAGGAGGTGGAAATTGACGGTGTTGTGACTGAAGCAAGTCTGACGGCCGATGATTTACTTAAAAATGGAGTTGGTCGTTTTAAAAACTCCATGCTTGAGGGAGTTAAGATACTCGAGTGCAAGCAATTGTATCCAGCATCTATTGTCGATGGAAAAAAGTCGTATCGTCCCTCAGATTCGTTTCGTGTAACATTTGCCGGATCTGCGTTGCCTAGCCATGTCTATATCGATAAAATTCGTCTTCCTGTTCGGCTTTTCGTACCGCATGTTATGAATTGCACGAACTGTAAAAAATTCGGGCATACAGCTACTTATTGTAGTAATAAGTCCAAATGTATCAAATGTCAAGGGCCTCATAAGGATAATCTTTGCGATAAAGATGTTGAAAAATGTGTTTATTGTGGGGAGAGACCTCATGATGATCTTTCAGTATGCGCTGCATTTAAGTTGCGTAAAGACAAAATGAAGCTTTCTTTAAAAGCACGGTCTAAGCGCACATATGCAGAAATGCTTAAAACGGTCATACATGTCTCCCCCTTGGAAACCGAAAACGGTTTTTCAAATCTTATGGAGCCAGAGGAATCTGACTCCGACGGAAATAGTGAAGATACCTCGTTTGTCACTCCTCAAGGGTCTGTTAAGAGGAGATTAACAAACCACAAAATACCTAAAAAGACACCTAAAATTACATCTTCAAAAAAAGATCCCCGTGTTAAAGCTAAAAAGCCAAATTTAAAACCAAAAACTGTGCCTCCTGGTTTGTCAAATTCACAAACCAATCCAGGAACTAGCTCAAGAAAAGACAATAATCCAGTGGGCTCCATTTCACATTCACCAACAGGATTACTTAAGTTTTCGGAAATTGTAGAATGGATTTTCGCAGCATTCAATATTTCTGAACCTCTAAAGACCATCATAACAGCATTCCTACCAATAGCTAGAACTTTTTTGAAACAGTTATCAGCTCAATGGCCAGCTCCTTCAGGTTTTGTATCATTTGATGGATAATTTATCATCCGCCGCAAATGATTCAATCACTGTTCTGCAGTGGAATTGTCGAAGCATCATGCCAAAACTTGATTCATTTAAAGTTTTGTTGCATAGTCAAAAATGTGATGTATTTGCTTTGTGCGAAACATGGCTTACATCAAACATAGCCTTAAATTTTAATGACTTTAACATTATACGTCTCGATAGAGACTCTCCGTATGGTGGAGTGCTTTTAGGAATTAAGAAATGTTATTCCTTTTATAGATTAAATATTCCTTCGACTTCTAGTATAGAAGTTGTTGCTTGTCAAATAAACATTAAAGGAAAGGACATTTGCATTGCTTCAGTATATATTCCTCCAAGAGCTCAAGTTGGACAACGACAGCTTAATGAAATTGTCGAAGCCCTTCCTGCTCCACGTTTGATTTTAGGAGATTTCAATTCGCACGGAATGATGTGGGGTTCCGTTTACAATGATAGCAGATCATCCTTAATATATAATATTTGCGACAATTTTAGCATGACGGTACTAAATATGGGTAGCATGACACGGATCCCAAGACCTCCTGCACGTCCAAGTGCATTAGATTTATCTCTTCGCTCGACTTCAATTCGACTAGATTGCACCTGGAAAGTATTTCCTGATTTACACGGTAGCGATCATTTACCAATCATCATCTCAATTAGCAGTAACAAAGGCATTGCTAATTCAGTTAATATTCCATATGATTTGACAAAAAATATTGACTGGATTAAATACCAAAGTAATATTTCAAGTGCCTTAACTTCAATGGAAGAGCTCCCCCCACTTGAAGAATATGACTTCCTCGTTTGTTCGATTCTGGAGGCCGCAGAACAAGCCCAAACCAAACGATTTCTTGGTCCATCGTCTAAAAGAAGGCCTCCAAACCCTTGGTGGGACAAAGAGTGCTCAGATGCTAAGCACGCGAAACAAAATGCCTTCAAGACGTTTTTAAAACGAGGAGGAGGAACTCCTCAGAATTTTGAAAAATTCTTGACTTTAGAAACCAAGTACAAGAGCATACTTCGGGCCAAGAAATGTAGCTATTGGAGACATTTTGTCGAAGGTTTGTCAAGAGAAACCTCAATGAGCACTCTTTGGAATACGGCCAGACGAATGAGGAATCGTAACGTAGGAAATGAGAGTGAGGAATACTCGAACCGATGGATATTTGATTTTGCGAGGAAAGTTTGTCCAGATTCTGTTCCTACGCGTAGCATTATTAGGGAATCTTTTTCAAATAATGGTTCCATTGATAGCCCCTTTTCAATGATGGAATTTTCCATAGCACTCATGTCTTGTAACAATAACGCTCCTGGGTTGGACAGAATTAAATTCAACTTGGTGAAGAATCTGCCCGACCTCGCAAAAAGACGTTTGTTGGAATTGTTCAACAAGCTTCTTGAGCAAAATATTGTTCCACCTGACTGGAGGCAAGTGAAAGTTATCGCCATTCAAAAGCCGGGGAAACCAGCTTCCAATCACAACTCATATAGACCCATCGCGATGTTGTCCTGCATCAGAAACTTGTTCGAAAAAATTATTCTACGACGTCTCGACGCTTGAGTCGAGACGAACGGTTTGTTGTCAGATACTCAGTTTGGCTTCCGTAGAAATAAAGGGACGAATGATTGCCTTGCATTACTTTCGTCTGACATCCAAATTGCCTTCGCTCAAAAGCAACAAATGGCATCTGTATTTTTAGACATTAAAGGAGCATTTGATTCAGTTTCCATTGATGTTCTTTCAGACAAGCTTCACCAACATGGACTCCCAGCGGTTATAAATAATTATTTGCACAACCTTTTGTCAGAGAAACGCATGCATTTTTCACATGGCGATTTGGTAACATTCAGAATTAGCTACATGGGTCTACCGCAAGGCTCTTGCCTCAGTCCGCTCCTCTATAATTTTTACGTGAATGACATTGACAGCTGTCTAGTATCCCCATGTACACTAAGACAATTGGCAGATGATGGCGTAGTTTCAGTTACTGGACCCAAAGCTATTGATCTGCAAAAACCATTGCAAGATACCTTAGATAACTTGTCCGTTTGGGCTGTTCATCTGGGTATCGAATTCTCTGCGGAGAAAACAGAGCTGGTCGTCTTTTCAAGAAAGCATGATCCCGCGCAGCTTCAGCTTCATATGATGGGAAGAATGATCCAACAGGTTTTGACTTTCAAATACCTCGGGGTGTGGTTTGATTCCAAATGCACGTGGGGAGGACACATTAGGTATCTGATAACAAAATGCCAACAAAGAGTAAATTTTCTTCGAACAATAACCGGATCTTGGTGGGGTGCTCATCCGGAAGATCTAATAAAATTGTATCAGACAACGATACTTTCAGTGATGGAATATGGATGCGTTTGCTTTCGTTCCGCTGCAAACTCTCATATTATCAAATTAGAGCGAATTCAATATCGTTGTTTGCGAATTGCTTTAGGGTGCATGCATTCGACACATACAATGAGTCTTGAAGTTCTGGCGGGAGTTCTTCCATTGAAGGATCGTTTTTGGGAGCTTTCGTCGCGACTGCTAATAAGATGCGAGGTACTGAATCCCCTAGTTATTAATAACTTCGAAAGGCTAGTTGAGCTTCAATCTCAAACAAGATTCATGACTGTATATTTTAACCATATGTCACAGGAAATCAACCCTTCAAGATATATTCCTATCCGTGTCAGCCTCCTAAATGTCCCTGACTCAACTTTATTTTTCGACACATCCATGCAGCGCGAAGTGCGTGGAATTCCGGAACACCTACGCTCGTTGGAAATCCCAAAAATATTTACAAGTAAGTTCAGGCATATCGACTCTGAGAAAATGTTTTACACGGACGGATCGCGAATTGAAGAAGCGACAGGGTTTGGTATGTTCAACAATAATGTTTCGGTCTCCTTTAGGCTTCAAGAACCTGCATCTGTTTATATAGCAGAGTTAGCAGCAGTTCATTATAGTTTGAGTGTAATCGTCACATTATCTCCAAACCATTATTTTCTTTTCACAGATAGTCTGAGTGCAATTGAAGCCATTCGCTCAAAGGCTGCTGGCAAAAATGAACCTTTTTTCTTGGGCAAAATAAAACAGTGCCTGAACGTCATATTGAATAATAATTATCAAATCACAATAGTTTGGGTCCCGGCTCATTGCTCCATTCCAGGCAATGAAAGAGCCGATATTTTAGCCAAACGTGGTGCTATTGAGGGTGAAATTTATGAGAGACCAATTGCTTTCAATGAATTCTATAGCGCGTCTCACCAAAGAACACTTGCCAGCTGGCAAGCTTCTTGGGATAAAGATGATCTGGGTCGGTGGATGCACTCAATTATTCCTAAAATATCGACAAAGGCATGGTTCAGGGGATTGGATGTGAGTAGAGATTTCATTCGTGTGATGTCCAGACTCATGTCCAATCACTACACGTTAGATGCACATCTCCTTCGAATTGGACTTTCCGAGACTAATCATTGTGCTTGTGGCGAAGGTTACCGCGATATTGACCATGTTGTTTGGACATGCGTGGAGTATCGTGATGTCAGATCTCAACTAATAAATTCCTTGCGTACCCAAGGGAGACTATCCAATGTCCCAGTTCGCGACATTCTTGCTTGTCGTGACGTTCCTTACATGAAACTTCTTTATTATTTCATTAAGTCCATTGGAGTTCCAATTTAAATTTTATTTTATGTTAGATTGTTTTCTCTTCCATGAGTTCAACCAATAGCCAGCTATCTTATATTAAATAAAAGTGATGAACTGATACAAACAAACCTGAAATAGTTATAAGATCATGTACAAAATAAATGTATTTCATTTAATGTAATTTATAATAGCAACTCGCTTGATAAAAACAGTGTTCAGATTAACTAATGAATACCAACATACTAATAGGATATTCGAAATGTATTAGGTTTAAAGTACTATGTATTGTAGATGCCACGGCGAAGAAAAACTTATGTATATTGCCTATGAAATAAACGTATTTATGAAAAAAAAAAAGAAGAAATTTGATTGCCTCTTCAAACCTTTTGTCGAACCTATCTTTAAAGATGTATTTTTATTGAACAATCAGTATTGCTTGTACAACTCTTTCCCAACTAGGAAAATCAAATGACGAGTTTAAAGAAATCGTTAAGTATTTCGCTACGTTTAGAATTTCAGTGACTCGAAGTGGAAATCATTTTTCGTCAGAAATTTTTTTTTAGTAAATCCCAAGCAAAAGAATAATTCATCGTAAAATCTATAAAAGCTGCGTTGAATTTCAATTGATTCTGGTAAACATGAGGATAAAAAATACAAATGGTAAACTTTTGTTCTACTAATATACCTTCTTTTCTCTTTCTAATGCGACACCTTTGGAAAAATAATATAAATGAACAATCGTCTGACGAGGATAGCAAGACAGCGATCATACCAATGGAAATAAATTTGGATGATCTGCATGTTATAACACAGTACAAAACTTTTTTTAATACATATGATTGACGGTAGTACAAATATAGTATAATGAATCTAACTATGGCGGTTTAAATTACTATTCTAATTTGTTTCTTTAGTACTGTGTTTAATTATTGATTAAATTTTATTATGAGCCGCACTCATTACCCCGTTAATTTGTTCTTAATATAACAAAACCTTCTAACAGGCAGAGTTTCGAGTATTTCCATTCCGAGTGAGTTTTTCATTCATTTCGATCGAAATAATAATTGATTTTATTATTTTGTTCATATCTCGGTTTGAATTACTTTACACGTATAAATATGTCATTTCGGAACTATTCTTTCAATTTTATACGAAGTTAGTGAGAATCGATCAAACCATTTCAAAAATATCTTTCGCCCACTACTTTCCGGAACCAGTTAAGTCAAATTGAGTTTACTTGTCCATCAATTAACAAGTCCAGAAAACATGAATAATTTATTCAACTAATCACAAAGTCACTGTGCGAATTAAGTGAACTGATTAAAACGGTATAAGACTCTCGGCCCTACGAGCCTCTATTCAAAAGTTGATTCTCACAGCGATTACATAATTTCTTCATTTGAAATACATAAATAATTCTGCAACTTAATATTTTTACTTCAAAACATTTTTTGTTCGAGAAAAATAATTCAATAATACCCTCTGGCAAACCCAACCATTAATACCTCCTGGCAACGATCAAAAGCTTAAAACCGAGGTTAAATTAATGATATTAGCAATACTACTTTATAAACATTCTGAATAAGCGAAAATCATCTTTGAAATAGCGAAAAATATAAGCAATGTACTCCGCTTACTTTTCTTCGATACCACTGTTAACTACCGCGGTAAAGTACACTGAAGTCTTTTTTTATGCGAATTTACGTACCGCATAAAAAAAACCGCATAACTCTGAAAATTCGCATAAAAAAAACCGCATAACTCTGAAACTTCGCATAAAAAAAAACCGCATAACTCTGAAAATTCGCATAAAAAAAGTCGCGTAAAAAAAACCGCATAAAAAAAGGCCGCATAAAAAAAGACCTCAGTATACATTTTTCTATCGCACTAATGTACTTTTTTCTACAGCGGCAAGTACATTTTTCTACCGTAGCGAGCTACATTTTTTGTTCTACAGTAGCGCGAACAAGGAGTTTTTAACGCGATACTGCCTCGCATGCCTACTGTAATAGAATTTTAGTTTGGATGTAGCAGCGTGGTACAGTACGAATAATAGAAAATGTAAATGTGGGTTAACAAACTACAGTAATAAAAAAGGGAGGCAGTTTGCATCCCTGGTCATGTACCATTCGACTCAGTTCATCGAGCTGTGCAATGTGTGTGTGTCAAATAACCTCACTAGTCATTTAGGGGTTTGGTACCTCATGTGTACCGTTTTGTGCTAAAGTGACTACAATCTGTTGGCGGCCAGTATGTCGTCAATTTGTTTTGTTCTTTCGGCACGTCAGGATAGACATGGCACTTCGGTGCCAATGAAGTGATTTGTAAGTAGCAAATACTTTACGTCTGCTCAGCGGTTTATGTTGAACCGTTAGGTGGCGTTAGCAGTTCAACATAAACTGCTGACGCACTGATAAGCTGAATGCGAAACGTAAAAATGGAATCTCACTAGGTTTTCTCGGAGATAGCTGAACCGATTTTGACAAACTTAGATTCAAATGAAAGGATTATAGGGTTAAGTGTGTTCAATATTGTACACACAGTTCGCTCGTACATCTCAACCAAGTCAGTCGATAAACCAAAACCGCTTACGTTCGGGACAGAAGAAATCAAGTACAGTATTGTGTAGTGAACAATACAACGATCTCGGAATGAGTGAACCAAACGAACAAAAGCTACCGCCGGTACGAAAGAATACAATTATTGTTGACTTCAGACAGTGCAAAATTCGATCTTCGATACGAGAACTTGAAGGTTTGCTTAAGGAGCAAATGCATCTTGACATTAAACGTGTGCATTTACTTCAATGCAATAAGACCAATAATGTTGTTTATATCCAGTTCTATAAAGAGTTGGATGCAATTCAATTCGCTAAAGACAATAATAATGTGCACTATATGGAGCATGAAAATATCAAGTACAACATTCCAGTATATATGGAAGATAGTGCTATAGAAGTGCGTGTGCATGATCTACCCTCATGCGTCCCCGATCCTTATATTCGCCAACTATGTCCCAATACGGAGAGATTCTCTCTATCGAAAAAGAAAAGTGGAAGAATTTTTCCCCGGTATTCTAAATGGCGTACGTTTGTTACGCATGCGCTTGAGAAGGCCTATACCTTCTTATGTGACATTCGGTCAGGATACAAGAATACCGTGCAAATCACTTGTTACCTATGACAATCAGATGGATACATGTCAATATTGCCAAAAAGCTGTTCATTACGGTAAGCCATGTGATAAACCGGACAAGGAGACAACTATACCAAAGGACAACGGTGCTTCCTTTACACCAACCCCAAGCAACCCCAGTACACCTGTGACAGTCACCAACAACAGGAAAGTATCCCCTTCAACGAAACCATCCAACGTAACCCCTATAGAACAAAGTACACCAGCTGCAGTTAACAGCTTATCATCCAACCAACCAGCAACTGCAAACAATGTACAGCAAGGCGCATCTACAGCAACTAGCAACGAAATCAACAACAATACCACGGCAATGGATGACGAGACGAACCACGAACAAACTGCCCCTGAATCCTCGCAGGAGGAAAATGGAAGTTCCTCTCCCCCTAGAAAAAGGGTGACAACAAGATCCAATACAAAAAAAAATTTATCTAAAAACTCAGCTAAATCGGCCACGTAAAGCTTGCACGCAGATAGGCCTGAATAAAATATCTTAAAAAAAAATATTGTACACCGTCACTTAAACCGGCGAAACAAAATACGTAAAAAAATCTAAACTGACCTCAAAACTACACAAATCGATAGTCATTATAAGTAGGCAACTAAACAAACCGATTCCGGCTATCCCGGTTCCCGGTATCCGGTTCCGGCAGTACCGGAAATAGTGGTCATATATACCAAAATGGATCTCACTCGCTTTTCTCAGCGATGGTTTGACCGATTTCCAAAAAACTTAGATTCAAATGAAAGGTCTTCCGGTCCCATACGGAATTCCCTAATTTCGTCCGGATCCGACTTCCGGTTCCAGAGTTAAAGGGTAAAGTGTGTTCTACATTGTACACCGTCACTTAAACCGGCGAAACAAAAAAACGTAAAAAAAATTCTAAGCTGAACTCTAAACCGTTATTCCCAATCTTAGGGTCAATTGAAAGGTCTTATGGTCCTACCAAAAATTACTGCATATTTTCGGATGCAACATACATTTAAATCGTAATTTAGAGTGCGTACTAGTAGAGTTTGTATGTCATGTTAGTTGGTGGCCGTACGAACCGACTTTTATTATACCGGTTCTCGGGTTCCGGTGCCGGAAATGCATATAATAGTGAACCCACTTCGTTTTCTTAAGGATGGCCTACGCAATTAAAGCATTGTTTTATTCTGTATGTTATGCACAAACAATCTCTTGGTTTCTTTAAAAAATCTAAGAGAAAAATTTTGAATAGAATACCACAATATTATACATGAGAAAGGCATCATTACACAACTAGGTGGAATAAAACAGGTTTTTTCTCATTAATTGAGCAATAAAATATTTTTAGTAACTTACACTGAATCATTCAATTGATTTGAATGTTTTATACAATGTTTTTGAAATGTTTTTTTTTTCATAAATAGTTTTTGAAATGTTAAACTACAAGTAAATGGAAAAAAAAACGATTTTCCGAAACTGTCTATCCCTTACCCTCTTTAGTTTAAAAAATGTATCGGTCAAAACAGCAGTATGCATTTAGTTTTCTGAGAAAGTTCTTAAAAATTCGATTTTAAGTATCGAGTATTCCAATGTTATTCATTCAAAATGGTTGTTTAACATCATTGTTGAGTTTAAACCCTTTAACGCTCTCGTGATTTTTTCTATACGTAAACGATCTTTCTGGTGAAACCCCAAAATTGAAATCTGTAAAATAACTAAATTTCAATGTATTTACAAATGAACGGTACACCTTCATTCCAAAACTCATTACAAAAAGCTCTATAATAATATTTGAGCTTGTTGTAAATAACATTCTTCATAACAAGTATATATAAAGGGCAATAACTCATTGTCCTTAACATGTACTTTTTATTGAAAAAATCAAGGCACTAAAAATGTAGAACCATGTAGAATGCTGAAAATGTAGAACCAGATTGGAAGTTTGTCGAATTCGAAATAAAGTTTTTATCGAAATATAGTGTGTCCCTAAAGAGTGCCTCATTATCTCGTCTCTTTTTACTTTTTTATTCGACTTCATTTGATATTCGTCAATCCCGCATGTACATACAAAAAAACGAAACCCAAGACGAGGTAAATGAGATTGAAATATGGGTATGTTAGGTAGTGAGAAATCAATGTTATTGGTAATAACATTTTCCATAATTAGTAAATAAAAATGCAGAGCCGATTCATAACGGTTGCCAATCTTATATGGCAAGAATCCGACAGAAACAGAACCGATAATAACCGGTAGGCGAAATTCTCTGCCGGAAACGATATATATATATATATATATATATATATATATATATATATATATATATATATATATATATATATATATATATTTATATACATATATATATATAAATATATATATATATATATATATATATATATATATATATATATATATATATATATATATATATATATATATATATATATATATATATATATATATATATATATATATATATATATATATATATATATATATATATATTCGATTGGAAATGAAATGTTACCGCACTGGTCTTGGGTATTAGATTTTTATTCTGTTGACAAAGTTTAGAAATTTATATAAAGCAAAGACATTTTAACTAGATATCCAGCTCTCACATTTTCCGAACAATTCATTGGAAACATCCTTTTTTGCGGGCATGACGCCCTCAGGCGAGTCGGCATCGAATCTCGTGCATAGAAGTAGGGGAGAGAAATGTCAAATTCGAGCGCGCCAAAACGCAGCACTGCGCACCCATGCAATTAACATGATATGTTGAATGCGATGCCGTGCGATGACGTTGCTGAGCTAAAGATTAATTTCGCTCTAAGCTGACAGCGTCTGCCTTGTACTAGGGTAAAGTGGGGTGAGATGGCGCTCTGGGAGAGTTGCTACGTTTTCGAGTTTGTAGTTATCGAAGTACGCTAGAGTTGTGAGCGTCAGTGTCAATTCGTAAAACGGCAACAAAAAGGTAAGTAAAAATAGCGAATTATATTTTATTTGGAAATATTCATTACCAATAATATATTGTTAATTCCTCTGCAATGACCGAAAGAATCAAAATAAAATTTTTCACCCGTACCCGAGCCAAACCAGAAATTAAATAAACAGGTCCAGGGAATGAAATTGTTGATAAATTTTCATGTTATATTTGTAATGAAATTCATAAGTACAACTATTGGTAACGCCCTGTCAGACAAAATTTTTTGAATGTTCGTTCACTTAGACAACAACGGTCCAATTGAACATAATCAAAATTACAGAATATAGCCATTCAACCAGAAATGAGCCTCATCGCTGAACAAAATTTGTCGATAAAAAAGCGGACTTTCCGAATGGACCACCTAAGACGCAGCCGCGGTCAACATTTAAATGAAATTATCTTCAAAAAGTAAATGTCATGTACCAATCTAACGTTTAAAATAAAGAACCGATGAGATTTTGCAAATTTTATGCGTTTTATTGTTTAAAAAAGTTCTCAAGCTCTTAAAAAATCACCCTTTGCATATATATATATATATATATATATATATATATATATATATATATATATATATATATTTATATATATATATATATATATATATATATATATATATATATATATATATATATATATATATATATATATATATATATATATATATATATATATATATATATATATATATATATATATATATATATATATATATATATATATATATATATATATATATATATATATATATATATATATATATATATATATATATATATATATATATATATATATATATATATATATATATATATATATATATATATATATATATATATATATATATATATATATATATATATATATATATATATATATATATATATATATATATATGTTGTCAAGTTATCCACGAATTGGTAACCTCAGATTAAGATGACGTCGCAGAAGTACCCATTGATTTAAAAATATGATCAGTATTTAACGGGGAAAACAGATTGGAAAATTGACATGCGAATGCAATTATGTAATGAAAACCGCGAAAGTTTTACTGCAGAGACGGGACTCGAAACCCTCACTGACTCCTAACCGGGGAAATTGTTTTACCAATTGAACTACCCTGCATATGAAAACACATGAGGAGATATCCCAATTGATTAGAAGAATCATACTTTGCTGTACTTGGTCATCACAGCATTCACTTTACACTTAAAAACTACGGAACACAGCACAGAACACACACACTGATCACAAGTCTATTTTTTCCCTTTCTATACTTTGCCGCCGACACTGATTCAAGATTTTGTTGATTGTTTGTTTGCATTAGATGGTGAAGTGGTAGATGTAGATTTTCGCATCAGAAGGAATAGGTGCCTTAGAAGAACTAGATGTGGCAGCGAAATGGTTTTGCAAAATTTCAGGTAGGGTAACAGAGATATTTTAGTCACTTCATATATTTTGGCCCACCTAACAAACATTATCAATTTCATCGGATTTTATCGATGTTAAGTAACCGATGTTGCATCAATTTGAAGCTAATCACATTAAATTACCTATTGCGGAAGGGGTTTTCAAAGATATTATAACATTTGGGGGATATTTTTACAAAGTTGGCCAAAATAAAATCAATTTTAAAGTGGGCCAAAATACCTCTGTTACCCTATATTCTGTAATTTTGATTATGTTCAATTGGACCGTTGTTGTCTAAGTGAACGAACATTCAAAAAATTTTGTCTGACAGGGCGTTACCAATAGTTGTACTTATGAATTTCATTACAAATATAACATGAAAATTTATCAACAATTTCATTCCCTGGACCTGTTTATTTAATTTCTGGTTTGGCTCGGGTACGTAAATTTTATTTTGATTCTTTCGGTCATTGCAGAGGAATTAACAATATATTATTGGTAATGAATATTTCCAAATAAAATATAATTCGCTATTTTTACTTACCTTTTTGTTGCCGTTTTACGAATTGACACTGACGCTCACAACTCTAGCGTACTTCGATAACTACAAACTCGAAAACGTAGCAACTCTCCCAGAGCGCCATCTCACCCCACTTTACCCTAGTACAAGGCAGACGCTGTCAGCTTAGAGCGAAATTAATCTTTAGCTCACCAACGCCATCGCACGGCATCGCATTCAACATATCATGTTAATTGCATGGGTGCGCAGTGCTGCGTTTTGGCGCGCTCGAATTTGACATTTCTCTCCCCTACTTCTATGCACGAGATTCGATGCCGACTCGCCTGAGGGCGTCATGCCCGCAAAAAAGGATGTTTCCAATGAATTGTTCGGAAAATGTGAGAGCTGGATATCTAGTTAAAAATGTCTTTGCTTTATATAAATTTCTAAACTTTGTCAACAGAATAAAAATCTAATACCCAAGACCAGTGCGGTAAAATTTCATTTCCAATCGAATGTAATCAGATGAAAATGAAATTTATGGTCACTGACCGTCAGGATATCGATACAAATTCATATGACTTTTGCTGCCAAGTAGTCTAGCTGCTTCATTGTCTTCGCTGTTGGTAGTTAGAAAGTTCTAATGAAAAAAATTATAAATGGAGTAAATTATTAAAAATGAAAACTGAAGGAGGAAACTATTAATTTATGTGTATTCTGTGTTTGATATTTCAGCCACCTAGTTTGTCTTTCATATGTTATCTTGAACCAATTCGAATGTTTACATAAACCTAATTTGAAGGTCGCTCTCACATTATTGAAAGAGATATTTTGTTACTTCAAGAGATCAAATCACGATAGTTAAACTGAGCTTTGATTTGAAGAGAATCGATTGAAGAACTGAATACTGAAGGTTCGGTACTTCAGCGAACGTTGTGTGTGTGTCAGAGTGTAAAGTTTACTGCAGTAGAGAAATCGTCAGTGTGTTTCACATTCAGTTTCAATTGAATTGAATGAAGTTTTATTGCACTGCCCAAGACACATGTTAAAACTGTCCAAACCTGGCCAAAATTTTTGGACAATTTGAATTACAATTCAAATTACAATTCAAAATACGTAGTCATCGGATACTGTTTAACCGATGTAATGAACAACAGACATAACGTCTTCCAGTTACGAATAAATACGAATAGATATGGAATCGTTCGTTGTGTGAATTTCACAACTTTTATTGCTTCGCTTCCAGTATTGTAACGGTGCATTTATACAAAAAATTGACTTCTTGGCGACAAATATTTTCTACCACACAATTAAATAACGTGGAACAAATGAGAAAAAAACCATTTTTAATCCACCTAGTGGCCTTTCTAAAATTACTTATATTTCCAAAAATATTACGAGAATATTCTGTCAGGAAATTTTTGTTTCAATCTTGAATAAAATAAGAAACTTTTTTTGGGTAAGAACTAACATAACCTTTTCGATTTGTAAGCAACTATGTTAAGTTAATAAGACCTTTTTCTTTATCTTGCATCGTAGCACTAAATGATTAAACACACTTTACCCTATAGATTTGGAACCGGATGTCAAACAGCAACCTATGAGACTATAGGAACTTTTATTTGAGCCTGTTTTTTAAAACCGATCGAATCACCTCTGAGAAAATTGAGTGAGTCTCGTTTTAGAGTTCTTGACCACTAGGCTAACAGAGGTATTTTGGCCCTTCATATATTCTGGCACACCTAACAAACTTTAGGGATTTAATCGATGTTAAGTAACCCATGTTGCATCAATTTGAAGCTAATCACATTAAATTACCTATTGGGGAAAGCTTTTTCAAAGATATTACAACATTTAGTAAATTTTTTTACAAAGTGGACTAAAATAAAATCAGCCCTAAAGTTAGCCAAAATACCTCTGTTACGTTTTTGGTGCTTTCGGAAGCGGAAACCGTGGACTAGTGGTCCCAAAGTAGTTTTATATATTCACTAATTAACAAGATCTACCACTAAATTTTTGTTTGAGCTGTTAGTAGAATGTTGTCACTAATAGTACTGTTGTTGTACCGTTGAATTCCACTATGTTATATCACGTCATTACACTCTCACAAAGTCACTATTTTCACAGTCACTATTTTTCGAAAGTGTATAAAACGTTATAATACAGATACGTATTTCGGAGTGCTATTTGCATCCTTCTTCAGTGTATCGGTTTTATAAGTTTATTGAAAGAATGCTGCAATGAAGTTCCTTTTATACAAACGTAAGTAGGTAGAAACGTAAGTAGGTAAACCACAAAATGAAAGGTAAAAACAGGTAACAGAAAACTGGAAGAGTTAAGTGTTTTCTATGTTTGTTTTTATCTTGGATATGGGTAGTAACTGGAAAAGCCAAGAAGATCTATTGCCTTGGTCTCGGTTTAATAAAGAGATGGAGTTATTTTTGAAAATTTCTAAACTTTCTGCTGAATCTAATTTCCATGGATTGGAAATTTGTCTTAAGATTTTTATGTCATTAGTAGAGAGTTCATGATCTTCAAAAAAGGCATGTTCTGCTACTTTTGACTTGAAGTGATGTGGTAGTCCCTTTTCCAATTCTTTGGATGCTTTCGCTATTTCTGAGATATGTTCCTTGAAACGAATGTCCAGTGTTCTCTTTGTTTGTCCGATGTATATTTTATCGCAATGAGGACACGAGATTTTGTATACCCCAGACTTTTTCAAATTCTCTGTAGGATCTTTTGTAGAACCTAGTAGAGTTTTCAATTGGTAGTTCATAGTGCTGAACACTAAATCTAAACCAAATTTTCTTAGTTTTGATTTTAGTGGGTGTGAAATGTTTTGATTGAAGTCCACTGATATTCTTTTAAAATTTTCAGAAGGGGGGGTCAAAGTTGTAAGTGATTGTTTTTTCAACAGTCTTAATTTTTTATCGAAGATGGTTTGAATTGTATGCTCTGGATATCCATTGAACTTTCCAATTTCAAAAATAAAGTTTTTCTCTTTTATCGCAGCATCTTTTCTAAGGGGCAAAGATAGCATTCTGTGAATCATATGGTGGAATGCTGCCATTTTGTGTTGATGGGGATGATTAGAAGTATTTGGTATGACACGGTCCGTATTGGTTGGCTTCCTATATATTTCGAAAGTTAAGGATTTTGCCTCCCGGACAATAAGAATGTCCAAGAAAGGTAAACTGTTGTCTTTCTCTTCCTCATAGGTGAATTTAATATTTTTATGTAAATTATTAATTATTTCTAAAAAGTTCGATAAATCGTTGCGTTTGATGATGCAAAATATATCATCTACGTATCTCCACCAGCGATTAGGTAGTAATCCCTGCTTATTTAGAAGTTCTTCAAGGTTTGCCATGAATAATTCACATAAAAACGGGGAGAGTGGATTGCCCATTGGTGCCCCTTGTAATTGTTTATAAAATTCCCCTCTGAATTTGAAATAATTTACATCCATGCAAAGCCGAGTTAGAGTAAGATAAGACCGTACTTTGCATTTCCATAAACTACTACTATTTTGTTGAAGTAACCAATCTTCCAACAGATTGATTGAGTCCTTCACTGGGACACTTGGGAATAAGGCGGTTACATCGAAAGATACCATCATTTCGTCATCTTTGATATCGCCTGAATTCTGAAGTTGAGTAACGAATGTCTGTGTGTTAGGAACTGATTTACTGAAGAATTTTTTTGGCATAGATTGGAATTCTTTTACTAGCCATTTGGATATTTTTTGAGTTGGGGCCCCTACTGAAGAAATGATTTCCCTTATTTCGTTACCAGGTTTATGAACCTTTGGTAGTCCTTTTATTTTGGATAAAGAAGGGTTAGAAACTTTGAGACTACTGAGATTGATATCGAAGTTTGGGTTGCATTCATGAAGAGTTTTATCTACTTTTTTAATAATATCTGGAAGGGGGTCGGCTCTTTGTTTCCTATAAGGGCCGTCATTGATTTTTTTAATTATCAGATTATCATAATCTTCTTTGTCCATAATTACCACTTTGTTTCCCTTATCAGCCTTAACATAAAATACAGGCTTTTCCCGCAATTGTTTCACTATTTCTTTATCACCCATATTTTGTTGATTTTTCAGTGAGGTATTTTTAATGATATCAGCTACAATAGTTCTGGCATCATTAATTTGAGAAAAAGAAAGATTATAGTTATTTAGGCCTGTTTCTACGTCTATAATAACTTGTTCGAGATTTACTTTAGAAGAAATTGCATAATTTAACCCAAGATTGAGAAGTTTTGTTTGTTCGTTGGTAAAATTCTGAGATGACCGATTGATTAGGAAGTCTTCTGAAAACTGTATTGGAGGTTTTGGGGGGCGGTGTGCGGAATTTTTGAAACGTAAATTTTCGAATTTCTTGTGAAGGAGAATTCGTTTTCGCTCAGATTCGCAGTGTTCTGCAAATTTAACTTTGCTTAGGAAAATTTCGAAACCTTGGGGGTATTGTTTCGCTAATTTTAAATGAAGATTATAACATTCCAAAGTTTTCACGTTCAGAATGCTAAACAATTTTTTAGTTTTCTCTTTCAGAATTTCGTGTTGAATTTTATTTTGAATATTTTTAGAAAAAGATCTCCCACCCTTTACCTTGCAGCATGTGGGAGTTAATCCAAATCTACTGCATTTTTTCAAAAATGCAATGTCTCTCGATATTCCCACAATTTTCTTTCTTAACTTAATAAACCTATTAGGCTCACTTGGCTTGGTAACCATTGTCACTAAATTTTTGTTTGAGCTGTTAGTAGAATGTTGTCACTAATAGTACTGTTGTTGTACCGTTGAATTCCACTATGTTATATCACGTCATTACACTCTCACAAAGTCACTATTTTCACAGTCACTATTTTTCGAAAGTGTATAAAACGTTATAATACAGATACGTATTTCGGAGTGCTATTTGCATCCTTCTTCAGTGTATCGGTTTTATAAGTTTATTGAAAGAATGCTGCAATGAAGTTCCTTTTATACAAACGTAAGTAGGTAGAAACGTAAGTAGGTAAACCACAAAATGAAAGGTAAAAACAGGTAACAGAAAACTGGAAGAGTTAAGTGTTTTCTATGTTTGTTTTTATCTTTTATGTGAATTATTCATGGCAAACCTTGGAGAACTTCTAAATAAGCAGGGATTATTACCTAATCGCTGGTGGAGATACGTAGATGATATATTTTGCATCATCAAACGCAACGATTTATCGAACTTTTTAGAAATAATTAATAATTTACATAAAAATATTAAATTCACCTATGAGGAAGAGAAAGACAACAGTTTACCTTTCTTGGACATTCTTATTGTCCGGGAGGCAAAATCCTTAACTTTCGAAATATATAGGAAGCCAACCAATACGGACCGTGTCATACCAAATACTTCTAATCATCCCCATCAACACAAAATGGCAGCATTCCACCATATGATTCACAGAATGCTATCTTTGCCCCTTAGAAAAGATGCTGCGATAAAAGAGAAAAACTTTATTTTTGAAATTGGAAAGTTCAATGGATATCCAGAGCATACAATTCAAACCATCTTCGATAAAAAATTAAGACTGTTGAAAAAACAATCACTTACAACTTTGACCCCCCCTTCTGAAAATTTTAAAAGAATATCAGTGGACTTCAATCAAAACATTTCACACCCACTAAAATCAAAACTAAGAAAATTTGGTTTAGATTTAGTGTTCAGCAGTATGAACTACCAATTGAAAACTCTACTAGGTTCTACAAAAGATCCTACAGAGAATTTGAAAAAGTCTGGGGTATACAAAATCTCGTGTCCTCATTGCGATAAAATATACATCGGACAAACAAAGAGAACACTGGACATTCGTTTCAAGGAACATATCTCAGAAATAGCGAAAGCATCCAAAGAATTGGAAAAGGGACTACCACATCACTTCAAGTCAAAAGTAGCAGAACATGCCTTTTTTGAAGATCATGAACTCTCTACTAATGACATAAAAATCTTAAGACAAATTTCCAATCCATGGAAATTAGATTCAGCAGAAAGTTTAGAAATTTTCAAAAATAACTCCATCTCTTTATTAAACCGAGACCAAGGCAATAGATCTTCTTGGCTTTTCCAGTTACTACCCATATCCAAGATAAAAACAAACATAGAAAACACTTAACTCTTCCAGTTTTCTGTTACCTGTTTTTACCTTTCATTTTGTGGTTTACCTACTTACGTTTCTACCTACTTACGTTTGTATAAAAGGAACTTCATTGCAGCATTCTTTCAATAAACTTATAAAACCGATACACTGAAGAAGGATGCAAATAGCACTCCGAAATACGTATCTGTATTATAACGTTTTATACACTTTCGAAAAATAGTGACTGTGAAAATAGTGACTTTGTGAGAGTGTAATGACGTGATATAACATAGTGGAATTCAACGGTACAACAACAGTACTATTAGTGAAGATCTACCAACTAAATGAATTTAGCAGTGAGTTTTATAAAAAAGTGCACCGCGTTTCGCCATCGCTTGTGAAAAAATACACATGAAATTGAGAATTTTTACTAATTGCACTGTAATACCGGAACCGGACGTCGGATCTGAATCAACTTTTCGGGGACTTTTTAAAAAAATTCAAGACCTTTTATTTGTGTCTTAGTTTGTGAAAATCGGGTAAGAAATTTCCGAGAATATTGAGTTCTTCATAAATTTGCAAATATTTCCTTGTAATTCCGGAACCGGAAGTCGGATCCAAATGGAATTCAAGAAAATTGTATGAGAACAAAAGACCTTTCATTTGAATCTGAGTTGTGAAAATCGATTCAGTAATCTCTGAGAAAATTGAGTGACATTATTTGTCACAAACACACATATGCCCAGACGTTTTGTGATCTCGACGAACTGAGTCGAATGGTATATGACACTCGGCCCTCCGGGTCTCGGTTGTAAATTCGGTTTTCACAGCGATTGCATAGCTTTTCTATATGAGAATGGCAAAAATAGCAACCTGTAAAATTTTGAGCTCGATTATTTCATTTCGGATTTGCATATTTCAGTAAAAGAAACTATCAAAATGCTGTACGGGATTCATTTCTGGCATTCAGAACGGCCAAATTATGGATTTCTCTTCGATATTAAACATTGTTCGGAGCATTTTTGTAGAACGCGAAGCAGTCAAATACTGGCTTTATTTGCACTTGTCCCGCAATTGATTCAATACTGAACTGATTTTTGATTTTTTGATTTTACTGGAACTGGAACTGAGCTCTGGACCTTACCCAACCGAAATGATGCACTTGCTTCACTTCCTGCTCAGTAAACTGAACAGGAAACTTCATTATTTATTTATTTGTGATTATGTCGTACAACTGAAGATGTTATCATAAATTGATGACCGGATATAGGAATATATGATGGCATGTAGCAAAAATTATGTTGATACGTTAGATACAACAAGAGATATTCACGAACAAAAACTTATCACTCTCTCAGAGGGTAGATTTTTTCTACTGTGCCGCTTTTAGTGACGGTATAAATATTTTAACAATCTTCACCCTGTAATTCCAGAACCGGATGTCGGATCCAAATTAAATTCAGGGATTCAATATGGAACCACAAGATATTTCATTGTGCAAATCGGTGAAGTCAAGTGAGTGAGATCCATTTTGAAATATATGACTACTATTTCCGGTGCTTCCGGAATCAGAAATCGGGAACCTGGAGAGCCGAAATCGGTTTGTTTGGTTATCTACTGGTAATGGGTACCGATTGGAGTAGTTTCGAGGACAACTAAGGAATTTTTACATGTATTTTGTTTTTCCGCGTTAAAATAGGGTTTCAAATTTGGAACACATTTTACCCTATAAATCCGGAATCGGACGACGCATCCGGATGAAATTTGGAAGTTTTGTACGGGACCATGAGACCTTTCATTTGAAGTTAAGTTTGTCGGTCACGCCATCTCTGAGAAAATTGAAAAAGTAATTTGAAATAGGAAGGTTTACACCAGCTACTCTATAATTCTGGAACCGTAAGTCGGATCGAAAAGAAATTCACTTTGTATGGGATAATTACAGGGTCCGGCACTCGAAGTGTAACCAACTTCAGACCTTCGAGCTTGGCGTCAAGGTAAATGCGACATATTATCGGGAAAGTATTCTTGAGGTTGCTTTGAAGCCGTGGGCAGACATTTCGGTGGTAGACCATGGACGTTTCAGCAGGACTCGGCACCGTCTCACAAAGCTCGAGTGAACCAAGAATGGCTGAAAAACAACGTTCCGAACTTCATCACGTCCACACAATGGCTCTCGAATTCACCAGATGCGAATCCAATGGATTATTCTCTGTGGGCCATTTTGGAGAGCAAAGTCCGAACTAAAAGATACACCAGTCTCGAGGCGCTGAAAAAAGTTATTGTCCGCGAGTGGGCCAAAATACACCTGCAAGTCACATTCGGGCAGCTTGCGATTCGTTTTTTGACCGTCTCAATGCCATAGTCAAGGCAAAAGGTGGTCATATCTAGCAAAAGTGAATTGATAATGAATTTTGTATTATTTTTACACATTTTGTACTTTGAATTAAGTAAAAGTAATTTTCCAAACTGAATTTATGGCCTTTTTAATTGGTTACACTTCGAGTGCCGGACCCTGTATACCTTTGATTTAAATCTATATTTGTGGTTCTGACATTTCTGAGAAAAGTAAGTCATTTTGTTGCACATATCACACTGTAATTCCGAAATCGGAAGTGGGATTCGAATAAAAATCAGGAACTTTGTATGGGGCTACGAGACCTTTCATTTGAATCTAAGTTGATGAAAATCGGTTCAACCATCGCCGAGAAAAGTGAGTACAAAAATGGTACATACATACACACATACATTTTGCGTACTCGACATACTGAGTCGAATGGTATATTACACTCGGCTCTCCGGGCCTCGGCTCAAAATTCACAGTGATTGCATAACCTTTCTATATGAAAAAGCAAAAAGGAAGGAAAAAGTTGAACATATTTAGTATCAAGCTACTATCAGAAATGCGAAGCATACAACAACTAAATTAATAATATCATAAATCATCTAAAATCACTCAAAATTGCTCCTCGACAGTAAGGATCTATTCGTTTCCTACAAGCCGGGTCAGTTAGCTGACCTATTCGCGCCAGTTTTTCATATGACGTTGGTAGCACTGGTAGTGCGGTATATGTGAAATGAGCCCTTCGAGTAAATGAGGATTTAAATTTCATCACTCTTCATCTGCCTGTTAATTCCTGCGAGTGGACGAAGCTGTTAATAAATGGTGTGAAGCTAATAATCATAATCTGTAATCGTGATACCCACAACACTGCTACTATTTGCAAGAAACGAGAAGCATTCACGGAGGTTGTCCTTTTTAACTACAGTTGCGTGGAACAGCTTCTATTGTAGTCTGTAGGAGTGCGCTACATCTGACGGCAGGTTCACGTCCCTTACCACATTCAGCAGGCTGCATTATAAAAACCAATGTTGTCTTATATTTTGTGGTTAGATGATAAAAATTGCTGGTGAATGCTGGAACATCAGCAGTAGATAGACTGATAAAACGAGGGCATAAGCCACTGGTGATGCATCTGAGAAAAGGATACGCAATGATGGAATTATTGTAAAAAACGTTTTGTGTAGTGTAATTTCAAAATTTTGTTTATATATTGATAGATCGACAGTGCATGTAGTAGAATATTCATTTAAAGTTTTGGCTTATCTCATCGATCGTAGACTGGTGAGTGACATACCAAACCAAAAAACTTGTGAAAGGTTGATGTTTTGTGTAGATTTGTAGAACTTTTCATTAAGACGTGATACAGGGCAGCCAAGTGACATAAGCATTATGGTGATAACAACACAATAGTTAAATAGAGAAGGATTTAAAGACATCGGTACTTCATAACAATAACAGACAAAAAGCGCTTGGAACTTATAGTTATTGGAAAGTTCAGTCTGTAATATATCATTAAAGCCAGTTTTAAATAATACATACAATATAATAACATAATAACTATGTTACAAAACTATGATAGGTTTTAAAACAACTAAGACCTTTTTCATAGAGTTAATAACTAATATAAACCAGAGTGCTTCTTTTCTCTTCATTTTGGCATATACCAAGTTGATCCATATGTTCAAGTGTTTTCAAATTATTAGTGTTGTAAACCAGTATGTTTTTCTAGTTATGTTCTAAAGTATATTATGTTGTCGGAATAGAAGTGAATGCAAATCGCAGTAAAACATAGTAACAACTTCTTAGACTGTTCTTAGTATCACACTTGTATGATCAGTAATACCATCCTACTGCACACTTCGAAAAAAACCTGTGATTTTACATCTTATTAGATGCACATAAATGGAGCGTCGCAGTTCACGCAAATTTACTTAGAAGAACATTTAATATTGTGTCCAAAATTCCATAACATGAAATTCAATTAAAAAAAAAGAATACTGATAACGAGCGCCGCGCGACTTGAACCAAGAAACATTGGATCGCAAAGCACGTCTGTTAATCGACTGAGCCACAGAAGCACACAACTGCTTGGCAGGTGAAAGGTGCATTTAAATTCATACAATCGCACCTGCTAACAGAATGCAAGTTACAGTCGAAACCAGTAAAATTCAAACTAATTTCACATTAAGTCATTAAATATGAAATTTCCGTCATTTGACAAATTAGGTCTTTATGAATTACATCGTATGTGGGATTAAGTCACCTGTAAAATTCAGATTTTTTTGGTGTGTGGAGATCAAAAGGTTACCTGCGTACGTAGTGCAGCAGTTCATTTCATTTACATGCTCCGGAGTCCAACCGACAATGACAAAGGAAATCTGTTACAATCCATCTAGTGGTGTGATGAAGCCTTTCTCGTGTGACTTGTGTTCTCAGTAATAATACTGTGGTATTCTTGAAAAAAACTGCTCATTGAAAAGAATCATGAATCATTTGTTCGGGCTTGAAAATCGAAATAGTTTTAAGCCAAAATTAGAAGATTTTGTATCATTTTTTTGCAGCATTGGTCAAAACCATGTTTTGAAATTTGAAAACCATCTCGGAGAAAAATGTGTGCATATTTTTCTCTCACACATACACACACAGGTATTTTGCGTACTCGACGAACTGATTCGAAGGGTATATGACACTCGGTCTTCCGTGCCTCGGTTCTAACAAACGAGAGCTAACAAACTTGTTCAGTTGTTTAAGTGTTTCTACGAGTTAGTTTGAACGTAGTAGGCCCTAATAAAACCGTTTTTATTTCATCTCATGAAAAAAAATTAAAATTTCAGATTAATGTATCCAGTTGTAAATGAAGGATATGATCCAAATATAAATGATACTTTTTCCTACAACTTAAACCACTGATCTGCCGAAGCAAATGTTATCTCAATCAGTTAAGTAAGTCATTCATAAAATCATTTAATCATGCAATAAACATTAACGTATATGCTTATTCTATCGATAATCGGTCGGAAATGTTTCTAATTTACTTTTGACTTGCATCATTGGCCTGCTTCCATTAAAACATTGAAACTATATATCAAACCATCTTTGTTACTATGTGGGTGAGTAGGTGAAAGTTTGTTTACTCTTATGAGGACTTATGGGAGCATTGTCGTGTACCAAAAGTTGGCTAGTGAGTTTCCAACGGAAATGCAGTTTATGACTCTAATGCCCCCTCACGACTTCTGAACTACTGCTACCATAGGACAGTGTAAAAGAAAGTTAGCTTCTTCCTTCCGTAGTAAGGCTGTCGATATGAAGAAGCTTTCAAGAAAGTTGTGTATGGTCACCTAAAAGCATATTGTCATATAAAAGACTATTAAGCATTGTCTAATACCAAAGTCAAAGAATACAACTGATGGTCATGTTTGATAGCGAGACAATGAATTACTATCTCGGTAATATACGGTAATACGTAGAGCCGCAGGCTGCTCAAATGTAGAAGACAATCGGAAAAAAGTTATATGTTCATGTTTATGTAATACCAGCACACTGACTGAGTGAGTAGCAAAGATATACCGAACCATATGAGGTTAGCAATTGTCAAGAAGTTTAAATGACAAAGTTTTTCAGTGCACTTTACCATTTCAAGAAAATTAGTTACATCGAACTTTGCTATGTATACGCCGAAATTTAGGGCTTATTTTTCATGAGAGTAACAACGAAATGGTAGACGGTTGTAAAAGTTGCACCCAACAGGCAGCTGCTGAGTGTCAATCAATTGTTTATTTTTTTTTCAAGTTTATGACGTCTCTGGAAGTTTTTATTGAAATGTTTTGTTTTTTTTATTGTTAACTACCTTCAAATTTATAACATAGCTTGAAGACGACAATTTTCACTGAAAAAGAATTATCAAGAATTATTTTTACGAACTACGCATAAGAGTTATTTCGTCAATTAGATAAATTACATTTTTTAGGAAGTACAGTCTGTTACATAAGAGCGTGGTCACTGTTTGTTGTTTGAAAAAATGTAAAGACTCAACATGAAGTTAGAAGAAGTTGTAACTTTTGATTATTGGTTTATTAGATCAAAAACTTGCATGCAAATACATTAATAGTAAGTCCAATCCCCTTCAGTGTTAATAATGGTTTGACACCTTCGAGGCATACTTTGGGCGAGATTTTGCGCGTATTCTTCTGAAAACGACCTCCGAATTTGTGAATTCGGCGAACAAGCTGTTTCAAATTGTGTGGTCGGTTTTTCCCAAGCTTCATCTTCATTTGAGCCCAAACGTTCTCAATTGAACTGGCATCGGGCGACTGAGAGGGCCAATCCAAGGTCACGACACCAGAGCCGTAGTGAATATTTCTGGCGCCCGAGGCAAACTCAAAAATAATCGCCCCCTCCAATTTTTTAACAAACACCATGAAGACGAACACACATTATTTCGTTTTCCTGTAAGGTTATCTTAAGTAACATTTTGAATTTTAGTAAATACTTTTGGCTCTCTTGAGTGTTGTATCAGAAATCCCGCATTGAAACTGTAAACGCCACAACACCATTTTGAAAACCATTATAAGATCATATTGCAGCCAAGTGGACAGTTCCCACAGGAACAAAAGAATACGACCACCATCGACAAGTCTCCACGTCATCTGGACAATCCCTATGTAAGATTCATCCCATCAGTAACTATCGACTAAAACTGGAGACTGGATCCCTCAGAGTTTCGATTGTCAGCATACGACAATGTGAACAAAAACGTTATAATTAATATAATTATCCTAGTCTTAAGTACAGTTGAGAAATACTCTTGGCATCCTAGTGCTAAAAATAAAGTGGACCGTTTATCATAAGGCTTATCAAATAAAGCGAAAGGAACAACCAACCTGCATTAATTTTTTTTCGAAATGATTCAAAATTCAAGAAAGTTTCAAAACCTGTTTTACGATCAACAATAAAATTCCGAAGTAATAATATATAAGATTTTTTTTACGACTGAACCTGAATTATGGAACTGAATTTTTTTCACTCGCCTCACCCTCACTACGGTATTGCACGACACCATTTTGTTCCTTTGCCCAAGTCCTTTTCAAGACTTTTTTGCACATGTTTATCACTCAACATCGGTTTTTGCAAAGTACTTCGAAATTTCAAATTATTTGCGATCAAATGTCTGCGAACAGTTCCGTACGATATATTTAAACCTTTTTTGATCAATTTTGAATTGTACAGGGAATTTCTAGATTGATAAATCTAGAAAATTGTACAGGGAATTTCTAGATGATCCAACCTGGGACTGGTAAATCATCCTTCAATATACATCTTCTGGTAAAACCAGAATTCATTGATCAGTACCGGCGCCGGCCAGGCCCGAACGTAGGTCGTCTAAGCAATGGGAAGGGATGTTAGTCCAACACTTGTTGTTACTAGAGACCATATATACTACTGCGCACTCCACAAGTGTCACGGGAGAAGGATATTTGTTAGTAAAAAATGCAGTAATTGTAGCATACGCGCGCGACTCAGTATGTTTCGGTTTCAAGATGCTCGGATGCACCACTAAACTCACTGACTTCCCGAGCGAACGTTTCAACAATATCCTATATTGAAGTCCCGAGAAGTCTTGATTCACAGCTCTTATTCGACGAAACTGAAGAAAAATTTACAGTACTATCGCGTAAAGAATAAAAATTTCCCTATTTATTTTCCCAAAATAAACGAGTGAATAGGATTTGGACGAAATAGTTGATTCATTGCATTGACATATTCTAAACAGTTGTTATAAAATCATTTTAAATCACCAAATAAAGATCAACAGATTTCACGCGCGTCTTGATTCTGTATTATTTCCGCTTTATTATTTTAATTATTTATTAACATTATTAATTGGTTATATTGGTTGATATTATTTTATTCATTTAGGGGTTAGCCAAATTTTGTGCTAGGGCACATAACCGTTTTTATTATTTTTACGTTTCGTCTTTGACTCATCAGTGCAGAGCATCTGATGACCAAACCTGCATCGGCCTGAAATAGTCGAAAATACGTTTTCGTTCGGTACGTCAGAAAAGACATTGCACTCCGTTGCTAAACAAAAAGTGTTCTGTAAATAGCAGAAACTTTACGTCTGCTTAGTGATTCAAATTGAACTGCCGAGTTCAGCACTAAGCAGTTCAATTTGAACTGCCCTGCACTAATGAGTCAAAGACGAAATGTAAAAATAAATAATTTATTGTTTGAAATATTAATATCAAGTGTTGTTGCCTTTCTAATATAGAAAGGTTATGCAATCACTGTGAAAACCGACTTTTGAACCGAGGCCCGAAGGGCCGAGTTTCATATACCATTCGACTCAGTTCATCGAAAACGCAAAATGTCTGTGTGTATGTGTGTATGTAACGTTTTTTTGCACTAACTTTTCTCGGAGATGGTTGAACCGATTTTCACAAACTTAGATTCAAATGAAAGGTCTTGTGGTCCCATATGTAATTCCTGAAATTCATCCGGAGTGTGTTAAAATTTTTTTTACCATCACTGAAAGAGGCGAAAAACCGTAAAAAGTTTTCTAAATCGACCTCAAATCTCCTCCAATTGATAAGTTTTCTCAACTTCAGTTATAACGGTCTCCGAATTCCTGCTCACAGACTACCTGAAATAGGATCAAAAACTCTAGAATAGAACTCTTCTGAGATGGCTGAACTGATTCTCAGAATCTCATAATCAAATGTAAGCTTAAATACTTCTATATATAACTCCTGACAGCGACAACGCCAAAGATGTAAATAAAATTATAAGCTAGGTTAATTCGTAGGTTATGTTAGCACCTGGCCATACGAATCGACTTCGGCTATACCGGTCCTTGGAATACGGCGCCAAAAGTACCGTAAACAGTAGTCATAAACTCCAAATTCGAATTCACTTCGATTTCTCAGAGAGAGCTCATTCGATTTTTACAAAATCAGATTCAAGTTAAAGGTCTTATAGCCTCCTAAAAAAATCCTGAATTTGTTCTGAACCTTCTTCCGGTTCCGGAATTACAGGGTTACTTACTTTTACTTTACTTTAATGGTGCACATCCCGTCTTCGGGACATGACCGAACAATTTGTAAACAAAACCAAACAGCCAGCGAGTGCGAGGTCTACCCCGCAGTCGACGACCTCTCCCAGGTTCTCTGCTGAATATCACGTAGGCCATTCTCTCTTCCGGCATTCAGGGTTATGAGAGTTTAAAGTTAAATTACAGGGTTATGAGAGTTTAAAGTTAAAGGCGATGAGGCGAACGTAAAAATAATTCTTAATTTGTTTAGATTAGAACGTTTTTCATTAATTGCAATTCATATAAAAACAATATTAGAGTCAAATTTGGAAAAAATGTTTTAGGCCTGTGTTATTCTTATCACTGATGTTTAATGTTTTTAAAACGATTCACCCATTTACTCACAAACTGTTTCGACTTTTTCATGTATTCCGCCGCGGCAGCTTGGGTCATTTTGGGACCTTTCGAGCACAAAAAACTGCTTCGACGCGTACTTCGATGCGTACGCGGTACTCATTTTGGTAAAATGCTGAAATCGAATTGTAAACAATAGTCAGCTAATTTATTCTCGCATTGCATCAAGGACACTACTGTCCTCTATGTTAAAAAAAAATATCACACCATTCCACTTTACCGATCGCGAGTAATCGTGACCATGCTCTCATGTAACAGACTGTATGACGAATGTTTGCGTCATATTTCTTTTATTAAACGCGTCATTTTTTTTAATTGAACGCGATAATTATTTCGTTATTTTGAAACATCGATTATTATTTTGTTTCACTTTTGTAGGATCGAAAGCCGTTTGTTGATTTTATGGTTAAAAACTCAAATATCTTTGTCATTGTCAGTAGACGATCAAACAAATTAATTTCAACAAGCCCGTACCCAGGATTTTGTTTCGGAAGGAGATCTAAAAAAACACTTCGTAACGCCTATGATTCACAGAAAAGAGTATCACATAGAACGCTCAGTAACATTTATAAATTACAAAAAGTAACGCATGTAACGCTTCGTAACTTCTATAACTTACACAAAAGTAAAGTATGTAATGCTTCCTAACTCCTATAACTTACAATAAAGTAATGTATGTAACGCTTCGTTACATTTATAAATTAAAAAAAGTAACGCATGTAAGGCTTCGTAACGCCTATAACTTACTAAAAAGTAACGTATGTAACGCTTCGTAGCGTCACAATTTACAAAAACTAACGCATGTAACGCTTAATAACACCTTTAACTTAAAAAAAATAATGCTTCGTAACGCTCCGTAACGCCTATGACTTACTAAAAAGTAGCACATGTGACGCTTCGTAACGCCTATAACTTACAAAAAAGTGACGTATGTACCGTAACATTTATAACTTACAAAAAAGTAACGCATGTAACCCTTCGTAACGTCTATAACTTACGTACGTAACACTTCGTGACACCTATAACTTCTATAAAAGTAACGCATCGTAACTCGTTTACCGCAAGTATCTAACCCTTATAACGGTTTTAAACACTCATAATTTCCACAAAATAACTCATATGATTTGTACTCCTCAATTTAAGAAAATTATCGTATGCAACGCTATCTAGCTTCTTTAACTAAACGTAACGCTTCCCATCTCACGATAATATCGAGTGAAACGCTTCGTCAAATCCCACTTAGAAAAAAACGTTCAACGGTGGTCCTTCATTGGTCCAATACGTTGGATCATTGGTCTAATGAAAGTCCAATCAATCGTTCAACGGGAGGACAACACGGGACCTTCGTTTGCCGATTTTGAAACAGACCGTTGAACCGAATGCCATTTTTTTCGTTCCACAAACCCGGCAGACAGAGGTCCATTGTTAAGCCATTTTGAACATGAGGAGTTGGAGCCCCGTTGGACTAGTTTTACTGCAGAATTTCTGAAGTTTTTTCCACTTATTTGTTTAGACTAACAATACATACCTGCACAATACTTCTACTTCACGTAGAATAACAACAAATTTTCTTTCTATGTAAAGGTAACACTTAATTTTCACACTATTTTTGCAAGAGAAAAAACAACAAACCGTTCCAGCAAATTGAGCAAATTGAACGAATATTTCGTGCAGTATGTCGTTCAACAAGCGCTCAAAAACCAACAAAATTGAACGGCCTGCTGAGAGGGTAAGTTGATGCCTTTCACGCAACCCGCCTGGGTCCGATTCCAAAACCCCGCACGTAGAGTTAGAAAGTTTTTCTAGCCCCAAGAGGCGAATGCCCTTAAGGTTAAAACATTTATAATCGGAACAAAAAAATTCATAGTACCTTTACTCAGGTGTTGACTCAGATTGACCAATAAACACTTCGTAACGTGTATAGCTTCAAAAACTAAACAACTATTTTATGTATTTTTGCCTTTCTCATATAGAAAGGTTATGCAATCACTGTGAAAACCGACTTTTGAACCGAGGCTCGGAGGGCCGAGTGTCATATACCATTCGACTCAGTTCGTCGAGTACGCAAAATGTCTGTGTGTGTGTATGTGTGTGTGTATGTGCGTATGTGTGTATGTAACGTTTTTTTGCACTAACTTTTCTCGGAGATGGCTGAACCGATTTTCACAAACTTAGATTCAAATGAAAGGTCTTGTGGTCCCATACAAAATTCCTGAATATTATTTGGATCCGACTTCCGGTTCCGGAATTATGGGGTAAAATGTGCAAAAAATTGTGAAAATAAGTGCACTAACTTTTCTCAGAGATGGCTGAACCGATTTTCACAAACTTAGATTCAAATGAAAGGTCTTGATGTCCCATAGAAAATTCCTGAATATTATTTGGATCCGACTTCCGGTTCGAGAGTTATGGGGTAAAATGTGCAAAAAAAATAAAATATGTGTTTTAACTTTTCTCATAGATGGCGCGACCGATTTTCACAAACTTAGATTCAAATGAAAGGTCCTGTGGTCCGATACGTTATTCCTGAATTTCATGCGGATCCGACTTCCGGATCCGGAAATATAGGGTAAAGTGTGTTAAAAATTGTACACCATCACTGAAAATGGGGAAAAACCTTAAAACATTTTTTAAATCGACCTCAAATCTTTTCCAATTTGATGGTTTTTATCAGTAGACGGTCAAACAAACCGATTTCGGTCATTCTTTTAAGAATCGAAGAAAAATAATTTTGAAGAATACCACAGTTATATATAGGTATGATAGTATGATTGATATGAGAAAGGCATCATTACACCACTAGGTGGATTAAAACAGGTTTTGTATTATTATTATTGCCATTTATTTTACCCCAATTTCATCCTCCATAATGGTTTTGATCATCACGAAACTGTGTAATCTACAAGACCAACAGCTTCATCATATATCTCAAACTTGTTTTTCGTTTCTGATTTCGGGAGGGGCCCTTCTGGGTTCGTGACTAATTCCAGCATTCCTGGTTCCCAATAGCCGTAGCCTCAAAAATTGATCCCAGTCACTTTTCTCGAACCAACTTCGATTATACCGGTTCTAGGATTTCGGTTTTGTAAGTACTTGCAATAGTGGAACTCACTTTGCTTTCTCAGAGATGGCCTAACCGACATGAATAATGTTTCACTCTGTAGGTTATACTAGTCTATGGACAAACCTTTTGGTTTTTCAAGAATCGATGAAAATTATTTTGAAGAGTACCACACATTTATATATGAGACATTAATTATTCATTTTATTACACCACTAGGTGGATCAAAACAGGTTTTATTGTACAAGTTTTATTTGATTTAAATTTCATCATCAGTTCACAATTTTAACCATTTGAGAAAGACCTAGCAAAAATTCCTTCAAAATGTTCAAAAACATACAGTGCTGTTCGAAATGATAACAGCACTCATGTACTTTTCAGTAACGTTCTATGTGCTTGTATGTCTATTCATAAATAATAAATAAAATGGTGAAAAATTTAAATTATATTCTAAACCTTTCTGGAGACTTTTAAAGGTTCTTAAGAAACCACAGATATCAATTACAGCTCTCAAAGAAGGAAATCAAATACTTTTTACAAACTACGAAAAAGTGCAAAAAGACATAGCAGGATGAAATCTGCATATTGTTATACCACACCGTTATACCGCCCTGCGCTTGAGTTGCATAAACTACTAGAATAAAGCACCATGCGTTTCCTTCTAACAGAACTTGATGGGGACGCATGGTCGACTGTTATTTAATTTTTAGAAAAAATCAAATATTGTGGTCGTCTACATTCTTTAAAAATATGAAAACATATCACTTTAACATGTCCACAAATTCATTATTTATCACTAAAAAATCCATGGTGGTGCAAATATTGGAAGAGGGAAAACATATGTTTCAAAATTTTCTAGTATTTGTTAATGGAAGAAATACATGTTCAAAAATTATGAAAAAAATATAAACCTTTCCCATAATGCCTTAAATATACCTGATTTTTTTCAAATTTTTCGGAGGAGCGGTTTCTTCAAAAATCTAATAAAATAAAAATCTATAGAACCACCCTAGCTCCGTCAATATGGCAGTTAAAGGGTTGAAACTTTGAGAAAATTTTTTCCAGTCTATGACCTTTCGAATGTGGTATAACAATATGAATTCCCTTTGGGGGCAGATTTCACATGCTTATCCTGCTATAGCTTTTACACAGCAGTTCGAGAGTTTCCACAATTTAAATTTGAACGTTGTGAGTCCTATTGAAAACGATGTCTCACTGGAGTGATAGGAATGTCTAGAACGAAAACACATCTTAATTACCGTTTTTCTAGATTTGAAACGAGCTTTTGAAACTGTACTGCGGAAAAATCTTATAATAACACTGATATCACAGATTTACTTTACTCGTCAAGTTGGAGTTTGTATACCTCTGTTGTGCTCTAATATTTTTTCAAAATTTGTTCCGTAAAACGTTATATTCCGTGATCAGTACCTGTGATTCGATCTCAGCAGACCTATTGAAAGGTACACAGCGTGGAATACTTTATTTGTCGTTTATCGTGCCAGTAATCCCATTGCTGCAAAAGTGCCTGGTTATTATCGTTTGTTGACGCGTCAATAATCAGCAGCTACAAAGGTTTCGTTAAGTTCTTGCCGTCTTTATCTACCGTCCGTGTTTCACGAAACGAGTGAGAAGCGCAATGGAGAATAAACAATGCGCCGAGTGTAAAAGAGATGTAAACGACATCGAACCAATGCGTTGTGGTTTCTGTGAGGCCCAGTGCGGTAAAATTTCATTTTCAATCGAATAATATAAGATGAAAATGAAATTTATGGCCGCTGACAGTCAGCATATCCCTACTAATTCATTTGACTTTTGCTGCCATTTTAAAGTGAAGCTCCCGGAATTCATCGTCAGTTGATCAATCGTACCTAGTCATTTGAAGTTTTGCTTGCTCAGTTTCGAGTGCCAAGTAGTCTACCTGCTTCAATGCCTTTGCTTACTACCAGCAAATTCGAACGAATAGAATTATAAATGGAGTAAAGTATTAAAAATGAAAACTAAAGGAGGAAACAATTAATTTATGTGTATTCTGTGATTGATATTTCAGTTATCTGGTTTGTCTTTCATCTATTTTCTTGAACCAATTCGAATGTTTATATGAACCTCATTTGAAGGCCGCTCTCACACTATTGAAAGAGATATTTTGCCACTTCAAGAGATCAACTGACGGTGGTTCAACTGAGCCTCGATTGAAGAGAAACGAGTGATGATCTGAATGCTGCCGGTTCGGGCCGTCAACAAACATTGTGTGTGTCAGAGAGTGAAGTTTACTGCATTAGAGAGATCGTCAATGTGTTCCATATTCAGTTTCAATTGAATTGAATGAAGTTTTACTGCACTGGTGAGGCCTACATTCATATTAGCCAAACTTGTTGCGGCATAAATTCTAGAGGCCTAAGAGAAGCCTTCACCAATGGCAAACTCATGCTTTTCTGCACTGCTTGCAGAGAGGTGCTGGACCGTCGAAGCATTCGTGCCTATATCGATGAGACACAACAAGTGTCGACAATAGCGCCTGACCCGCAAAATTCAACTGACTTGCCATCGCAAGTTCAGCAACTTTCGAAAGCCGTTACTGCTCTAAATAAAAAAAAATAGAGGATATGTCAGCTACCCAGTCCAACTGGCCTACACCAGCTTGGCCTAGAGGCTTAAAACGTCGCCGGACTGAAGAAAATGAACCCACAGTTCAAGTTCCGACTGATCGTGGCACTAATCAAATCGATTTGAGTGACCTGTCCGTGCGATCTATTATCACCGATAATATAGAAAAGTTTTGGCTATATCTTTCTGGCCTTAATCCGTTGGTGTCGGACGATGACGTACAAAAAATTGTATCCCGCTGCCTTAGTGTAACTGAATCAATTGATCTGAAACGGCTCGTACCAAAAGGGAAGGATGTAACTGGCATGTCGTTCATTTCGTATAAAATTGGATTGGACCCTTGCTTGAAAACCAAAGCTCTAGACCCATCTTCTTGGCCCGTCGGATTGTTATTCCGAGAGTTTGTGGATTTGCCAAAAAACTCAAATCGTCGTTTGCTGCTTTCTCGCTCGGAGAGCTAAAAAATAATCCTGCTTCCGTGCGTTGTTTCGTGGACGGTGGAAACCTTCGGGTTTCCACCAGAGGCGAGTATTTTTGTATTAAAACAACTATCGCTTCACTAAATGATCCCGTGTTGCAGAGTGATGAACGAAATGAATATAAAATATGGGTATACTACCAGAACGTTCGTGGTTTAAGGACCAAAATCGACGAGCTTTTCCTGGCAGTGTGTGACTGCAACTACGATATCATCATTCTTACTGAAACCGGGCTCGACGATCGGATCAATTCCCAACAGTTATTTGGAAATGCATTCAACGTTTTCCGCTGCGACCGCAGCTTAGCAAACAGTGTCAAATCAAAGTTTGGCGGTGTTTTAGTTGCTGTTTCTCAAAAATATGCCAGCTCTGTTGTACAAACGGTGAATGGTCGTTGCCTCGAACAAGTGTGTGTATGTGCTACCGTGCGGGACCGAAAGATATTTCTGTGCGGTGTGTATATCCCTTCCGATAAAAGCCAGCAAGTTGGTGTGATCGATGAGCACATTTCTACTGTTTCGGAGCTGTGCAGCAAAAGTTCCGCAAGTGATATTGTTTTTGTGTGCGGTGATTTCAACCAGCCACGGATAACGTGGGGTCATGGATCAGACGTAGCACAATCTCCTTCTCTTCTACCCGTTGCCAGTACGACACTGATAGATGGTATGGATTATTTGAATTTATATCAAAGGAATCGCCATAAGAATCATCTCGGACGAACGCTCGATCTGATATTTTGTTCGTTAGAGAGCCAATTGGTAGTTGATCGTTGTGTTGCCCCACTACTACCCGTAGACCTTCACCATCCGCCTTTAGCTGTTTCATTGCCCGTTGATTGTGAAAGCGTTTCATGTGATACCCAGCTTATTGTCGAATCAATGCCATTGAACTACCGAAAAATTGATTTTACTGCCTTTCAAGCATATTTGCAGGATGTTAATTGGTCTGTTTTGTATGAAATCGATAACGTGAATGAGATGTCTTCACTATTCTGTGATATTTTGTTTCAATGGCCCAGTTCTAATCTTCCATTAGCAAAACGACCCATTGCTTCTCCTTGGACTACAGCTTACCTACGTAAACTCAAGCGGGATCGCAATGCCTGGCAACGCAAACATCGTCGTTTTCATAATGCTGAGACACAAAGAATGTTCAAACACTCCAGTGAAAGTTATCGTAAATTGAACGCGCGGCTATACAAAGATTACGTCATGCGAGTTCAAACTGACTTTCGACGGAATCCCAAGAAGTTCTGGACATTTGTCAACTCAAAGCGAAAATGTTCATCCATTCCTCCAAATGTTTGTCTCGACGGCGTGGAGTCTAACTCAACGGTGGATTCGTGCGAGCTGTTCGCAACATTTTTCGCTTCGGTATTTGCTGGAAATACTGCTTCCGACGCCGAAGCTGATGTCGCTGCTATGGACGTTCCTGAAAATTTAGTGCGTATGGATACTTTTATAATTACTCCTGAAATGATTCTCGCCGCTGCGAAGAAACTGAAAAAATCGTATTCAGCCGGACCCGATGGAATACCCGCTGCAGTTTACACTAATTGTACTGCTGCTTTAGCTGAGCCTCTGTGCATTATTTTCAACAAATCTTTCGAGCAAGGCATTTTTCCTGAGATTTGGAAGCAATCCTTCATGTTCCCTGTATTCAAGAGTGGTGACCGTCGTAATGTAAGAAACTATCGAGGCATAACAAGTTTATCTGCTGCTTCAAAGCTTTTTGAAATAATTGTAAGCAATGAGATGCTCTCTCGCACTAAACATTATATCTCAACTGAACAACATGGGTTTATGCCTGGACGCTCTGTCAGCACAAATTTATTAGATTTCACTTCGACCTGCATTTCGCGTATGGAGGAAAAGGTACAAATCGATGCGGTATACACGGATCTAAAAGCAGCGTTTGACCGAATAGACCACCGAATACTCCTTCGAAAGATGTCGCGATTAGGTGGAACTCAAAAGTTCATTGATTGGTTATACTCTTACTTGTGTGGTAGAGTTTTACGAATAAAATTGGGCTCGAGCGTTTCATCTCAGTTTACGAATGTGTCAGGAGTACCTCGAGGCAGCAATATGGGTCCGCTTCTGTTCTCTTTGTTTTTCAATGATGCTTTTTGCTGCTCAGTAACGGCTGCAGATTAGTTTACGCTGATGATTTGAAATTGTACCATGTAATTCGATCTATTGACGACTGTGTCCGGCTCCAACAGCTCCTCGATACATTTGTTGCTTGGTGCAAAAGAAACTGGCTGATTATCAGTACTGCGAAATGTCAGGTCATAACGTTCCACCGAATACAGAATCCATTGCATTTTGATTATCAAATTGATGGACAAACGCTCCAAAGAGTTGATCATGTTAACGACCTTGGTGTTTTGTTGGATGCCAAACTTACATTCAACCTACATCGCTCAACTTTGATTTCAAAAGCAACACGGCAACTGGGTTTTATTGCCAAAATCGGACGTGACTTCAAAGATCCCCATTGCTTGAAGGCATTATACTGTTCATTGGTTCGACCGCTACTTGAGAATGCTAGTTTAGTTTGGAGCCAGTATCAGATTGTTTGGAACTTACGGATTGAACGTGTTCAGAAAAGATTTGTCCGACTGGCTCTAAGAAATCTTCCCTGGCAAAACCCGCTTGACCTTCCACCGTACCCCGATCGCTGTCGTCTGATAGGTCTTGATTCATTGGAACGGCGCAGGAAAATTCAACAAGCTGTGTTTGTGGCAAAACTAATCAATGGCGATATCGACTCACCGCAACTTTTGTCTCTACTTGATTTCCGTGCCACGCAACGATTGCTGCGTTCTACTAGCCTATTTCAACCGAGATATCATCGAACGACGTTCGGATTCCATGAACCGATAACTACATGTATAAGAACATTTTCCACTGTTGAAAATCTTTTCGATTTTAATGAACCGACACATAAGTTTATTCAGAAAGTGTTACGATCGAATATTTTATAACTTGACTGATATATTCATTAAGACTTATTATATTGTCAGATGAATAAATGGAATAAATAAATAAATAAATAAATAAATGGAATATGATCATATTTCAACTCAAGTATTGTTACAACATGACATTACTGAGACGAATTTTGATGAAATTAAGTCATTCAAAAATTAAAAAACATTAAGGCTCCTGATAATGGTGAAATCCTTAATATTCTTATTAAAAACCAGCCCGATGTTCAAGGCAACTGTTGGTTAAAAAATTCAACAAGTGTTTTTCATTAGCTTACTTTCCTAAGAGATGGAAGAACTATAAAGTAATTCCTATCCACAAACTTGATAAAAACCAAGTGGAAACATCAAGTTCTCGACCAATTAGTTTACTTTCTTCTATGAGTAAACTTTTTGAAAAAAATATTAGTAAGAATGATGTCTCATATAAATGAGAATTCTATTTTCCACCAGAGCAACACAAAGACTTGATAGCAAAGATGTCTGACTTGCGGTTTTCTTTATATTTGATCAAATTATTGAATAATAACTGATAAATTAACTCCAGAAAACAGATTTTTTACTTCAATGATAATAAACAAACAAACACAATCATTAATCATTAATTTACACACTTGATGACACTTTTGTATCATTTGGATTGTTTTCGATTTCCTTTGGAGATTTGGATCTTTCTGTAGTTAGAAACTTTTCGCTACATGTTGAAACTGTTCTCTCTGACGTTTTAAAGGGCGGCGAACCGAAAGTCGATGCATCGAAGGTTTAAAATGTTGTATTTATTTTTCGATGAAAAAAATATAGTACATTTCATGTACATTCTGGGGGATAAGAGCGTTAAGTATATAAGATCTGCAATATCTTCTGCACTATCGACCCTAAAGGCAATACATCCCCTCAAAGCTATAAAGACTTTAATGCGATTAGTAAGGCATCTGCTTTGAACGTAGCCAAACTAGGTTTAAATCCTGGGCTCGGTACGTTTTCTTAGTTTTCTAAAAAAGTACGCGCCGCTCCACAATATAAATCACCAGTATATAGATTCGTGTTAGTGCTATGAATATTATTCTCTACTGTTTCTGAAAGGTTTCATATATCGTAAACCTTAATTATTGTTGCCAAACTTTCTGAAAACTCCTGAAACTAAACGCTGCAACCATCTGCTTAAGATGTGTCTCATCGCTTCAATGACTCTACGCAGTCAGTCTTTATCAAAACTCTCGATTCGTATGGAGGATGCAATGCAAAAGGCCATATAAATGTACCATCAAAAGAAGTATCTTCTAAAAAATAAATATTCTTTTCGTGTGCTCGAACGCTGGCGTCAATTACATGCGGTAAAATGTGAGAAGCACACAACAATAACGCTATCACACTGCCATCTCAGACTCTTTTTGTTGTAACTTTTCAGATTAGCAATGCATTAAGATCTCACTTTCATTGTGTTATACATAACATCTATTTATTATAGCTTCCATGGAGTAGGATTTCGCACGAAAAGTCATTGATCATCCTTGTGATGACTCTTCATGCTCAGGCAATATTTATATTCTCAGAATTTTTTACCTGTGGTATGTTGGCTACAGCTAATTTATTTAAGTCACTCGTACCCAATTAGGGTATAAATATTACCTCCCATGTGCTTGCTTGTACTCAATACGTTTTCTCGAATCCTAGTTGAAGTGGACTAGATTACCGAGCTTCGACAAGGTTTTATCGTTTGCATTCACATTAGGTATGGAGCCAAATTGTGGCTAGCAGATAAACTAAATTCATTGAGCCAGCAAGCAACATGATTGTGTTGTCATGCTAGCAAGGTCTACTTTTCGATTCATCACCAGCGAGACCTTGGTGTACGGTTACCTCTAATTAAAATTTACTCTCTTCTGGTATGGCGAAACAGTGAAGAGGTGTAAATATGTACATAGTCCATTGCGTTCGGTTCATCGTTCGTAACTTTGATCACGATAGTTTCGCTTTACTTTGCCATGCCATAATATTGGCAATAATTTTAGGTACTATAATCGTTCTAAATACAACACAGAGTCGTCAGGAGTCATTCATGAACTATGTAAACTCACGAGATTGTGATATTCCGTAAAAGTCAACGTTTAGCTACTAACTAAAGACGTATGAAATTTTAACCTCATAATTCGGATCGCAATTCAGAGAAAATAATTGTTAAGAACTGCAAAAACGCATTTGATAAGGCTTTATGATCTCAGCAAACAATACTTATGGTCATCATTTTTCATACGACATCAATTTTTTAAAGTTTATAAAGTGATTCTATAACGTGGTTTATGAACAACCCATTAATAAAATCCACAACCACACCAGAGTCTCACAGGAATTATGTGATTGCTCACGAAAAGCAGAATGGTGGAGATGTTGTTCCTCATCTCCAGTTCATTTGTCACTGCAGTCGCGTTCGCACATGGTGAATCAGTTTAAATGAAGTTTCGCAAGTCCGTTACATTGAATACCCATATTATGACCAGCGCAAGATATAACAGGTGTATCGTTAACCCCCCAATAGTCAGATTCATTAAAACATAATGTATGGTGTGTTGAATGCACGAGAATGACGAAATGGAACGATTGTCAGTGTTAACGAAATGTTTTCACTTTACACTGGCGATGCATTTACTTATAATTCCACATCCTAACCCTAAGACAGTCTTCGAATTGTATCCCCTTCCGTCTAAAGTCATAGGGCATAGCCATTAAATTCAAATAAAATTAAAACTAGTTTAGACCATGTACTAGTGATGCGATACTATGTTATCTGAAGACCTTTAGTCTTGACAAAACCGCATATAACTGAACCGCAATGAGTTTGAAGCTATTCATTGATCAGTTTATCATAAATGCGTTGGTACATGTGCAAATCTCTTACCATACCATAATTTTTTCACTATTTTCTATAACAAAATCTGAACATCTGTCTTGTCCTTACTGCATAAGTCTTGAGCTGATTCTGTACAATGTTTCCATTTTAACGTAAGATTCATCCACCACAATGATGCGATTATGTTCCTTAACATAAACTACCTAGTACAGTTTGAAAATTTCAATTTTAATGTATAACCTTCTTTTAACAGTGCTGAAACATATCAGCCATTTATGACAGATACTAAAGCAGTTTAAAATGCTGTAAAAGCAGTAAATAGAAAATTCAAAACATTTTGTAGTAATGGTAATCTAATTTTATGTACATGCAGTTGAAAATAAAAATTCTAGTTCTTACAAAGATTCATGCAGTTTCATGACTGTTTTTAGCATAGTCGTTCCTTGCCTTTCTCATATAGGGAGACTATGCAATCACTCTAAAACTGATTTTTGAACTGACGTCTGGAGGGTCGAGTGTCATATACCATTCGACTCAGTCCCTCAAGATCGTAAAATATATGTGTGTATATAATATATGCCTGTGCGTGTTTCTGTGTTTTCTCAGAAATGGATAGATCGGTTTTCACTTACCTAGATCCTGATTAAATGACTAGACTGTTTCATCTGGATCTCACAGCCTGCTTCATCCAGATCCGACTTCTGGTGACAGAATAATATGCACAAAAAATGAAAATAATGTGCATTTTCTCAAAAATAGGTAAATCGAAACTCACAAATGAAAGATCTTATAGATTACTTACAAAGTTACAAGTAGAAAAGTGATGTTCGATTTTAGAGGTGTTTTTATACGTAAGATGTAAAATTATTAAAACTAACATGTAAATTATTTTAGGTTACAGTTAACACATGGACCAATAAGTCCCGAGACCAACAATGGAAACAACTTTTTTTTTTGCAAATTTTTTTTTATTCATCAACATAATCACCTTTTAGGGTGATACAATGGTTCCAACGTTTTTCCAATTTTTCAATACCATGTTTATAGAAAAATTTATCTTTCGCTTCAAAATAAGCTTCAGTTTCAGAGATGACCTCCTCATTTGAGCCAAATCTTTTTCCCTGGAGCATTTTTTTAAGATCAGCAAAGAGCCAGTAGTCACTGGGGGCTAAATCTGGCGAGTATGGGGGGTGGGGAAGCAGATCAAAGCCCAATTCGTTCAATTTCGCCATTGTTTTCATAGACTTGTGGCAGGCTGTTTTTGTTCCATCGAAAGCAATCGCGGCACCCAAAAACCTTTTTCATGCTCAATTTTTCATGAAGGATAGTAAATACACTTCCATATGATATCTGTGTAATCTCAGCAATCTCACGGAGCTTCACTTTACGATCTTTCATTATAATTTTTGTCACTTCACTCACATTTTCCGGTGTAACGGCTTCCACAGGTCTACCCGAACGTTCTGCGTCATTTGTGTCGGTACGACCACGTTTAAACTCGGCGAACCACCGACAAATCATTGCTTTTGATGGACAAAAGTCCGAATAACATTTTTCAATCCATTGTTTCACTTGCACGGTGTTTTTACCCATTAAAAAACAATGTTTTATCAAAAAACGAAGCTCGTTTTTTTCCATTTTTTAAACAAACTACAAAACGACTTCACTCCAACCTCGATAACTCAGCTGTTTCTGGTCGGACTGACTTAAAATTTTGACCCGTTTCAAGCAAAGGTTAGTACTCTACAAAGACGTGGTTACTGGTTTACTACGAGCGCCATCTCTGCTTTAGTCTCGAGACTTATTGATCCATGTGTTAATTGTTTTCCGATCAAATTTACTTCGGCTTTATTGGTTTCTCGTTTCCGGAAACACCGGAAGCAGTAGTCGAAAACGAAACTCATGTCGATTGTTTAGAGAAACTATAAGAAAAGTCTCATAGTCTAGGCTACTGAATTCCGTTCGAATTGGACTTTCAGCCTCAGAATTAAAGCTGATGTGAGCATTAATTTTATAATCATCATATATGTGACGACGTAGAAAGGTACAAAAGGAAAAAGAAAACTGGTCTTCTATTCAAATTTGAAGGTCTAGTTAGTTGACGACCAAACAAGCTCATTTCAGCATTACCGGATGTTTCGAAAGTGCCGGATATAATGAATGGAAACTAAAAAAATAAACTTGTTTTGAGAGACGGATGGAATGATTTTTACAAATTTTGTTACTAATAAAAAATATTATGCCCCAAAAGATTACTCTGCAACTTGAACCAAATTCGAATTCCAGTACCGAAATTATAAGGAGTACAGGGTGCACCATGTAACTTTCTTTTTTAAACATGCAATAAAACACAAACGGTTCATCCAAAAAATTTCAAGATTTCAAAAATTTTTCATATTAAAGTACAATCTCTCCGGTTAATTGTGGAATATAATTTCATTCAAATGGCTGCCTCGGTTGGCCTTGCAGTACGCCATACGGTCGGTCCAGTTTTTTAATACATTTTCGATTGTATGCAGCTTTATTTCAGCTATGGCTGCACGAATGTTGTCATTCAAGGCTTGAATTGTCTCTGGCTTGTCCACATAACGCTTATCTTTGACAGCCCGCCAAAGATAATAGTCTAACGGCGTCAAATCACAGCTCCGAGGCGGCCAAGCGACATCTGAATTTCGACTGATAATTCGATCTTCGTAGACTGTGCGCAGAAGGTTGATCGTGGCACGGAGCCTGATGGAACCAAATGGTGTCCAAGTCTGCCTCTTCAAATAACGGGAAGAACCAATCGCTAATCGTGGCGCGGTAGCGCTCGCCGTTGACCGTGGCGGCGGCTCCTGTCTCATTTTCGAAGAAAAATGGCCCAAATGATGCCGCCAGACCAAAATCCGCACCAAACCGTCACTCTCTGAGGATGCCTCGGCTTCTCCATGATAACGTGCGGGTTTTCCGTCCCCCAGATGCGACAATTTTGCTTACTAACATACCCGCCGAGATGAAAATGTGCCTCATCTGAGAAGATGATTTTTTTCGCACACATTCCGCAACATTACCATGATTTTCAAAGTAAAAGTAACTATTTTCACGCGTTCCTCATGCGTATACACAACCATTTTCGTTCAGCGGAAGAATAAAACTAAGTTTCTGTCAAATCAGAAGTGACATTAAGATTATCAATGTCGAAATAACCGCTAGTTAAAAAAAATGTTAGATGGCGGATCCTGTAAAATATATCGAACCGTCATTAAAGTGACGCTGCAATGAACATAAACACTCTGCGAAACTGCGCTAATAATTTCGTGATAAAAAACTCCAAAAACACGAAAATCACCGGTATTTGCGAATTTAGATTAAAAAAGGTCTCATGGTCCCTTGAGATACTGTGACATTTTAGCCGAATCTTGCTTCTAGTTCCGGAATTCCTCTAAACATTGTCAAGCATTCATTTGAAATAATGCTTTTGCATCATTATCCCTTTACATTCATTTTACTTTTGTTGCCGAAGCTCCCAATATTTTTCGTCAATTGAATAACCATACCTAGTCACTTCAAGTTTTACTTGCTCAGTTTGTAGTGACAAGTAGTCTTTTAGTTTCATTGTCTTTCTTGTCTTCACTGTGGGTAGCGAGCAAGTGCGAATGAATAGGCATAAACATCAACTCGATAACACAAAACTCTCTCCGACCATAATGATAAATAGAGGGTGGCGGTATTTATTTGAGTTTTCAATTATCACCAGCATGTTAGAATCGATAATTTCGACTAGTGAGCAATTCCAGGAATGAGTAGACGAAAAAGTGACAAAATCAGAATCGAGCTTCTCCGATTTGGATGAAACTTTGCACATGGCTTCAGTAGGGCAAACCATAAGTTTTTGAACCGATTGAGAAGTCAATCCGACTCACGACTGATTTTTAAAAAGGGCGTATGTATTTTTGCATTTCACATAAATTGCCTTTTTCAAATCGTTGTAACTCGGAAACCGTTAATTGTACAAAAATGGCGTTCAGGAAAAAGTCGTAGGAAATCGATTGGGTACTATAAAAAAATATACACTGAAAAAAATTAATTTTTTTTCTCAATAATTTCAAAATGAACCAAAAAAAAATAAATTAAAAAAATCAGGGTTTCGATTTTTTTTGATAATTTTTATTTTAAAGCTCTTATTGAAACCTACAGATTGATGGCTATCCCATCCGTGCCTTTTGAAAAATGAAGAAGTTACAGCTAATACAATTTACAGATATATTCGAAATTTCAAGTTCTCGTTGAAAGATAATCATTTAAACAGTAAAATATTATTCTACAGGTTAAAGGCAATAAATTTGTTCATGATATCCTTTCTTCTAAAAGTAGCTGTTCTTGAGATACTTGGATATTTAATTACCACCATTTTTTATATTTCCATCAATTGTTTATCTGCTTGCTATATCTACAATTAATACATGTACATGAATAATTCTTAATTATATTTAAGGTTTTACTTATGTCTGACGGAGCTGCCTCCCAGTACAAAAACAGAAAATAATAATAATAATAATTATGTAGGTTTTAATCTGTAGGTTTTAATAAGAGCTTTAAAATAAAAATTATCAAAAAAAATTAAAACCCTGATTTTTTATTTAACGTCTTCGGATTTTGTAATTATTGAGAAAAAAATCAAATTTTTGTTCAGTGTATATTGTTTTAGAGTGCCCAATCGATTTCCTACAACTTCTTCCTGAACGCCATTTTTGTACAATTAACGGTTTCCGAGTTACAACGATTTGAAAAAGGCAATTTTTGTGAAATGCAAAAATACATACGCCCTTTTTAAAAATCAGTCGTGAGTCGGATTGACCTCTCAATCGGTTCAAAACTTATGGTTTGCTCTACTGAAGCCATGTGCAAAGTTTCATCCAAATCGGGGAAGGTCGATTTTGATTTTGTCACTTTTTCGTCTACTCATTCCTGGAATTGCTGAATGAAAATCGAGTGAAGAAACAAAAGTTATTACTTGGATGAACTTGATGTCATTATAAACATCACGCCACCAACATTTTTTGTGAAAAAATGAGTTTTTTCCACTACAGTGATCATTTCACTATGTGTGTTACTGGTAATAGGTAAAATTAAGTGAAGTGACATGTAAGTGAAGTGAATGTGACAGTGGAAGTGAGAACGGTAATAAGAGCCATATTTTAACAATATTCACCCTGTAATTCCAGAACCGGATGTCGGATCCGGATGGAATTCAGGAATTCAATTTTGGACCTTTTATTTGAGTCGAAGTTTGTGAAAATCGGTCAAGCCATCGTTGAGAAAAGTGAGAGAAATCCTTTTTGGAATATATGGCCCCTATTTGCGGTGCTTCCGGAGGTCGTCAAATGGTTAGATAAATAAGTCCTCACAAGTTCCTATCTCATGCCTCCCCATGTGTCTATGATGACATTTGGTCAATAGGACGGCGGCGACTGGTTGTTATTGCCTTCTGTGTTAATAGCAGAATGCGAGGGTGCGAAGTTGGTCATTTTGGCCTTCTTAACAGCAGTTATATGAAAACTATCTAATAATCAAATTCGGATCTACTGTAAGTCTACTCGCATACACTGGTAATGCCTTGAACTGGTGTCTTCACGCATACATACATACATTCATACTATTTTCGGTGCTTCCGGAATCAGAAACCGGGAACCTGGATAGCCGGAATCGGCTGATAATGGCAATCGATTGGAGTAGTTTCGAGGCCAACTAAGTTTTTTTTTTACGTTTTATGTTTCGCCACGTATCAAATTTTTAAAACATTTTACCCTATAAATTCGGATACACGGACACTTTACCCTATAAATCCTAACTGTGAAATCGCAGTGCCGGTGGATGACGAAGAACTACCGCAGGACTTCGTTCGTGCTGGACGACGAAAGTTACTTTTCGCTCTCGAAGACCCACATTCCAGGAAATGACAGCTACTATTCCAGCGACAAGTCGGCTACATCCCCCGGAGTAAAATAGAAGTATAAGGGTAAACTTGAAAAAAATTCATGTTGTGCATCGCCATATAGGACAGAGAGATTCCAAAGCCTTGGTTCAAGCCGAGTGGCCATCAATCCACAAGTGTATCAGAAAAGTGTCTTGAGAAAATTCCTCCGCCGTTCTTGAAGGAACATCATGCGGATGGGAAGTACGTATTCTGGCAGGACAAGGCATCTTCCGATTACGCCAAGAAGACGCTGTAGTATCTTGAGTAGCAAAGCATACCGTACGTGCCGTATGAAAGGAAACCGACAAACTTACTCCTGTGTCGTTCCTTTGAGGATTTTTTCGGCTCCCTATTCTTAGCAGTTGATCACGAGGATCCAGAATTGCATCCAGAAGATGGACGTCAGTGCCGTTCAGCGCTCTTTTGAGAGCATCGTGACTAAGTTGCGTCGTACGGCTGACCAGGGCCACTTCTCCAATATTCATTGACGTTTATTTTTTTGAAGTCTAAACATTTTTTTAATAAAAAATACTGAAGTCGTTGAAAATTTTTTTTTATTCTATTTACATTCAGCTCCACAAGTATACTAAATAGCATCTCAAATAGTTGACAACGATACAATCCAATAAAAATTCGATCCAATTGAAATGATCAATGCTATTGGATAGAATTGATTTTATTTGCGTCCAGATCTAATAACGTTATAACGATGATGTCGGTTATAACATAAGCTCGTAAAGTTCCAAATTTGCACGAAACTTTACTCGATATGATAGTTTGGAATGGTTTTCGTGGCAAAGCATTCAAAAACTCGATACGATCAACATCACTGATTTAGCAAAACAACAACTCGAAACTTCTAGTCAAGCCGGTGTAGTGGCTTCCACTTATCCCTGACCTCAAAGAAACTAATCTTTACAAACAATATGAAGCTGAAATAAACCAATGTTTACAAACAATATAACTACTTGGATGCCCTTGATTGATCCTGGGAAGAGCAAAATCCATGGCACCCAAATAATCCGATGGGAAGCATGCCGGAGCGCGTCAGGTCCTGAAAGCCGAAGGAAAATGCATCAGTTATTAAAATGCTTTGCCACTGCTTTAATTTATGTGAGGCTTATCTTGAGCTAATAATTAAGCTTTAGTAAAAATAATTTTCAACATGAACTATTTTTTTCAGCTGAATCTTTTTTGCTGTATTCCACTATTGAACCTCAAAAATAGAAGTAAATATACCGGGTAAAACTTACAGTGCGTTACCTTTACTTTGAACTATATTAAATATCAGTTAAGTATATGCGTTCCTAATCTGTCATTATATAAGGTTCAAGACTCAGTAAATTTCCATACGTAACGATAAAAGATGATTTTACAGTTGTTTTTTCCACAAAAAAGAAACACAAATGACGCAATAGATTAAAAGTTGATGAAAAGCGCCTACTTGCTGTTACGCATCAATGAACAAACTAAATAGAAGTTAAATAAAAACACAGCGTCGTTTAGAAATATGCGTCTAGACGGTCAGACGGTCGGACGAAGAAAAAACAACAGAACGACAAAAACAAAATTTTAAAAATTCAAGTTTGTTTGGATGGTTACATACATATGTATGATAAGGTTATTGTGTCCACTACAGAAACATAATTAATTATTCATCTCAACGTAGAGCTGTATGGAGATACAAGTACATAATGAAAAATTCACTATCCTATGCAATTTTTGTCGTCAGCCTATTTAGTTCCGACAACAATGTACGCATCCGAAGAAAATAAGATGCAATATAACCACAACGTTATTAGCGGTATTTTCCACTCCCATTTCAACGAGCCTCTTAATGGTTGTTGGTTTTCCAGATGCCAATTTGTGTGCGACTATCAATAACATAGTCATTAGAGATAGATTTATTTCTATATAAGCACATCAAAGTGCGGCGAGTGTTGATTGCATAACTCATGTGGTTGTACCAAAGTCTTCTACAAAATTGTATTTTTGAAATGCTTGGTTATTAAAAATCATTACATTATTTAAGCAAAGCATTATTTCATAACACTCATTACAAATTGACTGAAAATGTCTCACCGCTGACCGCGTTAGTATAGTTAATCGGGATATTTTTTCCACGGCGCCTAAGTTCTCGTAGAAATTTTTTTCAATGTGAACTTTCGGCAGATGCAGGATTTCAACATCAATAATCATTGTAAATAGCTTTTCGTCTGCTCCTTCGCGTTTCGTTGGCCCCATTCAGCACACATCAGCTTCCGCAAGGATGATTCATGCAAAATTTTTGTGATCGGTTTCTGCTTCGACCAGAAATGAGCACGAGAAGACAACGGTCTGATTTAATGGATTGCGTCTTGAAAACTTCACGTTGAAAAAATCTATTCTGCTATTTTGTTATTCAAAGTTTTATGCAACAGAACAAGCATACTTGTGAATGGGTGGATTTCAAAATGAATGGTTCCAAAAAATTGAAAGATAGCTTTGTGGCATCCCTCCTTACTTTCAAATATTTAATGAAGCTCTGTCTCTACATGATACAAGAAATAAATATAAGGGAAAAAAACGCAAAAACGTAGACTGATTATGATCTAATAATCTTTTTGTGATATGTGATATAAAGAAGCCATAATAAATACTATATATCCGATTGTTTAAAGAGCGTTGTCTTGAGACGTTGAGATGAGACACATTCTTCAATGAAGTAGAGTTTTTTCGATCATTACATCAAAGTCATTCAAGCACAACCTTCTTGTATTATCTGTTTTACAGATAAAAGACATTAAAGATGAAACTTTTTCACGTTTTTATCTCATCTTTGCCTATCAGATGTGATTATCAAAATTGTATCAAATTTGGATATTATAAATAACACAAAACCTAATCTAAATCTATTATAATTCTGATGTGGTTTTTTGATCGGGTCCATACATACCGGAAGATGCATCTAATACTTTTAATATAATACTTTTAATATATATATATATATATATATATATATATATATATATATATATATATATATATATATATATATATATATATATATATATATATATATATATATATATATATATATATATATATATATATATATATATATATATATATATATATATATATATATATATATATATATATATATATATATATATATATATATATATATATATATATATATATATATATATAAATTTGAGCTCAAAATTGCGATTTTGCTATACCGGCTCTTTTCTCAAACAGATGAGTCGATTTTCACAAATTTAGACTCAAATGAAAGGTTTTATGGTGTCATACTGCAAATGACTTTTGTCCGGCGACTTCCGGTTTCGGAACAACAAGCAAGGTTAAAATTTACAACGTCATGTATAACATAAAAAGCAAAAGAAAACGAAGAATTTATAAAAACTTGAATCAAAACTTTTTATAAATTTAAATGGCTATGCTAGTGTATGCGGATACAATCTTTTTTATTCTTATTGAAGATTCAAATAAAAGCTTTTTGAAATATATTATACTATTGAATAAAAAAAAAAGCTTTTTGAAAAATCCCTTCCTAACATTTATTTAAACATAAGTTATACGAGAAACTAAGTGAATTAAAACATCATATATATATATATATATATATATATATATATATATATATATATATATATATATATATATATATATATATATATATATATATATATATATATATATATATATATATATATATATATATATATATATATATATATATATATATATAAATTTTGGCTCAAAATTGCGATTTTGCTATACCGGCTCTTTTCTCAAACAGATGAGTCGATTTTCACAAATTTAGACTCAAATGAAAGGTTTTATGGTGTCATACTGCAAATGACTTTTGTCCGGCGACTTCCGGTTTCGGAACAACAAGCAAGGTTAAAATTTACAACGTCATGTATAACATAAAAAGCAAAAGAAAACGAAGAATTTATAAAAACTTGAATCAAAACTTTTTATAAATTTAAATGGCTATGCTAGTGTATGCGGATACAATCTTTTTTATTCTTATTGAAGATTCAAATAAAAGCTTTTTGAAATATATTATACTATTGAATAAAAAAAAAAGCTTTTTGAAAAATCCCTTCGTAACATTTATTTAAACATAAGTTATACGAGAAACTAAGTGAATTAAAACAGGTTTTTAAATTTCTTCATACTACGACATGCATCTTCCATTCTATGATCATGTACCCAAAATATTACGCTTGGGTTAATGAACGCAGGGATTTGATAAATGACTGCTCAGTGCTCAATACCAAGAGCATGATTATGTTCAAGTGCAAATCTAAATACCTCAACAACATAATATTAAATCAGCTCTTGGAATCTTTCCATTGTGGTGTATTTGTTCTATTTGCAAAATTTTGATTTAATTTGCGGTAGGACGAATTCGTCGCAGCTTGGATTTGATTATTGTTCTGGGAGCAGTGCCAGCGGAAGCAAACTATTTTCGAATTATTTTACATTATCAGTGTTTTGTACAGCAAAAAACTGTATTTCAAAAAAAATTATATTATATTCTGGATCATTTGCTTACGCTTAACATGGCCAAATATAAACAAACAAAAAATATAATTTGTAATACTAAATCTCATTGTGACTTTGTAGGCAATTGATTGCCGTAGATACCGGGAAAAATGATTCGTGCCTCCTTTTTGATGGACAGAATTAATTTCTCGAATATCGGCAGCAACTGAAGGAAGATCATGCACACGTAACTCTACATCGCAATCCAACACATATTCTGGTAAACTGTACTTGAAATTAGCATGCTTCACATGAGTGATTCTTAAATGAGGCTCGTTTTCGACATTTGGTACAAGAAGATGAAACTTTGCTAAAGCAGTTTTTTTCAGCTGATTAAAACTAATGGTGTGATGTACATTCAATTTTGTAAGGAACGCAAAGCAATTGATTTGCCTAAAGACAACAACAATAGGCGACTCATGTGAAGCATGCTAATTTCAAGTACAGTTTACCAGAATATGTGTTGGATTGCGATGTAGAGTTACGTGTGCATGATCTTCCTTCAGTTGCTGCCGATATTCGAGAAATTAATTCTGTCCATCAAAAAGGAGGCACGAATCATTTTTCCCGGTATCTACGGCAATCAATTGCCTACACAGTCACAATGAGATTTAGTATTACAAATTATATTTTTTGTTTGTTTATATTTGGCCATGTTAAGCGTAAGCAAATGATCCTGAATATAATATAATTTTTTTTGATATACAGTTTTTTGCTGTACAAAACACTGATAATGTAAAATAATTCGAAAATAGTTTGCTTCCGCTGGCACTGCTCCCAGAACAATAATCAAATCCAAGCTGCGACGAATTCGTCCTACCGCAAATTAAATCAAAGTTTTGCAAATAGAACAAATACACCACAATGGAAAGATTCCAAGAGCTGATTTAATATTATGTTGTTGAGGTATTTAGATTTGCACTTGAACATAATCATGCTCTTTGTATTGAGCACTGAGCAGTCATTTATCAAATCCCTGCGTTCATTAACCCAAGCGTAATATTTTGGGTACATGATCATAGAATGGAAGATGCATGTCGTAGTATGAAGAAATTTAAAAACCTGTTTTAATTCACTTAGTTTCTCGTATAACTTATGTTTAAATAAATGTTACGAAGGGATTTTTCAAAAAGCTTTTATTTGAATCTTCAATAAGAATAAAAAAGATTGTATCCGCATACACTAGCATAGCCATTTAAATTTATAAAAAGTTTTGATTCAAGTTTTTATAAATTCTTCGTTTTCTTTTGCTTTTTATGTTATACATGACGTTGTAAATTTTAACCTTGCTTGTTGTTCCGAAACCGGAAGTCGCCGGACAAAAGTCATTTGCAGTATGACACCATAAAACCTTTCATTTGAGTCTAAATTTGCACGGAACGACCGAATTTAGCTCTGCGCCTAATTCGTATTACTGTTTTTGAATTAGTTGATTTTAACAACAAAATTTCCAAAATAACTATAAAATTAGTTAAAATTGAGAATTCACTTTGCTGAAAAAAATTCTTGTTTTTAGAGAATGTGTTTAGTTGGCGAATATTCTGTACACAAACCAGTAATATTTCAATCCAGTACGAAATTCTTATTGACAACTAATTTTGTTATTAAAATCAGAACGTTTGTTTCTATTTATCTATCACCATCATTACTGAAGGACAGGACAAACAAAACAAAAATGAAATTGGATTTATTAATAAGTTTATTAGCTGAAAGCTCATGAGAAGTGTCAAAGCAAGACAATCCATTAAAAAGCTAAAAGGGACAGTCTTGTGCAAACTGCTTGTTTAGATGTTTTTCGCATGTGTTACGATATATCGATATATAAATTTCTAAACCGATATGTAAAAATGACGTAAACTGTTAGTGGAAAGTGTATTTATTCAGAATTTGTGCGCATTAAAAGCGATTGTGCGTAATAATGTTTTTACGGGGAACAGTGAAGTGAGTTTCGAATATTGCACTCTAATTGTATATGTCAAATGATGTTTTTTGTATCTTCCAATCTTCTGGGCTACGCTGTCCGGTGTACTACTTGTATTCGGTTTTTGTTTTCCGAGTGCTCAAAGTTTTCAGTGAGATAGTCAATTTCGCGAAGTCGAATGAATAAAACAGCAATTGAGAAGAAAAATTTTCAAAAAGAAGTTTATGTTTCGCTTATGTCTTTTTCTCCAATACAACATCGTATTTATACCTGCCAATATAGAAAAGATAATCGTGACTGAAATTTTTTTCGGTAGTCGTGTGCCATCTAGTGGCTAGGAGTCATTACGGTGTTAACGTTTTTTCGGTGACAGAGCGCCATATAGCTGCAAATGGCAGAAACCAATTCAACCATTTATGTTGGTTGAAAACAACGTTTTATTTTTCTAATTCAACTAAAAAATTAGTTGAATGGATATGAAGCGTGCCTTAGCTAAGAAATGACAGCACATTTAATTGGTGAATTAAACTAAAAACAATAGCCATTTCAACAAATATTTTATTATTTTTAAGGGAATTAGAATTAAAAAATCTAAATTAGCAAAAGTAAGATTTTTTTAGTTGTCTCAAAAAATAACTAACTAAAATCAGAAAATCAACTAATTTTTTCGCCAAAATGCTGATTTCGGTCTTTCCGTGTGTGAAAATCGACTCATCTGTTTGAGAAAAGAGCCAGTATAGCAAAATCGCAATTTTGAGCCAAATTTGGCCGTTTTCGACAGGTTGCAGTTCTATACACATTTCTGTATTTCCTGTATTTCTGGAACCGGAAGCCAAACCTGAATAAAATTCAACATTAACTTATGGAAACATAATACTTTTCATTTGAATCTGAGTTTGCAACGACCGGTCTAGCCGTTTTTGAGATATTGGAATGATTTCCGGTTTGGAACACACAAGCACTTTTCCGGTACATCTGGGACCAGGAATGATGATGCGGTATACCCAAAATCAACGTATTTGGCCATAAACTAACCATACCTGCCTAATTGGATAATTTGGTTGTTTGAATGTATTTGGATCGATTTTTCCGTGTCATGTATAAAAACACGCTCCAGAAAATGAAATTTGTATACTTATCAGCCTGTAATTCCGGAATCGGAAGTCGTATCCGGATGAAATTCGATAGGGTTGCATGGGATTGAAAGACCTCTTATTTGAAGCTTGTGAACATTGGATGAGCGGTCTCTAAGAAAAGCGAGTGCACTTTTATCCATTTTTTGCACATTTTACATCGTTACTCCTGAACCGGAAGCTCGATCCGCAATAAATTTGATTGCAGGCTATGGGACCGAGAGACCTCTCCTTTAAATCTTATGAAAATTATGAAAGTCGGTGCAGCCATCTCCGAGAATATCGAGTGCACATTTTTGTTACATACACACAGACATTTTGCGAGCTGAGTCGAATGGTACATGACGCTTGACCCTCCGAGGCTCGGTTCAAAAGTCGGTTTGCACAGTGATTGCACAGCTTTTCTATATGAGCAAGCAAAGAGGTAAAACAATTCGAAAACGAAACAATGAACAAAATTGATTTAAAATAAGAATCTAAAATTGAACACGAGCCATAAATTCGTTATCTGTTATCTAGGCTGTATTTATAACATGTGGAGATATTAACACATTCGTGTCACATTTTAAAACTTGAACAGCCATATTCAGTTGAAACATTTTATCATGACAAAAGTTTATTGTCTTTGTGAATTTTAGGTTTTGAAAGTGAACTCATATCCATAACTGCGTTGTTAACCTATAGTCAAAAACATTCGACACGTACGCGAAACTGCAACCATATCTTGCAAAATGAAAAAAATATCAAACCCATACATACGATGAATGAGAAACTTTTCATTCAAACTAACGCCAAAGAAAGTCTTATTCATCGTATTATTCACAGTTCTAATAGTCTTCCCATTCAAGTATATTATTGGTCCCTATTGACCGTTCCTTAGCGTGACCCACGCACATGATTCATGTGAAATATTTTCATTTTTCGCCTATAATTCAGCCTCAGTTGAATCTTGTACACATTAGAAACGATTTCCCCGCATTGCATTTCATTCGCAGTATGCCAAACCAAGGAAAACATAATCCTTAGCTATCCAGTTTCGTTTAGTGAGATGTTGCATTTTTCCGGATGTGTACATCCACGCTTTGGCAGAACGCCATAACACCAGTAGAGCCGCACTTACGCGAGTCGTTTTTCAATGGTATGTGTTTTTGGCAACATGAGAAAATAACGGTAGAGCAAACCATCCCGATGACGTTCTACATAAAACACCATGCGTTGGCTCGTGGTTACAAAGAAACTGAAAACATGATCGTGTGAAAATTTTGGTATTAGCAGTGACCGACGCATCAAGGAATACTACAGTGTTGCCAGTTGAATAAAATCCTTTCATTGGCATATGCTTTGAATGCACAAATTTTACTGGTTGGTTGAAACAAGTTAATAATGTTTGTTTTTATTCTAAAGATGTCTCAAGTGTTTTTGTTATGAATGAGAATCAAAACAATATGTTCGGAATTATATTCCTAACCAAAATTTTACGTGTTACAACAAGCTAACGAAAGAATTTTAAATCTAACCTAATGTACACTTATAACCAACCGTGTACAAACACAATCTTTCATTGTTGATATAACTTTCTACTTTCCAAGGATTGCAGCGAAAGTCAACTGTCGAAATAGACTGAGCGAAAACTCCTGATGAATCGTTACTCGTCAAGCACAGATTGCTGTGGTAAATCGAAAAAGAAACTTTGTTGATTGGTTGTTCTGTTCCTGAGTCAGTCGAGATAGCTAACAATGTGATTCCCAGTGTGCAAATATGTTGCATTACCTAAACCACCATTGGGAGCACTGACAACTGGTTCGAATGAAGATGCTCTCACATTGCTTCATGCCGCTGGTACAAATTTTCTTCCCCCTTGCTGTGCTTTCGGGATACCGATTGCCGTGTATGCGTACGCAACGCTGGGAAAGGACGAAAATCTGCTACATAAACCTATATTCTATGCTTTGGCGCTACATTTTTCAGGCAGACGGCTTTGAAAATGGTTTACTGAAGCCAGTAGACTAGCGGACTCCAGCCTCTTCAAACGTAATTAGGCGAACAGTGGTAGTGTACACGAAATTCACTGTCCCGCACGACACGCTCGTTCGAACAAGTGTGCCAGTCTACCGCCGGTCAATTCTCGTGGTGCAATTTTTTCGTGCCTGTGCCCAATGCAGTGTCCAGTGGAACCTTGAGACAGCTTTCCGACATGTTACATCATTTTCAAAAATAATATTATTAAGGTGTGTAGTTACAATAATCCGTGTAAACCCCGTGGAAGTGAATTACTGTTTGTTAAGTATGCAAAGAAAATATAACTAGGATTCGCACGAAATGATTATATACATAACTAGTACCTGCAATATGCCTTGCAATATGATTCTTTCATATTTCATTGAGCTATTAATAACTTTGAATATGCTCAAAATGTTACTCAAACCAAATGTAGGTACAATGATTGATAAGAACGGCTTGAGTACTGAATCTGCTATATGGTCTGTCTAATGCACAAAATATGCACCTTCAAATGGATAATGAACGGCACGCGAAAAGTGTCATATTCGAACAAAGTATTTTTCAAATTCGATAGTTTATTTTTGGCCAAAGTACCAAGGACACCAACAAGCTCAAATGCAAAGTTGGTTTGATAGTATTTTATCAAGATTTTCTGGTCCGAAGAGGCGAATAACCTAAGATGTTAAAGCCTCTATAATTGAAACAAAAAAAAATACTGTACTGCTCGATATGATGAAGAGTTGAAGAGATTAGTAAATCCGACTATTTCTTCAACGCTACGAAATTCTCGATAATATCAATGACGATGCTGACATCATACACCACAACTGAGCGGAAGAGACGTTGTCGTGTAATTTACAACAGGGACTGAAGATCTGAAGACTGATTAATCATTTTATGGAACGACAGTCAATAATCTCGTGAATTGTTGAGTGAATGATTTTAGTTAACTTTAAATTAGCTCTCATAATCGTTTTCTTACAGACAACCTGTTCCCTTTTTAAATTTTGTCTCAAAAAACAAATGACAGTGCTTTTTAAACTCTCATCAGAAACCGTTGTTATTGCGAAAACCGCGTAAATAAAAACCGTGTTAATTCCGGAATCCGTGTAAAAAAAGCCGTGATTAAAAAAAGCGTGCCAAAAAATTCCGTGTAAAAAGAGACCTTAGTGTATCTGTACAAGTACCGTATCAGTTATTAATGGCTATTGGTAACGGCATGTGATATTACGGATAACATACGTTTAAGGTCATATTCACATTGAACGAACGAATTATACTATTTTTACATTCTGAAACACTTAACCAGTGTGTTAGAGTTAGTATAAATTCAGTATGAGTGTTGTTGAAGTATTCTTATATCAAAATTCATTCGCATAACTATTTTCCAAAAACGTTTGTGTTCTGTTTACAATTATTACTCTGTACATTTGGAACTGAAAGTCGGATTCTGATAAAATTCTATATCAGCTCAAGGGACCATAAGACCTTTCATTTCAATTAAACATTTTGCGATTTCGACGAATTGATGCGTATGGAACAGTTTGTTACATAAGAATGTGATCCTTGTTACATGATGGAAAAAGTCATAGAAATCTATTTATTTTGCTACGATACCGATGACTCCTCTGCCTCTTGTGCTTTATGGAAGGAAGTGGTTGTTAATCGAATCGCGCTTTTAAGCAAGTAGTAAGCAGTTACTGAGAAATATATGGGAAGGTTGAAGTAGTATATAGCCAAGTGAGTGAATCGCTATAAAATTGTCAATAATGATGTTAATGTTTTCTTAAATCGAATGTGTCAGCAAAGCGACCAAAGCAAATTTAACACTTACTTGCAAATAAAGTGAAACATTAGAGTACTTTGGAAAATCCATAACACATAGCGTAAAAACGTGTGACATGGGCCAAGAAAAGCTCGGACCGCGATTTGAGCAATGTGGTCTATTCTAATGAATCTTCCTTCAAAGGATTGTTAAACACCCTGTCAAAGTTCATGTTTTGAGGTGCTTCTCAAAAAACCTGCTTCAAACCATCTATTGGTGTAATAAGCAACTAATATAACATACAAATTGAAATAGATTTGAGCTAAACTTAAAAGAATTTTCACGTTTTCTGCAACGTTGCTTTAAATAACGGTTTGAAATTTCAAACACACTTGTCCCCGTAATTTCAAAACCGGAAGTCGGATTTGGATAAAATTCTACAGAAATATATGTAACCATTAGACCTTTCATTTGTGCCTCAGTTATCGAGCATCGGTTAAACCATCTACGAGAAAATGAAATGAGTTGCGTTCTTTGTTTATGACTCCTATTCCCGAAACTTTTGGAGCCAGGAACTGAGAACGCAGCCAATTTGCTGATCTCGACGAACTGATTCGAGTGGTGTATGGCAGTCGGCCTTCCGGCCCTCGGTTCAAAAATACGTGAGACAGGAAAAAAAATTAAACTACTAAATTATATCACCCGAGCATTGTAAAGCAGGTAGTGTGGTATCAAAAACTATTTTCATCAACATTTCAGTTCCGGAAATATAGTGATTGAGTACAATAATGGATGAAATAACTATAAAACGGCTTTCAATCATACGGGTCTCTTTGTGTTCTAAATGTATGAAGGATTACGATTATGGAAAACATGCAAAAATATTATCAATAAAAAATACTATCAATACTAAGAATTAAGAAAATGTTCTGCGACATTTATGTGTTTTACGTTATTTGATTATTTTTTATCGTTTATTTAACCTGGCTCTGACCTAATTGTGGTCGTTCATCGGGTGTTACGCCGAATAGGTTCAGAAATAAAAATTATTGATCAGAAAAGTCTCTGCAGAAAAATTCAGTGATGATTTTTTGCCAACGTGATTCTCACTGAATCTGATATCATGTGGCGAAAAATCAGTTGTGAAAAGTTCACTAGCGAACATTCAGCTCGATGATATTTAAAAAAAAAGTTCGCGCATTGAATATATCTGATATGATTCTCGAACAGAAGATTTTGGGGAAATGAATTTTCATAGCCGTTATATCTCAACCCTTTGTAGAATACATGATGAATAAATGATGAACAAAAACTGAACCTTTCAAGTTCATTGTGCGTAGGTGGTTAATAAGTGAATCAATAGTTGTGATGTATTTGATATGTATTCGGCACTACCGTGGTGGTGGAGTAATATCATTAATAAATCTGTTAATATTTGTGGGTGACAATTCGCCATTAAGTCGCCAGTCACTGACACAAAAAATCACTCTTTGAGGTTCTGAGTGTTGTGGATGCTTGTTTCATGAATGCGAATCTCGGAAGTGATTTTTTCAGTCACTTAGTTTTTTTAGAAAATTGAACTGATTTTTTCACGAGTGATACTGAAATGAACTTTTCTGATCATGATTTTCTCAATACTGTCTACATGATCTGGTAGTCATATACTTTCAAAAGCAGAATAAATATTTATTATCGAGAAATGTTTCAGTGGTAATGATTGACGAAACAGCTACAAGCACGAGTATGGGAGAGGTGACGATTAGTGCGCATCTTTTTTACATTTTTTCATTTACCAAATTACCAAAATTTTTATTTTCAAATAATTTTTTAGTTCAGTTCCAGTAATTTTAAACCTAAGGTCGTTCGCCTATTCAGGCCAGAAAACTTTCCGATCCTATTGTGTGGGTATAGTAAAGGAACCCATGTGAGCAACATGGAACACATCGACTAACCCAACACGTTATACCTATTCCTCGCATGAGAGTAATTTATCAATTATGCTATATTTACTAATCATGCTATATTTACATAATCATTCGTCAGTGCAGAACAGCTCAAATTGAACTGCTTACTGCGAACTTAAACAGTTCAACTTGAACCGCAAAGCAGGCGTAAAGTTAATGCTATTTGCAAAACTCTTTTTTGAATGGCACCGAAGTGCCATGTCTTTACTATCGTGCCGAACGAAAACGTCGTTTTCGGTTAATACTGGCCGAATCAATGCAATCACTGTGAAAACCGACTTTCGAACCGAAGCCCGGAGGGCCGATTGTCATATACCATTCGACTCAGTTCGTAGAGTACGCAAAATGTCTGTGGGTGTGCGTATGGGTGTATGTATGTATGTACCATTTTTTTGCACTCACTTTTCTCGGAGATGGCTGAACCGATTCTTACAAACTTAGATTCAAATCAAAGGTACAATTGTCCTATACAAAGTTCCTGAGTTTTATTTTGATCCAACTTCCGGTTCCAGAGTTACAGTGTGATTAGTGAAAAAATTCTTATTTCAAATTATTTCCTCACTTTTCTCAGAGTTGGCGTGACTGATTTCAACGAACTTGGATTCAAATGAAAGGTCTCATACAAAACCTCCGAATTTCATGTGGATCCGACTTCCGGTTTCGGAATTATAGGGTGAAGTGTGTTAAAAATTGGATACCGTCACTTGAAGCGGCGACACAAAACACGTAAAAAAATTTCTTATCTTGCCTCGAAACTATTCCATTCGGTAGCCATTGTCAATAAACTACCAAACAACCCGATTTCGTCTATGCTGCTTCTCGGTTTCCGATTCCGGGAGCACCAGAAATAAACAGAAATTTTTTTTTAACTTTTCTCAAAACTCTTCCAATCGGTAGTCAGTAGATGGTCAAATATTAAATTGGCTTTCCTTGTTCTTGGGGTTTTTGATGAATGACCGAAGATTGTAGCCATATGCTCAAAAATGGATCCCAGTTACTTTTCTCGAACCAACTTCGATTATACCAGTTCCCAGATTCCGGTTTCGGAAGTACCTGTTTCCGTTTCTTCAGAGATGACCTAATCGACCTGAGTACTGTTTCACTCTGTAGGTTATACTAGTTCATGGGCAAACCTCTTTGTGCACACATGTATATATGAGAATATGTGAGATATGAGAAAGGCATCATTACACCACTAGGTGGATTAAAACAGGTTTTTACTTTTCTTCACGTTCCATCTTAAAGACTGTCCCAGAAAGTATGGACGCACTTTGATCTCGCTGTAAATAATTCACAAGTGTTATATATTCAAATTTTATTCGATATACTGATAATATTAGACTACAACAACAGAATATTATTCTCAACATTTGCTACTTAGCCATTGTAGACTAGCTGGCGCGTCTTCTTGCGAACGTTTCTCATCAAATTCCGTACAGACTTCTTGGCGACCAGTTTTGACACTTTTTTCCAATCTTTTTCGAACTGTTGAATGGTTTCGGCTGCCGATACATGTTTCCTAAGATGTGCCTTCGTTAATGCCCAAAATTCCTCAATTGGTTGAAGTTGTGGCAATTTGGTGGATTATTGTCTTTTGGGACGAAAGTGACATTTTTGGTAGTATACCATTCTATCGTTGATTTCGAGTAGTAGCAAGAAGCAAGATCTGGCCAGAAGACAACAGGATCCTTGTGGCCAGAGATGTCTATCTCCTCAGTGTGACGAAGAGCAAGCAAAATTTCTCCCCTCGCACTGACAACTTCAACGAGAGCTCTTCTCTTTCACATTTATACACCACTGTTGTGTAAAGTGTCATGAGTGCGTTTGTTTATTTCCTTTTTCCTCTTCCACTGAATCGCACCAAAGTGCTGGAGCATTAGCTAATAAATTCTCTGAGGTGGATGCAGATACTTTCACAGAGGTGTACACGCCGGTGAGCACTCTGCTGTATGGTTTTCGTAGATGAAGCGTGGACACGCAAAATCAGCAAAATAAAACAATTTATCGTAAAATTTTCGGTTTTCCTTGCAAATTTTTCATAGCAAGGCCAGATCTACTCTCTATTAATTGAAGTTCACAGAAGTGTTCGCTCACCATCACGCGCCAGTGGTCACTTGGGTGTATTTAGACGAGAGCGCGTGTGTGCGATTCATGCGAAGAGAATGTGTTTCACTCGCGCCAGCTGCTTTAACCACAAGCACACACTCAAATGCTGTCTATTCGACACTGAGAAGAAGTGCGCTTTCCTCTTTGTGCGGTGCTTCGTTTTTTGCATCCTCGGTGTGGCAAAAATCTGACTCTAGCGTGTATCACTCTGGTGAAATGCCATCTCTGCTTGTGGCTTCGAATCATGGGTAGAAGTCGTTTCCGTAAACATTTACTCGAACGCTTTCAGTATTCGTTTATCCAACTGAGGGTTAGCAGGACCTTTTTTTCGACCCGTTTTCGGTTTATCCTCAAAGGTGTTATTCTCACCGAACTTCTTGATTGCATTTCGCACGGCTTTTTCACTTACTCCTTCCATTTTTGCTATCTTTCTCAGTGACAGTCCGCGTTCTGTACACCATTTGTACACAATTTTTCGACGTTGTTCTGCTGAAAGTCCACGCATTTCGAAACAAGCTAATGAAAACGAATAAACAACTGCACAAGTGGTTAGAGAAGAGTGTAAACAACAGGACGCAGCCATAAAAATTGACATATTCTGAACCATTGCGAACTAGCAGCGGTTTTTGGTTGCGTTCATACTTTCTGGGACAGTCTTTAGTAAAAGGATTATTACCGAATAAAATTCCAGTAGTATAAATACACAATCTCAGGTTGTTTTATTTTCAGAAAAGTTGAACACTACTTCATCACTTTTGAATGTGAAAACGATAAGTTTAATTCTAATTCTGTACATAAATTTTAACGGTTTGTTATTTTGATTGTCGTGTTGTTTATAGGCTATATTTTATTTCACTAGAAAACACAACACTTAAAATATAGAAAAGTTTGCATCATGCTCAATTAGTTTTGACATTTCAGATTTTGTTGCAAACTAATCGCAACCCATTAAATAATATTGAATTAGTAACCTTTTCCGTCACGAGATGGTGTAACTACTTCTCGTAACTTTACTTTTGCCGGTTCGGATAGTAAATGGCAAACGACCTTTGTCTTTACTTTCTGACATATCAGAGACTCGGATGACTCGTATCGCTAAGATGCCTAAGTTCGACTCCTCTGGTAGAAGGTCAAAGTTTAGTTACGAGAAGCCTTCTGCTCACTTAAAATGACCCTTGTCACGTCTCACTTTTTCGCAATTTTATTACTCACATCCTTGCTCTTCCTTGAGTACTATGACTCTATAATTTCATATTCTTTCTCTTCTCATAATCTCTAGTTAGTTTGATATCGTTAAAAAACCGGAAAAAATAAAAAAATGCTGACTGACCAGAAGTCATAAATAAAAAGTAAAAATTTGATGGGATTCCATCACAAACAGCGATGAATGGAGCGCTGTCCGTGCGCCGCATGCACCCTGGGACGCATAGCCATACGCTACAACTCCAGGCACTCAAGCAATAGTTTCGGACAAATCTTCCATTCCGGAGTTATAACTAACTATATATAGATGAGAAAATATCAACACAATGAAACAAATTGTGTGAGAAGCCGTCGTGGGCAGAATGTGACAACTTCTCGTAACTTTACTTTTACCGGTTCGGATAGTAAATGACAAACGACCTTTGCCTTTACTTTCTGACGTATCAGAGACTCGGATGAATCGTATCGCTAAGATGCCTAAGTTCGACTCCTATGGTAGAAGGTAAAAGTTTTGTTAAGAGAAGCCTTCTGCTTACTTAAAATGACCCTTGTCACGTCTCACTTTTCCGCACTTTATTCTTCACATCCTTGCTCTTCCTTGAGTACAATGGCTCTATAATTTCATATTCTTTCTCTAATCTCTAGTTAGTTTGATATCGTTAAAAAAACATAAAAAATGTAACTATATTTTCTTTTTTGATTTGCATTGATTCCTTGGAGTGATCAATATTGATATATAATATACTAGCTGACCCGTCGAACTTCGTTTCGCCCAAAAATTATTTGTTCGCATTTTTGTTTTCGGACAGAAGAATTGTCAAATGACTAAGTGGTCAACGTTTCTCTCCATTAGTTTTCTGATTACTTAATATTTCACAGAAACAAACAACGGAATCTGACACACACTCGCTTTAGCTCAAAAAGAAGAAATATTACCAAAGATTAATGTGAAAATATGAAATTCTATATTCTACTGAATTGCATCCGAAAGATATTTCATCATTTTATTTATATAAATTATTTCTGGAGAGCAAATGTAATTCAATTCATTCACCACACACAAATAAATTAATTAATCGGATGGAAATATGTTTTGAAAACAAAATTGCTCCTTCGTTTCATAGATCTCTAATAAAATTTACCAAAAAACAGTAATACTATACGGATCAAGATGTTTACATATTTTTAGGATTGTTTTGTAAATTTCGCCGAACGTCGGTATTGAATGATGAAGAAGTCAGTAGAATTATGACAGATCGAAGGTCAGTGAAACTCTACCGATCATTTAGCAAATAAAACTTTTACTGAACGGATTATCGAATGTTCAGCTGCTTGAAAGTCAGTAAAACTGTACCGACATCCGTAGAAATAATTTGGTGTGTACAGCTTTTAAGCAGCGAGTTTTCTCAGAATCTGTTCTGTCTGTTCAAGTTATCAAAAAGCACTATGCATACTTTAGAGCTCTAATAAAAAGGATATTTTCAGGCATTACGGAACTTTTGATTGCTTGGAGACGACGCTTAAATTTTAATTTGATATTGATCTTACCAGTTTGAACACTCTTCACAGAATATAAAATATAAAATGACAGTTTCAATTCATTATGGTAATCTTCTTGAATATTGATTTTTAATTGCTACTTACTGTGTGCGCTTACTCTAATCTAAATCATTAGAAAGAAAAATGCTAGAAAAATCTCTTAGTTTGACCTTAGCGCTTTTACAGCATAATCTTTTCATTGATTCGTTCAAAAAAATTCTGAATTGTTAATCTTGCCCCCGCGATGACCAATACTATTCATCTGACTCCATTGAACTCAATTCATCAACTGGTAAATGATATCAAAACTTCTTTCTTTCTAGAACAGTCATTGAGTCATTTATGTCATTTTCGCTTGATACCATACCTAACCCAGTTTCACACTAACTGCTGTCAAATCCTTTGTTTGAAGCTAGTTCCGAACCTAGTTTTAACGTTATTGAACTGAAAATCGAGTAAGTTTCGAACCTGGTTGATATATCAGGTTTGCTCAAACCACCGTTGCTAAGTGCGAAAACAACACAGTTTCGTTAAAAGTGTTTGTTTGATGAACTATCCTGGGTCAGTTTCAGTTTTCTCAAGCGAGGACGACATTAGTAAGCACTAATTTTAATACCCAATTAAGCACGTGGTTTGAAATGACGAATCACATCGATCAAGTATGCATCTTTACACAAAACAACTCGTTGCTCGCCAAGCAATTTTTTCAACAATCTAGTATTCTTTCCTTCGGCGGTCAAATACTTATGCAATTCGTTATGCACCAAACACCTATCGATGATCTAGCAAGCATAGACAACTTTTTCAGTGGAAAATTCCATTGTCCATACAAAACATCTTTATGGATTTTCCCACTTTTCCGGTAAGTTTTCCTATTTTTTTAATATACGAACCAGGTGGGGATAAAAACTGATCAAACAAAAAAAGAATCATGTAAATCCGTCCATCCGTTCTTACGTGATGCGATTACAAAGAATGATTTCTGCATTTTTATATATATAGATTTGTTATTTCTCAATGAATCGCACCTTATTGATTACTCGCCGGGAGACGTTCAAATACATAAGCACATTGATTTAATAAATAATTGTTACATAGATTTAATAATTTATTGTTCGCTTTCAGATTGTCATGCTTAGACAAGAAAAAATCTGCTACGACAAATTTTAAATGCCAAGTAACCAAAATTAATAACAAACCGACGCTCAAACTAGAGATGATCGAGTCAAAGATAAACTCAAGATGGAATAGTCTATGGTTTTTCATATACCATTCCAATTGGACACCTCGATGAAATCGGTTCACCGTCAGTTGCCGTTCAATTATTATTAGAAACAAAACAACAAGCGTCGAATCGCGTCGTAACAATGACAATGTTTGTTTATGTAGAATTAATCTTAAGTTGCAATATGAAAGAAATCGCGGTATTTTGCTGCATATCGAGTGGATCTTGAAACTTGAGAAATCAATTAGAATTATTACTAAGAATCTGTATAATTTGATATAATCTTATCTTCGAGGCATTAAAGTAAATGGTAGTAACCAACTATTGTGTGCGATATGTTTACTTCCTTTCAAACTTGTATTGTTGCTATGGAATTTTACCGTCGTTTTCCAATGTTTATCGGCGCTTATTAACGAAGAGTCCACAGCATTGCATTATTACTAAGTTCACTGCTTCACGATTACTGATCCAACATTTTTGAACGAACTGTATGAAACATTGTAATCTTAAGTTTATCTTTGGTCGGGTGACCTTTAAAACAATATATATAACATGGATGATTTAGTTTATATCAGGGGTGGAAGTAAGCATTTTTTTTTATTCACAGTTAATAAAAATAGTCAGTATTATCTTTTCATATCACACACTTTACTTAGAATTGAAAAAGGTCAATTTCATTTCCCATAATTCAAAACATATTCGCAATTTTAGTTTTGTTACCCAATTTTTTAATTCACGGTTTCGGTTTTTTTATTCACAATCGGAAATCTTGATTCACATTTTCATGCGCAACATGGATTTATTTCTAGCTCTGGTTTATATCCTATCCTAACAGCTATAGTTCTGGGGTGTCCTTTGCTGTACCAAGCATACGTCTCCACATATCTCGGTCCATGGGTGCTCGTCGCCAGCCACTCAAGGCGCGGATGCTTCGTAGATCACCCTCCACTTGTTCGATCCACCTGTGCGCTCCTCTTCTTCTTGTACCAGTCGGATTAGATTCAAGAACCATTTTCACTGGACTGTCGTCCGACATCCTTATGACATGCCAAGCTCATCGTAGACGTTCGATTTTAGCTGTCCGTAAGATGGGTGGTTCTCCTAGCAGTTGTTGCAATTCGTGATTCATACGCCGTTTTCACGTTTTGTCTTCCATCTGCACTCCGGTTACCAGTGAGCCCAAAAACACGAACTCGTCAACCACCTCGATATCGTCACTGTCTATCAATATTCGTGGTGGGAGGCGTACACTGAGCTTTGTTTTGTTTTTTTTTTGTTTTATTTTATTAGCGACTTTAACCGCGCTAATTTTTCTTTTTCACATTATATGATATTCTAATGATTTTGCGCTATTAGCATTTCCAATGATAGCCACAAAGTGTATTCAACATCATGTTAAATATATAAGATAATCTTATGAAACATAAAACTCTTCTTAACGTTATTTGTACTAAATTTTCATTTAACGAATTAAATTTCCAGACTGAGACAAATTTATTGGCTCGTCCTATAACCATTAGTAGATATCCACACAACATACATTGGAACAATTTATGAAGCGCATATTATATTCACTTCGATTTTATATAGATAGGCTCATCTATACAATATGATCAGTTTTATAAAATTTGTATATAACTTTTGATGGAGGTCATCCCCGTTCTATATAGCAGTTATATATAGATCAAATGATTGCTATTGGATCGAACAAGTGATACGTATATGATTCAAATTAAATAAAAATAAAATACTGGGATTATGGTACTTGAAGGAATCAAAAACTACAATAAAAATAATTGTCTTATCAAAAACTTATTGTTTCGTTTGCGTTTCATAATACAAATTTATTTTAATATTTCATTGGGACTGGCTGATTTCATCGGATATTTACTGTTACCAGACAAATCAGATGCACTAATCGGAAACTACTTCTTTTTTCGAGGATTTAAACTATACTAGTCCTCAGTTCCATAAGGGAACACCTCCTGATAATTGCCGATAATTGTGGGGTTCCGAAACTATAAATAAAAATTTAAATCCTCTTACAAGACAGACAGAGCAATGAAATGTACCGGATATTTATTTCAAACTATCAGGGGCAGTTGATAAATATCGAAGACAAAACTCTTTCTTCAGTTTCAAGCAGTAAGATTCACGATTATTCTTTCGTAAAAACAAACTTCATTATATGTCTAAGTTAATATATTATTTCTTGCTATTTTCTTCAACTTGAGAAAACAGTGTCTCGTTTTCTTCCTTGTTGCAGATTTTATGTACGCTTCCAATAAAAATTATAAGTTTTCACAAAAAAAAATTTATGAAATATAATAAAATTATATAATAAAATTTATTGAACATAATTTAGATTTTATGTAGAGTTCCATTAAATATCTCAAATTGTCATATGTCATTTGTAAAATACCATCTGCCTACGATTCATAAGACACATTGAATGAATATAAATTTTGTAACGAGTTAGATTTCATCGGATTTCCATATAAAGTATATGGGATATTCTTATAATTTTCATTATGGTAACGTTTGTTTGGATTTAACGTACACTTCAAATAAAAATTATAAGTTCCCATATAATAAATTATATTATGAATATGATTTATATGACAAATCTAATGAATATAAATAAGATTTTCATTTCAGTGTAGTGTTTCTTCTCTAGAGCCTCCTCCTCTCATGTATTTTGTTTTTGACGCATTTATGGCCAGTCCGATACGCCTAGCTTCAGCTTTCAGTCCGATGTTTGTTTCCGTCATCACACATACACGCACGCGCATACACACATGCACACACCGACATTTTGCAATATCGACAAGCTGATTCGAATAGTATGTGACACCCGACATTTCGAGCCACGGTTCAAAATTAGGTTTTCACGTTGATTACATAACCTTGCTATATGAAAACGGCAAAAAGAAGCACATTTCCTTAAACTCACCAGTGAATGTTTCTTGCATGAGGGTTTAATGGTTGATAGGCAAGTAAACTCATTTTAATCAAAATGATTCGACATGAAACTCACGTTGAACACTCAGAAATGGCTAAACCAATTTTCTTATTGCCTTGTAAGCTCCCGAATGTTATTTGAATTCGATTTTCGGTTTCCGAATAACGGGATGATGAGTGCTAAAAATTTCAAATCGTCATATTTGTGGTGACGCAAGAAGGCACAAAAGCTTCAAAATTTTTCAAATTTTCAATCCTGTTATGACCGCAAAGACTCATCTAAACCATAAATCCGGTTCCGTATTCGGGTGATTCAAAGGTTCACTGCGGTTATGTCGGTCCAGGGTTTGTAGAATATCGGAAACAGTGGCTAGCGAACTTCGAAATGGAAATTACATAGACTTGACATATAAATGTCAATGAAAAAGGCTCACGATATCTCAAAAGCTAGTAAATCGATTAATTCTTAATCTTCAGGTTTTGTTTCTAATTGCTGTAGCTATTTCGTAAACAGGGAGTATAGAGAGTAAAAAATGTACATGATTAGCAAAGATTTTCGAAAAAAAACGGTGGTGGAGAGCTCACTTCGCTACTTTTTTAAATAACGCTTCGTCAGAAATACTACAATTTTTTTCACCAGTTTATATACCATTGCCAATTTTAATTGAGTTGTGATTTGATCAACAGTTACATAGTTTTTGTCGTATGTGCGTGAAAGTGATGGAATTGTAAGGAAGCACGTATACACCAATCGAGCACACATATTTTCTTAGGAAACCAACTATATTAAATCAATCGGAGCGAGAGCACCAGGACATCAGGGCATCTGAGGAACTCATGGAATGGTGCATATGGCATTGTAATAAAATATTTATTTTTCAGTTTTTTAACGATATCAAACTAACTAGAAATCGTGAGAGGAGAAAGAATTTGAAAAATTGTAGAGCCAAATTGAAGAGCAAAAATGTGAAGATAAAGTGCGAAAAATGAGATGTGATAAGAATCATTTAAGAAGTAGTATTACCAAAAGTCGCGAAGTATTACCAAAAGTCGTGAATAAAAAAATAATAGTGATCACAACAATATTTTAGTGGTTACATATATCTTCCGAAGTTGATTAAAAATAAATATAAACTGCATTAGTGCTGGTTTTCTGAATGGTTTAGGTTATAAATTTCAACGCTGTAAAGGTAAATAAGCGATGATAAGTGGATATTAGACACGTATTGTCGATATAAGTGCGTTGTAGTATACCATTCTGCACTGTTTATGCAACGCTTTCCATTAAAAATGGGAAAATCCATTAGTGAGGTGCGCTTCCTTTCGCGCCCAATATGCTGAAAGCCTGTATTTGAGATTTTTATTCGATCAGTATCATCCATTTTCCACCTTCTCTGGCGAATGAAACAATGTCATAGCTATGAAAAAAATAGTTTCATCCAACAACCTGAACAATGACATGCTTGAGTTTTAAATGCACTTTAGAATCGTCCTAAATTTTGAGTGTGGATGAATCTATAAGTTTTCTAATCTTAAAACATTATGTAGTTATTATTCATTGTTGGAGTCTGCTACAAAGTTAATTTTATGTAAAAATATCGATTCATTCCTGAGATATGATTGTTAGAAGTGTGCCATGCTGAAGTAAAGGGTTGTGGAGCATCAGTAGTTGATTCTGGAATTAAAAATATTAGATGTTTTTTGTTTGTTTTTGAGCTCTCTATAGAGTTGCGGTTTTTGCTTATTCAAAAAACCCAATGAACATTTAAAAAAAATTTTGCTTATTTGCTATAATTTTTGTAAAAATCACTTTCCTTAAAAACGAGAATTTTCAAGATTAGGCAAAACATTGCTTTTTTTCAATCCACGTTCGAAATCAAGGAGCGAAAAGCCTCGTTTGCAGGAGAAATTCCCCTTGATATTATTACAAGCTAGCACTTCCGCCTTCATTTTGCCGAAGACACGGGGTAACTGTATCTCTTTTATTGTACTGGACGAAGCATTTAATTAATGACATAACCTATGTTATACTCGATTAGATTGTAAACAATCAAGATTTTCATACAAAGTGGATACCTAAATTCAAATTAAGTTTATGATTGAGCTTCCGAAGCAAAATAGTTGTTTCGAATGAAATAATATAAACCTCCATACAACTATACTCTTTTAGAATAGCTCCTGCATCACGATTTCCTCCTCCGCGTGACTGTATGATAATGAATTATCTTAGCAAAAATAAAAATCCGTTCAGAGAGATTGTTTTTCTGCCACTTTGTTTTGTAAATGTGGAATGAAATTTTTACTATTGCTGGAACTGAAACCAAATGAGGGTTTATTTCCTTCGCGATTGTATGCAATTTAACGTCCGGTTTCAGAAACAATGCAATTTAACGTCGAGGTTTCAGAAACATTGCCAAACGAAAAAATGTATATTTCGCTGCAAAATAGTAATTCCCTACTGTGTGCAAATAGCTACAGAATGTACGAATTAAATTGAGCTTAATGCTGCACAATAATTTTGAAATTCAGACGGTTTTGTCAACGATATCAATGTTAGCTGTGTGTGAAAGTTGAAAACGTTGTAAGAATGCTCCTTTCAAGCAGGAGAATTATCCAAGCATGATCTATAAACTAATTAAATTCATTCAATGATGTTCATACAGTCTGTTACAGAAAAGCATAGATAACAGTGGCAGTTGTAAACATTTTTTCGTGGCGTACCTTAATTCTTTTTCGATGGTATAGAATACGCCGGAGCCGTCGTAAGAGTTGAAATAAACAGCTGTTAGTCGAATTCAGTCGCTTTTTGAGTGATTTTGCGGAATGATAGCAGTTTACGCCTCGCACTTCGAAGAATTTTGTTATATTTGCTAAAGAAAGGTAGACAAGCAGCTACTGAAACTTACCTGGGGAAGTCGAAGCAGTTAGTAAGCAAGTTATTCACTTCAAGAAGCTTAAGAATATCGATGATTTTCCTTTATCGTGGAAGTGCAAACAAAGACAAAAAAAATTTTCATTGTGTCCAAAGAATTCAACTTTGACTCTACAAGATTAAACTGTAAAATTGAAAGTAAGAGTTGTCTGTATTTTATTTGGAACGATTTAAAATCACTGATTTGCAAATAAAGTGAAATGATGAAGTATTTTGAGAAAGTCAATCTCTATTCACACTTGGACCGTTAAAAGAGCAACATGTTTTTTAATGATAATTTTTCGAATGCGAATGCGATACTCATATTACTGTTGTAGGTATAGCGTTCACAACTGATTTTAATCTACAAACTACGCGGATAAAAATCCATTGCCGATACCATGATAAAAAAAATCATGCAATCATGAAACATATCTTTTCATGAGATCATGCTTATTGTTCAATATGAGCATGAGCAACAGTTTTTAATGAGATTAGTTATTGTTTTTCATTCATGAATTATTTTAACGGGTGGCAACTAAAATTTTGGAATTTTTTCGAGGCCTGTATGCTCAACAACAAACGAACTCAGAAAGAACTAAGAGTGTGTATGTGGTAGCTCTCTTTCTCCTCTTTCTGCTAGTATTTTCTGTTCTGTTCATGCTTGCTCAGTTTTGCTCAAAATGCCGTCGAAACAAGAAGTATTTCGCGAGCGCATTGTACAGTTCTACGAACTGCACAGAAATCTCGGCAAATAATATACGGTACAACATTTTAAAAGCAAAAATGATCATTCAGTAATAGCCGTTCAACCGAGAAGGTTGTGTATAGAAGCGTACAGTTTAATAACGCTGGTTGGTTTACACGCGTTAAATACGACAACGGTTGAACTACAGGTAGAGACCTGTTGGCAGCAGCCGTTAAAACGTATAGTCGTGCTGCATAAGAGAGCATTAGTGCTGGGCCAAGCTGGTGAAGGAAACAACAAAGGGCGTTTCCCAAACTCTACCCAGGCCGCAATATACAGCCACAAGTGCTGAGCAGGAGAGTGCAAAGGCACATCGAAGAGGAAGAGTGCAAAGGCACATAGAAGCAGGAGAGTGCAAAGGCACACCGGTGCGAAGGCACTTCGGTGCAGAAGCATATCGGTGCGGAGCACTAGGAAGAAGGAGACAAGACAACTCGGTCTTTCCACTGCCATACAACACGCAGGTATACACCGGTGACCTGCGCTGGTTACAGCTGGCGAAGACGAAAGCAAATCGGAATTCGAGTGGTGCTGGATGTCAGGTAGCAGTAGCATCACATCATATTCTATCGCTACAGTGAGCTTCAGCATTGTATCAACGTCCAGATACATCCAACAAGAACATCTAGAGCAACGAGGATCTACACGGCAGTGCAACGGAGATAGACAACAATTTCAAGGTAGAAGTTTTTTCTTTTCCTTTTGATTGAGTACTGTGTAGTGTTGGTTTCAAATTTTATTTTAAAGTTTAGTTAAAAATTTTAATGTAATGGATGAATCCATGGACGTAAATCCTAGCATGAATCCGATACCCCCACGAACGAAAAAATATCAGGAGAGCTCTTCTGGGCCTTGGATAGTCTTTTTTAGACGTATATCAAAGCCATTAAACATTTTTCAAATTAATAAAGGTTTGACATCACGATACTCTTCAATCAAAGAGATCATAAAAGTAAATAACGATAAAATTGGTGTTGTGGTAAATAATTTGAAACACGCGAATGATATTGTCTCTTCGGAACATTTCAATAAAGAGTATAAAGTTTACATACCCTCCAAAGATGTCGAAATTGACGGTGTTGTTACCGAAGCGAGTCTTTCGGTAGATGATTTACTCAAGCATGGTGTTGGTCGTTTCAAGAACTCTATGCTTGAGGGTGTGAAAATACTGGAGTGCAAACAACTGTACTCAGTAGTTCATGAAGAGGAAAAAAAAGTTTATCGCCCATCAGACTCGTTTCGAGTGACATTTGCCGGGTCTGCGTTGCCGTCCCATGTCTATGTCGATAAAATTCGCCTCCCTGTTCGGCTTTTTGTTCCAAATGTAATGAATTGTACGAACTGCAAAAAATTCGGCCACACAGCTACTTACTGTAGTAATAAACCAAAATGTATTAAGTGTGAAGGGCCTCATAAAGATAATGATTGCAACAAGGAAATTGAAAAATGTATTTATTGTGGGAATAGTCCTCATGATGATATTTCAGTATGCACTGCATTTAAAGTGCACAAAGACAAAATTAAGCTTTCTTTAAAAGCACGGTCTAAGCGCACATATGCAGAAATGCTTAAAACGGTCATTGATGTCCCCCCTTTGGAAACCGAAAACGGGTTTTCAAATCTAGAGGAACCAGAGGACTCTGACTCTGACGAAAATAGTGAAGGTAATTCGTTTATCACTACCCAAGGGTCAGTTAAGAGAAAGAAGTCTTCCTCCAAATTACCAAAAAAGACACCTAAAATTTCATCTTCAAAAAAAGATCCCCGTGTTAAACAAAAAAAGTCAAAACCAAAGACTGTGCCTCCTGGTTTGTCAAATTCACAAACCAATCCAGGATCTAGTACAGAAAAAGATAATAATCCAGTGGGCTCCATTTCACAGCCACCAACAGGATTACTGAAGTTTTCGGAAATTGTTGAATGGATTTTCTCAGCATTCAATATATCTGAACCCTTAAAGACCCTCATAATGGCATTCCTTCCAATAGCTAGAACCTTTTTGAAGCAGTTATCAGCTCAATGGCCAATTGTCTCAGGTTTTGTATCTTTTGATGGATAATTTATCACCCGTCGCAAATGATACAATCACTGTCCTGCAGTGGAATTGTCGAAGCATCATGCCAAAACTTGATTCATTTAAAATATTATTGCATAGTCAAAAATGTGATGTATTTGCTTTATGCGAAACATGGCTTACTTCAAACATAGCTTTAAATTTTAATGATTTTAACATTATACGTCTCGATAGAGACTCTCCGTATGGTGGAGTGCTTTTGGGAATTAAGAAATGCTATTCCTTTTATAGATTAAACATCCCTTCAACTTCTAGTATAGAAGTTGTTGCTTGCCAAATAAACATTAAAGGCAAAGATATTTGCATAGCTTCGGTTTATATTCCTCCAAAAGCACAAGTTGGACAGCAACAGCTTAATGAAATGGTTGAAGCCCTTCCTGCACCACGATTGATTCTGGGGGATTTAAATTCGCACGGTATTATGTGGGGTTCCGTTTACAATGATAGCAGATCATCTTTAATACAAAACATTTGTGACAATTTTAGCATGACGGTATTAAATATGGGTAGCATGACACGGATCCCAAGACCTCCGGCACGCCCAAGTGCATTAGATCTATCTCTTTGCTCAACATCAATTCGACTAGATTGCACCTGGAAAATACTGCCTGATTTACACGGTAGCGATCATTTACCAATCATCATCTCAATTAGCAGTAGCAATTGCATTGCTACTTCCGCTAGTATTCCATATGATTTGACAAAAAATATCGACTGGATTAAATACCAAAGTAGTATCTCTAGTATTTTGAATTCAATGGAAGAGCTCCCTCCACTTGAAGAATATGACTTCCTCATTTGTTCGATTTTGGAGGCAGCAGAACAATCCCAAACTAAACGCTTTCCTGGGCCAACGACTAACAGAAGGCCTCCCAACCCCTGGTGGGACAAAGAGTGCTCAGAGGCTAAACTCGCAAAACAAAATGCTTGCAAGACGTTTCTAAAACGGGGAGGAGGAACTCCTCAGAATTTTGAAAAACTTATGGTTTTAGAAACCAAGTACAAGAGCATACTTCGAGCCAAAAAATGTAGCTATTGGAGACATTTTGTCGAAGGTTTGTCAAGAGATACCTCAATGAGCACTCTTTGGAACACGGCCAGACGAATGAGGAATCGTAACGTGGGCAATGAGAGTGATGAATACTCGAACCGATGGATATTTGACTTTGCTAGGAAAGGTTGCCCAGATTCTGTTCCTACGCAGAGCATTATACGGGAATCTCCTCCAAATAATGGTTTTATTAATAACCCATTTTCAATGATGGAATTTTCTATAGCACTCTTGTCTTGTAACAATAACGCTCCAGGGTTGGACAGAATTAAATTCAACTTGGTGAAGAATCTGCCCAACCTCGCAAAAAGACGTTTGTTGGAATTGTTCAACAAGTTTCTTGAGCAAAATATTGTTCCACCTGACTGGAGACAAGTGAAAGTTATCGCCATTCAAAAACCGGGGAAACCAGCTTCCAATCACAACTCATATAGACCCATTGCGATGTTGTCCTGCATCAGAAAATTGTTCGAAAAAATTATTCTACGACGTCTCGACACTTGGGTCGAGACGAACGGTTTGTTGTCAGATACTCAGTTTGGCTTCCGTAGAAATAAAGGGACGAATGATTGCCTTGCATTACTTTCGTCTGACATCCAAATTGCCTTCGCTCAAAAGCAACAAATGGCATCTGTATTTTTATACATTAAAGGAGCATTTGATTCAGTTTCCATTGATGTTCTTTCAGACAAGCTTCACCAAAATGGACTCCCAGCGGTTATAAATAATTATTTGCACAACCTTTTGTCAGAGAAACACATGAATTTTTCACATGGCGATTTGGCAACACTCAGAAATAGTTACATGGGTCTCCCGCAAGGCTCATGCCTCAGTCCGCTCCTCTATAATTTTTACGTAAATGACATTGACAGCTGTCTAGTAACCCCATGTACACTAAGACAATTGGCAGATGATGGCGTGGTTTCAGTTACTGGACCCAAAGCTATTGATCTGCATAAACCATTGCAAGATACCTTAGATAACTTGTCCGATTGGGCTGTTCATCTTGGTATCGAATTCTCTGCGGAGAAAACAGAGTTAGTCGTCTTTTCAAGAAAGCATGATCCCGCGCAGCTTCAGCTCCATATGATGGGAAGAATGATCCAACAGGTTTTAACTTTTAAATACCTCGGGGTGTGGTTCGATTCCAAATGCACGTGGGGAGGACACATTAGGTTTCTGATAACAAAATGCCAACAAAGAGTAAATTTTCTTCGAACAATAACAGGATCTTGGTGGGGTGCTCATCCGGAAGATCTAATAAAATTGTATCAGACAACGATACTTTCAGTGATGGAATATGGATGCGTTTGCTTTCGTTCCGCTGCAAACTCTCATATTACAAACTGGAGCGAATTCAGTATCGTTGTTTGCGAATTGCTTTAGGGTGCATGCATTCGACACATACAATGAGTCTTGAAGTTCTGGCGGGAGTTCTTCCATTAAAAGATTGATTTTGGGAGCTTTCATCACGCCTGCTAATAAGATGTGAGGTGCTGAATCCCATGGTAATTAATAATTTCGAACGACTAGTCGAGCTTCGATCTCAAACAAAATTCATGACAGTATATTTTAACCATATGTCACAGGAAATCAACCCTTCAAGATATATTCCTATCCGTGTCAGCCTCCTAAATGTCCCTGACTCAACTTTATTTTTCGATACATCCATGCAGCGCGAAGTGCGTGGAATCCCGGATCATCTACGTTCGACGGAAATCCCAAAAATATTTTCAAGTAAGTTCAGGCATATTGACTCTGAGAAAATGTTTTACACGGACGGATCGCGAATTGAAGAAGCGACAGGGTTTGGTATGTTCAACAATAATGTTTCGGCCTCATTTAGGCTTCAAGAACCTGCATCTGTTTATATAGCAGAGCTAGCAGCAGTTCATTATAGTTTGAGTGTAATCGTCACATTAATTCCAAACCATTATTTCCTCTTCACAGATAGTCTGAGTGCAATTGAAGCCATTCGCTCAAACATGACTGGCAAGACTGAACCGTTTTTCCTGGGCAAAATAAAACAGTGCCTGAACGACATATTGAACAATAATTATCTAATCACTATAGTCTGGGTCCCGGCTCATTGCTCCATTCCTGGCAATGAAAGAGCCGATATTTTAGCCAAACGTGGTGCTATTGAGGGTGAAATTTATGAGAGACCAATTGCTTTCAACGAATTCTATAGCTCGTCTCGCCAAAGAACACTTGCCAGCTGGCAAGCTTCTTGGGATAAAGATGATCTGGGTCGGTGGATGCACTCAATTATTCCGAAAATATCGACAAAGGCATGGTTCAGGGGACTGGATGTGAGTAGAGATTTCATTCGTGTGATGTCCAGACTCATGTCCAATCACTACACGTTAGATACACATCTCCTTCGAATTGGGCTCTCCGAGACTAATCATTGTGCTTGTGGCGAAGGTTATCGAGATATTGATCATGTCGTTTGGACATGCGTGGAGTATCGTGATGTCAGATCTCAACTAATAAATTCTTTGCGTACCCAAGGTAGACTATCCAATATCCCAGTTCGAGACATTCTTGCTTGTCGTGACCTTTCATACATGAAACTTATTTATCATTTCATAAAGAAAACTGGAGTTTCAATTTAATAAAGGCCCCTTTCAAGACTTAGTTCTGATCCCAGCTGCGTCCATGAGTTCAACCAATAGCTAAATTAGAATAAAAATAATGTAATGATACAAACAAACTCGAAACAGTTTATGAAATTATTAACAAAATGTCTGAAAATAACAGCTTATTTTATAATTTATAGAAGTTAATCGTTTGGTTCAAATAATATTTCCGAGTAGATTTCATAATTAATGACGAGTTACCTAAGATGATATTTAAGTAATAAGAGAATATGTTTTAATAAATGCAAAACGTTGTGACTATGTTAGAATTAAATTAGGATAAGAATATTATGTAAAAGTGATGCTACGGCGAAGAAAAACTTATGTAAACTGCCTTAAGAAATAAACGTATTTATGAAAAAAAAAAACATTTTAAAAGCAAAAATGTTGCGACTTCGACAGTTTACAATATCCTAAAATGCCCAACAATTGCTCGTAAGGAAGGTAGTGGAAGACCAGCCAAAATTATGGACGCAAAAGGACTTCGCTCTCTTTCTCGTGCCTTCAACAACAACTCACTGAGTCAAAGGGATGCCGCAAAAAAGTTCAACTGTTCTCACCAGTACATCTGAAAAACATTGAAAATACTCGGAATAAAGTACCGAAAGAAAACACGAGCCCCGGAATATACTGACGCACAGATTTCAATGCCGAATTCCCAATGCCGCTGGCCGATTAAAAATTTTTCCGGAAAAAGTTTTGTTTTGGACGACGAGAGTTACTTCCCTCTTTCGAAGACGCAGATTCCCCTAAACGATCGATACTATTCAACGGATAGTTCTACTGTACATCCGAACATAAAATATTAGTTAAAACTTAAGTTTAAACAGAAAGTGATGCTGTACATTGTCATTTCCGACAAAGGCATTTCTAAGCCATGGTTCAAGCCATCTGGGTTGGCAATCGATCAAGATGTGTACCAGAACGAATGTTTGTAGGAAGTTTTGATCCCGTTTTTTTTCAAAAACATCATGCTGATGGACAATACGTGTTTTGGCCGGATAAAGCGTCATCGCATTGCGCCAAAAAACACAATACCCATTCGATCCCCTTTGTACCCAAAAACGACAACCCGATAAATCTACCTCAGTGTCGCCTAATCGAAGATTACTTCGGGGTTTTGAGCTCCTTGGTGTACAAAAATTACTGGAGAGCCACGAATTTGCTAACAGTTGATTGGTAGAATCAAGAGATGCATTCGCAAAGTTGACATGAAGGCCGTACAACGCTCCTGTTCCGACATCAAACGGAAGCTTCGCCGAACATCCGGTTACGGACCGTTTTTAAATGTTCACTAATTTTTTTTCAACAATGAACAATGTATCTTTAATTACAATAAATCAGATCTTCTCCAAATATGTTTGTCTTTTTTTGACAGCTTAAGAAAGAAATTTCAAAATTTTAGTTGCCACCCGTTACTCATGAAATCATGATTAATAAGCACGATCTCATGAGAAGACATGATAATTCATGGTGCATTTAGTAAACCAGAGATCAATGCATGTATCAGGTGCGGAAGTTTAAAATTTTGTTTTTCCGTCAAAATAAGCGAGTATTAAGAACGATTGTAAACTATATATTTTATTCAAAGTGTAAGCTAATGCGTAAGCGAAAATGTAACGAGGACAGAACAAATTTTTGCTCATTATTTCTTTTTTATTATTTTACTAGTGATTTTGTTATTTCTATGGAAAAAATTCATGTAACTGGATTCGAAATTGATGGGAATTTATTACTACAAAAACTATTCTTAATTTACCTGGTGGTATGATGATGCCTTTCTCTTGCCATTCACACAACCTTATTGGAACATTTTTGCTTTTTTTATTAAGATAATTTCTGACGACGAAAAATAATGGGTTTTGTCGTTTTGCGTCAAAAACAACATTATATTTTCATTATTATAACACAGGCACACACATACGTTTTTTTATCTCGAGACTAGTTGAGCCGACTTATATATAATACTATGGGTCGGGCTTTCCAGCAATTCAGTTACTTTTCTGTAGAAAATTATACATAGCACAAACGGTCGCCGAAATTGCCTAGCATTTTTGTAAAACAACCGAACTTTATTTCCGCTATTCATCTCACTTTAGTTTATAGTTATAGTTGCAATGAACAATACATTGAGAGTGTATGTGCTTTCTCAATGCATTCATATTACAGGTTACATAAACGAGATTTATTCAAGGCGATTATGAATGATTGCCAATGAAAATGAGATTAAAGATTATTATCATGAAAATGACTGGGAATGAAATACGTAATATTTAATAATATTAATAAGCAACATTAAACATTGTCTTTTACTAACGCTTATTTATGTGTTACCTTTCAGACTCTATGAAGATGTATCTGTTTCTGGCAATTTTGGTATACAAATGCAGTAATTACTTCTCATGTGCTGAGTATGACCTGACAGATGGAGCTTCGACAGAGAATGAGGCCACACTTACATTTGGCAACGATCCGGAAGTTGTCGGAGACTATTTCGATAACAACAAAGCGTTAGTATATGAATTTCAAAGAAGCATAAAAAGTGACAACACAGAAATAGAAGCGAGAAGGCGAAGTGCAATCGACAAAAACTTTATGCGTTTCGGCAGATCTGATCCAAATCTACAACGAATTTCACGGGCTAGTAAGGGAACAAATCTGATGCGTTTCGGACGTGCGGATAGGGGATTTCTACGGTTTGGCAGACTGCCAAATGATGTACCATACTCACTTGTGAACTTTGACCTGGATAGTTCAGAACACGCTGACAGAACAAATGATTTGGATGAAGAAACAGTACCATCAAAACGAACACCCAGTTCTTCTGAGGAAGTGGAAACAAATCAATCCGGAGAACAAAATAAACCGAAACAAGTCATGTATTTCCGACGTGATTTTCCCAAAAACCTAATGCGATTTGGTAAACGAGGTGATGAGGGAAGATTCACGCGGTTAGACCGCGCTAATCTTATGAGATTCGGTCGGACAGGAAACAGTGCGTCTCGTGCGAACTACCTGCGTCTCGGTCGTGCCAACGGCAATCTCATGCGGTTTGGAAGATCTAAAGGAAATTTGATGCGATTCGGTCGATCAGATCCGCACTTTCTACGACTGATCAAGATGGATAACAACTTTATGCGATTTGGCCGATCTGATAAAGTTATGAAAACTAAAACCACAAATGGAACCGTTGCCGCTGACCCTACCTCCACCTCTGTTGATGATGGAATGCAGGACCAGCAGCGATTATCATCCGACGAGAGTGAAGAATCTTTCAAACCGCCTTCCAACTCAAACAAGGATTACGATGTTCACTTACGTGAAGAAGACATCCTTACTCCAATTTACGTTGTTAACTCCTAGATCGTTCACGATAACTGAATGCATTGAATAGTGCAGTAAACCGGACAAGTTTCTCAAAATCAGATTGTTGATGTATTAAACACGTTCATATTTACCTTGCTTTTCAAGGTGTCGAACGAATAATATAAGGCTGGGATTAGCAATCTGATTTCGATTAAGTTCAGCCGAGTTGAATCAGAGATATACTCATTTTCCAGAATGCCAAAAGTTAAAATAAACCCAGATGAAGTGATTCTTACTATTTATCTATATTTATAAATTTACAAATGATTGTAATCGTTATTATCATTATCACCTAAGTCATACTGATTTACTTATCAATCAAGATTAATAGTACACGCATGAAAAAATATCAAAAACTTAAAAGCTCAATGAACTAAAACACTATCTGAAAACCATTCATCCCTTCCATTTTAACAGTAAATGCTCAATCTTGGTCCTATATACGATATGTGATTCAATCTTCAGTTTCAGCAACCGATTCTTAATGTACAGGTGAATTATGACGATTCGACCAGCGTGATTTTATTCGAAAGTGAAAATATACTTCGAAGAAACTACGCACATGCAAGCAAAGTTTTTGCATTACATTGTTATTACTTTTGTGATATTCGACCATTTGTTTCAACAAACTTCGCAACCTTTGCTTAGCGTACAGATCCATTACATGGCTAGTGCTACGAGTTTAAGAACTCTAAGAATCTTTTCAGGTCAAGACTCAAACCTACGACTACTGGTGTGTAAGACCCGGGGATATGTACATGTACTTTTTCTTTAATTATAGGTTTCGCATTTCTTCGAGAGATTGACCAGTTAGGTGCGGAGGTTGGTCCAGTGATTCCTAGTTGTATATATATCTCTGATAGTTGAGCATGGCTTTCGGTTCGCTGGCGTCTCGAAGACCCAAGATTTAAGTATGACTACATACTCAAGTTTCGGATTAAGTCTACACCAACGGAGAAATGCCTGATGATGCTTCTCCCGAAACCGGTGCTTCCGAAACACATCATCGTCCAGAGAGATACCGAGGCCAGTTAAGTGATTTCCGGAAAAGTATGGCTTCCTGTTCACTGGCGCTCCGACGATCCTAATAGGTACGTCGAACATGGCTTCCGGTTCGCTAGCACCTATACGACTCAAAACAGGTTCTATGGAAACTTCTCAATTTGTTCCCGACCGATGATCTAGCCCACAGTAACGGAGATCTTCCTTGCGGTGTGAATTCTCCCGATACAGGTATATTCGTGATTGAAGGATGGCTCCGCTTCATTGGCGCCTCAACGATCCTAGCTTGTGCTATGTCGCGATATACTCGTCTAGTCCTCGTTGGTGGATCTAGACTACACAGACAAAGAATTCCTAACCATAGAAATTCTCCAGAACCAACGCTTATTCTCTGATCTCTTCCTCATTATCGTTGTAGCTCTGACAGTACGAGTACTTCAATATGGTAAAATAACTGAAGTGCTCGCCTGAAGCTATTGTCTTTCGGGCCACCGACCTTCGGTATGATTCATTATAGCGCATTGATCTTTTTCATCATCAATCATCTTCAGTGTTATAAGCAGCGATCTTCAGCGTTATAAATTCAACTCACATCGGTCATCACACACAATTTTCACAACTATATGTTCAAATGAAAGTTTGCTCTGCCTTTGAGGTTTGTAATAATTCGTTCACATTGGATCCAATGTCCAATTCCAAAGTTACGAGTCAACGTATGTGATCGGTTTGAAGAAAAAACCCTGTTTTAATCCACCAGGAGAAGATTTGATGTCGATTTTGAAAATGTTTTACGATTTTTCGCCCTTTTCAGTGATGGTATAAAATTTGTAACACACTTTACCCTACATTTCCGGATCCGGAAGTCGGATTTGGATGAATTTTAAGAATTCCATATAGGACCACAGGACTTTTCATTTGAACCTAAGTTTGTGAAAATCGGTCGCGCCATCTATGAGAAAATCTGGAAAACATATTTTCATTTTTTATGCACATTTTACTCCATAACTCCGAAACCAGAAGTCAGATTAAAATGAAACTCAGGAATTTAGTATGGGACCACAAGACCTTTCATTTGAACATAAGTTTGTGAAAATCGGTTCAACAATCTCCGAAAAAAGTTGGTGCACTTATTTTCACAATTTTTTGCACTTTTTACCCCATAATTCTGGAACCGGAAGTCGGATCAAAATAATATTCGGGAATTTTGTATGGGACCACAAGACCTTTCATTTGAATATAGGTTTGTGGAAATCGGTTCAGCCATCTCCGAGAAAAGTTAGTACAAAAATACGTCACATACACACATACATTTTGCGTACTCAACGAACTGAGTCGAATGGTATATGACGAATAGTACCCTCCGGACCTCGGTTCAAAAGTCGGTTTTCACAGTGATTGCATAACCTTCCTATATGAGAAAGGCAAAAAACAAAAACATGGGTAATGGCTCCAATAATCAGAACAAATTGGCTCCAGTTCCCAACCCATAAAGTAAGAAATTTTTTGTGATCCAGAAGACGAATGAACTTATGGTGAAGACATATACAATCGAAGAATAAAAAAGAAAATTCAAATTTACCTCCAAAAGCTTCGATTCTTATACCTTGATGATTGATTAACAATCGGTGTCACATTGATTTCCGATATTGAGTGGCGAAGGTCCCAAAAGCAAGCGATAAAAGTTCTTTGGTTTAACTTCTATATAAATCGAATAAATTTTATTCGGATCAAACTTCTGATTATGGTGTTATGAGTTGTTAAGAATGATTGGGTAAAAAATGCCGATGCTATGCATGGTGTAAAGAAGGGAAATGAATCTAAAAATTTATTTCCCAACAGCTAACCAAAGTTTCTGTTAGCGAAATGAATCATATAATTAATGTTTACTTAAAAACTGACCAATAGTGATGCCTATATATTCAAGGAAAAAGTATAAAAATTCCACAGCACTGAGAAAACTGCTTCCAAGAAATAAAGCGGCTGCACCACCAAACGATACTGAAAAGAAATGCGAATCATTAATAGGAGTTTATCAGGCATTCTTAGCATAACTAAGTTTTAACTTGTTGTGACGTACCTACAAGGTCACTCAAATTGAAAAGAACACTTCGTTTTATACGTCTTTTTGGGAAAAACATCTCCACCGATAATTGATTGTTTAGTTGCAAAATTTTCTGAAATTAAAAATAAATAAATAAATGAAAATAAACTATGAGTATCGAAAGAAAAGGTAAGATGAAAAAGCAGCAAGAGTTATATTCTGGCTTCAAGTAACTTTTCGTACTCATTTAAGTGATGGTGAAACAAGGATACGTATGTATTACGTGCAAATTTTAGCGTATTGGAGAAGATAGTGGTTCCGGATCCGATTTCCGGTTCCCGAATTATAGGGTAACGTATGTTAATGATTATGTACCCTCATTTAAAGCGACGGAACAAAATACGAAAAAAAAATTCTAAATTGGTCTCTGAACTATTTGAATCAGTAGTCTTCATCAGTGGGCAGCCTAATACACCGATTCCGGCTATCTTGGTCGCCGGGTTTCGATTAACGACGGGAGATAATAGTCATATATTCAAAAATGGATCTCACTCACTTTTCTCAGAGATGGTAGAACCGATATTCCCCATCTTAGTTAACTCCGTCGTTTAAAGTACGATGTCAAAATGGAATAAAATCTTCAAATTTGAATAGAAACTAGTAGACTTCGATTATGTCGGTGCTCGAACACCGGTACCGGAAGTACCTACAACAATGGAACTCACTTCGTTTTCTCATGGATGGCCTAACCGATCAGAGAATTGTTTCATTCTGTAGGTTATACTAGTTAATAGAAAATCTTCTTAGTTACTTTCAAGAATCGAAGAGAAGCATTTTGAACAGAATATCAACGTATTATATATGAGAATATGATTGATATGAACTAATTGGCTCAAGTGGTACGCTCCCCTGAATAGGGGCCCAATCATTTTCAAAAATTGATAATGCAAATATAGTAAACTTTCTTCACAGTTTTCTTCATCTGATTTATCTTCTTCAACGATTTTTTTTTATATTTTCAACTATTCCTGATATTTTATATGAAAAAGGGACATCAGTGATATATTTTATCCATTTGATCTAAGATATCTACAGTACGACAGAAAACACAAAGAAATTCATGACACAATACCGGCTACTTTTGCAAACTATCACTTTCGCCAGTGGTCATTCAAGATTCATCTTATATCAATCAACATAACAAATCAATATTACAAGAAAATAAATTCCATTTCATTCAACTATATTTTTAAAAATATTGCTAGCAATACCTTTTCACTGCTACAGGTGTTCGAACTACTATTTTGGAAAATAAATAAAGAAGCGAAATGATAAAGGGCACTGATCAGCCTTCTAATACAACGAATTAGTTTTTTGTCTTAGTTTTGCTTGCCAAAAAACAGGAATTATAAGCGGACCGATTACGACTTATCCAATCGTTCGGTGTGTTTCAAATTAGATAGAAGTAAGAAGTGGTAAATTTAGCCATATGATAAAAAATCCTTTGAATAGATGTTCAATTACGAAAACGGTGTCTAAGCATGAGCAGTCTATTGAACTATTGTTATTAACTATAAATATTTTTTTTCTACTTTCTCCTAAAGTGCAATAAACTCCTACTATTGCTATCTACAACACATAAAAATGAAAAAAAAAACAATAATACTCTTCTAGAGACAATTAATTTCTAAGTATCATTTTCAAAATAAAATTAAATTAATAATTCAGTTTTTTCACAGACCCTACTTTCTCTATATGGTACCACCAGCAGTGCTACTAGGAGAATTTATTAATGATTTTCCATTCATCGGAGGTTATTATTTGATAATTTCTACCACAAACGTCGAATTAGTTTGCTCCATTCAAAGCGTTGTTTCTTAAATACATTTTCTGTCATTATCAGCTCACTAAAAATTTCTAGAGTCCTCCAATTAACTCCTAGAGCCTAAAACATTTTTACGCGTAATGTTAAATTTTTGCATAGTACCTATAGAACCCAAATGGTTCACGAAACATTGATTGCAGCTGGAATCTAAATTTTGTTTTACTCTAACATTCATATCAACGTTTCCATGTGTCTCTATCCAATGTATTGACGCTAGCATGAAACGGGTAAGTTCGATTCGAACTAGTAGGAAGAAAATAAACACATTTTACTTAGCTTACCAGAATGCTAATCGATAGTTGAGTGAACTTTGTGGATTCACATTGTTCCATGCAAGGACAGCTGGCATCATACCAGTTATGAAATTTTCTAGATAAACAAACCATTCCAGACGCGTTACATTTGACTAGATGGGCTACCAATGGAAAATGAGTAATAAGTAATGTAACTATTTTAAATAAGTAATGCCACGATTTTTTATGATCTTACCAATATTATAGAAAAAGGGAATGCAATTACATATTTTTAGCGCTTTCTTTATCCGGCAATCGATTTTACACAATTGAGGTGTATGTACCTACTTAAACATAAGTAAATTAATAGGCTACCGATGTAGAAGCTCGGTTACATACCCTAAAATTCGACGAAGTTTCATGCTGATAGATACATTTGCGGCGTACTGGAGAGATGTGCTTTAGATTACTGGAAGCAACTATTTGATCTACCCATAACGCTATCTTCACTTGTTCATTACCTCCCATTTCACTACTAATAGTATCAGTAGCTGTCATTACTTCATCTTCTGTGTGAACATACTATGGATACATAGATGTTAGATACGTCATTTTTCAATAATTATTTATGTTTTTGAATTTACCAGATTTATTCGTGCTTTGCCATATGCGCTTACAACTACCGTCGATTTGCAGTAATCAAACGAAGAACAACTATTCGGCCATGTTCTGTTTCTATAATTCACTGTGCTGCTGCAATTGATATATGCAAAAGAAACCTCATTTTCGATTGAGTCATGCCAAGATAAAAACCAATAATTGTCAATTGTAATTGATCATTGATCGTCGAAGATTTCGAATGCATGAAATAATAATATGTATAAATCAGTTGACGATGTAAGAACTAGCGTACCTAGCATTTTGTAAATATGAAAAATTTGATGAGCTAAAGCACATTCCCATTTCCGTAATAACAGGTTGAAAGTATGACGATGGTAAAAATTCCAAACGTCTCACGGTCCAAGCGGCTTCCAGCATATCTACATTATCTAGACTTGCATCGCCTTCAAATGGTACAAAAGAAACTAAATTGTTATATGTGGCGTTTGCAATGGTGTGTAAATACTGATTGTAATAATTGAACTTCGCATGTATTTCTGTAATGTTCCACAACCTGCAAGATCATTTTTTCGTTTACCGTATACAATATTAGAAAACAACCATACATACCTATGAATCATTTCTTTCGATTGAAGTTCATTGATATATGAAGGGCAGATCGTCACTGCCGGTGGCCGATAGATCCAATTGCGGTAATCAGTTTGCAGAGTTAGTACGATCGGGTGCTTCTGGTACCTTTCCCACGTGGTTAGGCAAATGGCATAGGAGGAGTAAAGCGAACAAATAATAATCACCGTCCAAAACAATCTCTCCAGCCAATGTCGATTTTTCGCAACTAAATGATGCAAACCATGCACCGAAGATTCCTCGGCACAGGTATGAAGTAACTTCATGTTCAAGAAGGCGAATCGTTCTTTGTCAGCCACCGAAGCGTTAAAACAGAATCGCGTTTCACTTAGAATTAACCTCTATCAGTTATAGTTTACAGTGGAAGGTCGATTAGTGCGTGTTCTGTTATATGTTGATAGAACGGTGAGTCGTGTGTGAGAAAACAAGGATATTGCATTTGTAAGGGCATATGTAAAAAATGTATACACCATTAGTAGTTGGAATTTAATTACAGCTGCGGAGCTTTATTCCGATAGGCAAGGCTGACAATTTTTCTTGACCATTAAACACCAGCGTAGCGTTTCCACCATATGCGTCAGGCATAAGTTATGACTCGTTAAAATGCTAAGAATTTAAATCATGTTATAATTAGTCACGAATATTGAGAACAAAAGATACCAGTCGAATAAGCGTACGTATGATCCAATTTATTTAATGGTTCCTTTTCATCTAATCTGAATTGGTCGTCGCCAGGAGGTAAGGAAAAGCACGTTCAAAATTAACTCGAATCGATAGTAAGTATTCGTCATTAGTCATCCAAACTGAATCAATGGTCTAACAGTAATTTCACTATAAGCCTAAGATTGTCATAATATGTATAGTTTTGCAATGACTAAGCAGAAACATATATTGGAGAAGCCAAATGAATGAAAAACTAACAGAAAAGATGATTTATTGGAAAAAGATACGCTCAGAGACAGGACTCGAACCTGCGTTGTTATGCATTCCGTGCATACGCGCTACCATTTCGCCACTCTGAATCTTGTTTTAGTCACTCTAAAACGCCAGTCAGACACAGTAGAATGTACATCGAACATGGTCTACATCCTGACCGTCACCCGATCGATACCCATCGATACATCCAAACATCTTCTCTGTCCATCAAACACTAGTCTTCTCGCTTTATACCTATTTCTCCGATCAAGCATTGAGTAGGAGAGTGTATTTATAATCGCTTGTCACCTTCTTTAATGGTGCCAGTCGCTGGCTAGACATGGGATGTTCTAAATAGAAATACACGTTTATTGTAAATATTAGGCTACAAAGTACAGGGTGTCCCACGAAAAATTTCGAATTTAAAAATAAAAAAACGGATTGATAGATTTTAATGATCATACATTTATTTGAAAGGTTGATTCATGAAATTAATTTAGGAAAAATGTTTGGTTTTAACAGGATGGCGCAACGTGCCACACAGCTAACGAATGAATCGATGTTCTGCGAACAATCTCCGAGAAGCTACGATTAAAGATAAATGTTACGCCAACCATCCAGAAACAATTGGAGACCTCAAGCACGAAATTTAAGTTACTATTGATGACATAAGGCCAGAAACAATTAAAAATGTACTCAAAAATTGGGTGGATCGGATTGGCTACTACCAAGCCAGCCGTGAGGGTCATTCGAACGACATTATTTTTCATAAAAATTTCATGAATCAACCTTTCAAATAAATGTATAATCATTAAAATCTATCAAACCATTCTTTGTTATTACTTATTTAAAGTCGATTTTTTTTGTGGGATACCTTCGACAGCTACGAATTTTGTAGTTTTATCCACCAACTCACGAATATCACGTCGAAAGGGCTGATGGAGTTTGTAAGTAGCTCAAATCTGTAATAGACAATGAATGTAATCGTAAAACTCTTGCGGGATCTAGTAGGTAGTAGATCTTGGACGTAACTCCTTTCTCCGACAGAGTTTGCATCAAGCCCGCTTTTACATTTACTACTATATGTATTCCTGAAGTGGAGGCAGCGGCCCATGGTCCAAAACGGACAAGACGGAAAGGACCAATCGAACAAAAAAAAAGACAGTGAGCTAGGGGCACATAACAAAATTTTGCTCCCGGGCCCATTAATACGTGAACAAAAGTGACTAAAACTAGCTCATGAGGCTCCATTTTTTCTATTCATCAGCTCACCTCATGATTTACGATGCAATCCGTAAAATTATGGTAAAGATGAAACTCATCGTTGATCTAAACAAACACACTCACCTATACAGAGCACCACTGACATCAAATTATGATGATTGGTTCTTAGTTTTGATTTCATAGCATCTAACTATGTTATCCTAGTTTTAAAAAGTGAGTACTGAGTTAGGCATCACCGTCCCGAGCTATACCGGTGAGTATATGCTGCCAACAACCCAGATTTTCGGTTCTGTTTTCGCTGGTACTAAAACGAACACGAGCATTAATGTACGAAAACAAAAGTCGAACAGTAGCGTGATGTATACCATAAACGATTGAATTTCATGTCTCGAGCTTAACACAACTGGATACTGAACCGAATGCGCTTTCCAGTATACGAGAACATGTGTTGAGAATTGGATTGAAATGGTCTATTCAAACGTTGGCCGCCCATGGCAACTCTGGCGGATGGGGAATACAAGCGAGACAGTATAATAAGAATCTGATTCAATGTGTTGATGTACAAACACATCAAATCACAACTCACATATCGTCTCTCAGTGGGTTCTAATATTTGATGTGCACTCAGCGCTCATCTGCTGATTGCTTTACACTACGATGTTGAGAAGATGTTTTCTCTACACAAATGGTTACCCAGTTACTCAACTCGCTCAGTGATGCTTCTGAAACCGATTTGCAGGTGAGCTGAACTCAGTGATGATGAATGCATACATTCGTTATCTGATCGTGTGTATATATTTTTGGATCCTTTGAATGTTTCATTTGATATTGTGTCATATCGTAATCTCAAATCTACAAACTAAGACTTCTACAAAGAGGACTTCGCCTGTTCGTAGAAGTCTTCATCCACTTTGTCCACTTCAAATTGTTTTCAAGATTAATGGAGCGTGCAAGGCTTTCGACCATGGATGGAGATGCATGAAAAATCATGGAGAGATACATTTATTGGATCCATACAACTATTGTTTAGTTAAAGATTTAAATAAATTAATAAAAATAACAATATCCACTATTGTTAGACAAATTATAGCATGTGGATGCCTTGTATGGTGGCAGAAAGGAGAAATTACGACTGAACTGTGGAACTGCTACTGAACTGCTCGCGACAACTCCTACTGCTGCTTTACAAGATATCTTGGACATTAAACATTACTATATGTATTCCTGAAACAAAAAGCATTATCTCACATGTAGTTCTCGTTTCAAAATAATCAATGTGAAATATCCTTTTTGTTTTCCGCCGAAGAACGACCCCAATTAGGTTGAAGTCAAGAGAAAAACACGATATAAACAATCCTTTTCGTGAAGAGTCGTTGTCTTGTTATTTAAAACGACTACTTGATCACAAAGTAATTTGTTCGGATCTCTGTTGGATGGTCGTCCTGGTGCAAGTGTATACTTGTATGTTCACGTGATGGATACTCTATTGCAGTGGTTTCCAACCTTTTTATTTCGAGGGCCTTTTGGAACCTGATTTATTATTTATTTATTGATTTATTTAATCAACAGACAAATTTAAGTCCTAATGATTGTTTCTAAGATTATATAGTTTATTTTACCAGGCTTTAACCCCTTTTCGAACCTGTCCCGTGTTGGCGGTTCAATGCATGGGGCACTGGTCTTACATGCCAGTTGTCGTATGTTCGAGCCATGACTTGGAAGGATTCTTTGTGTCGGTAGGATTGTAGTCAGAGCCGCCGAGAGAAAAAAAACGGGCCCGGGGGATTTCAATACGGTAATACGGGCCCTCTTCGAAAACACTACTTCACTCAATCTTGGAGGATTGAACTAGCAAAAAAAATGCTCCAACCGGAATCACCGGATCGACCTCGGCACTCCTTCGAGTATCATGGTGGCATAACATGAATGGTCGGTGTCGGAAAAACTTCCTTTGCCGGGGAACTCTCCGTCGGTGTAGGCTAGATCCTTCACCGGGGACTAGCCGAGTAGAAGCCACAACATCGAAGTCGAGTCGTCGGGGCGCCAGTGAACCGGAAACCATGCTCCAACCGGAATTCGGGTGTCTCGTCTGGCGAAACACGAGCTAAGCTGTGCTAAGCTCGATGAACTTAGTCGAATGCTATCTGACTATCTGACTATCTGTGAAAATGAAATAATGATTCGGGTTCAATGTGACAATGACACTCAAGCTAGAACACATTGCTACTAACTCTGCAATATAAACAGATGCCGGTTCTTCAAGCCTGAATGAAGCCGAAACATTATCATTAAACATACCAAACCCAGTAGCCTCTTCAATTCGCAACCGTCCGTTAAAAACATTTTCTCAAAGTCAATATGCCTGAACTTATTAGAAAAAAAATTTAAATTTTTATCTAGCGTAGGAGATCCGGGATACTACGCACTTCGGGCTGCATTGATGTGTCGAAAAATAAAGTTGATTCAGGAACAGGTTTTTTAATTGAACTCAAAAATGATTTTGTTGTGCAATAAAGTTGAAGGAAATTTTATTTTGAGCAACTTTGCTGAAAAAGGCACCTCTCTAGCTTTTCATTTGATCGAGTTACACCAATTTTCCCGAGTAAAAGGAGAGTGGCTCCTGGAAAATCATTTTTTTTGTTCTAACTTTTTTGTGAAACGTTATGTGGAAAAGCTGGCTTCGAAAGAGTTGTTGAACTAATTATTGCGCATAATTTTGCCGAACCAAGTTTTTTCATATGAGCTACCAGTGAAAAGTTATGATTGTTTTTTCTTCAAAAAATAGTCAAGTTTCAAATATCAATATTCATTAGATGCCAGAACTTTAAAAATGTTTCCTATGCGTTTTGTGAAAGGTCATAATATAAGTAAAAATTTAAGAGAAAATTGGAAAGGTATTATTTTTTAACTTATTTAAATTAGTCTTGAAAATATCTTCAAAAAACTCAAAAACATTGCATAACTCTTAAACGCCTTAACGTATCAACATAGTTTCTTTAGCAAAATAATAGTACCAAATTAGTTATACAAGTGTTCCATACACTGTCCATTCGAGAAATGAGACACACAAAAACTGCAGCCTAAAATAGATTACGGAACAATTTTAATAAATTTATTACCAAAATAACTACTTCAATTGAGTTTGAGCAACTGAGGATTAGAGATACTGTGTAAACTGGTTGTTCCGAACTAGTTGGTCATGATAAATCTATGAAAAGAAATTGATTTACAAAAAGCTTACGGATTTGATGATTGCTGGTAAGAGTAATAATGACATTTTACAGTATCTCATTAAAGAATTTCCGAATGCTGAAGAAAGTTCAATACTCAAGTAGATCATTTTGATGAGGTCAATTGATCAATAACCGGAAGGCTGACACGGATAGACACATATCTTGAAACATATCTAGGACGTCAACCCTTCCTATGTTATGTGGTTAAAATATACTGTCATGAATCAAACGAACGCGATTGTATGATGCACATATAATTTCAGCTGGAATACGATAATTGAAGCAGTCCAATACAAGTCCGTAAGGTACGCTTTGCGACTTTTACCCTAGAACGATTATATGGAACTTCCGTCATTTGAGGATCGATGTCGTCTCCTAGGCAGTGAACCTATGGAATTGAGAAGGAAAGAGATTGCTTTTAGGTGCTGTTGGTAGACCTACCTCGAGAGATCATTTCGTCAACGTAATTTGTTGCTCCTTGAGAGTCAAAACACGGTATACGGACAGTATGAGCCATTTAGAACCATTTGTCGACAACTCAACGAGTTTGCAGCTTTTTTTATTTATACTTGGTGTCCAAAATATTTTATCTTGGAATACTTGAACTTTCTAAAATATTTCCCCATTTCAAATCAAATTTTCTTTGAAATGGCGATCAATATCGAAAAATCTATCTGGTGAGGATGATGATGAAATTTTGTTGGGAATATTCTGTGAAATTTCCAGAATGTTTCATTGGGTTCTTCGTTCGAGTTGTATTTTTTTCTATCTGAAGAACTACTGAAAACTGCAACCCTTGGAATGGTTTACCTTTACTTGCTCATGGAATAAGGCTTTTTAAGGCTTATATCATTCATATAAAGTGATGAAGTCAAGATAACTTAGTTTAGATACGATTTTTGCATGAAAAATATTTGTTGTCGCGATAAAACTAAAGTCTTATATTTTTCTGCGAAACACAGGCAGCTTCAATGCATCCATCATTTTATTTGCGGAAGCGTTTGAAAAAAGAAGAGAGAAATAAAATTGACACAACAAGGTTTTCAAAGGCTCAAACGCGAAAGGAAATCAAAACCTACGGGCGACCTGTCCTTAGGCCTTACGACAACGGTAAAGTTGCTCTGAACATCTTTCTGTCATAATTACACTGACTTGTTCAACATTCATTACCAACGTTCTTTAGAATTTACAAACAATCCGTTAACTATTGAACCTCGTGTACTGTTCTGTTTTTCACCAGTGAAATAAAGGGAACACATAAATTTAAAAATAACTCGTACGATATTTTTGTCCACCAAATTAAATTATGTATTGCTACTAGATTAAGTACTTTCTATTCAATAATGATTCTAACTAGGCAAGATGGGCCATCATTGGCATTAACCTGTCACGTTAGTGACTCAATAAATAAAAAAAAATATAATCAAGATTTATATCATTCATATCATTATTCATCGTTGATGGTAGCGAAAAAAATCTTGCTTACCATCCCGAAATCACAGGAATTATGAAGAATTAAGCATTTCTCGTACAATTTTCTCGAAATCAGACTAAATTTTTACTTTTTCACTTCCGAAAATAAATTCATTTGACCGATATGAGTCTCACCGAAGTAGTCAGTAATGCTGAATGCTGTGACAGCCAAGTAAAGCGAAGCTTACTTAGTTCTTCTAGTAAATTAGGCTGTCTCTTCATATGTTTTCATGTGCAGGGTAGTTTAATTGGAAAAACAATTTCCCCGGTTAGGAGCTAGCCACGAGTTCGAGTCCCGTCTCTACGGTAACATTTTCGTAGTTTTCATTATATGGCGTCATTTCTGCTTTTCTTGTTAGATGTTGATCAAATATAAAATAAAATCCAGATGCTCATTCAAATCTAACATCCGGTTCCGGAGATACAGAGGGATTATTGTAAAAATGACAATTTCAAGAGCATTTTTTTGTAATGTGATAAGTAGCGAATTCTACAATTTGCAAATCATTTTCGTTTCATAAGAGACGAATTGCACAAAACTCAAATTCAAATAAAAGTCAGATGTTCACAAACCATCAAAAATCTTTTAAGGGGCTAAAAACAATTTCAATTTTTAGGTCATGTTAGTTGATGGTCATACGAGCCGTTTTTGGCTATACTGGTTAATATATTTCGATTCCTGATGTACCGGAAATAATGATCGAAAATCCGAAACGATACTTAGTTTAACATCATAAAGATTCAAACTGATGTTCTTAAGGTGTCATACAAAATTGCTGATTTTTGTCTTTCTCATATAGAAAGGCTATACAATCACTGAGAAAACCGACTTACCCCGGAGAGGTTAAAATTAAAAGTCTTATGGTCCCATACAAAGTTCAGGAATTTCATTTAGATCCGACTTCCGGTTTCAGAGTTAAAGGTCTTATGGACCCATACATAGTTCCGGAATTTCAGCAAGATTCAACTACCGGTTCTGGAATTACAGGGTGATATGAATCAAAAATGTGAAAATAATGTCACTCACTTTTCTCGAAGATGGAATTTCATTTGGATCCGGCTTCCAGTTTAGGAATGGAGTGATATGCACCAAAAAAGTGAAATCAACACCACTCACTTTTTTCGGAGATGGTTCAACCGATTTTCACAAACTTAGATTCAAATGAAAGAACTTATGATCCTATACAAAATCCCTGAATATCATTTGAATTCGATTTCCTTTTCCAGAATTCCAGGATGATATGCATAAAAAATGTGAAAATAGTGTCACTCACTTTTCGCGGAGATGGCTGAACCGATTTTCACAATCTTAGATTCAACTGAAAGGTCTTAAGATGCCTTAAGAATATCTCAATTTTCATTTGGATCAAACTCATTGTTTCGGAAGTAGGGTGCTTAGTGTAAAAATGTTAATTTCAAAAATATTTTTTTCATAAGCTACCTCTTTATATCGGCTATTGAGTTTGTCTAGTTTGCAGACCATGAGAGTTTGTAACAGAATAAACGATTGATAGTCCCATAAATGACTTGCGGAAATTTCTCCAAGTTCGACTACTGTCACATTTTTTTCCAAAATTCAAATCGTCATAGAGAATTGTAAAAAAAATGTAGGTCATATTAGATATCCAGCTTTCGGTTCATGAAGTACCGACAATAGTAATCAAATGTGATAAAAAGGAGCTCACTTCACTTTCTCACTTATGAGTGAATAGGTTTTCACTAACTTAAATTCAAATGTGCTACAGAAATCTTCAAAATTCTTTTATAAACTTTTTTGAGTTGTAGCATTTCGGGGAATTTATGTTGTAATAATATGAGAAAGGCATCATTACACCACTAGCTGGATTAAAAAAAATTTTTCTTTTCGATCCGACTCCCAGTTTTAGAATTATTTACTGGGTAAGTGATTAAAATTCCAAACTGCCTTTTAAATCGAATATGCAGAAAACTTAGAAATTTTATTAAATTGAGCTGAAAACTTTGTAGTTTATATTAACTGGTGGTTGAACAAAACTGAATTTCACTATACCGGTACCCAGTTAACGGAAATAGTTGTAAAAATCAGCTCACTACATTCCCTCATACATGAAAGAGTTGATATCTTAGATTCAAATAAAAAATCTTATGGTCTTAAGCGAATGAAATCTTGAAAACTGGCGATAAAACATTGTTAAGCTTATAGTGTTCTAAAGAATCCTGTGAAATCCCGTGGAAGCAATAAATTAGAATTAAAAAGTGATAACGAATCTTTATAATCACAATTATTTACGCTTCGTCTTCCACTTGTCAGTGCAGAGCTGTTTAAATTGAACTGCTTAGTGCAAACTCAAACCGCTCAATTTGAACCTTTAAGCAGACGTAATTTTAACGCTATTTGCGAAATACTTTTATTTTTCGCCGAAGCACAATGAATTTCCTGACGTTCCGATTTATAATTAAATTATGAACATTTACTATCGAAATTGGAAAAACAACGTTATTATTAGACAATTTATGGTCTCATTTATTCTGGAATTGTGAACTTTATAGCTGAACAACTCAGAAAAAATTATATAATTGTGAAAATTCTGAAAACAATATAACTTGTCATAATTTCTTCTATCAAAATTCAATATTGAAATCCATTTGTTATACGTTATTGTTTTCAGTTTGTACAGTGTTTACTGTGTTTTATGATCTATAATTTTGAACGCTGTGGACTATAAATTTTCTTCATATGTAATTTTGCTAATTGGTTGAGAAGTCTGTTTAAAAAGAAGATCAAGTGCAACATTGGCATACAGCTCTCTGACTCAGACTTTACTTTGCACTACATCCAGTGAATATTATATAAAATTATATCTATTCAATAATTAGTCGCATTAAGTTTGCTTATTGCAAACAGATCAAATTTATAGCGCGGTTTTTTGATTGCTCGAATGGTAGATACGGTTGCTCGAATCATCGTTCAGAATTCTATTTGAGTAGCATTCGTTAAGTTTCACCTTAGCCAAGCAGTAGTGCTTATCGTGAAACAAATTCCAAAAAATCCGACAACACTTACGATCGCGACGTTATACGCGAAAATTGTGGAGAGCAAGAGACTTCAATGCGTCCGGTTCGTTACTTCTATCGTTGGCTTAGGTAAGTTCGCGCGAACTGTTTTTCCATCATTTCAGTTGAGATCCAAACAGTGTCGAGTGAAGACGTGTAACTCAGTCAAACATAACATCCCCTCCTCGTGGTCCGATCGATCTCGTACAGAACGTGGCTGTAGTTGTAGTTCTGTGCCAGACGTTTTCTGACGGTCCAAGACTCAAGCAGGTGGTTTGGAGAGCGCGCGCGCGTGAACAGTTTAAACCACCTTGAGGCGATTTTCTTTCTACACACAAACCAACGCAGACAACCTGCAACGAGAGAAAAATAGTTTGTGCCTTTTTGACTTGTTTGGCAATTGCAATTAGACGTTGCTGGAGCTATAGTAAGTGCTTCTCAAGACAGCTGAGTCTGAGTGATACAATCCTCGGTACATAGGTCGAAAAACGTGTAGTAAAAGTGGGCGACAGCCTAGCTTAGATAAATTGTTGAAGCTAGTGTCCGTTTTGTACATACTATATTGAAAAAAAAAACGACGTGACCTGAAAAAGGTGAATTTTTTAAATTATAAGTTTGCTAGTCCTCTCAATATTAGTTATAAGTGAAGTTCATAGACGAATATCGGCGATCTACAAGCAGATTTATTTTTCAACTCGCCGAAGTAAAAGGAATTTATTTTTTCCCCAACGATAAAGGTAAGTGCTTGTAGGAAGAGTTTCACATAAATTCATTGAATCTCTGAATGTTTTTGCATTACACTTTGAAAAAAAATTTGTTTTTTTAAGACTTTGTATTATCACCTTTATGTTAAGTAATACTGTCACTTAACGATAACAGTAAAAATCATATCACTTATCGCGATGTAACGAAATATTTGTTACCTGTCAACTACCCATTATTACCTGGTCGATCATTACCGAAATTGTTGACTCTTTTATGTTCAACTTTACTGAAGAGATACGAATCCACTTTCATTAGTATTTATAGGTGATTTGGACAGATATCATCTCTGGAAATCACACTATGGAATGTAACTATTTGAGAATGAAAGATTTTTAAGTTTTAGTGCATTGAAGTAAGTAAACCGCAGCTTTACTAAGAAAAAATAATTGCGACAAAAAATATCCTGACTTATTTCGATTGTCCAGTTTCAATGCCCAACTGACGGCTTTAGGATTAGGAATGTATTCTATATAGAGTACCTATGTCAGGTATTCCGAACTATTATTCTTAAGAAAATAACATTGCAAGTTGTCAAAATTTAATGTTTTCACATTATGAACGAGTTTTTTGTCTTTAGTCGCACGAACTTTGAACATAAAAACAAAACACAAGGTCGAACCATTGAATAATAGAACATATTTCCCTACAATCGTATCAGTTTAGATCAGTTGTTTCAGTCTAATATAAGTATATATATGTTATGTATAAGCTGCCGCTTGAGTTATGCTTCAATTCAACCTCTCAAGCATATTTTTTGTTTAGGCGTATAAATTTATAAGCAATGTCTTCTTTTTAAAAAATGCTGTGCAACATAAACTTCACCGCACATGTTGCATATTGGCATTAGATAAAGAAATATAGAAAGAAGCTCATCATCAACAGAAAAAAAGTCCAATACCTAAAGTTTTTCACTGAGCTCTATACTGCTTATGTGCATTGAGTTTAGAACTAATAAGATAATGCATCATACAATATGCACATCATGCGGTTGGCAAATATGACGCTTCGTTGGAAATTCCATCAAGAGCAGTTTCATACATTTTGTTCACACAGCTCATAATACAATCGAGTATCTTCCTCTCCGAAATATATACTCACACGCACGGTAGAAGTAGAGAACTCACATGGTCATTGGTTAACTCGAACCCGTCATTATTAGCATTCCAGATGACTTGAGAAACATCATTAGCGAATTTAAATGCTAGGTTATTGCCTTTTCGCTAGTAACAACTTTTATGAATTAGAGATTGTCTACTCTGTCATGCCGTTTCCTGACATAAGAATTCCTAATACGTCGCACACAGCTGATTCTCTGTCGCTCAGTGATAGTTTCACGAAATGCGAATGGAGAGGTTTTTAGCAAACTGGTTTGGATTTTTTATGAATTTTGGATTATGAGAATTATGTTCACCAGCAAATTTATTTTTTTTTGCTTTGGAAATTCAACCTGCTCTGGAAAAGATAACACTTTAACGTGTTATCTTTAAGGGTTCAATGCGATGTATCATGATGAATAAATATAAGAAAGACAAAAAAAGGTATTTTAATATTCGCTAGGACTGTCGTTCCATTGGCATGATGTTTAATGCAACCAAATTTGTGATTTTTTCATTGTTCTGCTCCAGAAAAGAAAAATACGTTTTAGGAAACAATTAATTCTTTAAATTCAGCCTGCGGAAAATTCACTTGGCTTTCCACAGGTTCATTAAGTCCTGAAGATTTCGCAATACTCTAGAAACGTTTAAGTTATAAATTTGCAGATTTGTTTCGTGTGGCTCTAGATGATTCACGTTCAACTTTTTCTTTCAAATAAAATTCTGTAAACCACGTTACAACATTTCAATATATTATAGCATTTTAATATATTGAGCCAATAAAGAGACCTTTCACTTTTCCACTGCTTCCTTGAAATTACTAAAGCATTAATTGTCATTGGATGGTACATCGCATCATTCTTGGGAAAAAAACAAAATTTCGAAAATCGCGAAGGAAAATTTTCACAAGTGATTTTCAGACAAAAAAAATCATCGATCAGAAAACACACTGAAGAAAATTTCACTGCTAATTTTTTGAATACGCGATTCTCACTGAAACTTATCTCACATGGCAAAAAATCAGTTGTGAATAATTCACTAACGAACATATTCCTCGGTGATATTTAAGAAAAAGTTGCACATTGAATATATCTGATATGACTCAAACAGAAAAGCGGTTATATCTCAAACATTTGCAGAATACATGACGAATAAATTCACCGATGAACAAAATCTGAACCTTTCTGCAAATGTTCTGTGTATGGTGGTTGAAATAAAGAGCTAATTTTTTAGCAATTTTGATGTTCTGTTGATAGTGGTGATGTATTCGACATTAATAATAGTCAAAATTATAGTAAACGTATGAATAAAAATCTAATCACAAAGCATATTATGCAGCTGATTAAAGTTATCATCCCAACTTAGCTTGAATATCATACGCAGAAATAACAGGAGCGCAGGTTATCGCTACGCCAATTCAAACGCGCCATTCAAATGCTCCGTCTGCTGTGTGTTCGAGACATGCAAAAACTTACAAATTCTTGCAAAATAGCGTTTTATTGGGTTTAATCTAAATAGTGCAGGGTAATCACCCAGCTGGATTCAAAAAAAAACTTTCATCACTATAATCACTACTTAACACCACAGTGTTCTGTGGCTCAGTCGATTAACGGACGTTCTTTGCGATTCTCCGTTCATGTCACCGCTCTCGCTAACAGTATTTTTTTCCAATGAATTTCATGTACATGTTGTTGAATGTAAATTTACGTGACCTGTAACGCTCCATTTATGTGCATCTTGTAAGATGTAAAATCATTGGATTCTTTCGAAATGGGCAAATATTGACGTTTCGTGCATTTCTAAGATGAAACAAGAAAACCGCTAAACTTTGAAAAATCGCATAAAAACCTATTTTAATCCACGTAGTGGTTTAATGATGCCTTTCTCATATTACTCATTACATCATAAATATAACCGTGAAAAAACAACTCTTTATTGAATAGAAATAGGAAAATTTGTTTGGACCTAATCTCACAAACTCTATAAATCCTGTTTACCCTGTAGTTCCGGAACCGAAAGTAGTATCCACAACAAATTAAGGAATTCCGTATGAAACTGTAAGACTTTTCTTTTGAACCTATAAGTTTGTGAAAATTGGTTTGGCCATCTCCAAGAAAAGTGAATAGAATCACTATTTCCAGTTCTTCCAAAACCGGATTTATATGAACGGAATAGCCGAAGTTGGTTCGTTTGCTACCAACAAATATGACCTACAGATTGGAACAGTTTTGAACGTAGTTAAACCTATACTTACGATCTCATGCTCTATTTCGATTAAACCAATTAAACGAAATCTAACAAACGAAACGAAGCTGCGTTTCTGTTACTTCTGCATATGTAAGTCAAGCTAAACAGCATGCATCAGCAGCATAAAACATGTAGTAGGATTATTATTATTATTATTATTATTATTATTATTATTATTATTCTTATTATTATTATTAATATTATTATTATTATTATTGACATCACTATACAACGTGTACGAAATAGAACAAAGCACGCCTTGTTCGTTTTGTGTTTTCTTCTTCTTTCGGTGTTGTACATATTGTCACTCTATATGGCGATTTGAAAACTTTGACACTCATCGGCCTGTAACTGCGGAACCGGAAGTCGGATCCGGATGAAATTTCACAGTAGCTTTAAAGACAGTATGAACTTTAAATGAAGTCAAGATTTGTGAAAATCGGTTCAAGCATCGCAGATAAATCGAAGTGAATTTAAATTTAGGAGTTTTTCTTCTCCACTTTCGGTGCTCTCGGAACAGGAAAAGAGGGGACCAGTAGTGCCGAATTAAGTATTCATCCCCACAAACTAACAAGCTCTGCAAACTAGAAGAATTTATCAGACAGTTTTATGGGATTTGTACCTGTTTTTAACCATCGTTCGTGGAAAAATACTAATAAAATTGGTAATTTTCCACTTATCACGCTTTAGTTCCGGAACCGGAAGTCGGATCCAGATAAAATGTTCTACAAATTTTTAGGATATTATAAGACCTTTCATTTGTATCTTAGTTTGCGAAAATCGGTTGAGTCTAAAATAATACCGCTCATAGCCGTTTCATCATCACGACTGATGGTTACGCTGCTGTTTTAGTTGTATAACATAAAAAAAACAATGACGATGTATGCCTAGTCTACTAAGTCGCACTTTTAATTAATATACCCGGCTATTACAAAAATATAATAATTTATATTAAATATTCGAAACGAATATCAGAATAGTAACAATTATACTTCACACTTTGGTGAGAAAAAATTTTGAAAAAGTTGAAATATTGAAAAAAAAACTATCCATACTGAATCGAAAGAGTCGAATGAGGAGCTTCAAAATATACTCGTGTGAACACACAAATTTGTCAACTAAAATTTCTTTACTTCAGCAACCCAGCTATTCTCAAAAAAAAACCGAAGGTTGCGGTAGAGCTGTCCGTTTATCCTTGTTATCTGAGTAGTGATTTTAATTATCTTAGTTTCACTGTTGATCGTCATAAAAAAACCTATATATTAGGTATTTATTGCTGTCCAAGTTGTTGCAGCGAGACGCAGTTGATGTTTCCTTGAAGTAAATTCTATCACGATCTAACATCCATTGTGGAAGCTATCTTGATAAATAAAACATCTATTGCCCAATGAGCTAATGCTGACGTTCTGCGATTTATTTTAATTATTGCTTTAAAATCAAAGCCTTCGTTTTTCCCAGAAACACTGATGTCTCAAACCGAAATGTTATTGAGTCGGTCAATTACTTTCAGGAAGTTGAATTTAAAATTGACCAAGTACTTTGAAACGCTTTCTGCTTATCTATTTCCAAAGCTATTGCCAAATGCTTCGAAAATCGAATCATTTTTTATTACATGCCATTCAGTATGTTTGCTCAAAACTATACGGCATAGGTCGAAAGTTTGGCCAAACCAATGGAAAGTTTGATGTTTTAGTTTGTGTACTGATTGAATCGAGGTGTTATTTGAGAAAAGCTTGTCCGGTGTTGCGTTAAGTATTAAAATATAACTTTTGTTCAGAAATATAATAATACAGTTAACTGTTTTCGTTGCTTCACGAATTATTAATGAGTCCGTGGAGCATTTCAAGGCGTCTAGCAATATGGCTAATCAACCTAGTTTCATAGTAGTATCCCAAAATAGCTGGTTTACTAGCAGATATGTAAATAATAATCCGATCACAGTGATTTTTGCTATAGAATATCTTATTGTATATCTTAGCTCTTTTAGTACAAGAGCGGCAACTGCTAGACTGTTCACAGCCTCACAAAATCTATTCCACGCAACCCATTTAATGCCATTGACTTCAGGAAAACAATCTACTACATTCGACAAAGCCAAAACCACTAACTACTACAAACATAGCAACTCGTTTTAACTCCGTCCTTTTACGTAACGACTTGTCGCTGATCACACTGAAAGACGCTCAGTCGCTTGACATTGACCGCCAAACTTGTGTCGATGGCCCAGAAAAGTCGAAAATCTAATGACATGCGAATCGGTTCCTTTTCAAAAGAAACCAAAACAACAAAATTGAAACCATCTACCGGACGGTCTTGGAGGTTATCGGTGGGATATCAAAAGAGTATCGTAGTTCAAATTGGAACATAGAGGAAATAAAAATCGAAAGTTTTAGTGAATCAATCAACGTTTTGCTGTTATAGCACATAGCAAGGAATGTTATTTTATATCCAACTCAATATTATGACATAAATAAGACCTCACATTAATTGAACACTGGAAATCATAGATCCATAGCACAATAAAATTTTTTGGGTGCTAAACTCTTTCTGAAAAGTTTGGTCAAAATTGCATGTAACTTTTCGCGCTCTCGAAATAGATTTTACATAAAAGCAAAAAGGCGAATGGTTTCGTATAGCTCGTTGCAGTTATCACACTCTGACATTAAAAATCAAGGGTATGCATTATTATTCGAAATTCTTTTTGACATTTGCTCTATAGACACAATATAGAATTGCTAAAATAATCGTCGGACATTGTGTGTGTGTGTGTGTGTGTGTGTGTGTGTGTGTGTGTGTGTGTGTGTGTGTGTGTGTGTGTGTGTGTGTGTGTGTGTGTGTGTGTGTGTGTGTGTGTGTGTGTGTGTGTGTGTGTGTGTATGTGTGTATGTATGTATGTGTGTGTGTATGTGTGTGTGTGTATTCGATTACTTCCTTCGACGCTTTATCAGCTCAATTTTCTCGGAGATTATTGAGTCGATTTCAAAAATCTTAAGCTTATTTGAAAGCTACTATAGGGATCAAGTTCACAGTACAATTGGCAGACACTTCCGGTTTCGGAGATATAATCATATAAATAACGTAAACATGAAGAATTCGACTGTGTGGTCAACGTTCAATTGAAATATGGTTGCACCAGATTACGTTCAAATGGTACATAATATATGGTACATGGAACCATTCTTATGAAGAAACGGGATGCAATTAATTCGAAAACCGACTTTTGAACCGACGCCTGTAAGGATGAGTGCCATATACCATTCGAAAAATTCGTCGAGATAAGAAAATGTATGCCTATATGAGTATGTGTATGTGACAAAATGTGCAGTTGACTTTTCCAAAGCAAAGTCTTGGTATTACATTCCTTTTGTGGAATTTGACCTTCTGACAGACTTTGCAGTCGATTTTTAGTGTACAGAATCATTGCTTGTTTAGTACTACGATCCTAGTTACACACTGGACTTTTTCAGTTAAACCAATTTTCACAAACTAAGCTTCAATTGAAAGATCTTGTAATATCATACCCTGCTACTGAATTTTATCCGAATCCGATTTCCGGTTCCGGAATTACAGAGAGATAATTAGAAAAACATACCCAAATGGGCACCCACTTTGCTGAGATGGAATGGAAAAAAATCAAATTTATATTAGTCAGTAAGTTTTTCTAGTTTATTGAGAAGATTGGCAAATAAATAGTTATTTCGGCTATTCCGGTCTCCGGTTTCTGTTTCCGAAAGTACCGGAAACAATAATTAAATACTTAAAAACTGGAACTGATTTCGATTTTTCAGAGATTATGCAACCGATTCTCATAAACTTAGATTCATATGAAAGATTATTGTTACATTATATCCGTAACCGTCTTCCGGTTCCGGTATTACAGGGTGATGAGAGTTAAATTCTCAAACGTTCAATTAGAATCATGTCACAAAAAGCTATCTTAATCTGACGATTGGTTTCCATGACACTAAACTGTTTTGAGCTTAGTTTGGAAGAATTTTTCGGTTTTCTGCATCGTCGCTCTAAACGACGGTCTTGAATTTTCAATCACGCTTCACCCTGTTGTTTCGGAAACGGGAGTTCTATCCGAACAACATCAATAACAGTTTAGACGACCATAAGACCTATCATCTGAGCCTAAGTTTGTGAGAATCGACTCAACTGTCTCTGAGAAAGTTTAGAGAATTCCATTTACGAATTTTTGAACACCGGAACTGAGATTTGTCATAGCTGAAAACGGTCCATTTGGCCAGAAACTAACATAAACTACAAATTGAAACAGTTTTGAGCTAAATTTGACAGATTTTTTTCCGTTTTTTGCATTGTCGCTCTAAATTACGGATTGCAATTTCATGCACACTTCACCCTGTCATTTCGGAACCCAAAGTCGGATACGAAAAAAATCCTTCATCAACTTATGGGGCTATGATCATTTGAAAAAATCGGTCCAGCCGTTTCTGAGAAATTTGAATGATTTTCGGTTTGGAGTTACAATCACTTTTTTCGGTACATCCGGTCCTTCGGTCCAAAATTAATGTACTTGATCATAAATAAACCAGGCCTGTCCTATTAAAGAATTATACGAATAATTGAAATTTTGATTTTTTAGTGTCATGGAAACTTGCTCTTAAAATTGAAATCTTTACACTTATCAATTTGTAATTCTGGAACCCAGAGTGGCATCCGAATAACATCCTATATGATTTTATGGAATTGCCAGACACTTCATTTGAACCTAAGCGTGTGATAATTGGTCGAGCGGTCTCAGAGAAAATCGAGTGCACTTTTGACTGCACATTTTACCCCGTTACTCCGGAACCAGTAATCGGATCCGGATGAAATTCAATAGCAGGCTATGGGTTTATAGGGCTTTTCATCGGAATCTAAATCAGAGAAACTCGGTTAAGCGGTATCTGAGAAAATTTAGTGCATTTCCTCATATTTTACATCATTATTTTACAAACGTTGAATCCAAGTTTGTGAAAAACGGGACAGCCATCTCCGAGATAATCTAGTGCATATTTTTGTTACACACACATACACACAACCACACAGACGAATGGTATATGACACACAGTTTCAGAGTGATACCTGTCACATTTTAGAGTGTTGCATAGAAAATCAGTCTGGAAAATCATAGTTCAATATTATTTGTTCCAAGCACTCTTTATAATGGATCATAACTGAACTGTGCTGCAAAGACATGCCTAATTACTTCGATTATCGTAAGCAGGAGAATCTGCAGCATAGACAACCGATATTTCTAAAGTATACAAGTATATATGCTGTAGCGTTTACAGCCGATAATTCCTACACACTAAACACACATTAGCACAAATAAAAATTTGTTGGCAGCAGTAGTTAAGGTACCGCTGTGTTGAAACGTTATTTTAATGTTTTTTTTAATCAGCTACCGAGGATTAAACAGCTGAGATCGGTAATTCAGTTTAAGTGTATAGCTTAGCGACGAGTAATAAAACCCAAGAATAACAAACTTTACCAGTCGTATCATTAAAGTAGTCCCACATCAATCCGTCCTTATAAATACTCGTTATAAATTTATGATGGAAAAAGTTTCAGTAAACTCTTTTTTTATGCGGGGGATACGTGCCGCATAAAAAACCGCATAACTTTGAAAATTCGCATAAAAGCCTCATAACAATAACGATCTTAACCCTACCAGTGAGATGATACCTTTATGATCAATCCACATGTACTTTTTACACTGATATTCGTCGGTGTTGTTAGTTTTCAAAGTAATTTCAATTAATCTTAAAATCGTTTCTTTATTAAAATTTTCAAATTCCTTTTACGTTTTTAGAAAATTTCCTCTCTCAAAAATGTGGTTCCGAAGAATGCTAACACACTTAAACTGGATTACCGACCTCAGCTGCTCAAATCTCGATAGGTGATTTTATTGGTAAAATTCACGTTTTATCACTGCGGTACTTTGAGGTACTGCTGTCAACAAATGTTCATTTGTGCTGATATATCAGTAGAATGGAAATATTCGGTAGTTCGGCTGTTGAAAACTCGTCAAAAGAGGCAAGAATTACCGAACGAAATTAAGTGTGAATGCTTAAGTCTGCTAAAAATTACACGTGCCAAAGCATGTTTTTGAAGTACTCAGTTAAGGGGCGGGTAGGGTCTAACATTAAAAAAAAATGGTTTATTTTTTTGCATTAGTAAACATTAAGTAAAACATTTCAAGAATATTCTGTGAAATGCTTGGGGGTTTACTTATCTCATACAGCGAAGAAACGAGAGCTCGGCGCACAGGACCAAGAGTTCGGCTTCGATTGACATAAAAATTTGACAAAACATTCTTGAAATGTTTTATTATGACAAAATACAAATAAAAATACGATTTTTCGAAAGCGTAGGACGCCCAGATTGTTTCCTTCAATTTTATGAACTATAAACTTTAAAACCGGTTTTCTTGAAAGCAGGTTTTGAAAATCCGTGTCCATCGTCATTCGAAAACTACTTCACCATTGTTTTTTTAACTTTGCCTACACTTTCTACATGTAAAATACTAGACCAGATCAGACGTTATCTTTTCGTTTTTTTGTTACTTTGGGGAGGCTTCACAGCTACAGAATAGCCGATTATTTAATGAAAAATCGCATTTTTGAGTTAAACAACCAACAAAATTGAAAAATTTAAACAAAACGTTAAGGTCTAAAAAAGCAGCTACTATAACTATACTGCTTTGTAAGGTAGATGCCTCTAACTTCTCTCGATATGAAGGGAATTGTATGAAATTTATTTTGTAAGTTGAGAATGCGTCCTAAATATGGAACATCATGCAATCGGTGAAAAATATACATTACAACGTTTTGCAGAATTTTTTTAAATGCGTGTTCCATATTTAGGACTCAATGCAATGTAGCTCTAAAAAAATCCCAAAACTAGGGTTATTTTTTCACCCGTAAATACAAAAGTGGGCGTATAAAATTCTGTTCTAACAGCAATTATGGCTTGGTTCGGGGTTGAAACAAAATTTTACATTTTAAACAGACTTTTCCCTAGCTTATGAATACTTTGGAAAAAATTAACACTATTAAAGCAAATAATTTCAAATTTTGCCATTTTTCATTAAATGAATATATTTTTGCCTTTCTCATATAGAAAGGTTATGCAATCACTGTGAAAACCGACTTTTGAACCGAGACCCGGAGGGCCGAGTGTCATATACTCGACTCAGTTCGTCGAATACGCAAAATGTCTGTGTGTGTATGTGTGTGTATGTGTGTGTATGTGCGTATGTGTGTATGTAACGTTTTTTGCACTAACTTTTCTCGGAGATGGCTGAACCGATTTTCACAAACTTAGATTCAAATGAAAGGTCTTGTGGTCCCATACAAAATTCCTGCATATTATTTGGATACGACTTCCGGTTCCGGAATTATGGGGTAAAATGTGCAAAAAGTTGTGAAAATAAGTGCACTAACTTTTCTCAGAGATGGCTAAACCGATTTTCACAAACTTAGATTCAAATGAAAGGTCTTGAGGTCCCATAGAAAATTCCTGAATATTATTTGGATCCGACTTCCGGTTCGGGAGTTAAGGGGTAAAATGTGCAAAAAATGAAAATATGTGTTCCAACTTTTCTCATAGATGGCGCGACCGATTTTCACAAACTTAGGTTCAAATGAAAGGTCCTGTGGTCCCATGCGTTATTTCTGAATTTCATGCGGTTCCGACTTCCGGATCCGGAAATATAGGGTAAACTGTGTTAAAAATTGTATACCATCACTGAAAATGGGTAAAAACCTTAACAAAATTCTAAATCGACCTCAAATCTTTTCCAATTTGATGGTTTTTATCAGTAGACGGTCAAACAAACCGATTTCGGATATTCTTTTGAGAATCGAAAAAAAATTTTTTTTTGCTTTTCTCATATAGAAAGGTTATGCAATCACTGTGAAAACCGACTTTTGAACCGAGGCCCAAAGGGCCGAGTTTCATATACCATTCGACTCAGTTCGTCGAGTACGCAAAATGTTTGTGTGTGTGTATGTGCGTATGTGTGTATGTAACGTTTTTTGCACTAACTTTTCTCGGAGATGGCTGAACCGATTTTCACAAACTTAGATTCAAATGAAAGGTCTTGTGGTCCCATACAAAATTCCTGCATATTATTCGGATCCGACTTCCGGTTCCGGTGTTATGGGGTAAAATGTTCAAAAAAATTAAAATATGTGTTCTAACTTTTCTCATAGATGGCCTCACCGATTTTTACAAACTTAGGTATTCTGAATAACGACGTATTGATTTTTCGATCGAATGTGGTTCGATCGAATGTGGTTCGATCGAATCATAGCTACCTTTGATTTTGCTAGCGTTATGGGGAATACAAATGAAATACGAGGGAATAAACGATACGACGTTATTCAGAATAAGGGTGATAGGGTAAAGTGTGTTAAAAATTTTATACCATCACTGAAAAGAGCGAAAAACCGTAAAAAGTTTTCTAAATCGACCTCAAATCTTTTCCAATTGATAGTTTTTATCAGTAGACGGTCAAACAAATCTATTTCGGTTATTCTTTTAAGAATCGAAGAAAAATAATTTTGAAGATTACCCGGTATTATATATGATAGTATGATGGATATGAGAAAGGCATCATTACACCACAAGGTGGATTAAAACAGGTTTCCTTAACTAATATCCAAGCGACGATTAGTGTAATAATGCGCCAGCAAACGACCACGCGATTAATTAACATCAAAAAGGATTAAAAACGGTTATGTGCCCTATCACAAAATTTGGCTAACCCCTAAATGATCAAAAAGGAACAAATTTCGAAAACCAATGAAACAGAATTATCTATCTATTGATTTGATGACCTTGTATTAGACATCGAATATGAAATTTGACATAAAATCACATTCGACGACCCCTTTTTTTAATTCAAATTTTCATGAAAAAAAAACTGCAAGAAAAAATCGATTAAGTATAGACTTGAGTGTAGTTGAGAACGATTGGAAAGATTATTTTATAGTAGCAAGAACGCAGTGTCGCCGATTATAGTTATCCCATGAGCGTTGAAAAAAAGGGACACTCTCGCAAGCGAGTGATGAATATGACATAATATGTTGAATTACTGCCGTTCGATGGCGTTGTTGTGCTGGAAAATAATTTCACTTTTACCTGACTGGGTCAACCGACATACAATCTCGGGTTAGGGTGGAGAGCAGAAATATTCCTTAAACTCCTACGATAATTATTTTTGGATAAAAGAAACCTGAGTTTAATTCAAATCATTCGAGCATTCATTAAGATTGAATTTTACTTGAACACGCTTGAACAAACCAACATTATCACAGGTAATCTTTATATGTAGCACTTTCTGCTTACCGTCAGGTTGATCTGCCAACATCTTAATGCACAATGTCTGTATGGCAAATATATTACTGATAGAACCTACCTTAACAATTAGCAGAATTGCGAACACTAACATACTTTCTGATTGCAACTAACAGTATCTAATTCAAGGCTGCAGTTTCTCCACACATGACTCTCAATTTCTGTGTCCCACCAGTCAAGTGTGCAGTCAGTCGTCGATCAAAAACCTCATTTGTGCCTTTATAAACTTAGCCATTATATTGCTAACACCCGTTCGTTTTCAATACTGCAACATCATGTTGCATTCTAACCTCTTCTAAGTTATGTGGATTTGAAAAATCATTATTTTATTGGACATAAAGTAACCTTATCATTATCTTTACGTAATTCGTATAAAACTTGTGAGTAATAACTTGAATTATAACACAATCGTAGTTTTATTAGTCACAGTTATTTTGTATCGTAGTAATGAAATTCTGTATTCAATTCTAATTCTCACATCCTTCTCCAACCGCTCTAGATGGACAACAACGATGGAAAAGATCGTATTGGACCAATGTTTCGAAATCGACATGTGCTAATCACCGGAGGTACTGGGTTCATGGGAAAGGCGCTTATAGAAAAGCTTTTGAGGTACGATTTACGGCGTATATCATGGAGGTTGATAGAAAAATACACCTCAATTACCTGTTCGCTTTCAGATGCACAGAAGTAGCCAAAATATATCTACTAGTCCGACCGAAGAAGGGGAAATTCCCGAAACAACGCTTAGAAGAAATGTTTGCTAATCCGGTAAGTAATTTTTTAACACTCATTTGCTGCTTTACCCCTTGAGACAAATTGTTTCTTTAGCTTTCGAAAAAGACACAATTATCGAAAAAATCAATAAAAACCTGAGTTGGAACTTGTGTTCGCTTCGGTGCATTGAACATTTTTTGATTCAAAATATTTTTACTAGAAAATCACATTTCAATGATGTACCTTGGAGTACTAAGTACTTGGAGTTAACTTGTGATGAAGGGCTCAATTATTTAAATTCACAACGGAATGCGAATATCAATCAACATTCATATATTCAAATCGAAGAGAAATACTCAAGTGCAAAACTGGATAGTAATATTACATGTGATAACTATGTATTACATTAATTTATTCAAAAAAATCGCTGTAGAATTGCCCGTGATGTCTCGCTCAAGTTTAACATTTATAAAGTAGGCCACCAACATTATTTTATCTGTCCCGCAATTCTCAGCCCATGACCCGCGAACGCGAAAATTTCCTATGAAGCGAGACAAGGTCAAAAACTCGCCGTAGCATAATGAAATCGTACGTACTTATATTATACACACATCATACCATAATGATCATAACCTAATTTCCGTAGGCAAAACAAGCGTAAATTGCTACAAATTAATAGATATTTCTACTAGATGGTAACAGTACTTTTTTAAATATGCTCTAAAATATTTTTATTATATAACAATAAGCGCAATCTTATATCTATATGCAGTAAAACAGTAAAATTGTGGGATGAACTTGCGCTGATGGGTAATGTGGCCAAGCGCAAATAACGATGAGATGGCCAAGCAACCTTGGCTTGCGTAAGAAGTAAAAAGAAAAAGCAAACTCGATCGATGAATGAAGTAATCGTGTACAGCCACTAACCGATACGATGACGATGCTGATCCGTAGTTAGTAAGAGACCTGAGAGTAATCGTGCATGTAAACATATTTGCATAATTTCAGTAAATAGAATGAAATATTATATTTGTCTCTACTTAGTTCCAGAAAGGTGCTAAAATCATGTTTTATTGAAAAACAGTTGATTCAAGAGACGTTCACCTTCGAGCGGACTGACATCCGGAATACAGAAAGACCCTTTAAGGTCGATGCTGTGTAGAATGTATGAATAATTTTATGAAGAAAATGTTTCGCACATTTTGTCATATGTACTATATTAAAGATCATTAAAAAAATAAGTTTAACAAAAGGAAGAGCGGTCATGTTACATAAACGATCAGCCAAATGCATAGCAAAGCGGAATAGTTTCGATCATCAATAACTGAACCATTTCACAAAGCATGCTCATTGCTATCATACATTCTCTCAGAAATCAGAACCAATTGACTCAAGCGGCCGGTTGGATATTTGGCGATTGGTACCTTGCGACGTCACATAATTTTCGTCATAGGAAGAGAAGCATAAAACGAGCATGCAAGGGAACTTTTTGGCAGAAATACAGCAAAATAAATCATTTTCCATTTCCAAAATGATAATGAGTTGTTTTAAGATTACAAAATGAAACATTTGATAAAATCTCCCATTCCCAGTAGAATTTTTAGATTTTTCATAGCATGTCAATTCTGCATCCCCGGAAGGATGCAACACATTTCATAATATAAGTGAATTCGGCACTCCTTGAACGATGTCCAAAAATCTTCTTAATCCTGTTGAGGTAAATACAAAAAGGATTCATTCACTACTGGAAGAACTATATCTCCATTCCACATCTAGCGAGAAACGATAGCATATTCTTCAATTTTAGCTCACCATACACAGATTCAATTAGTTAACAAGAGTAGTGCAATGGTGCGAACGAATCCTGTGCTTTATTCTTGCTCTTTGAGAGTGGTAAAGGTGAATCTGGCCTAACGATATCGTGCGTTGCTCCACCCGAATAAAAAATATTGTAAAAAACAATACGATTTGCTGTTACAAAACCTGCCACAACTATGCTTTGACCGTTGAAAAATATTTTAATGTATTGTTATACACTATTCAATTAATTGTGAAAATGTTTTTCACAATAGAATGTATAGGTTGTTAACTATCGTAACAATTCAAATCATAAAGTTTTCTCATACATGTTTTTTGGAAAACAATAAAATGTACAGTTTGCATATTGTTCGAAACAGCACGTGTACAAATAAATTCTATTTTAGAATCGTAGAAACAATACATTGAATCGTTGGAAATGAAAACAATCTTGTCAAGATACAATAAAATGTATTGTAACTCATATATCTAATTGTGAATCAATTGTTTATGCTGTACAATCAATGGTTTATTTTTTTACGTGCAGCTTTAGCCAACTCATCAGCCTATTCGTTTCCAGTAATACCATATCAGGCCGAAACCCATACGTAGTGAACAATATTTGAAATACTGAAATCTTCCATTTAAGTCTAACAAAAACGAATTTTTCTTTAACGCTGATTCTCTTCTAAATTCGATTGTGTATCACACAGAATCGCATAGATTTTGTGTTTCGAAGACAATACAGTGAATGAGACGACATTTCACGACAGTAGTCACTAGCACGACCATTTAACAGAGAACAGTCTGTATAACCAACTACGTGTTCATCAAGCTGTCGTTCCAAACGAAGAGGATATCTTACAATAAAACTTTTATAAATCTCATCTGTTCATTTGAACGATTTAATCAAATCTAATCGATGAAGACTTAAAAACCTATGTTAATCCACCTAGTGGTGTAATGATGCCTTTCTCATATTACTAATTACATCATAACCGCGAAATTTGCAAAAAAAAATGTTTATTGAATAGAAATAGGAAAATTTGTTCGGACCTATTCTCACAAACTCTACAAATCCTGTTTAACCTGTAGTTTCGGAACCGATACTCATAACAAATTAAGCAAGTCCCTTTGAAACTGTAAGACTTTTCTTTTGAACCTATAAGTTTGTGAAAATCGATTTGGCCATCTCCAAGAAAAGTGAGTGAGATCCTTTTTTGCAGTTTTCAATTACTATTTCCAATTCTTTAGAACACGGATTCAGATAAACGGAATAGCCCAAGTTGGTTCGTTTGCTACCAACAAATATGACCTACAAATTGGAACAGTTTTGAACGTAGTTAAACCTTTACGCTCTATTTCGATTAAACCAATTAAACGAAATCTAACAAACGAAACGAACCTGCGTTTCTGTTACTTCTTCATATGTAAGTCAATCTAAACAGCATGAATCAGCTTCATGGGATTTGTACCTGTTTTTATCCATCGTTCGTGGAAAAATGCTAATAAAATTGGTAATTTTCCACTTATCACGCTTTAGTTCTACAAATTTTTAGGATATTATAAGACCTTTCATTTCAATCTTAGTTTGCGAAAATCGGTTGAGTTGTTCCAGAGATAATTGAGTGTAAACTTTTTCTCAAATTTGCACATATTAGCATATAACTCCGGAACCAGAAGTCACATTGGAATGAAATTCAATAGCAAGCTATGGGACCATAATACCATTTATTTGAATCTTAGTTTGTGAAAATCGGTTCAGCCATAGCTGAAAAAAGTGAGTGCATATTTTTTTCATTTTTCCTATATCTCCGGAACCGGAAGTCGGATTGAAATTCAATAACAGGCTATGGGACTATGAGACCTTTCATTTGAATCTTTGTTTGTGAAAATCGGTTTAGTGCATATTTTTGTTACATACACACACATACACACACACAGACATTTGCTCAGTTCGTCGAGCTGAGTCGAATGGTATATGACCTTTGACCCTCCGGGCCTCGGTTAAAAAGTCGATTTTCACAGTGATTGCATAGCCTTTCTATATGAGAAAGGCAAAAACAAACAAAACCCCTAGAACATTGTTTGTTTCAAAATAAACTTCTGAGGTTATTCCATGCACATTATTAATCTCAGCATGGCCCACTTATTATTATTATTATTATTATTATTATTATTATTATTATTATTATTATTATTAATATCATTTGTTTTACCCCGGCTTTAACCTTTTGGTCGTTCACAGGGTAGCGTGGCCAACTTCGAGTAATCATATCTCGGAATTGACTTAATATTTTTACATAATATTAGCACTGTAGCAGTCTACAGTTATTATAATTACATAAAATATCAAGATTAGGGAATTCATTGTTTTTTTTTGAACCCCCGTTTACAGGAGAAGGTCCCATTAACAGAACAAGGGCGAAGTTCTAGATATTTTGTTCATTTCTGCCTTATTTAAGCTCATGCAGCAATTCAGTCATCGACAAGGAACTGCACCTTGACTTGGGAGCTTCTAGCTTTGAGGCCTTCTACGATATGGAACAAGAAAACAGATAATCATTTCTTGATTGAAAAAAATTCGCCGGATGCCACGCGGCTTATCTATCTGAGCCACCGAGATTGGTGAACCGTAACGTATTCATTAGCCGAACGGAAACCGTTACCGATACTGCACGGCTATCTAGGCTATTCGCAAAGGAAAACTGGCATTGAAGGTCACTTTTCATGAGTGGCCGAGAAGCCGGTTAAATAAAGTACACGCTACAAAACCGGATAACGGATCCTTCACAACTAAGTGACATGGTTTCAAACGTTAGTAAGACATTTGAGTGTGCTGTTTTCCCGATCGCGTTAAATTTAGAAAAATAATTTTTCATAATCAACTTTTTTACGTTTGACTTTTCGCACAACTTTCACGCCAAATCCACAAGCAGGTTTGAGCGTAAATAAATCTACTGTACCGAGGCATACAGTTGAGTTTCATCTTTACTTCCGATTTCGGAATTACAAGGTAATATGTACAATTTAATGAGAAATGCGCTATCAATTTTCTCGAAAATTTTTTTACCGATTTTCACTAACTAAGATTCAAATAAGCAAAAAAAATTCAACTTCATGGGTATTTAACTAGTACCTGGTAGAAAACATCACCACCTTTGCTCTGTTCGCAACGTGTTTTAAACAATTTCGTATAGCGTGCAGAATTGCCACATTCAAATCTATATTTTTAGGAGAAAATCTTTAAATATACATCGGGGGATCAAAATTCTGTATTGAAAATCTGTATATGAAAATGATAAGAAATTAAAGCACAACGAAATGTAAAAGTCATTAAATCGAATCTGAAAATGACAGCTACTTTTTGTTTAGAGTTAGTGTTCATTGTAATGTAATGTAATATTACTACATACTAAACGAACCGTCTTCGGCTGTACCGGTTCTCAGTTCCCGGTTTCGGAAGTACCAGAAATAGTGGTCAACAATTCTAAAACAAAACTCACTCAATTTTCTTAGAGATGATTTGATCGATTTTCACTAACTTAGGTTCAAATGAGAGGTCCTATATTCTCATAGGTTGCTGTTAAATTTTATCCGGGTTCGACTTCCGGTTCCGGAGCTGTAGGGTAAAGTGTGTTAAAAATTTCAAACCGTCATTTAGTGCGACGATGCAAAATAAAGATAAATTCCTCATAACTTGACATAACTGTTTACAAATTAAAAAGGTTATGTTTATACACAAAAAAAGTTTCTACTTTTATTTAGGTTTGATAAAAATTTTCTTGACAAAACCTTCGTTGTATTTTTGAAAATATAAATAATATAAGAAAGGCATCATTTCACCACTCAATCGATTAAAAAGTGTTTTCTTCTTTGAATTACTATCAACCATTTTATTTTTGGTATCCGTGACCTGTTTAATTATATTATCGATATTTATATTCAATAAAACTGTTTCGGTTTCGTATATTAGTAGAAAGTGCAATAATAACCATTATGGCAAATCTAGTAGCATTTCTAGTAGGAAAATTGGTTTCATTCAGATATATGTTAACATAGCGCTGTGTGTGTTTCATCGGCTGTGCAGCTGATATTTTCATATTTTTAAAAAGGTCAATCCAGATTATTCTCACAGTACAATTTTAAATGTAAAACGAAAGGAAACGAAGACGACCCAATCATTTTTAAAAGCTCTTCTGATTCTAAAAATATCGTGTGTTGTCCCACAGTTGGCACTACGCCCTTTTGAGAAGAGTTCTGACATTTGAAACCTGAGAGTGTAATAATGCAGTATTTTGTTTTGATTGCAATCGCAATTGCTAATCAATAGGGTGAACATAGAACCAACGATAGGATGAATAAAAATCCATTGAGATGAAATTGGGAACAGAGTTGTGAACATATCATAAATGTTTTCCGCTGCTTTTTGAATATAAGTTTAATTTCCAAGAAATGTGATTCGATTCTCAATATGGAGTAAGGCGAATTAAGCAGATATGAGGAAAAATCATTCTGATGTTAGTGGCTACATCAAGTTTTTGAGATAACATCTTTACAAACGAGATAACTATTGGGGCATGACCACTACCATAATTGTATTCACGTAAATAATATTCAGCACGCTGGATAGTAGCCATGCGATAATTGAGTTTGAAATTTCCTTAGAGCTTCGATCAAAATACTGCAATGATGCTTGGAAAAATGCAGTAGACATTTTTTACATTTTCAGATTCAAATCTCGTAAAAATGCATTTGTCTGAGCGCAAATTTGTATGCTTCGCCAGTAGCTGGCATGTTTGGATGCAGCCTAAGAACGAATATTGTGATTTATCCAACTAGTTGACAGTGTTAAAGTTGGTTCAGGTCCAACGAAATCATTCGTTGCACCAGCTCTAGCCAACTCATCAGCCCATTCTTTTGCAGTAATACGAGAATGGCCGGGTACCCATAAAAAGTAAACAGAATTTGAAATGCTAAAATCTACGATTTGAGTCCGACATGCGATCACTAGATTCGAACGTGAATAATTCGAACTGAGTGCCTTTAAAACTGCCTAACTGTCGAAACAAAAATAATTTATCACAGATTCTCCACTGAAGTGCCGATTGTACCACAAACCGACTCGAGTAGATTTCTGCTTAGAACACAGTACAGTATCCATCCAGTGAATGAGACTGATCTAGTATCATTTCACGACAGTAGACTCCAACACCAGCACGACCGTGCAACGAAGAGTGCAAGTTGTCGTTCCAAATAATCACTCCTCCTCACGAAGAGAATATATCATACTGAACGTCTGGAAAGGAAAACTGCATGTGAGAGTTATGTCACTCGAAGCAAGAAAATACTCGTTCCAAGTTAATTATGTTACACAAAAATTCATCATTTTCGTGTAACGATAAAAGAAAGTAATTCTACGCATAATGGAATACTGCAAAACCATAATTACCAAGGGGAAGACGCTTAGAACAATGTGCCAATCACACATTAACACAATGCGTTGGTGCATTTATCAATATTGGCACTTTCGTTTTCATACAGTGGCACAGTTGCGGCACACAAAGGGCACAGTTTTGACAAGTAGCTGTTTCATGGAGCACAGCGTGGCACACTTATACTCACAGTATATCACGGATGTTTTTAGAGGCACAATATAGTTTGTGTTAAGCGACTCTCCCCTTGATATTTACTGTATATATATTAAGCTAGTTATTATTTCTGTCGCTTGTACACATCTTGCTCGGATGACATAAATTTCTATGCTTTTTTCTGACTTAGATTAAAAATTTTTAATCAATATAAAAACCTCGTTTCATCATGTAAGAAAATGTGGACTTTTGAGAAATTCCGCCCTCCCTCTAGTGAGTCTTCGTTGCTTATGAATGTTTCTATGTAATACTATACACACTGGAAAAAAACATCTTTTAATCCACCTAGTGGTGTAATGATCCCTCTCTCATATTACTTATATTTTCAAAAATATCACTAAAAGATTCGGTGAAGAAATTTCAATCTTCAATCTTGAATAAAAAAAAGAAACTTTCTTTGGGTATAAACTAACATAACCTTTTCAATTTGTAAACAGTGATGTCTAATTTCCAAGAATTTTTCTTTATTTTGCATCGGCGCACTAAATGATTGAACACACTTTAGCTCTAGAACCAGAAGTCGAACTTGGATGAAATTGAACAGTAATCTATGAGACTATAGGAACTTTTATTTGAGCCTGTTTGTGGAAATCGCTCAAATCATCTCTGAAAAAATTGAGTGAGTCTCGTTTTAGACTTTTTGACCACTATTTTCGGTACTTCTGGAACCGGGAAATTGGAACCAGTATAGCCGAAATCGGTTCGTTTAGTAAGTTGCTAACATAGCCTACAAATTGAATCAGTTTTAAGCCAAATCTAGAAGAATTTTACCTATTTTTGCATCGTGGCTCTAAATGACGGTGTGCAATTTTAAACACATTTTACCCTATGAAAGAATGATGGGATTCAGTAGCAACCTATGATACTATGAGATTTTTTATTTTATGAGTGACATTATTTGACAAATACTCACACACATACACGCACAGAAACATTTTCACTAGTCAATTTTTCCAGTGATTGCATAAACTTTCTATGTGAGAAAGGCATTATATTTTTTCACCTAAAAAATATGAAATTAAATGGTGCAATCCTGCATGCTATACAAAATTGAACAAAGCACGTTGCGAACGGAGCAAAGCCGCACGTACCGTCGCGTACTAGATTTGCATCGTCATTTGAATGACAATTTGCATGCCCCATAACTTCGGAACCGGAAGTCGGATCTAGATGAAATTGCATAGTGTATTTAACAGTGACAATGAGAGCTTTAATTTGAATTCTTATTCGTGAAACTCGGCTCAACCGTTGCTGAGAAGTCGAAGTCAGTTCCATTTTTGAAGCTTTTCTTCACTATTATCGGTGGTTTCGGAAGCGGAAACCGGGGACTAGTAGTCCCAAAGTAGTTTTATATATTCACTAACTAACAAGATCTGTCAACTAGATCAATTTAGCAGTAAGGTTTATAAAAATGTGCACCTCGTTCGCCATTGCTTGTAAAAAAATACCCATAGAATTGAAAATTTTCACTAATCGCGCTGTAATACCGGAACCGGAAGTCGGATCTCTATCAACATTTCGGAGGTTTTTTAAAGAATTTTAAGACCTTTTATTTGCTTCTTATTTTGTGAAAATCGGTTAGGAAATTTCCGAGAAAATTAAGTGCGCATTTTTCAATTAATTCCGGAACCGGAAGTGGGATTCAAATGAAATGCAAGAAAATTGTATGAGGTCATAAGACCTTTCATTTGAATCTAGGTTTGTGAAAATCGGCTCAGCCATCTCTGAGAAACGTGTGTGACTATTTTTTCATTTTTTTGGTGCATCACCCTGTAATTCCGGAACCGAAAAAATGACTAGCTTTTACAGTTTGCTCACCACATGATTTATACATTCTGATACATTTTTAGGTGTCAAAAAGTGTAAGACTGGTTTTATTTGTCACAAATTTGAGTCTTTTTCGTAAAATCTCGTCTAAATTTACGAATTACTTTGCAATGAGTTGCGTTATATGTGGATTTGAATCACTTGCAAATTTTATTTATTTATCTGTGTACATTTAACATAATTGAGTCAAATATACAAGACATAAAATAGTTGCAAATAAAATTAAAAACATAAATAATATTTTCTGTATAACGTCCATTGAACAATGTTTTGCTAACTCTTTTCATTTTATCAGAGCGAGGAGGATGTTTTGAAGTTTTGATGAAGTATTTGTGAAAACATCTCCATTTCTGATCGAAACAATTTTATTTTAGTATGTGGTAGCTTCAATCCAAACATACGCATTTTGTAATTGGGTTGATTTGCATTCTCATAATTATGAGGTAATTCTACGAAGCACATAACAAGTATTATAGTTGCTTCATATTATGTCCGGTGTCTGAATGAAGTGGACGTGTACAAAAGTGGGTCACACACATATCGAATCGACAAACTTAAACACTATGTTCTAAGCCTGTTACCAGCTGCAGAGAGACTTGTTTTCATTCGCACACTTGCTTGTCGGTGTAATAACGGCGGCGCTGTAATAACTACAACGTTCGTGATCAAGTTCTCTATCATAAAAGTAGTCGGTCAGACTATCCTATCAGAAGACAATTAAAAATAATTACTCAAATCGATTAGGCACAACGTTAGTTTGCTTTCTGTGTCGCTTGTATGAAAACAAAATTTCTCAAACAACCAGTCGTAATCATAATTAGCACAATTACCGAGTGCTACCGTTCACATAACTAATACTATTACTTGGTTGAGTGTCGCATGCTGTTGCACCGAATTTAACAATGAATCGATACTTATAGGAATCTTTTTATTCTAGTTATTTGAAAAAGTGATAGAACTTCGAGGTCTCAACACACTGATTGATCACTGTGTTGTGATTGGAGGTGATGTAATGGAACCAGGCCTCGGTATCTTAGAGAAGGACAAACAGACGATCATCGAAAACGTGTCGATCATCTTTCACTGTGCCGCCACAATTCGATTTGACGAAGCGCTAAAAAAAGCAGTTATCCTCAACACTCGGGGAACTAAACTGATGGTTGAACTGGCAAAGCAGTGTAAAAAGTTGGATGTAAGAAAACTGATTTTCTTTACCATTTGTATATATGAGGTTCATTGGTTACCAGTATAATCAGCATTTTATTTATTTTAGATGTTTGGTTATATATCAACGTCATACTGCCATCTGAACGAAAAGTTGTTGCTTGAAAAGCCGTACCCTCCACCGGCAGATCCACACAAAGTAATCAAAGCCATTGAATGGCTGGAGGAGGATGTCGTCGAAGGAATGACCAGAAAGTAAGTTTAATATTTGAAAATATTGTATTGAATGTAAAATTCGATGGCTGCATACTACCTGTTAGTTTCTTCAATCAGGCCGCAGTGGCACAAATTTTTACAATAGCTATCAGTCTAGCAAGCATTGCCAAACAAAAACTGTTTGATGTCACACTTGAGCCTTTTGTTCACCATTCGACATCGATTCCTCAAACCCATGTCAAATAAAAATCTTTGCCTTCAATATCAGATCAACATATTTTAGCAATTTACTCAATCACAATTCATAATTCACTTTATTTTATGCGTGAATGTTGCCAATTGGCAAGAAACCGATTTTATAGGACTATGAAGTAGATCCACTTTTTGGAAGCACGATTTATTTATTTTATGATTATGATTTCTCATAAAAAATAAAAATTCATGCATTTAAGCTTAGTAAAATACAACTAAAGTCATTTGAGTAGTCTTGAACGAGCTCCGATATTTTGTAGTTCGAATAAAAACATAGGTGTATGAAATGCTTTGCTAAAACTAGTATAGAGAGCTCCTTTATGGTTGCCCTTACTCATTACAATCAGTGAACAATTGACGAGTTCGAGCAAATTTGTAATCGTTGAGCAACTCTTAAAGAAGCCATATTGCATATAAGGGATTCAGTTTTTAACTTGAGGAAACATTTTTTCATTGATTGTCGCTTTAAAACGTTAGGTTAGGTACTACATAGGTATAATTGCAATTTATAGATAAATTCAAACATCTGATTTAAGGAATATATAGAGCGAAAAGAAGATGAAGAAACTGTAAAGGAAATTCTGAAAGGATCACGGCCGAAGAATAACGCGGAAGATTCGGATAGTTTGAGTACGAAATCCGAAAAACGTGGAATTCCGCCATTATCTTCTTCTTTGCAAGATAAATTCAAAGCCATGGAAGTGGAGAAAAAGCGTGTGGAAGTGGAAATGGACGCGGAATATTTATTCAAGGTAAACTGAATTAAGAAAATTAATGCCAGAAAAAAAATTCGTTTAGAACGCGACCTGCAAGAAAGCGAGCTTTAGTATGATCGAGAGCTTCGTAAGAAGGAAATTAAAAAAATAGAAGTCTCAGCATCGTAGAGAACTGCAAGAAAATAAGCATCATGTATGCCACTTGAAGAAGATACAAGATCTTTATGTAGCAGAAATGTCCTTTGTAAAAGAGCAATTAAGAATGGTAAAATTGGAGAACAGTGGAAAAAAGTAGAAATCATTGATCGATCCAGGACAACAAGTCGCAAAAATGGAAAGGTACGCCCTATCTTAATCCGGCGCTTAACAGTAGCAATCTAATGGTTGAAAATGAGATGTCAGATGAAAATACTAATGAAATTGATGATGAAAATAACCAGTCAGACGTAGAAAATCTGGTCAGACTACAGGATTGTTTGAAAGGGTCATCATTGGAGTCTGTTCGTGGTCAACATCGTTTTCCAAAATCGATTCCCCGAGTAATAGGAAAACTCCGTCAGCTCTACGGACATCCGGAACAGTTACTGCAAAGTCACTTAGAGAAAGTGCGAAAGCTTTAACCGCCAAGATCATACCGTTCAGAAAAACAGTCGAGCAGTGAGAAAAGCGACAATGGATTCACTATAAAACGAAGAGAAACAAAGTAACACTTCGAACGTACGCTAAGTTCCTTTCGAGGATTGTGACAGATGTTTGTGAAGTAAGTGTCATTTACGAATACTAACCGGATGCAATAAATGCACTCTGACAAGTGGAAAAACAAGACCAAAAGAGAAAACTGCGCTCTACAGCCATAGGAAGTGGAGAGCTATAATTCCAAAGGGCCTGATCGAAAACAGTAAAAGCCGTGTAGGGTATGTCAGCGTACGGATCACCGCTTGCGATTTTGCCAAGACTTTCAGAACTTGCATTTCGCGTACCACCAATTCCTGAAGACAAGCTAACTAATATTGTTCAAAAAAGATAAATAATTGTGTAGTTAGCGTGTACTAGGAGTGATCTGGGATCCAACTCAAGACATGTTTGCGTTTACTATATAGCATCGTGAAGAAGTTCGAGCATATCTGTATGATGGCAAGCCCCCAACAAAACGTATCATTCTGAGTTTAGGGGGGGCGGCTTTTCGATCCACTGGGTTTGTTATCTCCCTTTACGTCCCATGGTAAAATAATCGTTCGGTATTTATGGCGAAACGGAGTGAGTGGGACCAGTTGATTGACGACTCCTGTTGGACTAAATGGAAGCAATGGAGGGAATTACTTCCTGAAGTGGATGTTACATTGGTGAAGCTGTATCGTCGTCCACTGATTCGTTGGAACTGCACATCTTTACGGATGCAAGTGAACACGCTTACGACTGTGTCGCATATCTTCGTGCGTCTAAAAATAGCCCAGTACACTGTAGTTTAGTCTTGTTGCGAGAGAAGATAGCTCCTCTGAAGAGATAGTCTATCCCTACACAATTGATGGCCACAGTCCTCGGCGCCCGAATGAGTCAAACGATTCTGGCTTCACATACTTCACAAATCTCTTAAACTGTACTATAGACCGATTCACGAACGGTTCTACTAAGGTTGTATTCGAGCACGTACATATATAATCAATCGGATGATCATTGGCCGTCAAAGGAAAACATCCTTGAGACGGACAAAGAATCAAGGGGGATAGTGCTATTCCATGCTGTCGTGGAGGATGAAAGTTTTTCTCATCGAACTAAACTGTTCCGAGTGATGGCAACAGTATTGCGTTTTATTGCTAACTGTCGGCGCAAGACAACTGGACAGTCGATAGTTGCTTCGAAAGCTACGGAAAATCAATAACAATTTATTAAAAAGGAATACACTAACGTCCAGAGACCCCTACAGCAGGATGAAATGTACAAAGCCAAAACTGTTTTGTGGAAGCAAGCGCAGTTTGATTGTTTTCCTAATGAGATGAGTACGATGACAGAAAATCTTCAACGGAAACAGCAACTGAAGAAAAGTGAACGATCTAGTAATTTATACAAGTTATCGCCGGTGATGGATGTGGAAGGGGCACTTAGAGTTCGAGGTAGGCTAGAGAAGAATGATGCAAATCCGTTCGAAAAAGGATATCCGATCTTTCTATCTAGGAAGTATGTAATTACAAGAAAATTGATCATGCATTTGCACCGTGAAACCGTCTTCAACGAGTTGCAGCAGAAATTTTGGATACCGAAAGTTCGAACCGCTACTAAGCAAGGTAGGAAAGAATGCGTTTGGTGTAAGGTTACTCGGTGTGTGCCTTGCGTACCAATGATGGCATCGTTACCAGTTCAACGAGTTACGTTTCATTTAGTGCAGTCGGCGTTGACTATCTGAGTCCGGTTGAGGTCTCGGTAGGACGGTGGAAGGAGAAGAGATGGATCGCAGTGTTCACGTGTCACACTTTGACAACGCAATCTTGTTCGATGGCCATCCTTAGATTCGTGTGTAAACGAAGAGCTCTAGATAAAATATTTTCGGATTATTCTTTAGAACTGATGAAAAAATCCGTCAAGTAATCGTAAAGATTGCGGATGGAAAAATGCATCGACGACCATTGGAAAATTGGCGGTGTTCTAGGTTCAGGATGGTAAATCTGACACTTTCGGCAAAACTACGAGATGTTACGTGCTGGAGTTTGTGTTACTAACAAACTTATGTTTAGGATAATACAGAATTTCTTAAATAGGAATGGGAGGGTTTTACTTAGATGAGGTGTTCTCTGCTTTGGTGCTTACAAATATTAAGTCTGATATTCTTTACAATTGTTAGATATGGAAAGGGACAATTACGATTAAAAATGATGTAGTTGAAGATTATTGTTTTATTTACAACTTTGTGTATTTTCGCCTGAAGTTTAAACACTGTTGTCAGTATTAGAATATTTCAATATCAAAATTGTTATGGCGTCTTTCACATTTTTCCGCTGAAAATATATAACCCAATATTCATACATCGAAAAAAATACGAACGACAACAGTACATAAGCATACTCATACATTTAGCGGAATTTCTATCTCTACTGTATTTAATTCAATGATCTAAACAGAGTTTATATTCATATCTCGCAGAATTTTGGGAGAATGTCCCAACACATATGCGTACACCAAAGGACTTGCAGAAGGTCTAGTAGTAGAATCGATGAAGGATATTCCAGCGGTAATCTTCCGCCCCTCAATCGTAGTACCGACCTGGCGAGAGCCTATATCGGGTTGGACCGATAACATCAACGGACCCGTTGGAATGCTGATCGGTGCTGGAAAAGGTGTCATTCGTTCTATGTACTGCAACTCCGATGGCTATGGGGACTATTTGCCCGTTGATTTTGGCGTGAGCGCCATTTTAGTAAGCACATGGAATTACATTGGACAAAAGTAAGTGTTTGCATCTTAGTGAAGATGTGCAAAATGACAATCTAATCCCAATTATTCGAATTATTGTCCATTATGTTTCAAATTTGCACAGAGATTACTCGCGTAATATTTATAATTTAGTAAGCTCTGCGGAAATGAAAGTATCATGGGAAGGTGTCATCGACCTTGGCAAATCCATTACAGCTAAAAAGGTGCCACTGAATGGTGTTTTCTGGTATCCAGGTGGAACAATGAAAAAATATCGTTGGCAGCATAACCTTTCCGCCCTCTTCTACCACTGGATTCCGGCGGTGCTAATCGACTGTCTGCTTTACGTTCTCGGATATAAGCCAGTGTAAGTTGAATTTGCCAGTGGGATGATGCCAGGTCCTGTGGGTAAATAAACATAGTTGAATGCCTTCCCATTAACAATTGTTTTAGACTTTGCCGAGTGCATCGACGGATCGCCAAGGGCTTTGAAGTTTTTGAATACTATGCGAACAACCAGTGGGACTTTGATAATGCTAATATAAATTATCTGAGAGAGCAAATTAACGAAGAGGAAAAGGTCAAATTCAAAATTGACGCTGGAGGTATGAAATCGAAAAACTTGTTCATTCCCAGTAATTTGCATATTTATCTGTTCTATTCTATTTACGTCTTCACAGGTGTTGTTATCGAAGAATATTTTGAAAACTGCATCTGGGGTGCAAGGCGATACATTCTTAACGAAACAGATGATACATTACCAGCCGCCCGACGGCACATGAAGATGTAAGCATGACGGTGTTCTCAAAATTGTATGCAGTTTTTATTGTTATTTTTATTATTGTAGCATGTGGTTTGTGGATAAAATCTGCAAAGCCATAATTGCAGGAGCTTTCTTTTACTATGTCGGGACATGGATGCTCAAAAAAGTGTTCTCTAGTGCTTTCTGATGACACCAAATGAAACGAACCATTTCCATAGAATAAGTATTTTTTCCCGTTCATACTAGGTATTTCATAACTTGGCGTTTAATTGCAAGCAATCAATATTGTCAATAGATGTTCATATTTGTACCCGTAAAACCTGCTACCCCTTTTGGTACAAGTTTTAGAAATGATCAAAATCAATCGTTTGAATATAATTGTGCACGCATATTGATTAGCATATCATTAATCATCTGATGAATATTTTATTATCACGGATATCACATGTCCCGATAGTCCCATTCAATGAAGTTTTCTCTCGTTAATTTTTTATCTCAGTCTCTTCAAGATATACGAACAATGAGGGCGAAAGTTGGAAACATATCGTCGCAAGATTCTAGCGAAATTTACATCGCGTTCCAGCCACTTTATTATATGGCCAAAGTAGCTGGTCTCTGGCCTCAAACTTTAAAGCGGACATCACCTGGGTTTTCACTGCCCAGCATTACATACCAAATAGCTCTTTATTGTGTCATTGGAATTTGTCTCTTCGTTAATAGTGATGTTGTTCTTTGGACCAAGTATATGAGCCAGATGAACTCTAACATTTTACAGGATGGTCTTCAGATCCATGTGATTAGCGGTCTCATAATGGGTAAGTGAAGCTATAAAAAACGGAAATACACGTTCGATATCAGATTTAGAGTATGTATTTTTTTTGTTCTGTAAAAGAGCAGGCGTTTGAAATTAAAGTCTAACGATGATCATTTTGTTTCGAAACATCATTTCCTCCGTGCTTGTGCAGGAGTTTATTAAGAAAGTCATGTCTGCATCGTGTAGAAGTTTCCAACTCGCCCGTATGATTTCCTTTGGATTCGAGCCCTATCACTCATCTCACGGTTTCGTTTCTGAGTGTTTTGAAGTCAAAACGTTTTAAACCTTCATCATCTATATATGTATATTCATGACTACTCAATCAGCGTTAAACAGTTTTTTAGTAATTTTGACCTAGAAAAAGTATTCAACTATTTACAAAACATCTTGATCAATTTTAGTTCCCCTTCTGCACAATTATCGTTTATTTTTACAAAAAACTGACACGACAAGTGTAATGCACGGAGAACCTTTCGATCATAAAATTGCGATATCGCAGTTTTTGATTTTTGCGATAGTTTATTTAACTAATTTTTTTTATTCAACCAATATGGTTTCTTATTTGCATATATTCAAGTAGTTGAAAAATATGTTGTTTTGAATGCTGTCAAATGCCGAGGACAGTTGAAAGCAAAACAATAATCGCAATGCAAAATCAACAACTTTTTTAGTTGAAATCTGTTCGCGTCGCTTCAAAATGTCAATGAAAACAACATCCATGGTTAAAGCGTTTGGTGAAATTGTGTTCATTCGATTTGAGAAATTTATGATAACAAGTGTTTATTTACCAGCGGTGTTGTGATAAAAATTTGGTGACAAATTAGAAAATGTTAATGAATGATCATCTCGTAATCTTTCAGGTATGCGCAAAAATTTTATGCTTCAAATTCGATCATTGATTTACTTCCAGCAGACTGTTTTACTTCCAGCTGTTTGATACCGATGATGATGTTTATGCATTAGCAATAAAACGCTTTTTGACATGAATTTAATTTATAAAAGTAACAGGAGCAAAGGGTTTCAAACACACAGAACGCGCTGCGTTTGAATGGCGCGTTTGAATTGCCGTCGAAAAATTCCAAATCCCAATTATCAGTGCAAAACTTTAGTTCAACCATTTGAAGGCATCATCTTTCAATACTGATTTTAGGTAAATTTAATAATTTCGCTAATTTACTCGCCCCTTCGGACACTTTTGCTGATTGAAAACGTTTTTCTACATCAATCATTTCCGATCGAATCTGAAGTATTTTTTTAGAATTTAGATCTTTACTGATCTCGACTTGACATGATCATGATCATACAAAAATCAAAATCACTTAGAGATCAGATCAGTTCTGATTTCGTAATGGTAATTTATTCCTTGGTTAAGATCACTTGAAATCAGCAGTGATCGGTGGTTTTCCCAGCCCTAATGTCAATATAAAATACTGTTTATATTTTAACAACGATATTTATTTCACGAATCTCAACATACCGAACTTATTTCAAATAAATCATGACGTGTATCAGTAAGTATATTTTTATTATTTTCGCCAATCAATAACATTGTTCGAGTTGATTCAACTATTTGCAATGTCTAAAACAAATAAACGCGAGCCTGCCTCCTCAGATTGCCAGAACCTTCAACGGTGTTTCTATGGGATTCGATTTCCATTTTTCCCGTAGCCGAATAAGAGAAATTTGTTTAAAGATTTTTAGAAACAATCATTAAGACTTAAGTTTGTCTGTTGATTAAATAAATAAATAAATAAATAAATAAATAAATGAATAAATAAATAAATAATGATGGTCCCGCCTCATACTCCACTCTTCTTCCTAAGAAGAACGACTGTGAACAAAAAAACATTCAAAAATTTCCGGTTTACTACACAGGATTGTTCAAGAAAATTTCCAACCCGGGAAGATCTTTGAACAAATCAAGAATCAAACGCGATATCTTTATCAGTATCAGACAGTAATTCACCAGGCCCTTCCCGCCGGATCATTTCATCGTTACAGGCATCAGCTACGATGGAGTAACGAGACTGTGGTGAGCTGAGCCTAAGCCCGATTCCATCAACCAATATAATCCCATCAACCAATTTAATCAATATAATCAATAAATCATTAATCAAATCCTACGAAGTCCAGAGTCAAACACAGAATGCTAAATCTCTCAGGCAATAAGAGAACATATCCAGTTCCAGTCATATTCAATTTCCAGATTGCCTCTACCTGCTTTACGCGCGCGTGGATCAACTCTTTCGTTTCAATCTCGAACAACTGAGTTCCTATACCGGTTACAATGAGAGATGATAATGAGGGTCTAACCAAAGGCGCTTATCTACTCTGTTGTGAAGCTTTACCATCCGGTGTATTTTGTCGACCCGCATCGGTCCGATCATCTGTGCGATAATAGGATCGGTTGCGCACGATATCTGCCAGATCGTAGCGCTTCTATCGGGTCGTCATCGGACAATTCTGCACCATTTGTATCAACCACGTCAGCCTGAAAAAGCTTTACGCTTTCATTGTGTATCGTTAGAGCAAACAAGCGAAGAGATACTAAACAAGGTATTTTCGTAAGCTTTTGAACAAACAAAACAAAAACAAAAGAATGAAGAGATACCAAAGCAAGGAGCTCGACGGATGCCCAATACTGAGGGGATGGGTAGATCGGGGACGGTTATTCCCAACCCCGAACAAAAGGCTAATTAAGGTTAAAATCTCTATAATCTAAACAAAAGAAAAAGCCCGATGCTCTTCAGCACATGAACGGGGCGACGTCGGCCCGATAATGCTTTCTTTTAGTATCTCTTCGATGTTTCGCGCTAAAAACTCACAATGTGAACGATAAATTGTGATCGGACAGATGCTGCACGACAAAATCCACCAGAAGACAAGCTGAAACTTAGAGCTGTGCGCCGATCCAAATCTAGGCCATTTTTATCAGTGGCGAATCGACGTGACGCCATTTGCATGAATGATCGAAGACTACGACAGCGCCATTCGGATTGGTTTATTATTACTTACTGTTGTATTTTTCAAGAAAACGTATCGGCCTTTAATGTAACCCTTTTCCAAGGAAAATAAAGTCCATCGTCTATGTCTGACGCTTAATGTCTGCTTAATCAATATTGGAACAAACAAAATGAACGTAGCATCAGAAATCGATTTTTGACAATAAAAGATGGACCTAATATTCAATGAAAAGGCTTACCTCAAGGACGAACATAAAAAAGAACCAATTCATTCTCTTTTTCATTCAATGCTACGATCCTCAGAGTCTAAGAATCCTTGCCTTTCAGAAATTGAATATACAACAACCACTTGCTTAAACCCGATTCTCGAGTTTCGCATAACGAAATTTAAAAGTTTGTTCAGTCAATAAAACACTTTTTTCAGAGATTCGTAAAAATAATATTTTGATATTTCAGCAAAGCATGATTTGTTCCCGGAGAAAATCGGCGAGACACTTGTCATCTAATGTCATTCGTCGATTTAGTATCGCATCACGTCGCCATTTCTCGACAGATTGTTTGAATGAAAAATATTTCGACATTTCGCGAAACAATAGGCAAAGAAGGTTATATGACCTGTCGAATAATTATAATTTAAAAATTGAGTATCTACTTTCCAAACATTATTTGTATTATTTATTTCCAATGCTAGACGTTAAGAAGTGATAAAAGTTAATGCATTTAGTCGTGTAGTTTTTGTCGTAAGTTCTACTTCCTTTACTATGAGTAGAACTTAATCGCGAATATATTTAAAACACATTTAACACAGCAACATATTGTTTTCTCCATATCATCGAAATTATGGTCAGCAATATATGATCAAAATTTCAGTAGCCTGAGATAACCATAACTAATTCAAAATTGATATTTTCTAAATTGATTGGTATGAAAGAGCATTAGGGTTAAATTCAGTGCCAAAATAGGATTAGCAAAGTTCGAACCGCATAAATTGAGCGAGCCGTCGCACAAAGCATTCGGTGCAAAACCGACACATAGAAATACGGAATATTTTCAGTAGAGATGGGCAATTCGCTCCTGAGCTGTTCCAGTGAATCGAATCATTGAAGTGAGCTGACAGCTCACAGCTCTTTTCAAAAGAACCGCAGCTCACCAGCTCACTCATTTGCTACCCAGTTCACTGCATTATGACGCAGGGAACACGCTACGAGCTGATCGGATCTTCGGCTCTTTAGGAGATTCAATTTAGTCGACATCAATTAAAGATAAATTATTTCGCATTGCATTCATTGCATCATTGCAAATCAATTTCGATCATGCATTTGAAAGAAAACCGGTGATAAGAAAAACGGACCACAAAATGAACCTTAAGTTCAAAATAAAAGAGCTGATGAGCTGATACATCGAATCGATTCACTTTGGTGAGCTGATCGGTTCGGAGCTGTTCACCAAAATGAGCTGTTTTGCACGCCTCTAATTTTCAGTGGTTGAGTTCTTACGACATGTTTTGTTCGCTAGTAAAACAAACACTAACTATGTATGCTTATAAACCGTGAGTATTTTTAATTGACTAATATGAGGAAGACACATTCGTGCATGCTGTTTAAGACGGTCAAATTAGGCATTCAATTCATAGCCAAAGTGCTCTTATAATTGTGTTTCTCGCCTATTGCGAAATTATTCATTTTTTCTCATAGATCAAAACATTTGGCATGATGACAATACTTCACCTAACTGATTCCAACCATGCATCTTTTTATATTGTGATTTTCAGCGTGACATAGAATGCGACGGAATCGCCCCAGAATAGCAAAATAATGAGCATCAGAATCACAGGTGCCAGGTTGCAGATTAGCATGTAAATTAGGCGATTTCTTTTGTAAACAGACTGCAATTTTACAGACTTTTTACAGGTTTTTGAAACTTTTATATACCGTCGTCAAATTTACAGACTTTTGAAATTGCGTCAGGCTTCTTGTTTGGTTTTTCTAGTCATACTTATGAAATTTAACACTTACATTGGAGCGAAAACGTGAAAAATTTACCTGGCATCTCTGCCCAGGAGTTGGATAGTTGTATTAATCCTCATAATGTCTTTTACTGCCTGTAGTTTACAGAATTTTTATATCAAGAATTAGAGCGAATAGAGAAATGAATCGTCTGATGGATTAAAGGCAATTGCAGATTTGGCAAGTAATATTCTCTAGCAACAAGAATTATTTCTTTGTTCAAAAAAAGCATCAACAAGTATGCACGACGACTGAATTTTAAGAGTAGACGATTTACAATTTTTTCATAGTAGTTTATTATTATAGTTAATATTGAGATAATGTTTCGAGTGAAGAACGTGGTTTTGAAGACAAAAACGCCGATGAATACAAAGTATTATTGTATAATTATTCTGGTTATAAAAACGACTGTCATTTAACGGTCAATTTAAAAATATATTTTTCTGGTTTGTGGTTTCGAAGGGGTTGAATCGATGCGAACGACAGTTTCGTTATCTTTGCAAAAATGCCGCTATCTTGTCGCATCGCAATCTTTGTTAACCACCAGTGAAAATTACTAAAAATGAACTGAATAATATTCAAACAACGTGAAATGTTAATGAAAAAGCCACCATTACACCACTAGGTGGATTAAAACAGGATTTTTAGATTAGCATCTCTCTTTTCATACAACGCAACGCCAATGTCAAGCGCTTGATTTGAGTGTCAGCAATTAACCCAAATAACAAGGCAAAACATATTTTAATGAGACTGTCTTGATTAAAGGGAAAGGCATTTTCACACCACTAGGTGAATTAAGAATATGTTTTCTTTTTTTAAATCGGCGGTGTAACAAAACTATCGGTGGCGGTGTAACAAAACTGTCAAGCTGAAAAACATTGTTACGGGCGACGGGACTTGGATTTATGCCTACTACACAACCGATCAACCGAGTGAATACCATGCTAAAGGTGAGGCAGAACCGAAAAAGTCGCGCCAAAAGTCGTTCAAAAATATCGATCATGTCAAGGGGAAGACGCTTAGAACAATGTGCCAATCACACATTAACACAATGCGTTGGTGCATTTATCAATATTGGCACTTTCGTTTCATACAGTTGCACCGACGACGTTGCACAGTTGCGACACACAAAGGGCTCAGTTTTGACAAGTAGCTGTTTCATGGGGCACAGCGTGGCACACTTAGACTCACAGTATATCACGCATTTTTTAACAGGCACAATATAGTTTGTGTTAAGCGACTCTCCCCTTGGATCATGTTGACTGTTTTCTTCTTTTATCGTGCTCAATGAATTCCTTCCACTCAACCAAACTGTTAAGAGGCGGATAGGGCCTAGAACATTTGACCATTATTATCATCATTATTTTTTTAATGTGGAACACATTTTTGTTTTCTATATAGGGGTACAAATTTGAACAATTACAGCTTAGTCAATTTTGTATCAATTATTAATATTATGTCACCATTTGATTGGAAATATTTCTACGATTCGATTTGAATGTATCAATTATAAATGATTGAAATTTTGATTAGTAGCGAGCAGTGTCCTATTTTGTATGCTATTAATCTCCGGCATACGGATTTTCCTGTCATAGACGACGGTTTTGAAGGTGTAAGCGATATATCAAAGGGAAGCATCGCTCTGATTGGTCAATCGATGCAAAAGCGAAACTGTTGGAAGCACGCGAAACTATAAATATAAGCAAAATTATTGCTAACGTTTCAGTCCTACGCGTAGCATGCTAGAGGTAGGTTGTTGCTAGACAGCAAGACAAAAAGTGCCATAAAACGATTTGGAGCTTTAATTGGTATGCTCTGATCTTGTGTCATGCAAGCTCGGATGAAATTCCATGTTATCTCATTTCGCCTGCGAAATTGACAACTACCCCAGGGTAAATTTTGAGTACGTAAGATTAATTTCTAATTTAAATAAGATGAACTCGATTGATAATGAGAAAAAGTTTATCGCTTAAACCGAAATCGCAGAATGGTAGAGAAACTTAACGCTATAAAAATAACTGATTGCATACAAAACTTGAATACAAGTTTGGCGAAGAGAAGTTTAAATATCGATATCCGTATCGCAAGCGTGAACAAACAAATAATTGCATACATTTGGGCTATTGATGTAATTTCGTCTGCTATAAAACAAATACAAATCACGACGAATAGAGTCTATATCCTGGGTTCGCGTGTTTGGTGTTGGTTCCTAATGAAGATCAATCTAAGCAGACTCATGTGCATTTGCGGATTCAAAAGTGTGACGATTAACTGAAAATGTCGATCATTAGAAATTTTGGTTGCCTTGTTCCACATCAATGGCTCGAACAACCCCATGGGGCTGATCCTTGTAGTTTTTTCTTTGTATTTTCTTATATTAAAACAATTTAAGAATATTCTGTAAAATTTTCAAGCCTATCGGAAGAAAATTATGGAAGTGTTGGACCTTTACCTTTGTTTATAACATACTGCGAAGAAACAAGCGCTCGGCGCATAGGTCCAAGAGTTCTGCTTTGATTGACTTGAAAATTTGACGAAACATTCTTGAAATGTTTTATTATGAGAAAAAAATTAAAACCCATTTTAATCCACCTAGTGATGTAATGATGCCTTTCTCATATTACTTATATTTTCAAAAATATCACCAGAAGATTTTGCGAGGAAATTTTTTTTTCAATCTTGAATAAAATAAGAAACTTTCTTTGGCTATAAACTAACATAACCTTTTCAAATTCATTATTTTTACGTTTCGTCTTTGACTCATCAGTGCAGAGCAGTTCAAATTGAACTGCTTAGTGCTAAACTCGGCAGTTCAATTTGAACCGCTAAGCAGACGTAAAGTTTCTGCTACTTACAGAACACATTTTGTTTTGCAACGAAGTGCAATGTCTTTTCTGACGTGCCGAACGAAAACGTGTTTTCGACTATTTCTGGCCGATGCAGGTATGGTCATTTAGGGGTTAGCCAAATTTTGTGCTAGGGCACATAACCGTTTTCATTATTTTTACGTTTCGTCTTTGACTCATCAGTGCAGAGCAGTTCAAATTGAACTGCTTAGTGCTAAACTCGGCAGTTCAATTTGAACCGCTAAGCAGACGTAAAGTTTCTGCTACTTACAGAACACATTTTGTTTTGCAACGAAGTGCAATGTCTTTTCTGACGTGCCGAACGAAAACGTGTTTTCGACTATTTCTGGCCGATGCAGGTATGGTCATTTAGGGGTTAGCCAAATTTTGTGCTAGGGCACATAACCGTTTTCATTATTTTTACGTTTCGTCTTTGACTCATCAGTGCAGAGCAGTTCAAATTGAAATGCTTAGTGCTAAACTCGGCAGTTCAATTTGAACCGCTAAGCAGACGTAAAGTTTCTGCTACTTACAGAACACATTTTGTTTTGCAACGAAGTGCAATGTCTTTTCTGACGTGCCGAACGAAAACGTGTTTTCGACTATTTCTGGCCGATGCAGGTATGGTCATTTAGGGGTTAGCCAAATTTTGTGCTAGGGCACATAACCGTTTTCATTATTTTTACGTTTCGTCTTTGACTCATCAGTGCAGAGCAGTTCAAATTGAACTGCTTAGTGCTAAACTCGGCAGTTCAATTTGAACCGCTAAGCAGACGTAAAGTTTCTGCTACTTACAGAACACATTTTGTTTTGCAACGAAGTGCAATGTCTTTTCTGACGTGCCGAACGAAAACGTGTTTTCGACTATTTCTGGCCGATGCAGGTATGGTCATTTAGGGGTTAGCCAAATTTTGTGCTAGGGCACATAACCGTTTTCATTATTTTTACGTTTCGTCTTTGACTCATCAGTGCAGAGCAGTTCAAATTGAACTGCTTAGTGCTAAACTCGGCAGTTCAATTTGAACCGCTAAGCAGACGTAAAGTTTCTGCTACTTACAGAACACATTTTGTTTTGCAACGAAGTGCAATGTCTTTTCTGACGTGCTCTGCACTGATGAGTCAAAGACGAAACGTAAAAATAATGAAAACGGTTATGTGCCCTAGCACAAAATTTGGCTAACCCCTAAATGACCATACCTGCATCGGCCAGAAATAGTCGAAAACACGTTTTCGTTCGGCACATCAGAAAAGACATTGCACTTCGTTGCAAAACAAAATGTGTTCTGTAAGTAGCAGAAACTTTACGTCTGCTTAGCGGTTCAAATTGAACTGCCGAGTTTAGCACTAAGCAGTTCAATTTGAACTGCTCTGCACTGATGAGTCAAAGACGAAACGTAAAAATAATGAAAACGGTTATGTGCCCTAGCACAAAATTTGGCTAACCCCTAAATGACCATACCTGCATCGGCCAGAAATAGTCGAAAACACGTTTTCGTTCGGCACGTCAGAAAAGACATTGCACTTCGTTGCAAAACAAAATGTGTTCTGTAAGTAGCAGAAACTTTACGTCTGCTTAGCGGTTCAAATTGAACTGCCGAGTTTAGCACTAAGCAGTTCAATTTGAACTGCTCTGCACTGATGAGTCAAAGACGAAACGTAAAAATAATGAAAACGGTTATGTGCCCTAGCACAAAATTTGGCTAACCCCTAAATGACCATACCTGCATCGGCCAGAAATAGTCGAAAACACGTTTTCGTTCGGCACGTCAGAAAAGACATTGCACTTCGTTGCAAAACAAAATGTGTTCTGTAAGTAGCAGAAACTTTACGTCTGCTTAGCGGTTCAAATTGAACTGCCGAGTTTAGCACTAAGCAGTTCAATTTGAACTGCTCTGCACTGATGAGTCAAAGACGAAACGTAAAAATAATGAAAACGGTTATGTGCCCTAGCACAAAATTTGGCTAACCCCTAAATGACCATACCTGCATCGGCCAGAAATAGTCGAAAACACGTTTTCGTTCGGCACGTCAGAAAAGACATTGCACTTCGTTGCAAAACAAAATGTGTTCTGTAAGTAGCAGAAACTTTACGTCTGCTTAGCGGTTCAAATTGAACTGCCGAGTTTAGCACTAAGCAGTTCAATTTGAACTGCTCTGCACTGATGAGTCAAAGACGAAACGTAAAAATAATGAAAACGGTTATGTGCCCTAGCACAAAATTTGGCTAACCCCTAAATGACCATACCTGCATCGGCCAGAAATAGTCGAAAACACGTTTTCGTTCGGCACGTCAGAAAAGACATTGCACTTCGTTGCAAAACAAAATGTGTTCTGTAAGTAGCAGAAACTTTACGTCTGCTTAGCGGTTCAAATTGAACTGCCGAGTTTAGCACTAAGCAGTTCAATTTGAACTGCTCTGCACTGATGAGTCAAAGACGAAACGTAAAAATAATGAAAACGGTTATGTGCCCTAGCACAAAATTTGGCTAACCCCTAAATGACCATACCTGCATCGGCCAGAAATAGTCGAAAACACGTTTTCGTTCGGCACGTCAGAAAAGACATTGCACTTCGTTGCAAAACAAAATGTGTTCTGTAAGTAGCAGAAACTTTACGTCTGCTTAGCGGTTCAAATTGAACTGCCGAGTTTAGCACTAAGCAGTTCAATTTGAACTGCTCTGCACTGATGAGTCAAAGACGAAACGTAAAAATAATGAAAACGGTTATGTGCCCTAGCACAAAATTTGGCTAACCCCTAAATGACCATACCTGCATCGGCCAGAAATAGTCGAAAACACGTTTTCGTTCGGCACGTCAGAAAAGACATTGCACTTCGTTGCAAAACAAAATGTGTTCTGTAAGTAGCAGAAACTTTACGTCTGCTTAGCGGTTCAAATTGAACTGCCGAGTTTAGCACTAAGCAGTTCAATTTGAACTGCTCTGCACTGATGAGTCAAAGACGAAACGTAAAAATAATGAAAACGGTTATGTGCCCTAGCACAAAATTTGGCTAACCCCTAAATGACCATACCTGCATCGGCCAGAAATAGTCGAAAACACGTTTTCGTTCGGCACGTCAGAAAAGACATTGCACTTCGTTGCAAAACAAAATGTGTTCTGTAAGTAGCAGAAACTTTACGTCTGCTTAGCGGTTCAAATTGAACTGCCGAGTTTAGCACTAAGCAGTTCAATTTGAACTGCTCTGCACTGATGAGTCAAAGACGAAACGTAAAAATAATGAAAACGGTTATGTGCCCTAGCACAAAATTTGGCTAACCCCTAAATGACTTTTCAAATTGTAAACAGTTATGTCAAGTTAATAAGAATTTTTCTTTATTTTTCATCGTCGCAATAAATGATTAAACAAACTTTACCCCATAGTTCTGGAACCGGAAATTTTAACCGGATCAAATTAACAAGCTCAAATAAAAGTTCCTATGAGACTATAGGAACTTTTATTTGAGCTTGTTTGTAGAAATCGATCAAATCATCTCAGAGAAAATTGAGTGCGTCTTGTTTTAAACTTTTTGACCACTACTTCAGGTACTTCTGGTACCGGGAACTTGGAACCAGTATAGCCAAAGTCGGTTCGTTTAGTAAGTAACTGACATAGGCTACAAATTTAATCAGTTTTAAGCCATATCGCGAAGAATTTTACCCTTCGGTGCTCTAAATGACAGTGTGAAATTCAATAGCAACCTATGGGACTACGAGATTTTTTTATTTTATGAGTGACATTATTTGACACATACTGACACACATACACACACACATACATTGCTCAGCTCGATGAACTGTTTCGTATGATATAGAACACTTAGCCTTTCGAGCCAATTTCCAATAGTCAATTTTTCAAGTGATTGTATAAACTTTCTATTAGAAAGGCAATAAGTGTACTTTTATAGAAAAACATCGTTATCATGATCTTGTAATAACACTAACAAGTAGGTACAAAATAAATAAAAGGAAAATTTACATATTTTTCACCTGAAAAATATAAATTTTAATGTGGCAATCTTGCACGCTATACGAAATTGAACAAAGCACGCTGCGAACGGAGCAAAGCTGCACGTACCGACACGTACCAGTTTTGCATCATCATTTCGAATTTAAATGTTTTGACACTCATCGCCCTATAATTTCGGAACCGAAGTCGGATCAGGATGAAACTGCACAGTATTTTTAAAGACAATGAGAGCTTTAAGGATATTCACATATATCCGGTCCGGTTCAGTGCCGGCACGACACCGTGCACGGATACTGATATTATTCACACCTATCCGGCACCGTACCGTTTCAGTGCAGCTCGCCGTCAGTGTAGCGTCCGTCCGGCAAACACAAATTCGTCGTCACCGATATTTTTTTATTTTCACTGAAGTCGGTATGTCACTGCATTTGCTGTGCCGGAACGGATACAGCACGGAAACAGAACGGAAGGATTCCGACAAAAAAAGAACACTGACGGCGCACTGAAGGCACTTTCACTGAACCGTCACGGAACTGAAATGTGTGAATAGTTCTTTAATTTGAATCATGAATCGTGAAAAACGGCTTAACCGATGCTGAAAAATCGACCCTTTATTTGCTTCTTAGTTTGTGAAAATGTGTGTGCCTATTTTTTCCCTCTTTTTGGTTCATATCACCCTGTAATTCCGGAACCGAAAGTCGGATCCATATGAAACTCAGGAATATCTATACTGGTTTGATTTGTTGACTTCTGATTAGTCTGCGCTGAGACACAGTGGATACTGCAAATCTTGATTTCTAAGAAGTGTCCTAAAAAATACTCCTTCACCGGGTTACTTCTCAATATTTTTCGACGAAAAAATTACGGAATGAGGTTCGAATGATGCTTTGTATTTTGCTTTATATTTTTTACAGACACAGTAGTATATAATATAATAATTTATATATTCATAGGTACACTAAATCTAATTTAGATATTATCAATATTTTTCACTCGCATTAGAATTGGTTTCTAGTGTGATAGAGAAACGTAAAACTACAATAATAAATCAATTGGAATTTTAGCGATCATCATGGGAATGGTTAACTTATTACAACACCAAAAAAAGTGGACCCTTATGGAATCATTTGGAAGCATAAATAGTATTCTTTCCAAATATTTTTTCGTAACAATTCCATATAAAAACTTAAAACGGTGAGTTCAAGTCTTTAAACTTCTGAAAACTATCTTAATTTCATTTTTCATTTTAGGTGGTTCTATTTTCTTCTAGTTGTACAGAACTCATTTTTGTTGATCGTGATATTGAGTTATTATTACTTTTTGGCGTATAAGTTGAAAATTGAAACGAAACTATTGTATGTTTCCTACTACATCATCAATATGACATCAATGGCGTTCACAATCGATTACGTCTCATTTGTGATCTCAACCCGTACCAGACTCCAGTTAGTGAATAGACTTTTAAAGCAGCTGTTATTTGATGAATGTGATGAAAAATATTCTAAATTAACTGCCACACCAACTATTTTGTATGATGAGATTTTTGCTTATAGAGCAACCAAAGAGAACTTGAAACTAAATTATAAACCAAAGGCTAAGGGCAACATTGACAATAGAAGCGTTGACAACACTTCTTTTAAAACCTTTCTAATCAGTGTATTTAGATATAATACCGTGTAAGTATTGATAGTTTCTAGGATTGAACCATAATTACATAAAGCCTTTCTCGAACAATACTTTTAATATATCAACGTTCACATCAATTCTCTTCATCTTACTCATATTACACTAATGGAGTTTAGAACGTATCTCGCTGAAGATTATCATCTCATATGTTGTTCGTAATTATTAACATTATCATATCGAACTAAATTTTGAAATAAGACTTTCTAATGTAATATCTCTATACAATAATATTAATCTTCTTACAGGAAAGTAGAGAGACCAAAAATTGAAAAGTACTCATCTACGTCAGAAATAAATCAGTTCATAGATAACGTATCTAATCTACACAACAAAATTGGAGAAATTATAATTTTGCTGAACAGAATCTATTCCTTTCAGCTCATGTTAAACTTTTGCGCGATGTTTCTGTTCCTGGTGTTTGGATTGTTCGCTTCATACAAGTAAATTATGTTGTATTATACGCATACTATATTTTAGCTTTCTTTTGAAACTGCACTGTAAAAGACTACTGCAAATCACTTTAATTATTGCTAGATTATTGCATATTTCAGAGCCTTCAATGCCATTTCAATATCCTTCAAATTATTAGCAACGGCGAACGGATTTTGGATTTTTTATTATTTAATAACAATGATAACAATTATCTATGCAACATCAAGCACAGTTAACGCCAATTTTTCCATAGGAGATACAGTTCATCGAATCATTAGAATGCATCAAAACACATTAAGCAGCTGTCTAGTAGAAAAAGTTAACACGTTCGATAAACTATCTTTCAAAGCATTAATATCTTTTATTATTCACAGCTCTCTACCTTCTCACTGCAATTAAAAATGAGAGAAATTACATTTTCTTGTGGATTGTTCAACTTCGACTGGCCACTGTTTGCTTCGGTAAAGCTATGTATGTTAAGTTTGGGTTTTTAATAAGTTGTTTTATGTTCTTTCTTCAGATTCTAGCTGCCGTTACAATGTACCTAGTGTTTTTAATACAATTTGATGTCACACCTCAAACGCAAACTGCCCTTTAAAGGGAAATGAATGAAATGTTGGTTGATAGATCTATCAAGAAGATTTAGTAAAGCTAGTATTTAGATTTGATAATGAATTGAAGAACAAACACTCAATGTTATAGAAAATCAAATAGGATCAAAGTTTGTAAAGTTTCTACACTCTTAGTCATGGTTGGGTATTCCAACACATTATTTTATAATTATTTCGATCCTAAATTACAAATAAGTAAAAATTCAATGGCATTTAAAACCATCCTGTCTAATAAATTGAGTATTTTTGTATTCACTGAGTTTGTTGATAATATGTTATAAAGTAAACAAGGTACGAAACATATAGATACATACATCTAGATTAGTATTTCAAATAACATTAGAGTTCACTGTGTTGCGACCACAGAGAACATACATCCAAGGTAGTACACACTTTTTCAAAAAAGCTGTGTAAAGCATACAAGTGAAAATCCAATTAAATTGAATAACCATTTTATAAAAGGTTCAACGCAAGAGCCCATAAGCGATTACTGGGTTGCTCGAAACGCCTATATAGGTGAATTGCTACTTGGTGATTCACTTTGCCAAATCTTGTACCGATTTGTACAAGATTAAGTCTATTTACTAATGATTGTTCTTTAGTTTGAACGAAATCTTTACCTATTATTTATAGAAATATATGAGAAAGGGGAAAACGTGAATAAACATAATAGAAATGCATTTATGTCGAATCTTACCGAAAATTTGGAATAATTGCATATTGGTACTGTAAGTAAAATGATGGTGACTACCGACGTATAACAGGTAAAAAATGAAATGAAACCAAATATTTTCTATTCATAACGCAAAATATGAAGAGTTTTTAAAGAATTACATAGATGTATAGGTGATCAGTCGATCACAACAAGTATCACATTCAGCATTCAAATCTCTCGCTTATGAATCGAAAGAGCAGTACACAGCTCATGTCAAAGATTTTGATCTGTAAAAAAGAATTAACAATTTGGCTATACGTGAGAAAATCAATTATGAGAGCATTTCGATTATAAATTAAATGACTAAATTGACGATCTTAAACAACATGCACAAATATTACTCATATTACTCAAATAAAACAAAACGAACAAAAACGTGTCGTAAGCCCACAGCACTCAATCACTGAAAATATTCCGTATTTCTATTTGCCGGTTTTGCACGATACCCTTTGTGCGATGATTCAATCAATTCGTGTGTTTGGAATTTTGCTCGCCTTATTTTGGCACTGAACTTTACCCTAAGGCCATTCTTGTACAGGGTAAATTTCGAAAAGGCGCCACATAATAAAGTAAGTCATATTCAAAAACTACTCAGTGAACGAAGATATATTTTAGTTAAATAGAAAAACAGATGTAAAACCATAAAAGAGTCGATTAACAGAAACTAACAAAAAAGAAACTCCTAAAATTGTCTCCTTTCACGACATGGATCAAGAAACCTAGTGGAAAGCTGTTTCTCTCCGTATGTCACACAACCTCTAGACTGATTTTATTCCGGAAAAGAGTAACTGGTTCTACCATAAATGAACTAAACCTTGATTTCCCACTGTACGGAGATACTGGTAGCGTTTCTAGTGGGTAACGGGTGTACCTTTTTTCAATAGCTACTGTGGTTTTTCATCAGACAGCGCATTTGGTATCACGGTCTGCTTGAATTACTATTACACTGGGAAATCTAGATGTATTTAGTACAATATCACAGTGAACCCCACCCCACACATATGAATTAAGTGAGATAAAAACTCAGCCATAAGATCATTGCCGAAATGTACGATTTTTAGCTCTAACTTAACGTGAATTTAATTTTAATCGCCGTACTATGTTTCAAATTTCTTGTACAGATTCAGTGATTCTCGGCAAATAGTGGTCGACTATTCAAATTTGCAAATAGTGCAAATAGTGGGTTCTCGGCAAATAGTGGTCAACTATTAGAAAATGGTAGTTCACATTTCTTCGCGACGACTGTTCCGACGTTCGGTCCCGGATTTCAAGGGATTGGAGTGTTTGAAATTTCAAGCCATCGTATAGTGTGACGATGTACCTTATGATAAAAAAAGAACTGGAATTTTCATTTTAAAATTCCCGCACTTGTCCAATCGGTAAACTTTTATTCTCTCAACGTTGGCAACACTTTTATACACAATCTGTCAAATTTTGACGCATATCGTACGATTAGTTTTTGTTTGGCGTCTATACAAAGCGCGATTTTTATAATGGATGAAAATTTAGAACAACGGCTCGCCTTCGAAGCGCAAACTTTCAATGCGCCACTTGCATAATTTTAACGGAACAATTATAAGGCGGAACACACGAGAACAAAAAATTATGGGGTTGTGCTGGGCACAAGACCGATTAAATCCAAAATACAATGTTCAAATTCATTCATAAATTGAAATATCCACAACAAACTGCAACAACATATCCAACGAGAATTGCTAAACCTAAGTTAGAAACTAGCATGACATTGATTTCAATAAGTTACTTATCAAACCCGATTCGCATAACGAGCTCACCATGTGACAAGCGCCAATTATGAAATGGCATACAGTGACATCGAAGTAGGAGAAGGATATAAAAATGAAACTGCCAGAACCGTTAAAAGGTTTGTTTTCCAGCTTTAGTTAAAATATCCCACCACTTTTAATTGCAACAACCCGATGTCATAATTATTTGCGTGTATTGTAATAACGGCTAGTAAGCTTCGTGTCAAGATTCACTATGAAGAGAGTTTTGCAGAATTTGGTACTCACTGGGAATCAATAATTGTAGAATACGAAAAGAAATGTTATCTTGCGTTTGTTGCCAAAATAAATATTGTCAACGCATATCACTATTTGAATGAATAGTGTATAATGAACGATATCATGTCGACCCGTAAAAATAAACCATTGATTTTACAGCATAAACAATTGATTCACAATTAGATCTGTGGGTTACAATACATTTTATTGTGTCTTGAAGAGATTTTGTTTCCAACGATTCAATATATTATTTCAACGATTCTACAATTGAATTTACACGTGGTGTTTCAAACAATATGCAAACTGTACATTTGATTGTTTTCCAAGAAAATATGCATGAGAAAATTTTATGATTTGAATTGTTACGATTCTTAACAACCTATATATTCTATTGTAAAAAGCATCTTCACAATTAATCGAATAGTGTATAACAATACATACATTAAGATATTTTTCAATGGTCAAAGCAAAATTGTCGAAGGTTTTGTAACAACAATCCGTATTGTTTTTCTACAATATGTTTTATTCGGGGAACTATTAGCAACACGGATAATGCTATTGGATGAATGCAACACGCATAATGCCATTGAACGCTCTCATTTATGAATGTCGCTTCGAGAGTTACAATAAACAGATATTATAATTTTGAATTCTTAAATAAATACTGGTGTTCGAAGACCAATAAATGCAAACTTTAATTATTGATCGAGTTTTAAGAGAGAAGGGTAACATTACTGATCTTATTTCAAGATGACAATTTAATTGTCAAGCGATAACATTTCGTTCATATGTGAACACTTCGATTTTATATGCATATCATCTTGGTATATCAAGTGATATCAGCGCATAGTGAACATGGTATTATCAAATACAAATTATAATACGGAGTACTCCGACAAATTTTCAAGGACACATTTTGCATCGTGCGGTACATTGCCATGATTTGCTGAAGTGCTAAAAAATCGCAACAGGAAAGATGTCACTCCGAGAGGCCCTAGTCAAAACCTTAGATCTCGAAAGCGGCCTAGAACTGACGATAATGATACGGCTATTCCAGCAAAATCACCCAGTGATGGCTCTTGCTCACCGTCGTTCGTTAATACACGATGTCTTCGTGTGCCTTTGATAAAATCTCGTAAAAATGAATGCGTAATCGTTGTTCGCCCGAAAGTAGTTAATCAAACTGCCAAGAAAACGAAGAGCGATCTAAGTGATAATATTGATCGTGTTTCGAATAAAATTCATACTGTTCGCGAAGGTAATAATGGTAGTATCATTCTTGGTGTAAAATGTGCTGAAGCTGTAGAACCAGCAGTTGCCGTCGTTAAAGAAAAGCTTGGTGAAAACTATGAGATCTCAGTACCAAAACCGATGAAACCTAGACTGAAGATTGTTGGTATGGCTGATAAGCTCTCTGAAAGCGAACTTAAGGAATGTATAATGGAACAGAATGAAGCAGTTAATTTGACTGATTTGAAATTAATTACATGTTTCAATTCAGTGCGTAATGACATCACGACTTACAATTTTATAATCGAGGTGAACGCTGATGCTAATGACTCCATGCTGAAGTTAGGTCGTGTGAACATTGGTTGGGAAAGATGTAGAGTGTTTGAATGCTTCGGGATTGTGCGTTGTTTTAAATGTTGTGCCTATGGACATAAGAGCAATGAGTGCAATCATCCTCAAATATGTTCTAAATGTGCTGGTGAACATGCTTCGGCTGTTTGCGAATCAACAACAGTGTGCTGCGCTAACTGTACTCAGATGAACAAAAATCAGAAATTAAACTTGGACACAATACATGAAGCATACAGTTTGGAATGCCCAGTGTATAAGAAACTTGTTGAACGGAGACGCCAATATATTCACCGCGCTGAATAGCAATCACTTGATGCCGCCATGAAGTCATCTCCAGATTCCGATACCGCCATGCCTTACTCTCTAGTTCCTGTTATCGACATGATTTTTTCTCCAGGTAAAACTAGCGAGGGTATATGTCCTCTCGAAGCTTCACATGATACTGCTCCTCCTCAAAACAACTACTGTTTGCAGCCATTGATTGAAATAGATGCTTCCGATTCCGTCTCCGTCAACACCTGTTTACTGTGTGAAAATGATGCTTCCGATTCAGTTACCGTCTCTCGCCTGTCGACCGTCATCCCAGATGATTCATCCGCCATGATTTCTTCTCTAGATCCTGATACCGCCATGAATTTTTCTCCAGGTAAAACTAATGAGAGTGTATGTCCTCTCGAAGCTACACATGATACTGCTCCTCCTCAAAATTACTACCGTTTGCAGCCACCAATTGACACAGATGCTTCCGACTCAGTCGTCAACTACTGTTTGCCGTCAACGCTTGAAAAATATGTCTCCGATTCTGTACCCATCACTTGTATATCGACTGTCATCCCAGATCCTGGTGCCGCCACGATTTTTTCTCCAGGTAAAGCCAGGGAGGGTATATGTCCCTCTGAAGCTACAAACGATACTGCACCTCCTCAAAACAAATCTGGATTGCAGATACCCGACGATGATTCAACTACTGCACAACTCAGAATCTATTATCAGAACGTGAGAGGACTGCGCACAAAAATCGACGACCTCTTCGTAGCTGTTTATGATGCAGAATATGACGTAATTGTACTGTCCGAGACATGGCTGAACGATGACATCTCCTCACTGCAGTTGTTTGGTCCTGGATACACAGTTTATCGGAACGATCGCGATCCAAAAATGTTTGGTAAAACAAGAGGTGGTGGTGTACTCATCGCTGTAACTAATAGGTTAATGTCTAAAGAAAACAAAAATTGTAACATTACTCTCGAACAGCTTTGGGTGAACATAGGTAGTCAAGATTTCGACGTATGCGTCGGTGTAGTATATATTCCGCCAGATTTGGCAATTAATGCAAGCATAGTACAACAGCATATCGACTCCGCGATGAATGTTGCAAACTCGCTTGATCCTTCAACCTCTCATCTAATATTTGGTGATTACAATCAACCTGGTATTGTGTGGAAAGACACTTCCTATGGATTTGCGTCTGCCGATCCGTCATCCTCAGTCGTGTCGGGATCTAGTAGCACTCTGTTAGACGGGATGTCTTTATTGAACATGATTCAAATTTGTACAGTGACTAATGCATTGAATCGCACTTTGGATCTTTTGTTCGTTAACGAGGAAGCGTTAGCGAACTGTCACGTGCGTCAAGCTGATGAAGCACTTGTTGGTATAGATTGCCATCATCCTCCTCTGTTGGCTGAATTAACATGCTACCAAAAAATCTGTTTCAATGATGTGGTCGAAGATGTAGAATTTGATTTTTTTAAAACCGATTTTCTTAAACTTAATAGTTCATTGGAGTCAATCGATTGGGAATTACTCTTGGACAATGCAAAAGACGTCAATGTAGCGGTGGAAAGGTTTACATCTGTGCTCAACTATTTGTTTAGACTACATGTACCAGCCCCTCGTCCTCGACCAAAACCACCTTGGTCAAATCGACACCTTCGTCAACTAAAACGTTTAAGAGCAGCTGCACTTCGGCACTATACAATTCGACGTAATCCTACTACCAAACGGGAATTCACTCATGCCAGCAACAATTATAAGGCGTATAATCGCTTCCTTTATTCGAGACATGTTCTACAGATTCAAGCCAACCTTAAACAGAACCCAAAACGTTTCTGGTCTTTTGTGAATAACAAACGCAAGGAGAACGGTCTTCCTTCCATGATGACTCTTGGGAATGAAAGTTCAAGTTTGTCTGGTGAAATCTGCAAGCTGTTTGCGAAACACTTTTCAAGTGTTTTTGAGACTGTGCCATCTACTTCAGCACAGGTGGAGTCCGGTCTAAGAGATGTTCCTTGTGACGTACTAAGCCTTAATAACATCCAGTTCACCAACGCTGATATACTCACTGCATTGAATAAGTTGAAGTCATCATCATCGTCTGGTCCAGATGGCATTCCTGCTATTATATTGAAAAGATGTGCAAATGCTTTGTGCTCTCCCTTAAAACTTATATTCAATCAGTCGCTCTCGCAAGGAATATTTCCGCAATGCTGGAAAAAATCATACATGTTTCCCGTATTTAAAAAAGGAAATAAGCAAAATGTAGAAAACTATCGTGGAATTACATCACTCTGCGCCGGATCTAAATTATTCGAGATTCTCGTGAGCAATATTCTGTTCAGTGAAATTAAAACATACATATCGACAGATCAACATGGATTCTTCCCAGGCAGATCTACAGCTACAAACCTTGCTCATTTTACATCGCATTGCATTCGAAGTATGGAAGATGGGGCACAGGTGGACACGATTTATACTGATCTCAAAGCAGCATTCGATCGCGTGGATCACGCTATTTTACTTGCGAAAATTCGAAAACTGGGTGCTTCCAAAACGTTCACTGAATGGATCAGATCGTATCTCGTTGGTAGAACTCTCTCTGTCAAACTTGGAAATAACGAGTCAGATAATTTCTCCAACTTGTCAGGCGTACCTCAGGGTAGCAATCTAGGACCTTTGCTGTTTTCTTTATTTTTTAATGATATTTGCTTTATCCTGCCACCAGGATGTAAGCTTATTTATGCAGATGATCTAAAACTCTTCCTCATCATTCGATCCGAAGAGGACTGCATTGTTTTGCAAAAACAGCTCGATGTTTTCTGTGATTGGTGTACGCGTAACCGATTGACGCTAAGTGTATCCAAATGTTCTGTAATTACCTTCACACGCAAGAAAAAGCCTGTTGTTTGGAGCTACACTGTTTCCGGAGAACGTCTCGAGAGAGTATCAGTTGTCAGAGATCTTGGTGTACTACTGGATACACAGCTGTCCTTCAGAGACCACTACTGTCATATTATTGCTCAAGCCAACCGAAATCTTGGATTCATATTCAAAATAGCAAAAGAGTTCAAAGATCCATATTGTCTTCGATCATTGTACTTCACCCTTGTGCGATCAGTCCTTGAAACTTCATCTGTAGTTTGGAGTCCTTACATAGATGTCTGGATTAACCGAATTGAAACAGTTCAAGCTAGGTTCATTCGTTATGCTCTAAGATCTCTGCCATGGCGTAACCCTACAGAATTACCACCCTATACAGATCGCTGCAGATTGCTTGGTATGGACACGCTTGCCAAAAGAAGGAATATCTTTAGGGCCGCTTTTATTGGAAAATTATTAATCGGTCAAATTGACGCTCCATATATACTTTCTCGAGTTAATATTAACGTACCACCTAGAACTTTAAGATCGTGGAACTTTTTAAAACTTGACCATCAACGTACTGATTATGGACAGAACGAACCCATAAGGGGGATGTGTTGTATTTTTAACAATGTCTATGATTTTTTCGACTTTTCCATTTCATGTGATAATTTTAAAGATAGACTTAAGAAATTTACTTAGTGTATAAGAATTTATGTAAAAACCAATATGTCAATTTATGTAACATGAAACTGTTTGTGATGTGATTATATTGTCAGTTCAGCCAACCATAGAAATTAGAAAAGAAGAAGGGGTTTTTATGCCAAATTGAAGATAGTTTCTGTTTGGATCTTCAATTGGGCTTTTCCCCTTCCAATGCTTCATGTAGACTATATCTGGTCAGATGAAGGAATAATAAATAAATAAATAAATAATAATAAATGATACACTGTCAGAGTGACAATGTACTTTAACGAATTTCCTATAAAACTAGCAACACTGAAGGGTAAGAACAAGTTCACTATAGTTACTGTTTATTATAGTGAAAAATATGTAAACATATTACTTACATATTTTGATCCTTAGGAAAACTATGGAGCGAAATTTCGGACGACCCTGTTCGTGTGTCACATCCCTCTACTAAGCAACTTCTCACCATTTCGAAAGCTTCTCGGTTTATTAGCCGGCGATATTTAGACTGATTGTTGCAGTTTAATACAGCAACGATAAACAAACAAGTTTGTTTTGCACCGTAGCAACTGTGGGCAGAACCACGGTACGCGAAAGCGGACAAATAGACCGAAAAAGGAACCGAGAAACAAGTCAAACACATTCGATATAACAAAAGGTTTAATTCACGTGTTTATTGTACAAAGTACTTCAGGATAATAAAAAGGAAAAACGTGGCATGTCTATGCGCTCTAGTTTCGTGTCGTTGAGGTTGGCAATCGTCTACTGTTGGTAACGGTCAAGATGATTAAACGTGAAGGTGACGGGTTGTTATCTCCTACACTCCTCCTCAACTCGTGCTCCGAATCTACTTGACATCTGACACTCCGAGTTGTACTAGCAGTTGCCAAAACCTAGTAGCACCCAACGGTTTCGTCAGCGCATCGGCAGTCATTTTCTCCGACGGACAGTACAAAAGCTTCACTTCACCCTGATCACACAAATCTTTGATAAAGTGACGTCTTGTGTCGATGTGTTTAGAACGTTTTGTAGCCCGTTCTGCACTAGCGAAAATCAGGCAACTTTGATTATCTTCAAATACCGTAGTTGCCTCAAGCTGTTCCTCTCCAAGATCCAACATAAGCCTTCGCAACCAGATTAGTTCTTGGCATGTATCGCTTAGAGAGATGTATTCTGCCTCCATGGATGATAGACTCACACAGGATTGTCGACGGCTGACCCATGCGATAGGGCCACTCCCAAAAAAGAAAACATATCCTGTTGTGGATCGCCGGCTGGCCAAGTCGCCTGCCCAATCGGCGTCCGAGTAACCGATGAGTTTCCATCCGTCGTGGCCTGGTCCGTACTTCAGCTTAAGCGATTTTGTTCCCTTTAGGTATCTTACAACCCGCTTTGCAGCTTTCCAATCCTGATCCGTTGGTCCGCTTGCTTTCCGTCCAAGCAGCGACACACTGACGGCTACGTCCGGTCTAGCGTTAATTGATATGTATAAAAGTGCACCAACTAAACTTCGGTACAGAGTTATATCCGCGAATGGTTTACTGTCACCAGTGGACCTAACATAACCAGCATCCATTGGTGTTTTCGATGCCTTGCAATCCTGTAGATTGAACTTCTTCACAAGTGCATCAATGTAACTTTCCAATCTCAAACTGTAAACTTCATTGTCAAGTTGAACATCGTAGCCCAAGAAATGCTTGACTGCTCCAAGATCCACTATGTCCAGTTTCTGCTTCAGCTCATGGAATACTTCATCAATCTTCATTTGGTCCACACACCCGACCAGTAGATCATCGACGTAAACGAGTAAGAAAATGGTGGTCTGCCCATCACGTCGAAAATACAGACAACTGTCGGATTTACATTGGGTGAAATCCAATGGAGGGCACGGTTCCAACACCGCGCCGCTTGCTTGAGCCCGTAAATACTTCTTTTGAGCCTGCAAACAAACTCCTCTTTACCTGCTACAGTATATCCGGGGGCTTGACGCATGAAAATTTCTTCGTCCAGTTTTCCGTGTAAATAAGCCGTCCTGACATCAAAATGTCTAAGGCTCATTTTGTTCTTTCCGGCCACTGCCAGTAAAGCACGCAATGTCTCATGGCGTGTCACCGGTGCAAAAACATCCAAATAGTCCACACCGTAACGCTGAGTAAATCCCTGCGCTACTAACCTTGCCTTATGTTTAACCGTGTCGCCGCATTCATTTCTCTTAAGCTTAAACACCCATCGTGACCCGATTGGCTTCTTTCCGTCTGGCAAAGGAACAAGCTCCCATGTAGAGTTCTTCTCGTGTGAGAGCATCTCAGCATCCATGGCGTCTTTCCACTCCTTCACTTGAAGTGCTTCACGATGATCTGTCGGTTCCTCGCACGAAGTTTGCACAACACCCACCACGTAGTCGTCAAATCTATGTGGTAAAACGCCCCTTGTTCGTCTTGTCGGTTGAGTCAAATCTTGCTCCTCCTGCATACGTGATCTATCGCATTCTCGGAAGGGTCCATCCGAACCTTCATCTGCGCTCGCGAAACCTTCAAATTCTGAATCACTATCTGCAGGACTATTCAGTGGAATTTCGATTTCATTTGTTGATTCTTTCAATGTAGTCGATTGTTCTTTCATCGGCATATCCGAATCATCTTCCAGTTCAATGAACGTTGCATCTCGACTTAAGGTAATGCGATTCGTAGAAGGATTTAGAAAACGGTACCCTTTATGTTCCTCCGAGTACCCAACGAATCTCAGTTTTACCGCCTTGTGATCTAATTTGGAACGCTTAGCTTCTGGAATGTGCACATATGCTACGCATCCAAATACTCTAAGCTTCGATAAGTCCGGTTTACTGTTCGTCCACAACTCATACGGTGTTTTCTTGATCACCCGCGACGGTATACGATTTTGAATGTACGTCGCCGTCATCACAGCTTCACCCCAGTACTGCTTGTCCATATTAGCGTCCGCCAGCATGCAGATCGCCATCTCTTGAAGTGAGCGGTTCTTGCGCTCAGCCACTCCATTCTGCTGTGGTGTATACGGGGTAGTGTACTGCGGTTTGATTTCCTCAACTTCATAAAATTTCCGCAAATCTCGGCTGATATATTCACCACCTCCGTCAGATCTTATAGCAGCAGGTTTCCTTCCGAAAAGTGTCTCACAACGTTTTACAAAATCCTTAATTTTTCCAGTGGCCTCATTCTTGCTCTTTAGCAAGTAGACAGTGGTGAAACGGCTGAAGTCATCTATCATCGTCATAATGTATCGGTTTCCAGAAGGAGTCGTGGTTTCCATTGGTCCACACAAATCCGTGTGAATCAAATCGAGTTGTCGTGTCGCTTTCCGTTCAACCACCGGGGGAAATGGTTTCCTAGCAAATTTCCCCTTAAGACAACATTCACACGTATTGCGAACACCACAATCAGATAACTTGAAACCACTTACCAGATTCTCCACTTCCAAACGCCGTAAAACAGCAGGATCTCGATGACCCACACGGCGATGCCATGTATGCTGGCATTGCTCGTTATGCACACCTCGCACCTTCAGCGATCGCTGCTCAGTACGCAGTCGATAGAGATTGCCGATCTTATCGCCGACAACCACCGTCTTACCGGCAGAATTGCTTATAATACAATCCGGCGCACCAAATTTTACAACAAAACCTTTTGCTGCTAGCTGGCTCACCGAAATCAAACCACCATCTAGCTCAGGTACGTAGAGCACACTTTTCAGTGTGATTTCCACTCGGCCACCACGACCATCTTCACCAAAAACTACCCCATCGCCGATTCCATTTACTTTCGTTTTATTACCATCGGCCAGAGTCACTTTCGATTCTACACTTGAGCGTAATGAGTGGAAAAAGGCACGGTCGCTTGTCATATGCGTCGTAGCGCCACTGTCAATCACCCAACTAGCTAACATTGTATTTCCAGCCATAAAACACACCGCGTTACTCGTTTCTTGAGCTTGTTTCGCTTTTGGATTGACATCCTTTGATGCTCGCTTTTTATCGGCACCCGAAACAGAAACACCAATGTTATTCTTGGATAACCACTTCTTACACTGCACTTTCACATGCCCAGGTTGTTTACAGAAGAAACATCGCCGCTCCTGTTTACTGCCATCCGCATTCAATTTCATCGCCTTCACACTTTCCGGAAGGGATTCACTTTGCTGCTGCCGCTGCCGGAATTCATCCAACAGCCGAGTTTTTATGGAAACCACCGTCCAATCTGCATCAGCCCGGCATTGTAGGCCTTGCACCAAGCCCCGATATGATTGCGGAACACTTTTGAAAATCATTGCTATTTTTAGAGACTCTTCTAAATTCTGGCCTGCGGCGGTCAGTTTATCGAACAAATCCTCCATACTCGACAAATGTTTGTCCATATCGTCACACTCGGACATGTTCGCACCGCACAACTGAGTTAGGTAAAACACTACTGTTGACATTGTCGCCTTTTCGTGGTGCTCTTTAAGAGCATTCCACATTTCACGCGCACCATCGGCATCCTTCACGATTTTAAATTGGCTCTCTTCCAAAAATAAACCTATATTTGCACGAGCCTTTCGATCGCGAGTCAACCAATCCGCTCCTGGATTTTCCGGTTTGGCCAAATGAATAACATCCCATAGATCCTCCTTCTCGAGCAACCACTCCATCCGCTGTTTCCACGAACCCCAGTTGCTCGAACTTAACTTAGCAAAAGTAACTTTTGCACTATCAGCCATTTTGTCGATCGCATAAAATCTTACACCAGATTTATCACATGCGAATCCACGCCGAAAGCAAACACTACTGATTCTCTAAATTTTTCCGGTTACTCGCAGCCTGGGCCCATAACCTGTGGGCAGAACCACGGTACGCGAAAGCGGACAAATAGACCGAAAAAGGAACCGAGAAACAAGTCAAACACATTCGATATAACAAAAGGTTTAATTCACGTGTTTATTGTACAAAGTACTTCAGGATAATAAAAAGGAAAAACGTGGCATGTCTATGCGCTCTAGTTTCGTGTCGTTGAGGTTGGCAATCGTCTACTGTTGGTAACGGTCAAGATGATTAAACGTGAAGGTGACGGGTTGTTATCTCCTACAGCAACTAGCATAAAGCCGACGACACGACCAGGCACTCCGAAGGAAGATAGGAATAAAAAGTTTTTTTTTTTGTTTCAATTATAGAGGTTTTAACACCTTAAGGTCATTCACCTCTTCGGACCAGAAAATCTTTCTGATCCTATGTGCGGGGTTGGGAATCGAACCCAGGTGGGCTGCGTGATAGGCATCGACTATCCCATCACGCTATACCCGTCCCCAGGAATAAAAAGTGTTCGTGAGTGATTTACCGCCAGTTACCACAAATATAGCGACCCCTTGATAAGGATAAAAATAATCTTCTTGCGCAACACTTTTTAAGTTGCTACGAGCTAGTTTCCACGGAGCCCCATAATAAATAAACAAACCATTTGAGAAAATGTAGAAAAGTTTTAATAATTTGAATTTTGTGCCATCAGAACCAAATTAAAAGACTTGAAATTATTGTGAAGAAATCGAGATTGTGAAAGCTGTACGAGTCCCTGCGACCCATCGGCCGTGAACTGATACCCCCAGGGGAATACAACTGTCCTGCCCTCGTTTAACATTTACTTCTAAAATACAAACAGATGCTCATGTTTACAGCGCTGAAATGGAATTATCAAATATGACGGAGTTAGACGCTTTCACAATACGCATAAAATTTGCCTTACTGAATTCATTTATTCCGAATTACAGAATCATCCTGCACCAGAGCCAGGTTCAACAGTTTATCATGTATTGGAACAAATTAAAAATATGTAAGATACTATCAAGCTAATGTTACAACGTTCTTTGTGTATTTACGGCGACCGGAACTGGAAGTACAATGTCAAATTTGACAATAGGTGTATTGCTGCCACAGACAGGAATTTTCAGTATAGGATGTCATTAGAAAAGAATAAATTTAAATTTTGTTTATAAGTATATTCGTACCTGCATATGAAGTGCGATTTTGGCATGGATAAAAATATAGTTCAAAAATTCAAGTATCTTTGATTTGCTGCAAATGAGTATCTTGCATTTCGTACAATAGTACTGATATACCAGATCGACTCAGCTATATCATTCATATTCCGTTACTAAATTTTGATGATTGGGCTGATAAAAAGTTTCGCACAGACGAATTTAATGAATGCATGAATGATGAATGATGCAAAGTTTGCTATCATTTTGTAACTCGTGTACATAGCGGAGAGCTGTCATAGATCTAAGTCTGATTACGTTAAAATATTTAACTAGCATCGGTGGATATTGAAACGTTGCGTCATACCAACAACGCAGTACTCAATACAAAAGTTCTTGGCCGCATACGGCAACCTGATTGCGCTGGTATTGCAAGAATTTTTTCGTATGTTCGAGCCCTAGCTGAGCTAATTGATCTAATAATCTAACGCGTGATGATGATGCAGAATTTTCAACTTGCCGCGAAACAAGGATCTTCCTCTCGAGGCAGTTTGTTTTGTTTACTTTCTTCAAGTCTCCAACATGCAGTAACCAAGGTTTTGGTAACTGTTATTCAAAACTAATAAATGATCAACTTGTGTTGCTAGTTTTAATAGTTTTTCAGATAGTTTCATTTTGACATTACCAGTTACTGAGGGGTAGTTAAATTTGCGATACAGTTTTGATAGGCGAGTGGCAGGTCGTGTCGTCGATAAAGCGTTGCCAGAAACTCCTCTCCTTTCACATTTTCACACTATCGCAACGAAAGGGAGATATTTGCTAGGCTTACTTGTTCATGCTGTGAACCAAACATTGGCGATTCGTTTATATGGGACTTAGGGGTATTATTATTTGTATTTGGTATTATTGCCCTTAATACCCCCTCAAAAAAGAAAACGAATTGAACTAGAAGAACCTGAAAAGAGCTATTTTTCTATTTACGTGTAAGTACACAAACCCCTTCTGTTAGCCTGTGCCACTGCCTTGGCCAGCTGTCAATGTCTTGTTGTCATTTTTTAGCTCTGTCAGTCTGAGCTCGGCATTTTCGTGTTTGGTGATAATATTTTGTGCGATTTTCATTCGATTGGATTGTAAATCAGTGTTTCGCTAAAATTTAAACTGCATTTGACAGATTTGTTGTGTTTTCAGCATTCATTGCATTAGTTTAGTATTCGCGAGTGCTTTGTAAATGGCAATGCTCGAAGGTACGCTGTCCAAATGGACAAACGTGATGAAAGGCTGGCAATATCGCTGGTTTGTATTGGATGAATACGCGGGTTTGCTGTCCTACTACACGGTATGTACAAAAAACTAATCTTATCATGCTATGTTATCGTTTATTCGTCCTAGTCTTTGTGAATATCTTATTTCGTTACTCATGTTAACATTATTCAATGGATAATCGCTCTGAACAGCCGAAAACAGTCGCTTAATTGCAACATGCCTATACGACGACGTCAACAACAGAGTATGATATTTGAAGCAATTTGTCTTAAATTATTCGTTATGTCGATTTTCCAATCCTAGTGCTCGTTCTTCCTGAAAAGACTTTCGACTGGAGGCTGGTTTGTCTCTGTTCGATAAATTTCAAATGTAATATGAATATGTTACGTGTGGTTATGATCTTTTATCATGTTCAGATCACTTTTAGAACAATTACAACTAATCATCAGCTTTCAAGCCTCGTATAAAATAATGACGATTGTCTGTTCAACATTGCCACAGACATGTAATGAGTTTTTTATTGTATTATTTTAATAAAGCGAAGGCCTTCTCTTGAGGTCAAGCATACTAAACAGATCTCAAAGACAAAACGTAAATACAAAATATAAAAACTGTCATTTGCGCTCAGTACAAACCGGTTCCTTGTAACCAAAACCCTTAGATGACTAAATAGATCTGTTTATTTGATAAATAAAGGAGTTCTGATGATTAATTCAATTCGCTCAAATTCTGTTCATATTCATGTTTACGGCAACCTTTATTTTACCTCCTGATACATTCTGATTCTAAGTCATACAAATATTTTCCTATATTAGGCGCTTTAGAGATAACATCTCTCTAACTAATGGTATCAATAGATTTGATTATGAAAATGCAGTACTCTGTTTTGTAGTAATTGTCATAGGCTACATGTAATCAATTCGTCCAGACATAACATTATCGATCTAAAGGAAGTGAAAGTGATTCAACTAGGCCCTCGGCAAGAACGATAACGTGCATTAAGCAGAACATGTGATACATCAAGTACAACATGCCATCATAATTGCCTGATTGTGCGTGCATGGTCTCCCAGTAAGACTAACAAATCTTGTTAAATTGTCTTAATATAGATTAATTGATTTATTAATTCTATTAATAACAAATTGGGGGACGGGTATAGCGTGATGGGATAGTCGATGCCTATCACGCAGCCCACCTGGGTTCGATTCCCAACCCCGCACATAGGATCAGAAAGATTTTCTGGTCCGAAGAGGTGAATGACCTTAAGGTGTTAAAACCTCTATAATTGAAACAAAAAAAAAAAAAAAAAAAAAAAAATAACAAATTATTTCCCTAATAAAATTTTAATTCATTTGTATCTATAATACTGACTCTGTTGATGAAATTTACGTAATTCACAAAAAGTCTAAGTAAATATTTTTTTTAGTTTCTGTTACTATGCCATGAGAAGTAGGTCTAACACCACTGAATTCAATATTTAGCAAACCTCGTAGTACAGCAACAGCCTGACGGTGCAGGGACATCCAAGACTGTAGCGCTTCAATGTTCGCAAATATCTGTATCTATACGGAGTACCTTCTGGCACGGCACGGAACGATGGAAAGCAATGGGAATTGAGAGAAGACCGTTTACGAGAAAACTGCACGTTGTTGTTTCCGCACATCGAGAGAAAAACGATATCAGTCTATGGTTGATTCCAGTTAGCCTGCGGTTAGCACGATCGAAAGCATGATTGAGGTCGAACGATGATTTCATTCGGTATATTGTTCTCAGGACAAAATAAAGTACGCAATTACAGTCGATAAGTTGGACAGATTGGGCTTTGGTTCTAACATGCTGCGTTGGTTTTGCTCATACATCAATAATCGCCGATTAGCAATCAAGAAGCAATTGCTCTGTATCCAAAGAGTTTATCGGGATTCCACAAGGCACCCATCATGGGCCTCTGGTCTGTCCCCTGTACTTCAATGATGTGAATCTTTCTTTGCAATGTCCACGCTTATCTTTCGCTGATGATCTCAAGATATTCTAAATAGTTCGAAGTAACGAGGATGCCGTTTTCCTCCAACACCAACTTGATTTTTTTCCAAGTGATGTGAGGTAAATCGACTGGCTTTGAACATTGACAAATGTATGTATGTATGTATGTGTGAAGCCACCATCAGTTCAAGGCATTACCAATGTATGCGGGTAGACTTACAGTAGATCCGAATTTGATTATCAGACAGCTTTCATATAATTGCTGTTAAGAAGGCCAAAATGGGTTTTGAGGACCCGGCGCCTTCCAGCAAGAACATCCGGCCAAATAATAAAGAATTTCGCTGTACCAGCTTAAACCCGCCTGATGGTTTGTTTGTTAGAAGGGTGCGTCTTACTCATTTCAGACCTTCAGAGAGAAACACAAAGCTTCCCCCGCGTGACTCAGGTTGGCAATCCACTCCATCATCCAGTCATTCACTTGTAAGATACCCTGATGCACTCCCTGTCCCTCCCCGTTGTCGATATACTTGAGCATAATACAATATAATATAATATAATATTAATTAATATAAAAATATATATAATACAATACAATATATTATGATACAACACAATATAACATAATATAATGCAATACAGTATACTACAATACAATATAATATAATATAATTCAAACATGATATAATATAATATAACTGCAGAGAACAGACATCCAAGCTAGAACAAACATTTCTAAAAAGCTGTGTAAAGCATACAAGTGAAAATCCGTTAAAAACCACCGTTTTACACGACTTTGCACGTATGAATGTCTGTTGGATATCTGTTCTCTGTGATATAACATAATATAAAATAATATAATATAATTTAGCACAACATAACATTACACAATATATTCTAACGATATACTATAACATAATACAATACAATCATAGACGCTCGGGGAGGCATGAGATAGGAACTTGTGAGGACTTAGTTATCTCACCATTTGACGATCATGGCTATGAACATTGACAAATGCTCAATTATCACGTTCACACGCAAAAAAGTTCCTATAAGGTACAACTACAGCCTTGGTGAAGCAGTAATCAACAGAACAACATGTGTTAAGGATCTCGGTGCAGCAATTGTTTTTTTCAAGCAGCATATATACTTTATTGTAGTACTAATTATGGATACATCGGTGCTATTATTGGTCTATAACGAACTATGAATAGAATATTTACCGGGTGTTGCAAATAGTAATAGCTTTACGTCTGCTTAGCGTTTCAAATCGAACTGCTTAAGTTTGCAGTAAGCAAGTTCAATTTGAGCTGCCTTGCCCTAACGAGTCTAAAACGAAACGTAAAGACAATGATTTTAATGCCAACTGCAAACCAAAGTCTTGGCATTACATACCTTTCGTAGAATTCTGTCTTTCTGTTTCAACAGACTTCGCAGCCGATTCTTAACGTCAGGGCTTGCAAATTGAAGCAACGAATATTAACAAAAGGGTTTCACCATCTGTGCTATTCACACACATTCGTATGTCAGGTAGAATTCACAGCGCAACCCAAGCAAGGAGAGCTGCTTCGTTCGTTCATTAGTTCATGAATATACCCGCTTGTTGAGACCTATGCTTCATGAGGTTAGTTGCTGAGACCTATGCTTCATGGTGGTTATGACAATATGAGAACCATTAATCAAATAATGGTTCTCATATTGTAGATGCTTATGAGGAAACTAGATTCATAGCTTTTAGTTCCGATGAATATTAATTTAAAGAACATTGCTTTTAGTGTTTCTAGGATATATACACAGTGTAAACTGCCAAGAAACAAATTGATCGTTTTGAAAATGAGCTCAAATGCAAAATTTCTGCTATAAAATGTTTAAAGTATGTTTGAAATGTGATCAAATTTGGTCTTGGAATGCGAACGTTATGTTAAATATGATTTCTGTAAAATAAACCGTAAACATTGCCTATATGACTTTGCTTCGCGTCTTGTAGCACGCCGTGAGGCAAGGTCTTCTTTCTCGTACAATACTAACGAGAGCGAACCCTTCATTTAATTACATTGTCATGGCTTGCTTAGTTCATGTATTAACTGAGACTGAGAGCACAGACAATTTACTTGGCAAGGGGAATTGGTCTGTTCAGTAGCATATACTCTCACGCATCCAGTTTCTCTCTAATATAGGTCTCTCATTCAGCTATGTCAAGCAAAGTGTTCACAGTAGATGTTTTTTGTTGCTTCGTTCGTTTGAGGATTCACAATACAAGCCCTGCTTAACGTACAGAATTATTGCATGGCTAGTACTACGATCCTATTGACACTAAGAATCTTTCCAGGTCGGGACTCGAACATACGACAATTGGCTTGTGAGACCAGTGCCTTATGCATTGAACCGACAACCCGGGCCTGACTGTCAGCTGTCGACTATATTCGTATTACATTACACCTAGTGGAACAAAATTTATTTTAATTTATTCAAATTAAATTTACCTGGTTATATACCTGGTCATTATGAAAACACTACCCGAAATTGTTTTCTGAATATGCGCCTGGGTTTGACAGCCGGTATGTCAATGACACTCTATAACACATGGATCAATATGTCCCGAGACTAACAATGGAAACAACATTTTTTTGCAAAATTTTTTTTTATTCATCAACATAATCACCTTTTAGGGTGATACAATGGTTCCAACGATTTTCCAATTTTTCAATACCATGCTTATAAAAAAATTTATCTTTCGCTTCAAAATAAGCTTCAGTTTCAGCGATGACCTCCTCATTTGAGCCAAATCTTTTTCCCTGGAGCATTTTTTTAAGATCAGCAAAGAGCCAATGGTCACTGGGGGCTAAATCTGGCAAGTATGGAGAGTGGGGAAGCAGATCAAAGCCCAATTCGTTCAATTTCGCCATTGTTTTCATCGACTTGTAGCAGGGTGCATTGTCTTTGTCGAAAGCAATCGCGGCACCCACTTGGAAAAAAACCTTTTTCATGCTCAATTTTTCATGAAGGATAGTAAATACACTTCCATATGATATCTGTGTCATCTCAGCAATCTCACGGAGCTTCACTTTACGATCTTTCATTATAATTTTTGTCACTTCACTCACATTTTCCGGTGTAACGGCTTCCACAGGTCTACCCAAGCGTTCCGCGTCATTTGTGTCGGTACGACCACGTTTAAACTCGGCGAACCACCGACAAATCGTTGCTTTTGATGGACAAGAGTCCGGATAACATTTTTCAATCCATTGTTTCGCTTGCACGGTGTTTTTACCCATTAAAAAACAATGTTTCACCAAAACACAAAACTCGGTTTTTTCCATTTTTTAAACAAACTACAAAACGACTTTATTCCAACCTCGATAACTCAGCTGTTTCTGGTCGGAACGACTTAAAATTTTGACCCGTTTCAAGCAAAGGTTAGTACTCTAGAAAGACGTGGTTACTGGTTTACTACGAGCGCCATCTCTGCTTTAGTCTCGGGATCCATGTGTTACATGGTGATTTGTAGAGCCTGATTGGCAGCTGTCCAGTGACATAAACTATCCAATCTTTATCATACAATGTTGCTAGTTGATAGTGACCGATATCAGCTCTGCTGACAAGACGATCAGATCCAAAATTTTATGAACAAAATATAAGCGACATACCTTTTTGCGAGCATGACGTTCTCGGTCTAGCTGTATCGAAAATCGCGCATAGTAGTCACTTGATTATACGGCCATTTGAAAAATCGACACAAGAAGTCAAACTTGTGCGCTTGGACTGTACTCTTATAAGAAAATAAAACATTTGCCATAATACGTCAAATGTGATGCCGTGCGGGGGCGTTACCGAACTAAGAATGGTAGTAAGTGTACTCAACTAAAATAATCTTGCGATTTGTGCAATCCAGAATGAGCTCAATAAAACCATATGCATAGAAAGGAAAAGTTGAAATCTGTGATTGGGTTATCGAATATACCGAAATAGAATTTTAACTTAACAAATTATACCTGACGTTCATTATACCCAATATCGGTATACCTATGATTTCGCCAATTTTATCTCTAGACTATGACGATGCGTGTCACGTGAACAAACAATGCTTAATAGCTCGAGATATTGTCGACTTTCGACATCCAGTTCCTACACAGGGCACGTTCTGATGCGAAAATGAAAGAAATAATAAAATTTACTTCCTCATGTAGAATAGAGACTACGTGCTTATGACCATAACCAGCAGATACATGTATTTTGAAATGTTTTTTATGCCTCCTACAGGTAATCTAGAACATATTGTCTGTTCTAATGTGTTGCTATTTGTTTTAACTTTTTTTCTTGTCTTTCACGTGTAGAACGGCTATGTAGTAACCGAAAAAACCAAGACTCGGAGTGCCAAGTAAAAGATGGATTAATAAGGACAGCTATTGCGTAGTGGACAAACCGCTATCCTTCACGCAGCCCACCTTATGTGTTCGATTCCCAACCACACACATTGGCTGAATCGGTTTTCCTAAACTTTGATTCTTATGAAAAGTCTTATGGTTCCATAGCCTGCTAAAAATTTTTATCCAGGTACGACTGTCAGTTCCAAAGAAAAAAACTTACGATTCTAAACAACGCTTTTAATTAATATTCGGAAACGATTTCCCGTTCCGGAATTACAGGGAGATGGAAGTTTAAAATTTCAAACATTCATTTAATTTTCACGTAAAAACGTCTTCTAAATTGGGCAATTTGTAGGTCTTATAACTTGATACCCAAACAGAAAATATATGAAAGAATTCCACTGTAATATATATATATATATATATATATATATATATATATATATATATATATATATATATATATATATATATATATATATATATATATATATATATATATATATATATATATATATATATATATATATATATATATATATATATATATATATATATATATAAGAATATAAAATGTGAAAGACATCATCACACCTTTAGGTGGACTGAAACAGAGTCTTCTATAGTCTTCAAATTGAATCCCGGATCGGTGACTCAGAGTATTTCAATAGAATGCAATTGTACAGTAAACTGGCGAGTCGGTCGCAAAGTCTTTTGAAGAAAAAAAAAGACAAACTCCGCATCGGAATGTAATACCCTGATCTACTTAACTAATTGAATATACATATTTCCCGATATAAGTTTATTATATCAATAGTTAAGTTTGCGTATTTTGATACTTCAATCTCACTAAATCTATAACATCGGATTTACCTTTTTCAGTTCCATGGTGGTGGTTTTTTATTCGGCATGAATGACCGTAAAAGATATGTAGTGTGCTTTTCCTAAACTTTTTGACTAGATCGAACATCGACCTTTACGGCATTAATTATAAGTCATTTAGCATCCATTCGACACTTCCCAATCAAAATGCTAAACAAATGACGAATTCTGCACTGGATAAATACGAACGTGAATTTTTTTTGCCCTTGCATATTTATGTGTCATTTTTTATTCATGTATATGTGAAACTTAAACTTAAAACTATCTGTGTATCTCTTTTTATTCTTCATTCTTCATCATTATTTTCGTCTGATGTTAAATATTGAATAAAATATTTACACAATCTCGCTATAATTTAGATTGAATTTTCTTAGTGTGACATGTTTCTATAGAGCACTATTATGTCGTACCATTGGTTATCGGAAATTTACGAGTTCGAATTACGGTAATCTTTGATGATAGTTTGCTAAACAACATGTCCATCTTATATCTCTACCTTTCCGTAATTATCAACCGGCAATTAAAGAATTCGCAATTCTCAAATTTTAAAACATTTTTTATCGAAACTCTCGCTCGTTTTTGTTTGTTTTCCGCCCTTCATTCCACATTCACTGCGATGTGTAAAAAGTACTCGTACTGACCATGAGTCCCCGAGATATTTTGATTCGTTATTTATAATTAATTTACGATACTTTGTGTCGGAAATCTACACACTAACAAAACTTATACATTTTGTTTAGTGTATAGTCAGGACTTAGAGGACTTAGGTTACATGATCTCATGTTGTACAGAAAATTTTGTTCTCTCGGTGTTGAACGCCAATATTGCCGGCAGTGAGCCTCTGATATTGAAGGTTTTTCTAAACGGTGGAGTGCTCTGCGGCACTCTACTGTCATCAGAACACCGCAGTAACTACACTTATGTTGTGATCCTTAGATATTGCTGAATATTAAGAAAGAATCTATGGGGAAGTAGCTTTTGGCAGATAATAAAATTTATACAACATTATTCGTACAACACTATATTATTAAGTGTGAATATTTTGAATCCACTACCAATCACCTGGATGAATGCGTAATATCAGTCAACCTAGATAGCTAGAAAGAGAAGGTGTACTGAATCTATATTGATACTAATAGATTGGCTAGGCTGAGATTGCCACAAAATTAGGAATAATTAGTAACATACTGCTATACTGTGTCATTTTCGTACATGGTTGTCATAGAAGGTAATGTGATATTTGGGATTTATTTTGATTCGAATAATTTATTGTATTACTTATACCTAACTAGAAATAACCATTTGTTGAAGCATTCACTGTGGCAGAAAATTGAGTAGCGTTTACATTAATCCCTAGTCTTCAACATCATCGGTACCATTTGTACCGAATCGTTCCTAGACTCAATGAATCGGATGAGGATCCCGTCAACTTTAGAAACGAAACATTTGAGATCGCCGTGCGATACTGCAATGCAAGGCCATTGCATCAGTGTAGCGCTTAGTTGATGTTTAAATATTGACTTGTAAATTTCACTTTTTCTTCTATTGGTTACTCTGGTCGACGAAAAAAAATATAACCAATCGGCAAACATGACTAATGTAAATGCTATATAGATAAAGTGGTACAACGCATTAGAGAAGGCTCTTGCTCGTTAGCTTTGTTTAACTTTACGACTCTTCTTGATGTAGGTCTGCATGTAGAAGTTGGTGAACAGACTGATCAGGATGACGAGATTGATGGCGTGGAGCATGTAGATGAACTTGTTTGCAGTACAGGTCGGTTCCAGTGCCGCATACACGTGAACTAGCATTGTCACCAGCTGAGCCAATTGAATGATAGTGATGATGGGTTTCACACGATTTGTCACCGGGCGAAACATTTTATACGCTGATAATAGATAGTACGAATACATGATGATATGAACTATCGAATTAAGCACCATGATTGACATTTCCTGGTATGCTGCAGGTGTGGAGTAAAAAAAAGTTGTCATATTAGTGCGAATTTGTTCGGTTACTATGTTATGTATGCATCTATCTTACATAAACTTAATTTGAGACTCCACCATACTATTAGGAAGGTGCTAATGTGATGATAGACGTGAAGCGCTGACACCTGATTCTGCTTCTTGCGGAGAACAAAGAAGACCGTTTCGATGAACTCCACCATTCTCAGGCACATCGCGAGCCAACCATAGTAGACAGCGTCGTATCCATGTTCGTACTCCTGGACAGGCAATTTTGGAGTGCATCTTCCGATGAAACTAAATTCGAATCCCACTTTAATATACTGGTGATGTCGACAACGATAAATAAAATTAAAATTAAAAAAAGGTACACTTCATAATAGATAAGCTGAGCTGATTAGCATTCCTCGGGGAAACTTACATTCAACACCAAATAAGAGCAAGCTATGACTTGGAAGATATTATAAGCTGCTATAACAAACTTCAAGTCGAATGGTTTTCGATTTTCCATAAAGCTAAAAGCAAAAACAGAAGAAGAAAAAATAAATTAACGCTGGTACCACTTCTCGACTGATTTTTGATCGATTGGAGGATACCTACTTTGGACCCCATTTGTAAATGAAGTAGAGGTAGATCGCTATCAGTATCGAACCCGGTACCGGTGAGGCCATCAGCGGATATTTGTCAATGGTGTCTTCTGCAAAGAAAAAAAAGAATAGAAACCTATTTGAATACCACTTGAGAAAATTCTTCTGGAAGGCAATGCCATGATACTGAATGCGTCCGATTCTTAGAACAATTAGTTGCTTAGTAACAGTGTCAGGAAAACATGAATGAAAAAAACTTTTAGTGTGGTAACTGATAAAGCACCAACCTGAATACTAATGTCAAAACAGACAGAGTACGTGTAAAAATCAGTAAATCAGTTAGTGCGTCATAGTTGTATTGGGTAATTCTAATCTTACGTGTGATTTTCGTATTCTGAACAGACACGCATTTCGTCTACTTGTAGATTATGAAAAGTGTCTGATTTGGATAAGTATTAGACAAAATACGTATCTGTCACAGTTGGTTTTCAGACAAAAAAAAATCATCGATCAGAAAACTCACTACAGTAAAGTTTAGTACTGGTTTTTTGCTAATGCGATTCTCACGGAAACTGATTTTACATGGCAAAAAATCAGTTGTGAAAAGTTCATTAACGAACATCCTGCTTAATGATATTCAAGATAAAAAAATTGAATATATTTTATATTATTCTCGAACAGAAAATTTTTGGGAAATGAATTTTCATAGCCGTTGTATCTCAACCCTTTGCAGAATACATGATGAATAAACATTTCTGAAAATGTTCAGTGTACGTATGGTGGTTGATAAGTGGATCAATAGTGGTGATGTATTCGAAATATATCCGGCAATGCCGTGGTGGTCGAGTAGTTTCATCAATAGAAGCAGCAAGTGCTGTGATTAATAATAGTTATAATGAAAATAAAAAACAACCCCAAAGCATGTTGTGCAGCTGATTAAAAAAAATTTTAGCCGATTTAGGTTGAATATCAAACGCAGAAGTAGCATGAAAAGCAGGCTATCGCTACGACGCTTCATTCAAACGCTGCGTCTACTGTGTGTTTAAGACATGCACAATGCTGCACTCCTGTTACTTCTATAAATCAAATTCAAAGAAGGATACTGGTGAGATTGTTATAGATATTGGAGATATTTTATATTTTTCTTACTTATAATGCCTTATTATATTTCTCATGAGTATCGAAAATCATCTTTTGTTGAGATCATATTGTTTACCAAAACATATCCGGATCTCTTTCCCTCCCTACTAACATATCTCCTATCCCGTGATGCTCAAATGGGGATGGTCAATTAATCGACGTTGTATTCTAAACCTGGTTTGGAATAGACGGCATAGAATATCCTAAGAAATTTGTGAAAATCGGAGGAAAAAGGGCGAAATTGTGCAATGTTGAAATGGGATACATCCAGCTGGTGCACCCTGTATTATCCGGGCTCTGCTCTGGGCTTGCTTCGAGTGATGAGATCATCATTGAAAATGAAGCGTTTTTTCAAGCTAAGAATAAGAAATGTTGGAACACCGTTGGAACAAATGAAATGGTCTTCAAAAAGAATATATTGAATAAAAATGAAACTTGAAATCTTCAAACAAATTTTTGCCGGTGTTAAAGTTTCTTGCAAGTTCTCGAGCCGGGAGCATCGTTTATTTCCATTTCCATGCTATTGCTGTTTCGTGTTTATTCTAATATAAGGCATAGTATGTAACAGTAGTAGTTTTATTGACCTTTTCATCGTGGAATTTAGGCATGTTATCATCTCAGGTTTTTTTAATACATGCCAGTTAAACGTAACAAATTTCGTAAATTGATAAAAAAAACTCTATAAGAAAGAATCCCGTATTATGGGTATAAATCAATTCCCCGACCAGAGTAGACACGATATAGTCGCACCACAATCACAAATCGATAATTATGTTTATTTTGCTCTGATTTACAATCACCATTTTATTTAACGCACAAAGAAATTCTAGATTCAGAGCAACATTCGATTCGAAATCGGTGTATTGTTAAAGTTACGATTTTTGTCGAGTTCAAATAACTAACCTTATCATTACCTTAGTAATGATGAATCGTCCTTTCGAATCCACCCCAGTGAAATGCACATTTGTATAAGACTCTCAATTACTCGCACCGGAACGAGAAATCAATTCAACTATCCCAGGAATGCCACAAACATTCAACAGTTTTCAAGGTGCCAGTCATGTGCATCTTTCCCGAACCGGTCTCAACGATCAAAGTAAATCGAGTTGATAACAAAACAAACACTCAGGCTATATTTTTAGTTGCATCAATCATTACAACTGTCATCAAGTATACCAATTCAATGAGAGTTCAGGTCTCTCTCTAGACTGACAGCGTAGTTTGCGGTTTCCCCGATATTTTCCATCATACCTTGACCGGAACACTCTGTTTGGTCGAAAATGAAACGGAAAAAATATAACTCATCGCCAGATACTACAAAGATGTACTAAAAGACTAAGTGTAACTACCACTGTCAAACCCCACAGACGCTAAAACAAACCAAATTAGTAACACTGTGACAAGCCAACTTTGACGATCACTCTTTTTACTCCAGATTGGCTAACATATAATGTTATTTGGTTCCAATCTTTAGTTTAGCACTTTCTATATACCGTGAATTTGATATATGAGTTATTGTTATTTATTGATTGTAGCATAGTTATAGTAATTTTTTTTCATTCTGGAATGTTTTCTATTGACAAATTTACATAATTGCATTCACCTTATACCTCTATTCGAGTAATGAGTAAACGATACGTTGAAAATAACGATTCTACTTCCTCTTAGTCAAAGATTATCTTCACGATTTAATTCGCGAATTCTGAATTCGATTATCGTTTCTGTTTCACACCATTATTAATTTGTAGACGTAATAGTTTAGTAAGCTCATATTTTTTCAGTAAACGATTATTTCCACATCTTCTACCCTTCGGGCATTAAACCGAATCGCTAATAAAACTAATGAATTAGCTCCGTAATAGATTGCAGCCACAAAAATGTGAACCGACTAGGCGTTTAGTGTTTTCTTCACGCCTTATATGTCCGGTTTGGGCCGTGGTGTGGTCCAGTATTGACACGGGTAAAAATAACTTTCTATGCAAACTGCAGGCGGACATTGCATGTTCGTACCTCAAATTAAGCAAACAGCTATGTGGATTTCAACTGTCAGATTGCTAGTATTATTTGTTAGCATTAATTGAATACTATAAAACAAACTTCACAATCAAAGAGAACATCAGTCGTAACTCTCAATTTATATTGTCATAGTATCTATCAGTTTTGTGTTTTTCGTAACAGGTTTATCAAAATAGCGATGCTGTAGCTGTAAAAATGGCAAAACATCATACTTCATCTATTGTGAGTAGTGAAGTGCTGTTTTCATTTTAGGTGGTAGCGAAGCGAGCATTTTACCATAATTATATAATGAGCATGTAATTTGTTGAAGCTCAATCAACGAATACGATTTGGATGGCCTAGTTTTTAGTTTCAAACACGATTGATTTCGAGACTCAGTATACGGTAAGCTATAAGTCAAACATCAATAGACAAATTATTTTTGGCGTTCACCACTGAGAGTATTCGGGGTTCGTTTCATATTTTTCGTTTTTTACGTGCTAATTTGCATACATACAGGCGAGACCTTGAACTCGTTAGTTATGTGCCAAAATATTGCGTATAGCATGCTGTGTGTTACTTCATAAGTGCCAAATGCATACCTTTAAGTTTGAGAGTAAAAAGTAACATGATAAACACTGTAATACTACAGAGAAAAGACATCCAAGTAGAGATCTCAATTTGTGTAATAAATTTAACGGTTGCAATTCGTTTGGGCGCTTTGAGCAGCTCAGCAATCGCTTATGGGCTCTTACGTTCGAGCTTGCATACAATGGTCATTCAACGAATTTTCACTTATATGTTTCACACAGGTTTTTGAAAAAAGTTAGTATGAGCTTGAATGTCTGTTCTCTGTAGTAACACATTGATGTTTGACTATTTCAAAATACGAAATCATCGTGATTATATTCATAGTTTACGGTATCGAAACAAAAATTGTCGCACAGAGCATTAAAAAAACTAGGACGTTGTTTTTTTCAAATAGTAGAACAAGTAAGTAAAAGGAAAGCATAATGAAAAACAAACTGATTGAGTTGGCATCACTGGAAGTGCGATGCGTCATGCGGTGTCCTAGTGCTGCTCGCAAAAAAGTATAATTTCAATGTGTTGTTTGATACGTATAGTTAAAAATTTGATTGTAATAGTTATTTTGAGTGATAGTTCAGGTGTGGCAAGTGTGTGTTTAGTAGTGATAGTGCTATTTATTGAATAATTTTGTTGCGCAACACTAAAGATGCTCAAGCGGCGGAAACTGAGAATTTACCGCTCCAAAATTCAGCGATGTTAACCTGTTAACCGATCGAAGCGCCGTCTGCATTGTCGGTGTTGTCGGAATTCTATGGAATGTGTGAAAGTTTATAAGTCGATCGCCATTCAGACTGAAGATCTAGAGTTAGTCTGCAGTGGACCCATTCGCGAGTGTTTTTATTTTATTATTACAGTGGTCGTGTTTCATCTCGCATTGCTGACAGTAGAACGAGCAGGAGAAAATTTCTTACTTATTATATTTCTCCTGAGTATCGAAAATCAGGTTTTGTTGAGATCATATTGTTTACCAAAACATATCCGGATCTCTTTCCCTCCCTACTAACAAATCTTCTATCCCGTGATGCTCGTGGAGATACAGTGGTACCCGCGGTCTCTAGAAATAACGAGTATCAGACTAACATTCCTTCCTTTCCCTCAGTAGCACAGCCTACGGTCGTAGCCAGCGTCGTTATTGATCATTTAATAAAAAGTTAGGAGTGAGTGGGTATGTACAGTGAAAATGATTTGCTTCTCCCAAGCTTCATTTTCTTGGTTCATTGTACATTTTCACTCATTCGGTCAATCACGAAGTGCAACTACGGGCGATCTACTTCAGCTCAGCTCAGTTTAGCATAATGAACAACAAACTTTTTTTTGTGGTAAAGTAGATCATTATAAATTTATTCTTAGGCTCATTGTTATATTCGTAAAAAAAAGAAGATTAATTTTGATTCGCCACAAATTATTTCAACACGATTTCTGAAATTTCCTTCTTTTTTTTAATGGGCTGGTTAAGCTAGTGTATTAATATATATATTTAATTGTTATATGCAGCATTGTTATGAACGAGTGATAGAATATCAATTCCATTTTGGAAGTAGGTGTTTGCCGAACGTTGATGTACCCTAAAAGTATGATTTTTAAATGAAATTTTGGTACAAATATAGACTTTTTATTCGAAGCTCATGTCACTAAAAAAACATATCAATGTAAGATCAAATTGTTCCAAAAACAAAATAGAGCGAGGAATTTGAGAAACTCATTTTCTAACTACCGGATCTAATAATTTTTATTAAGGTATTGTGTCAATAGTTAATTAATAGAGTCGGCATATTATTTTGCGGACTACTCGACTTTCAATCAATAAATTGTGATAACATAGAATACAACGACTTCGCTTCGGCTTCGGCTACAAGGTTTACAATTTTCCCTACACAGAAATCACAGAATTGCGGAAGCGAATAATGTCTTCATGGTAATAACCAAATCATGTATATAATAGGGCTAAAAATCACCAATTGTGGCTGAACACCCACTTTAAATCATAATAATTTAATTTTAACTCCATCCTATTCCAATAAATATTTATTAAAAAAAGCTCGACAATTGTTCAATACTGCTGTTATAGCAACGCGAAAACTCAAAGCGAATGCACATATTTTCATTTCTCACTCTAACTTATGGTTTGTGTATATGAAATGACTGCTGGAAAAAACTCACTTTCAAGGATCACATTGAAGGAATCCAGGCAAAGTGTAATAAATATATTAAATGTTTATATCCTCTTATAAACATAAATTCTAAGCTCTGTCTAAAAAACAAATTGTTAATTTATAAACAAATTTTCAGACCAGCCATGCTTTATGCGGTACCAATTTGGTCAAGCTGTTGTTCCACCAGGAAGAAAAAGCTTCAAAGGATTCAGAATAAAATTCTGAAAATGATTTTGAAGCGTCCTCCCTGGTTTAGTACAAATGAGTTACACAGACTCACAAATATAGAACCATTAGATGTAATGTCACATAATATTATAAGCAAATTCCGACAAAAATCGATGCAATCTTCAATTGAATCGATTCGCTCTCTGTATTAGTTAGTAAGTTAGTATATAAGTTCCTTTTCCCCATTACACAATACAAGTAGGTTTAGAATTTTCCCTACACAAAAATCTCAGAATTGCGGAAGCAAATGATGTCTTCATGGTAATAACCAAATCATATATATATATATATATATATATATATATATATATATATATATATATATATATATAACAGGGCTGAAAAGTCACCACTTGTGGCTGAACACCCAATTTAAATCCTAATAATTTAATTTTAACTCATATTCCAATAAATAGTTATTAAAAAAAAACTGCTGGAGCTGAGATGAATGGAGATACCGTAATCCCTTATACAAAAGGTTCAAACACGCAACTACACTAATTCGAAATATTGTTTTGCCAAACCAAAACATAACTGATATCTGTACAGTCTCCGTATAGTGTACTAATTATAGCCATATTGGTTAAACCTAATATAACAATTTTTAATAATTTTAAATCACTTTGTACTACGAATGTACGAATTCACTGTTTGTAATCTGTTGGTTTCACTGTGGTTTTTTTGTCTAAGCTCACAAGCCCACTGCCACTATTCAGCAAAACATTCTGTGCGTTGTTCCGATAATTAAATTCACTTTCGATTTAGTTTTAATTTAGAATAAAGAATTCTGGTGAAAATGATGTACAATCTGTTTTGTTTATCAACGGTTTTAGTCATCAATTGTCCGGTAATATTTCTATTTTAAAAATCTTTCATCGAAATAATTATAATTCACTTCTGCTATCAAATTATTGCTAGTAGTACTAACCCAATTAACAATTTCGTACGTCAAGAGATGCCACCACAGCACTTTTCTGTTATAGTTAGGAAAATGTTGCTGATCAACCAAAACTTTGCCATAACTAAAACACAATTTTGTTGGTCACACCGGCTCGGTTCAATCGCACGATATATGTTAGTGTGTCGACTTCGAGCAAGTGTTTCGCGGATACAAGAATTGATGAGCACTGCTAAAGTATGGTAATGAAGCAATCGATTATGATAGAATAGATTAACAGTAAATTCTAGAACATATTTAGACGTTTTTGTAACATTCTGATGATGGCTAATATAATCTTTTTCACATTTTCCGTGGTTCAGAATTTTTTACATTGCATGAAGTATTTGAAATTGCTCTTTTTGTCTAATTCTAGCACTGTACTATACACCATAAAAAATTTATAGCGAACCTACCGATGTTCCGTAATTAATTGCTCTATTGTTAACAGTTCAGGATGACAAAGGTGTGGGTTTCCAAATCCAGCTTTCTTAATAAAAAAGGCTAATGAAAGCTGTTGGGTTATACAATTTATCGCGATATACGATTATTTAAAAGTTACGTTCAGGAACATAAAGTTGCTTCGGGTCCAGTGTGTAACATTCGGCACTTTAAGAAAGTAGTTTTATTCGGAATAACCAGTTTTTCGAGCATTCAATTTAAATAAAAAAAAATTTTGACACATGCCGTGTACTGATTCAGAAAAATACTCACCAACTCCTTTCACGTTGATTAAATCATACAACGTAAAATCCGTTAAGTTCATTTGATGGAGAATATCCATTGCTACGAATGTATAAATATCTTCTTGCCACGTGAACCACTATACTCAAACTCTCCTGACAAACTAAAGTAACACTAGCAAGCTATTTCTTGGAATTGTCGTCTTTAGGAATGATGTGCCTAGTACCTTCTAAACCACTCGATGTTATTCATCATTGACACTCATATAATACTTAAAAACAGGATTGAATGCACGAGGAAACGTTAAAAACGGTTAGAATCGCAGAAAGATTGGCACATGCAGCACGCGACTTCTTGCACCAGCTACGACGTCTATCCAAAAAGCATGCACATCGGAGGAGCCCAGAGACAAATGGAACTACGGAAGCACACCGAAACCACGACGCGATATGTCTGAGCTGTTGTATAAGCTTGCAGAGATACAACGACGCGCATCCGTACGCCACTCTCCTTTGATAAGTACTAAAGTTTGTCGTTCAGAAGCACGCGGGAAGGCAAAATTCGACCGCCATCAATCCACGAAGCGATCGTTAAAAAAGAAAAATCGGCGACGGTGATCGAATGATCGAGCTCTTTGCCCGGACCCATGGTGAAGTTCATCAAAGATGTTCGGTGTTCGGAAGGCCCGAAAATATTTAATTGGAAATTCGGCGTTTCAGTCGTTACTTAGACTAAGAGCTGGTATATCTAGTTTTCAATCTGATTTAAAAGTCTGCTATCGTTACTCAATTACTTATTCTCTTTTTGAGACGGAAACGATAGAAACTGTTAACGTTACATTTTCGGCCCGTACGTATGTATTTCTTCAGTAAATTGAAATGTCTGTGAAAAACAGAAATTTTAGACAACAGCATCCATTGTTATAAATAAAAATTCATCAACATAGTCGATCACTTGTTTCAATACAGTTGACAAGGGTTCGGACTAGTTACCGTTCATAGTCCAGCGTACAGCAAACAATTCGAATTCATTCAACCTACTTTCAACACATCACACAGGTTTTTCCTTGCCCTCCTGAAGGTGTGTTTGGTTGTTAATACTTCACGGCGAAATTTCTCGTTTTGTGAAGGATAAACAAAATATACATAACCGTCCGACGCTGTTACCACGGAATGACCTTATTTTCACTTTCTTTAGCTTAATTTCGCCGACTGCATCATTCGGTCGGACATTGAGTTGATAACCCGTTTGTTTGAGCCAACCGATTCGTGGAAATGATGAGCCATGTCGCGACAACCTGTTTATGTTTTCAGAGCATTAATCACATAATGCAGATGTTCGCAAGTAACTTTGACGAGATGCTATCGATCACCTTGAAGAAATAAAATTTTGAGTAAGTTCCCTAAGACGCGATCCATTTTTCATTTCAGAGAAAGTCGACCTGTTCGGTTGCTAAATCTCGTGACGAAAAAATAAAAAATTGTTCAACGTGTTTAATAGTTCACACCTAAGAACGAATAACGAGCGACGAATCATCAGTCTTCACCTATTCAGATTTGGAAGAAGCTTTGTACACGTCTTTAGTATAGAAAACTATATGTTTTGCATGGATGTAAAGACAATGTCAACTCAAAATTAATTCTGAAAATGGACGGATGTATTTTGGTATGCACTTTCTTCAAATCGTTGTTACTCGGAAAATGTTCGTTGTACAAAAACAGTATCAATAAAGAAAAGGGAAAAGATTGGGTTTTTTTAAATACTAACTACTAAATTTAAAAAAAACTGAGTAAAATTTGTGTTTATGAATATAATCCGCGAAAATCCGCGCTGTTTCGAAAAAACCGGGTCAAAAAATTCGTGTGTTTTCAGAATTTTTTGTTGTATTGTTTTTCGAAATAATCCTGATTCGGGAGACGGGTATAGAGTGATGGGTTAGTCGATGCCTTTCACGCAGCCCATCTGGGTTAGATGCCCAACCCTGCACATAGGGTCAGAAAGCTTATATTATACCAATAGAACGATTCCAGAAATGTTTAGTAGGTCAGCAGGCTTCACATATCTCGATTAAAATAAAACTTTGCACTCGTTTTCAATATGACACAACATTTATTCTTCAGGAATGGAGAGACCAATTCGGCTCAACCGTGACTTTTAAAACGGATTAAATTTTTTTTTGTATGCACACCTTTTGCCTTTCTCATATGTCTGTGAAAACCAACTTTTAAACCGAAGCCCGGAGGGCCGAATGTCATATACCATTCGACTCAGCTCGACGAACTGAACAAACGTCTGTGTGTATAGGTGTGTGACAAATATTAATACTCACTTTTCTCGGAGATAGCTGAACCCATTTTGACAAATTTAGATTCAAATCAAAGGGCTTAGGATCCCATACAAAGTTCCTGAATTTCATTTAAATCCAACTTCTGGTTCCGAAAGTACAGGGTGATATGCATCAAAAATGTCAAAATAATGTCACTCACTTTTCTCGGATATGGCTGAACCGATTTTCACAATCTTAGATTCAACTGAAAGGTCGTAAGATATCCAGCTTTTTGTTCCGGATGTACTGATAATAGTAATCAAATGTGATTAAAAGAAGCTCACTTCACTTTCTCGCATATGATTGAATAGATTTCCACTAAATTAAATTTAAATGTAGTATATCACTGTAGTATTATGCAACAGAAATCCTTAAAACTCTTTTCTAATTTTTTTAAATTGTAGTATTTAGGGGAATTTCTGCTGTAATATATAGAAGAAAATTAATAATTTGAGAAGGCATCATCACACTACTAGGTGGATTAAAACAGGTTTTTATATCGCTGTAGCTTGAAAACTGTAAAATATAGTGTCAAAGAGGATGTTCTAGGAAGTTCAATGAGTCCTTTAAAATATATGCCCTGAAAAAGTCGAGTGTATCTTTTTCTATAAAATCATTTTTTCTGTGAGTTTTTCATTCATTTGACTTTTTCAATCTATGTTACCACTCAGTCATTGCAAAACCGAACTTAGCTATGGCGACTTAATAAATCGATAAAACTACAAATCTTTTTTTGCACAACTAACTGATTCCGAGTTTCAACGATTTGAAGAAAGTGCATTCAAATATACATCCGTCCTTAAAAAAAGACTTCAGTTGAATGATTTCTTCGTTTTTTTTTTGTTTGATCTGGTTGGATTTGGAGCTTTCATGTCTCCAGAAGAACTTCTGTTTGGAATAATCCGCTTTATTTTCTATATAATCAAAGTTACTATTAATCCACCTAGAAATGAGGTAATTAAATCATTTTGCATGCAATACGAGATAGAGAATTCATGTCATCTGAAAAGCTGTCGACCATGTTGAAACAAGAAAACATACCCAAGACGTAAACTCTGTAAAATGCATTGGTGTCGAGAAGCATTGTTAATTGGAAACTCTCAAAATCAAGTTATTTCCATCACAACTTTTATCAATGATTTTAGAATTTCCAAATGTTGTACAATTCTTTTACAATTATCAAAATCGAGGGCTGCATATTTTTATGCTCACCAATTAAAAAAAGTTTTAGACAAATTAATTACAAAATACTGAATATTCAAGTATCGCTATCTCAAAAAAGTGAAAAGGTGTGGTGCAAATTTTAACAACGTTTGAAAGTATGATCAAAGCACTATTATAAAAGTGTTTCATTACTTCGTGTAAAAATTATGCATTGTAACAAAGCTTGGCGCTCACTTAGAAGATAATTACACATAGTTTCCCAGGTTAGCAGAAATGTTTCCAACGCCATCTGATCATGCTTTGAAGAAAACTACAAGAAAGCTGAAATTGTGTGACATTCAAAATGGCTTATGTTCTCCATTTGAAACAAAAGTGCCTAATCCACCTAACAATGAGATGGTACCTTTTTTATCAATCAGCATGTGTTTTTCGTGTGAATATTCTTCGTTGTGTTTAGTTCTCATAAAATTACTTTAATGATCGTCGTTTTAAATGAAATTTTATTAAAATTGTGGAACTTTGTATTGTCATCTTCTATAGCGGTTTGAATTTAAAAAACCCTGTAATTTCAAAATTGGAAGCCGGAATCTAATAAAATTCATCAATTTTGTATGGGACCATAGGTTTATTTTAATTTGAATTTTTGTTTATTAAATTCGTTTTGTCCTTCGTTTAGCTTCTCTATTCCCGATACTTCCGGAAATCGATGTAGCCGAAGTCAGGTAAATTCGCTAAATGGACCGAAATTTCTGAATATCAGTGAAGCCTTAGAGAAATCGTAGTGCGTTCTACATAAAAATTTTGGGTACCTTCCGGGATGGAAAACCGAGTACCGGTAAAACTGAAATAAGTTTATTTGGTCGTCGACTCTCAAAATCTGTAAACTCGATAAACCCGAAAAAATTATGTGAAATTTTTACACTAATCACTCTGTATTATCTAAACCGGAAGTCGAATCTGATTAAAAAACAGGCAGATATTATGGGACCTTAAGACCTTTTATTTGAATGTTAGATGGACGAAATCGCTTCAGCCATCTACGAGCAAAATGAGTGACATTATTTTAATTTCATTACATATATCATCCTGTTGTTCCGGAACCAGGATTCGGATTCAAATGAAATTTAGAAACTTAATATGGGAGCATAGAACTGTTTGCATGAGTCTAAAAATCATTCAAGCCATTTCGGAGAAAAATAATAAAATTATTTTTCACACACAAACTTGCTTATCTTGACGAACTTCTTCGAGTGGTATGAGGGTGTACGTAGTTGTGTTCTTCCAGCAATTATTGTTGCAAGCAGTATAAATCAATATAAATATGAAATTGTTTTGAGTTTGAAAATACTGCCATCTTTCTTATACATATGTCATGTTCGAACGATTATGTTGCCAAAAACGAACCGTGCTAAAATCGAAACGTCATGAAAAAGGATGTTGTGCATAGTGCATAGTTTAGGTGCTAAGAAACAATTGCAAAAACAGTATTGACAATCGAGTTTCACCTTGCTTCGAAACATCGCTTTATCATCAAGTGCGTAAAACTCCTACTACTGGAAAAAAGGCGAAAAGCCGCTTACACAAAAATATCAATCTCTGCTTAACAAATGGACGGATTTTAACAATCTATGGCTTGTTGGATAGCTATAACAGTGCAGAATCTAAGTCTAAAAACATATTCTGTTTTCAAGGTCAATTGTAACAGATATCTTAAAAAACTGAAAATTTTTACGTAAAACTTCGTATAACTCAGAAAGTAAACATCTGATCTCAAAACGATAGCGTTCAGGATGATGAAAAGACCTTCATTCGCGACAAGTTTGATCAAAATCGGTCCAGTTGTCTTTAAGATGGCTGACAACACACACACGGACATTTGCTCAGTTTGTCGAGCTGAATCGATTGGTATATAACACTCGGCTCTCCTAAATTTCTTCCTATGCGAATTCTGTACATTTTTTTTTGTTTATAAAAAAGGTAAAAATACATTGAAAACTTCGCCTACCTTTATAAAATTCTTTTTACTGAAATTTGCAGCTGACCCTATTTTTTTGCTTTGATCAATATTTAATAAGATGCAGGGATAACAAATAATGTATGTTAGATTGCTACCTATATTTCGGCGAATGTAGGGACAGATTTTTTCGAAAGAGTGTTTTCATATAAATTGAGGTGTATTTAAGTTGTATTTACTGATTTTTCTGACAGTGTTTTAATCATACTTTCAAACGTTGTTAGAATTTACTCCATATATTTCTACATTTCTTGAGATATTGATACATGAATATGTAGTAATTTTTAATTTTTGTTTGTGAATAGGAAAATATGCAACCCTTTGACCAAAATATGTATATAGTTTATTAAAAGATAATTACAGAACATTTGAAAAATTCTTTAAAATCATTTAAAAAAGTTATGATGGAAAAACTTGATGTTGAGGGTCTCGAATGAACAATGCTTCGTATCTTGATACCAATGCGTTTTAAAGAGTTTATTTCTTCGACGTGTTTTCTTGTTTTAATATAGTGTATAACTTTCCTAAAAACATGAATTCACATTCACTTCTAGGTGGATCAATAACAACTTTGATTGTATCAAAAAAACGCGGACTATTCCACCCAAAAGTTCTTCTAAAGACACGAAAACGCAAAAACCAACTCCTGAGACATAATTAAAAAACACGTGGTTTGATTTGATTGGAACCACTGTGCATCCGTGCAAAACAAAAAGTTTGCTATACTGAAGTGATATTCGAAGTTTTATTTATATCCGCGAAAGTCGATCCTAATTTTGACATCTTCTTTGTTGATAATTTTTGGAATTCCTTAGTAGGTAAAAAGAGGAATTCTACCTATAGATATCTCATTAGTCGAGTCAGCAAACTAATATGTTTGTTTATTACTCGGCTACAATCAACGGATTTCGTTGTATGTTTGCTTCGGTCCTAAGAAGCAATATCACTGAATAAAAAGAACAAGCACCTATTTTCATCTTATTCTTTGAATCAATGTATTGACCAGAGATGGCATATCTCATTCTAATTAATGGTTTTCCTATGTAAAATGTATGGCGTAGCTGAGATGATTAAGGGAACAGTTACCCTACATATAAATATGACCAAACCAAGATCTTGATATCCGTGACATGCTATGCCATTCAATCAACAGTTTATATTTCACCTCGCTGAACAAGTACTGCATTTAGTTGTAATAATTAGTTGTCACTACCAATTTAATTTTTTTTCAAGTTCACCCGAAATAAAACTACATCCTAGCTAAAGATTAGCTTTCATGTTAATAACTCTTATGTTATTTCCTATCTGTTTCTCATCTGTCTTAAAGATGTTATTGCTATTTGTCAAACGACAGTCCAATGATAACCCTACGCAAAATGTAACTGTCTTTTGTCTTTTGATGCCACTGCGATATCTATCCAGTACTGAATTTCTTTCAATGTCACGAACATGAAAATAAATCTCTCAGCCGTAACGTAAGCCGTAATTTATGCACCTAATCTCTGGTGCCCAACTAATATTTTTCGGTCCACTCGTAGTAGCTCAACCTTTTACGGTTGCGTAACCGTCGGTGAAAGCATAACCAACACTTTCTTATACCCCAACAAATTTTGGATTGTTTTGTCAAAGGATGTCCGAGCGACATCAACTCGACGCTTTGGTTTTGGTCGTTTTTCCAATATTCACTGTGCGTTGAACTGAGGGGAAGCTAGTCAACGCAGGGCAGATGGATAAAAAAATATTTTTTGGGTTTATTTAGAATTAACGTTTGATATGAAATCCAACAAATAATTTCAAACAGCTCTACATATGGAGTTTATCTCATCTCCCAATTTGTTATCAATATTAGGCTAAATTACAATAAAGATAAACAACCTTCTACTTCAGTTTTGTGAATATAGGCGGCATGCCATTTCATACCGTAATGAACAGAATAGATTTGATAATAAATAATTTTTGTCTTTCCCATATAAAAAAGTTATGCAATCACTGTGAAAACGATTTTTGATTATCATTCGATTCAGTTCGTCGAGTACGCAAAATGTCTGTATGTGTATGTAACATTATTTTGCACTCACTTTTCTCGGAGATAGCTGAACCGATTTCCATGATTAGATTCAAATGAAAAATCTTGTAGCCCCATACAATGTTTCTGATTCCGACTTCGGGAATTACAGGGTGATATGCGCAAAAAACAAAGAAAATAAGTTTACTAACTTTTCTCAGAGATGGCTGAACTGATTCTTACAAACTTAGATTCAAATGAAAGGTATAATTGTACCATACAAAGCTCCTTAATTTCTTCTGGTTCCAGAAATACAAGGTGTAGTGTAAGAATTCCTATTTCAAATTACTTACTAACTTTTCTTTCTCGTTAAATTGAAAGATCAGTTGTGAGGGTCATAGGAAATTTACCTTCAAAGCGTATTTTGAATGTTCGTCACATAAACATTTAAAAAAAAGTTATATTTCAAATTCCATTGTATTTCAGCATACTGAGATTGAAGTTCTAGAAAATAAGCCACTTGTCTTATGAACTAATATGTTCGTATGTTTGAACCCTGACCTTCGTGTTCGTTGGTTCATGGTAACATACTGTAGATAAGTCCACCGCTAGGCCTCGTATCCCTACTATTTTGTTACTAACGACTTTGATTGCTTCGGAATTGAGCTGAATATATCAAAATAAAACTCTAAGATTATGTGACCAATGAAAGTATATATCAACCTTACCGAGCTCTCCTTATATTGCTGAGGTGTGATCGGTCGACTGCTTCACCATGTGTAAACTGTCGAATGACGATAACCTCAAACAACGAGAATGTAGACGGTTTGTATGGCTTAATTTGTGCTGCTTAATTGTTTTATCATTGACATCATGAATTGAAAACAATGGAAAAATATTGAAAATGTTATATACTAAATACCATGAATATATACTACTTACCATACTTTTCGTAGGGTCCGATTTTTAAAGCGTCCATTCCGTTTCGGAATGTTTTTGGATCTTGACATACGAACTGGTGTATGCATGCTGAGTTTCGACGATTCACTTCATGATTCGCCAATATTGTTTATTACAAAGTTCATGCTGCGTTCATTTTATAGCGTCTCATTAAGCTTGTTAAATGTGTACTTCCGTGAATGACTGTGTGATTACAGTAAATGTCCATTTAATTCTACAAATTACTAAAACGACATCGTGTTATGGGGCAGCTACATTAGAACATTAGACATATTTTTATCACACCGTCTGGTTAGAACCTGATTGAAAAATCGCGTGCATCCAAAAAATGCTTTTGTCATATTGACAATACTTATTTATTATCTAACAGAAGTTTGTGGCAGGTATGAAATTAATCATGATCGCACGATCGGTCACATACACAATAGTAATCAATGGCACTGCAAAGTTGATCCCATATATTTTATGAGGAATAAATATTTGAACACAATAATAATTCATCCAATTTGTTTTGAATTTTCAAATGTGAATAAAACGATTTGCAGTCGGCCTTTTTCAGTAATTAATGCCAATATTTGATAGGTGGGATTTTTTTCAAATAACCCTATAAAATTTTGCAGGGAAAAAGCCGCCCACCACTTAGGCAACATCAATATTTACTGATACAACAATCCATTCTCGATGTGGATGAATTTGTATTGAATTCAAATTCTTGAGATAATTAAAACAACAAGCGCATTTGACAATCCGATCGGCTACTTAGTTATGCGTAAATTGCTCCCACCATGACGTTGTTTCGGTCCGCGAACTTTTATGGTTTTCGGAAACGATTTGTGTCCGACTTGGTACTCTGAGTTGGAATTCTATTCTTTCCATCAGCTGATATACGGCATGACGTGAACAGTAATTAGCTTAGCAAATACTTTGTACGGTTAAACCTTTCGTATTCAATACGTCATTTTTGTTCGCAAAACAACTTTGGAATGAATAATGAACGAATTGAAATAAAATAAGAAGAAATCTGAATTTGTCAAAGAATTGAAACCATAAGTTACATATGTGAAATGTACGAAGAATTTGTAAATCCAATGAAGCGTTACACGATCAAACATTTGATATTTAAACTGAAAATCGATTGCAATGGATATTGAGATCGGAGGTCAGCATTTATACAATAGGTTCGTTGCAGCTCGAGCTAGTTCATGCATTCCACTAACTGACTGTCGTATTTCTATGTTCATTTTCTAATTTATAACTTTTGGCATTGTGTTCAATTGTTTCAAATAAACTTAAGCAATAACTTTTTATGATGCTCGTTTGAAAATCTCATCTGATCGAACCTGAAACATACGCTTATAAGGCTAGATAGATGATGGCTTGCCGCACGTAACTCATTTGATGACCGAAAATTACTCCATTTTTAACGTTGCAGAAGTTGCATTTTATTACTGTCAGCAATTGCCACATTCACAGGCAACGAGAACTGTATAGATTTAAGTTTTATCATTAACCGCTGAAAACTGATGTACTGATCAAGTGTGAGACGTGTTTAAAAAACTTGAAGTTCATAAATGACGCAAATCTTTTATGATGCTATATAAACGTGGTTAGTGTTCGCAATAGTTAAGTGTAAAGCCGAAAAACCAGGTCGTAATAATTCATTGGATGCTATATCATTACCGTAACTTCTTTGCTAAATCACATACTTAACAGTAACATTATTTCTGTTCTGAGGTGGCTTGAAATTTGATATGCGTTTCTAATGATCTTCGTGTGTCATATTGGTTTATTCACAAAACATAACAAGTCAATCCATCGATATAATAAGTTCACTAATTTTGTATCAAGCGAACATGTTCGTCGCTGTTTGGAAGGGCCGTTGTAGTTAACAAGAACCTGATCTCTTTCTCTTAAACTCTACAAATTTACATACGCCAGAACTTCTACCTATGTAAAATAAATACTTACATGATGAAACATTTATTTATACCTTATGATCAAAAAAGAACCGGAATTTTCATTTTAAAATTCCCGCTCTTGTCCAATCGGTAAACTTTTATTCTCTCAACGTTGGCAACACTTTTATACACATTCTGTCAAATTTTGACGCATATCGTACGATTAGTTTTTGTTTGGCGTCTATACAAAGAAGATTTTTATAATGGATGTAAAATTTAGAACGGCTCGCCTTCGAAGCGCCATTCGGTCGATTGTTGTGCGGTTTCGTTGATGCATTCGATGAATGTGGGGTCACTATCTGCGTTGGAAATCATCTCTTTGGCCACATCAACACGACGCTGTTTTTGAATGAAATTCAGCTTTTTTGGCACCAGCCGAGAAGCGACGTGTTTCAAACCCAAAACATCAGTTAAAATATGTTCGGCTGATCCATGAGAGATGCCCAACAACACAGCAATCTCTCTAATCGGTACAGAACGATTTTGCAACACGATTTGCTTCGCCGATTCAATGTTTTTTTCAGTAACAGATGTTGTTGGGCGGCCAGGAATCTCATCATGATCCAAGCTTGTACGACCACCTTTGCAGCGTTTATACCACTCATATGCCTGTGTTTTTCCTAGACACGATTCACCAAAGGCCTTTTCTAACATTTTCAACGTTTCGGAACACTTAAATCCATTTGCAACACAAAATTTGATGCACGCACGTTGTTCTAAATTTTCATCCATTATAAAAATCGCCACACGAAAATTTGTCAACTTCTTTGTATAGACGCCAAACAAAAACTAATCGTACGATATGCGTCAAAATTTGACAGAATGTGTATAAAAGTGTTGCCAACGTTGAGAGAATAAAAGTTTACCGATTGGACAAGCGCGGGAATTTTAAAATGAAAATTCCGGTTCTTTTTTGATCATAAGGTATTACGGTTGTTTTCAATGGATGATATTAAATATTTTACTGACTATTTCAACAAAAATAATATGAACCGAATAGAGAATAAGACGGGTGAATTTTTGACAACACTTTTTAAATTGCAATAACAACCAAAATTATTGCACATTCCAATTCATAATCAAAAGATCCCATTAAACATGCATCAGTATGCATTGATATACCATACTTTTGGACTTATTCTGTGAATAATTTTTTTACTTTGATAAATCCTGTTCGGCATTGCTCTGTTGACCAAATGCCTTTATATATTCACAGAAAAACATGAGATCTGAGGTTCCGTAACATAACGTGAACAGCTATGCCAGGTTTGAATATTATGTACGAATTAAAAATTGCAATCCTTACCATATTATTGAAAAGAATGAAATATTGCCACGGCTAAGCCAATTTGATTCCGAATATTCATCCAGCGATTCATATTCTTAAACCTGAACGAAGCTGTACAGTGTTCACTTGAGTAGTTTAAATTTGTGTGTAAACTCTTTTTATGCAAATATTAAATTTACGAAGAAATCGAATGAATTACGCAAATGCTAGAAAACATTCAGTTTTGGCAAGCAATTAACAGCTGCAGGCAAAAAAAACTCAAATTTTGGTCACAAGTGATTCCATAAATTCGACAGGTCAACAAGGAAAAGTGTATTCAAAATCATTAAAGCGTCATATTAAATGGTGTCTGGGTAAAGAATAACCACAAGCCCCTATTTTCCTATTACCCCGTTACCTATTAGAAGTAGGTTTACAATTTCCCTTACAAAAATACAGAATCGCCAAGTAGGTCCTATTATTAATAACCAAATTATATAAATAACAGGTCTGGATACTATGATTGTAAGAGCATTTTTTACTAACTTTATTTATTATTTATTTGTGAGTGTCTCTGTTTATAGGTCTGCGCAACCCCTTTTTATTCCATCCTCAATAAGAACCATAATAAGGATAAATGAATCATAGTTCCACCCGCAACCTTCTTGATCACAAAAATATGCGGCAATTGTGGAAAAAATAATTGTGCATTACAGTCCGTTCATGTTTAGGCAAATATGTCAAACTTCAGCACGATACAGTTATATATTTTGTGTTGACAGATGATTTTGCGTGCACGTTTTTGGTATCATGCTGAGTATGAGATTTTGGTTTAGAAAGTTTCATGATGATATCCTGTCGATAGATACCGCGCTTACTGACAATGGATCAAAAACTTGAATGCGAGTACACTTTAGAAGCGTATTTGGCCATGCTAGCCTGAATAACTGCAAAACTACCCGGAAACGGACAGAAACCGAAACAAGTTCTCGCAAGCGATCTAAGTAGGCTCAATGGGTTGGAAAGGTCATGGCGTCGGTTTTCTTGGAAGCATACTATTCGTGAACTACATCAAAAACGGATTGAAGACCGAAATCGTTACGAAACAATGAAAAAATCAACTCATGCGAGGAGATCCTCGATGCCGGAGATGAGTGTTTCGTAGACCCCTCGAAAAATTACTTTTCGGACGTTCGCATGAAGTTAGAAAGTTGTTAGAAAAAGTGCTGCATTGAATTAAAAAAAACATTTTTTTTTCTCTCAACGAGTTTATTTTTCACCCCAGTTAGTACACTGGGATTATCTAGAATTGATAGTGATCATACCATACCACACTATTTTTTAAGTTTTGCATTTAAGTATTTACTTATGTGAGCGGATTACGAAACGCCATGGTGTAGCTTACTGCCAGGTTATATAATTTAGAAAAAGCATTCCCAAACTTTTTTCGGTAAGAGACTCTATTTCAAAAATAAGTGGGATAATCTTGAATGAGGATCGGATATATAAAATTCTCCAAAGCCAAAATACTTTAAAAATTCCATCTCTAAATTTAAATTGTTAGAGTTATATATCCTATGTAAACAGAAATTGAAGAAAAACAGATCCAATTAAAAAAAATGTTGCAAAACAACTAAATTTTTCAATGGTACTTTTCAACTTGAATTTTCGAAAAACATTGTTGGACCTTCTGCTTAAGTGCGCGTCTGTAATGAAGATAATCGACTCTTCTGGCATACTCACATTAGCTTCCTCCGAGACCCCCATAAACGTTGCTCGCGTAGGAAAATCCCCGATTTCGATGAATGTTGTTAAGGAAAATACAATTTCATCGTTGTTAATCCCCTGATCTATTCAATTAGACTTTGTTGAAACATTAAATACCATTAAAATACGTGAACATTAAAAGTTAAGTGTATAGTGTAATAAAGTTTTTCTTTATATTCAGAATCAAAGAGATGTGCTAAAAACCCTTCGTCATATTATTAACAAACAGAGCAACGTATCACAATTGACATGCGTACATGCCTAATGAGTTGACAGAGTAATGCAAATATAAGTAAAGTCAATGCATTCAACATCCGAAGAGCAACAATAAGCATAACGTCATGTATTTAATCCGATTTCCCAGGAGCATTTCTTTCAATGAAACATGAAACTTCAGAGACTAATTTGGTTACTGAATCTTCCGCGTTGCTTTTTCATTGCTGTTCATTTCTACACCCTTGCGCAAAATGCGATCACTTCGTTTGTATGTCCTGACATAAAAGCTGAAAAACATCGACAGCAAGATCAGCATATACGGCAAATAGATGAGAATCAAAATTGGTGGCATTGGGCAGCTCCGCTGCATAGCAAATCCAACGTTAGCTAAGATGCTGATTAGTTGAACCTATCAAAAGAAAATTGAAAAAAAAATCATTATAAAGGATGCAACTTTTGCCGGATTATTTATTTGTACTTACTATTTGAAACACCGTGATGAATTTCTTCACGCCGCTCAACTTGAAAGGCAATTGTTTGGAAAAAATTGCAATCAAGTAGTAGGAATACATAAACATATGCACTGTCGAATTGACGATGATAGTGTATGTCAGCATACTTCCTGTAAGGTGGAGAAATCAGGCAGTGGAAGTGGAAGTTTATCCTCGTTTCCCATTCAACTTACCACCAACGTATTTCGCAAAGATCCACGCGATACAAAATGTGCATGCATGGTGGTACACGTGCAGAAAGCTGATTTGGCTTTGCTTTTTTCTCAGCGCAAATAATACTGTCTCAATAAGTTCAATTGTTTTAATTGCATAGTTATAGTACGACCCATACATGAAACCGATTGATTTCGAGTCGTTTGAATAATCTGGTAACTTGCATGAATACAGATATTCGAAAGACCAACCATGCTTGAAAAAGTGTCGAATTAATAGATAGCATGCCATCACTTGAAAAAGGTTGTAACCCATCATGAAATTTTTCAGCTCGAAAGGTTTATGGTTTTTCATATAACTGTGGAACAAATGGTACTTATTAACACTGATAATCATGCTGTAATGGTTTCCTTACTTTGGCACCCATATGTACACTGCTCCGAAGTATAGTAAAAGTATTGAAACAGGCCACATAGGACTATGCAAAAACGGAAGATGATCTGTCCTCTTATCAGCCAAGTCATCAATCAGGAATGTGTAGAAATTTTCCCACTCACTGAACCGACTTGATACGTTTTGATGCATACTTGACTTTGGTTACACTTTTCACAGATTGTTAAAAGAGGTTGCCGAACACTAACTCTCTTTTTTTTCGGGCAACCAACTGGGATTATTGTTGCAGGAGCACCGCAAATAAACAGACGTAACACTTGCGACCACGTTCGACGTCGCTCACTGATCAGTGAAAACGTAACACCCTTCGTGCCGGTGCTGCTCTTAGCGTTTAACTGGTCCGACCGAGAGTCTCGACGTTCAACGACTGAGATGATAGTCTTTTGTGCACGCCACGCTCAGTGGCAACTGCGACTGGTGGTGCTAGGATACTCAACTACACGCATAAAGATGCGTTTTATAAGCATCCCGAACCGGATACTTAAGAGTAGTTTCCGAATCAAATTAAACTATTTGACTCATTTTTCCACAAACACCCTCTCATTTTCCGGGAAATTGCTTTCAATTGATTGCTGAAGCTATTGCTTAAATCAAGTTTTTTTTATTAAAATTGTAATGATTTAAGTTGGATGTTCAGTTCCAAGTGGTAGCTTGTCAGCCCTATTATATGGGGTAACGGCTCCCTATTTCATCTGAGCTCCTATTTCCATCTCATCCCTTCATCTCATAACTTTGAATCTGAATCATATGTTTCTACGTACCTGAACCAAACTGTGAAATGTTTTAAAAGGTTTATTTGAGTTCTTTATCACACTTGTGTGTGTGTACCTATCCCAAACCCTATTGTCTGGCAGCGGTTGACAGAAAAAAAATTCCATGTGTTGTGTCCAGTTCCATTGACCAGCCCCGCCTTTATGAAATGTTTGCATCAAATGGATTCAAACATTACAGAAAGACTTTCGATCCCTTGCATTTGGCAAGAAATCGACGCGTATCTATTTTAAATTCTTCAGTTTTGTAAGGATAATCAACATTTTCTAATCTTACCAATGCTCGAGTTTGCATGCAATGTTTCATTTCTTACCAATATCGAAACCTTTCAAACCTTCAGTCTTCTGGACCAGCCAATTACATCCTTGGAACATAGTATTATATTGCACACTTCTGAATATTTTTTCTATAGACACTCCTGCATAAAACACTAATAATACGATTAGAATTATTATTTATATCAGTTACTCTTGCACATAAGACGTATTTTACTTTATACGTCAATATATGTAAGGATGATATGAAAAATGCTGACAATTGAAATTTCCATTAAGGAGTTTAACACACTTTAGCAATAAATTTAAGTTTTTGTCACACTTTTCCATTAAAAAATGGTTCTGAATCCTTCAGTGATCGTTTTTTCCATTTTGACAAAAGGTCACTTTCCTGTTTAGGAAACATTTTCGTCTCATTTTTTTTAGTTCGTCATGTTTCGGAATATTTACTAATTAATTCGTATCAAAGCAAGATCACTATTTCACATAATTGCACCACTATTTGATGTTAATAATAATTTCATAATTAGTAATGTTCGCTTTTCACTTGTTTGAACAACAGCGGTTGAAAACTTTTAAAATTACTCTTCAAGCAAAAAAACATCTTCAAAAATATGAGATGGATATTTGCACTTAATTTACTTGATTGCGTATTATTTTCATCTCATTTCGTATTACAAGGTTGTCAAATTTTCTCATGTAGTAATGAAAAAAAAATTTATTGTTTTAATTACCACCAACAAGTTTTTTTGTTGTATCTGGGACATTATTTTAATTACGTTATTGTTGATTATATTTCAATAAAACTGTGTCGGCTTCGAATATTACTAAAAAGTGCGTGTGAAATACTGTCAAAATAACCTAATGGCAAATCTAGGAGCACTGGTTTCATTCAGATATATGTCAACATAACGCAGTTAAGTGTGCATGTTTCATCAGCTGTACATCTGATATTTTCATATATTTAAAAGCACCAAACCAGATTAACCTTACAATAAAATTTTAAATGAAAAACAAAAGGAAACGAGAACGAGCCAATATTTTTTAAATACCGCATTGATTCCAAACTAGTTCTAAAAATATCGTGTGTTGCCTCACAGTTGGCATTAGGTTCTTTTATGAATAGTTCTGACATTTTGAACCTGAGAGTGTAATAGTGCAATATTTTGTTTTGATTGCTATCGCAATTGCTAAATAATAGGATGAATAAAGGACCAACAATAAACTGAATAAAATTCTATTGAGGTGAAATTAAAAGCAGAGTTGTAAACATATCAGAAGTGTTTTTTGACTATTTATTCTCAATGTGGCGAATTAAGCAAAAACATTAAATAATTATAGTGATTTAAGTGGTTAAATCAGGTTTTAGTATGTATATTATCTCTGTTATTAAAATTGTAATATTAACGGATCTTCGTAATAGTTCATTTTTACCATTTAAATTATAATCGTGAAAGACAAGCAGTAACATGGAAGAAGGAAAATTACCAAACAAAGAAGCTAGCCGGAAATTAATAAGTTTAAGGAAGTGATAATTTAGTAAAATAGAGTAATCAGATATGAAACGTTGAAGAAATGTGACAACTGAAGGGAAAAAGAAACACCGACAATTGTCGCCTTTTACGACATGGAAGCAAAAAACCCAGGGGATCGATTCTTGGTGAAGTTTTTTTCCACCGGAACCAACACGGCATCTTGGCTGGTACTGTCCGGACAAAGATAATAGGTACTATCAATCTCCTAGTGGACACCAAAACCCTTTCACCAAATTGGTCTAAAAGTTTGTATATAAATTAATAATTTGTTCTAAAGACAAAGCATAGAATTTCGGTTTATAAGAGAATATAAACATTTTATATTTTTATTACACTTTGCCTTCTATGTGATCCTTGAAAGTGAGTTTTTATCATAGGTTAAACCCAAGTATTTCGCTAGATTAGACTATGTCAATTCCAACCCTTTCAGTTTGATAACGTGATTATTATTGCGTTTTTGTTGCATTTGGTGCAATTTTCCATTTTGACAGATAATCACTGAAAATATTTAAACTTCTTTGTAGGCGACTACAGATCACTCGTAGATTTCTACCTGTGACTAATAGACTTGTATCGTCACAGAATAGAGATTTCTAATAACCAACGGGTAGATTTGGAAGATCAGAAGTGAAAATATTATACAACATTGCAGCTACGCTCGAACCTTGCGAAACATCTGCTCGTACAGGTAGTAATTTAAATTTACAGTTCTGATAGCTAACCTGTAGGATCGGTTAAATAGTTTTGAATCATTTTGATCAGATAAATAGGAAGCTGGAAATCAGACAGTTTTGCTATTAAACCTTTGTGCCAAAAGCGGACGAATGCTTTTTCTATGTCTAGAAGATCAACTCCAGCGAAGATTTATTGGATTTTGTCATGTTCATTACTCTAACAAGTTGATAAGTAGTCGAATGTTCTTGGGGTAATCTAAATTGCTCTGGTACAAAAAAAGAATTCTCATTTTTATGAGACATCGTTCTCAACAAGATATTTTTTTCAAATAGTTTACTTATAGAAGAAAGTAAACTAATTGGTCGATAACTTCATGTTTCTACTGGGTTTTTATCAGGTTTGAGGATGGGAAGTACTTTAGCGTTTTCCCATCTTTTAGGGAAGTAAGCTAATGAAAAACACTGAAAAATTTAACCAGGAGTCTCAAGGCAACAATGGGAAGATTTTTTATAAGAATATTAAAGATTCCATCATTACTTAGAGCCTTTATGTTTCAATCGATTGTCTTAATTTGATCAAAATTCGTCTCAGTAAAGTCATCTTGTAACAACACTTGAGTTGAAATATGATCATATTCCAGTGAGACATCGTTTTCAATAGGACTCACAATTGTGGACACTCTCGAATTGCTGGGTAAGTTTTTGGCGCCTTTTTCGCCGTTTGTTAGAAGTATTTCATTTCCTTCCTTGAGAACATGATTTAGTTGCTTAGGTTTCTCAAGAAGGTTTAAATATAGTTTTATTTGTCCAACTTCTTTAGCTTCATTTCGGAAAACAGTAAACCTATGCTTAATTTCTTTTTTGTAAATCCTTAACTAAACTTCTCACGTCAATTCAGCACGTTGATATTGTCGTCAACGAACAATCTTCAACTGAATGAGCAGTTGAAGATTGTCATCGACGATAGGAGAATTTAATATAGTTTGCTTCAATAATGTTATGATTTAAATTATCTACTGCTGTGTCCATGTCCGCAGAATTTTCTAAAATAACTTCATGACCCACATGATTTTGAATATGATTTTTTTATATCATTTATTTTACCCCGGCTTTAACCATTTTGGTCGTTCACCGGGGAGAATTTTTTTTTTTTGAATATGAGATCTGTATTCAATTAGCTCTATGATAGTTGAATATAGAACTTATTGGATTAATTATAGCTTCATTGGAAATTCTGAATTCAGATCAATTGTAGAGAGGTTTCTCACGGAAGATAAACAAGTCGAATTACTGGGATAAAAAACTGTAAAGTAACCAGTAGAGAGTTGATTATGAAGTATTTTTCGTTGCGGTTATTTTGCCTATAATTCAACTGGACATGCTTTGCATTTAAGTCTCTGTGCTTTTAAATTTGACATTTAATTTAAGAAATGTTTCTGTCACAATAGCAATATGAATTTTATGAACTTTGAAAAAAAAAATATAAAATTCATCCTCACTTGATTTTAAAGATCGAGTATTCCAACTTAAAATATTCAAATAATTATTTAACGTCATTATTAGATTTTAAATTATTTTAGTTTTATGGACAAATTGCCATCCAAATTGAAACGCTTCGAAAAGTGATGAAGTTGTATTTATTCGGATGATCATTTGAAAAAGCTGATCGACTTCGTTTAAAGAAGCAAATGACATTGGAAGAATTCAGGTAAACAGCTATCACCGGAAGAAGAAGAAGATGATAGATTAATAAATTGTTTTCGTTAGAAAATGAAGTGGCACGTGGGCCTGTTTTTTGTTGGTTAACATTAAAAGAATCAAATGCATTAAAAGCCTAGACATAACATAATCAACATCGTTTTGTTGATTTTCATGTATGTTCTGTAAATTTAGGGTTGTAGAATTGACTCGTTGCCCAACACTATTTTTTCCCTGACAAGACATTTCAAATAATTGGATTTATTATATCCATCACAATTAGAACAAGAAAAATTGGCAGTGGTTTTATTCATTGGACAAACATCTTTCGAAAGTGAACTACCACAATTCAAACACCATATGGCCATATGGAAGTTTTTAGTACCATGGCCGAAGCCTTGACAACGATGACAGTGCTATAAGTTTGCAATACCATTATGTCGTTTATAATGTTCCCAACGAACTTTGACGTGGAACATGATACGTACTTTTTCTAAAGTTTTCATCTTGTTTACATCACTTTGATTGAAGTGTATTAAATAAAGATTTTGGGAGATCCCAGAGTATGGCTTAGAAGTACTATTCGTTGTTTTTCATACTTGGCAAGGGCCAAACCAAGCAATTCTTTTTAGTTTATAAATTTCTTCAGTACTTTTATCATTTGATAACCTTTCAAGACAGCCTTGGAAGGTCTTTTGGATTATATATCATATGAATAAAATTTATGAAGTTTCTCAGACAAATATCGAAGAAGACGTTCATAATCTTTCAATCAATTAACCAAGACTCGACATTCTTCTCCTCGTCCTATTTGAAATGAGACTTTTACTGCCGTGAGAAAAGTAAAAAGCTCAGTACGGAATGCTTTGAAGTCGGAAATCATCACTGTCACTGGTGGCATAGATTGTTGTTTCTTCCCAGAACGGCAAGCGTCCATTTTGGGAATTTTTGAAGAATTTTCTTCTATGTCGCTACAATCACATTTAGGAAGAATATTGTAAATATTATTAGACGGCATATACGGATAAAAATCTTTTGGCGGTACCATGATTTTTTAATGAACCATATCTTCTCATGAAATTTCATGAGCAAAATGACTGATATCATGAACATTTTCATGAAAGATGTGTTATTGTTCATGACATCAATCGTTTTGATCACGATATACATGATTCATGATTCATGAGATTAGGCTTAACCGCAAAGGCAACAATTCGAAAGCTATTTGGACTCATCCTCAGTGTATCAGTTTAGAAGTCTTTTCAGTTTAGAAGACTGTTAGTGATACAGGTAGCCTTGAAAAAGACTGAAGCCTGGAATCGCAACTCTAGATATAGCCAAAAAAAAATTTCCGAAGCCAAGAGCGGTCGTGTGCGGTGCAAACGACTGGTCAACACTGACTACTGCAAATACGTTGAAATTGCATACAGTTCGCAATACATTGAACGATAATGAATATTCAATAATTTCGTCTATTCATGATAAAACATCTGCGATTCCTCGTTTGAAAGCACCTCCCCATAATTTGCAATGCCTTATTTATATCCACCAATTTTCATGCCGAGTTTGTTAGACCAATTGTGTGATAGGCTTCAGTGAAATATGACAGAAAAAAAAGTTTGACAGAATTTGATTTTCGTTTACAAGTATATTTTCCGTTTTCCGCACACTATAGGGCTATTGTGAAAAAAATGGAAAAAAAGGAATTTCGTGTGTTGATGAAACACTACTTTTTGATGAAAAACAGTGCCGCCAATACCAAAAAATGGCTTGATGAGTGTTATCCAGACTCTGCACCGGGCGAAGCAACAATTCGTAAGTGGTTTGCAAAATTTCGTACTGGTCATATGAGCACCGAAGACGATGAACGCAGTGGACGTCCAAAAGAGGCTGTTACCGATGAAAACGTGAAAAAAATCCACAAAATGATTTTCAATGACCGTAAAGTGAAGTTGATCGAGATAGCTGACCCTAAAGATATCAAAGGAACGTGTTGGACATATTATTCACGAATATTTGGATATGAGAAAGCTTTGTGCAAAATGGGTGCCGCGTGAGCTCACAATCGATCAAAAACAACAACGAATTGATGATCCTGAGCAGTGTTTGGAGCTGTTATATCGAAATAAAACCGATTTTTTTCGTCGATATATAACAATGGACGAAACATGGCTCCATCACTTCACTCCGGAGTCCAATCGACAGTCAGCTGAGTGGACTGCACGCGATGAACCGAACCCAAAGCGTGGAAAGACTCAACAATCGGCCGGTAAGGTTATGGCGTCTGTATTTTGGGATTCGCATGGTATAATTTTCATCGACTACCTTGAAAAGGGAAAAACCATCAACAGTGACTATTATATAGCGTTATTAGAGCGTTTGAAGGACGAAATTTAAAAAAAAAATGGCCTCATTTGAAGAAGAAAAAAGTTTTGTTTCATCAAGACAATGCACCGTGTCACAAGTCGATGAAAACCATGCTGAAATTGAACGAATTGGGCTTCAAATTGCTCCCTCATCCACTGTATTCTCCAGATTTGGCCCCCAGTGACTTTTTCCTGTTCTCAGACCTCAAGAGAATGCTCGCTGGTAAAAAATTTAAAAGCAATGAAGAGGTAATCGCTGAAACTGAGGCCTATTTTGAGGCAAAGGACAAATCGTACTACAAAAATGGTATCGAAAAGTTGGAAGATCGCTATAATCGCTGTATCCCCTCTGATGGCAATTATGTTGAATAATAAAAACGAATTTTGGCAAAAAAATGTGTGTTTCTATTAAACGATACGAACGTTTCAGCCGAACTGTTATATGAGATGACTACTGGAGCTGAGATGAAGAGAGTACTGTTACTACCTCGGCGAATGACCAAACGGTTAAAGCCGAGGCTCTAAATAAACGAATAATAAGAGTACTGTTACTCTCCATATGTTCGAACGTTGTAGCTGAATTAGATCTTAACATTGATGGAGGCCTAGAAGAAAGTAAAATAATTAAATAAATTAGAAAATATTATATATATATATATATATATATATATATATATATATATATATATATATATATATATATATATATATATATATATATATATATATATATATAAATATACCTTTATTTCAAAATAGAAAGAATTTAAAGATTAATTACAGTATCGTCCATCGCTAGTCATTACTTTCCCTACCTCTCAGGCAATTGTCGAGTTCCTTTTTGAATAAATGTTTCGTCTTTTGAGGTGATCCAAGTTTGAAGCCAATTTTCGATTTCAGGATTTTCGGGTTGCATCCACACCCTTTTGGTACCACCAGATGCACAACATGACCTTCGTACCATGAATATTCGGTCGATTGACCAGGCGAAGCATAGTATTTTTTCTTCTTGGAGTTATCATAGAATATCCATTTTTCATCCCCAATTCAATGTAAAAAGCCTATCTTTGTTGCCTTGAGTCAGTTGCTCGCAAGTGAAAAATTGCCTTTCAATGTCTCTTGGTTTCAGTTCAACTGCCTTGCTTTTGAATCATTCCATACAGAAACTGCTTGTTGGGTACTTCCAATGCCTCCAACTGTTTGCCTTCGAATGTTTTTGGTTGCCTAGAGCCTGTTGCCTGTCTTCCATCTCCATTCTTGAAACATCGAAACCATTCCCTACATGACATCAGTTGGAGCATTATCACCATAAACATTCACAAGAATTCGATGCGCTTCAGCTGCACTTTTCTTCCTATTAAAACAGAAAATTTAAACTTCTCGCAAATGCTGCTTAGTTAACACAAAATTCTCATAATTAACACAATTAAATACAAATTAAAAAAAAATTATTATACTACAAGGTTCATATGCTACAGCTGTCTTATAATTGGCAAGACAAATGTTTACCATCTTACTAAATGAAATATTTTTTGCAAACTCAGAAACTCGATACTTTTAATGCAAATAATAAAATTATTACTTATGATCTGATAATATAAAACATGATATTATAACATTTACAATCTTAGGAAAACATAATTTTTCGTGAAAAACGAAAATATTTCTATGTATAAAAATTTACTAAACGATCTGATATTTTTTCATGAATTATAAAAAACTGCTCTTGCGTTTTTTAACAATGACCTTATTTCCTGTCTCTCCAAAGGTTCATAGAAAACCCAATCTCTTTTCGCTTTTTAGGGGAAAGTCTTATAAAGCGTCCCTGCTAACCAAAATGCCTCTTTTCCTTACTTAAACATTAAACACTTTTCTGTACTAAAGTTTAATCACAAACGCTATCTTTTTGTACGATCTTTCTGCTATGCAAGTTTGGTAGATGTCGTTTGCTGGAAAGTATGGAAAAACTGAACATTTCATTAGGCAGCTTTTAGATGAAACCATACACTTCGACTTTAGTGCTTCGACTAAATAAGCGTTTTATCCGCCATTTCTTTGACATACTGATTATCTCAAAACAGTCACTTTACGGACATTTCAAGAAGCATAATGCATAATTGTTGTGGAGTAAAATATCTCTTGTTGTGTGCCATGCCACTGATTTGTTGTAAGACAACGGCTTACGGCTGGTAGGGCATTACGTTTAAGCAAGCGAAAAAACTGAGAATGTGGTCGTTGTGGGAAATGTGTTTAAATCAATCATTTATTGAAAATTATGTTCCTCAGCCGTATTGCAATTAAATACTCTCATTCTCGAGGAAAATATATTAATACACATAGAAATATCTCAATGCTCTCTTAAGGGGACATATTATAACACTATACCCTACTCAAAACTTGTTCTGAAATATATTAACTATAATTTCCATGAATTCCGTTTTGCCGAGACTCTCTATATTTATTTCCTCTTCCGAATACGAATAGTAACGTGCGTTCATGAATCATCTTTTGCGTCATGTCTGTCATACCATCCTACTGTTATACGATGAATCTCTACCAATGTACCACATAGATATGAAAGAAGGTTTCATCGTTTTCGTCTTGCCATAAAGCTTGGAATAATGAGCTATAAAGTTTGGAAGTCAGCTATAAAGCTTAATGTTTTCGCTTGTTTGTGCTGAATTGAATATAACGAAAACAAAATAGCAATCTAATTCTTCTGAGTTTTGTCCGTTTGAAGAATCTTATCAGATATACCGGCAGGATAAAAAAAACGGGTGAACGTCTTTTACAGTGAAATCTGCTTTTCATTGGATTGTGAGAACTGAATTGAGCTAATTATTAACTTAAACAAAGCATCAGTACTACATTTTGATGCGGAACTAGACTTTTTGTTTCTACATACTTCGCAATTAATGTTGAGTGTATCTGACAATAACGCAACGATCCTACTTACTAAACAGTCTTCCAAGTCGGGGTTGAAACATACTTTGGGGGTCAATTAAAATAAATCAAAAATCATTTCCATTGCAATGCCATACTGTACTGGATTGTCTTTCCATAATATGATTCCGAAGAAAAAGAAGCATGTTGCTTGGCAACAAAAGTTTGGAATTAAGAATTGATAGGAAGTATTTACAATGAAATTCAAACCGTGGAACGAAATTGAATTGTAGTTCAAGACTTAAACACGCATTCGATTATGTTCTTTTTCAGGTATTTTATTTAGAAACAAATAACGACTAATAATAATAACGATACTATATTTTGATTGTAGTTATGACTTTAAATTCTACAACAAGTAGGATACTCATTTTGTTGATATAAAAAAAAAACAATTCCAAATGACAAGTGCATGATATGAACTCTCCAAGGTTGTGATGATATTGTTCGTTACAATCTTGTTAAAATTATTTTACTAATATACGAATTTGAGGAATTGATCCGATTTGATAAATATGATCATTTTGCCTTTCTCCATAGAATCTATATGTGTGTGCAACCTTTCGAAGACTTTTCTCTACGTTCAATTTTCTCGGAGATAGTTGAACCGATTTCCATAAGCTTAGGCTTGTTTGAAGGCTACTTCTAGGTCATAGATCAAGTTCGAAGATGAACTCGCTATGACTTCACGTTCCGAAGAAAATAGAATAAGTAACGTAAACGACACAACTCATTATCGCTCAGTTTTCTCAGCTATGGATGAATCGATTTCAATAATTTTAGGCAAGTTCGAGTGTTATCTTGTGTATTGTCGCACTAACGTAATCGACAAATCATTTTCAGTTCAAATGTGTTATTGGTGATAGTTCTGGTTTGACCAATGTTGCCGAATAATATGACCTGAAGCATGTCAAAGGTGAAAGGCCAAACAAACTTACCTAGACTGTTTCGAACCCTAGTTTCTGTTCCGAAAACTGAACTCTCAATTATTTCTCAAATAAGGCTTCGGAATTACTGTTTGATTAGTTAGTTATAAATTACTAAATACAAAATACGAACTTTATATTATCGTTCAATTTTGTATATCAGATCCATAGTACATTTGTGGCAATAATTAGTTTCTATATAGAGTTATATGAATCGTAATAATTATAAGAATAAGAAATATATATATTTATTGCGCGTTCAGTTCCACACCAATACTACACTATATTGTTACAAAATTTAATATTTTCCCGACTAAATGGTTATTCTTAAATCACAGGTTTCTGGTGTGGGAAGGTTACAAGTGTTTTAGAAAAAAATGTATTATTTTAGAGAATACTAATTTTAGCTCAATACGAACCGAAAAACATTTCTTATTGCCAAAAATCATATTACTATGATAATCACATTGTGATTTGTTACAGATACATTCTTTTGAGTAAAACTTTCAATTGAGTTATGTCATCCAAAATATCGAATCAAACTGTTTACTATGTTTATTACTGCAGTATATTTGCATCTTGAATTTCAAAAGCTATCAACAGGTTACATTCCAGATACAAATGAAAATTAAATATGTTGAATATATTGTCGAGCTCGTAATCAATTCTTTTTACCGAACTCATACTCTATATGATTACAAAACTCTAATCGTTTATGTGAATTTAGGATAATAAAAAGTAAGTATTTAATTATTACGAAGTTATTTTGATAATATATCGATCTTATAAGCATCAAATCTAAATTATACTCGTTTTGATAAATCATAAATGTTAAAAAATACAAAAAGGCGTATTTTAAGCCTCGCCGCACTTTTTTTTAATTCTTGGAAAATTTCCAAACACCAATTTCATTCTTCGATTGCTTCTTCCTGATTCCAACAAAAATCTCTGTTTTTTTCGGAAGCTACTTCATTCAATGCTTTCAATGACGCTGATACCAAAGTTTTAAATAAAAATTCCAGACTCTTAGATACACATAAATTCAATTCCGATCCTTTGCATCCTCTATGTATCGCAAAGATTGTGTTCTTTCGTCGGTAATGTACTATATTGTTCAAAACATTTAAATTTAGGTGGTGACATCCCCTACTGCATGTTTGGAATTATAATTGTAAATTTTGAAAACTGCGTTTTTATATACAAATCTTCTATATTTTATGAAGTTTCAAGCATATTTTAGAACATTGGAGAGTTGCACTAGAACAACGTAGCACATTAACAACAATATGCAAATCTGTTCCAACACATGGTGAAATGCAAACACAGAAACATCAAGTGGAAATTCCTTGATGTCATGGAACTCAATTTTAACCAGCTGAAAAAAAAACCGAATTTCGAAAAGAAATAGATAAACGTGCGTTATGTAACCACTCGATGACGGTGCAATCGTAGCTGTTCGGATGATTTTAATAGTTGACGTGGATTCGGAAATACACTTTAAAATGCACGTTGCAGTACTCTGCCCGAATCTGTTATACTATAGAATAAGAGCCACAATCAAGTTTATTTTTTGTTTCTTCACAGCACAGGTTTTAGCACACAGTAATTGTTGAACAGACTCGTTAAAAGTATATTTCGTGTTTCATGAACTAAGTACCGTATGCGTAATAATGTTTGCACCATTGAGAAATGTCAAAACTTAAAAAATTCCCTAAAATGTCGGCTCGATTTTTTTATTTATTCAAATGGGGAATGTGTCTTGAACTATGTGAATCATCGATCCATTTTCCACTTTTTGCAATTACAGACTTCACACGCTTCCGGGACGCACGGCAGGTTTTATTAATGTATCCTGGACAAATTTCTCTCCAGGTACGGGGATGGCTTTTAAAACAGGCGTTGAGCAATCCTGCGGATTATGATCTATACTGGATGACGGCCACATATCCTTCATCTAGAACTGCAGAGCAAATACTTTTTGATGCGTCCCGAGGTGCGGTATGGAGTCCCATCTTGTTGACATACAAAATTTGGCCTCGGACGTAAGTGCTGCTCCACTGAAGAACAAACCTAATTAAAACCTCGATGCTCGTCGACCACGTCGTTTACTGAGAGAGAACTAATATAGTGGTCGGTTCTGGAATTTGATACGGGATCAACGGTAAACATGCTCTCGTCAGTGAACAGGATTATCGGATTTTTTACTTGAAAAACTTCAAGATTTTATTACATCGCCCGACTCGTAGCTCTCGGATGCGGTTGGTAATCATGTGAGTTTTTTCCGTACCCTCGACTTCGCCCCGAAATCCTCCTTCACAAACTTCTGTACCGTGAAGTCGCTGATCCCGTGTTCCTTCACCCGAATCTTTCTTTTGACAAGGACAACCAGCGGTACCCGAGCTGACCTCGGACGACCTGTGGATAGTTCTCCCGTTTCTCAGTCTAAGCCCCGTTGAAATGTCTTTTTGTGACATTTGCGCGTGGAACATATCACGAATACGCTGCCACTTCACCAGTGTACAACTGTCAAAATAAATAAAAAAAATTACCGCAAACTGAAATAAAAAATAAAAAAGTTTATTTGGGCTTAAACTTACAAAACCTTTTGAATTTATAAACAATGTCACTTCACTCTAAGTGATAGATTGGAAATTTAAACACACTTTACCCTCTAGTTCAGGAACCAGAAATTGGGTCTGAATAAGAATCAATAGCAATCTATTGTGCTATAAGACCTGGCATTTTAGTCTAAGTTTGTGGAAATCGGTTCAACCATCTCTGAGAAAAAATGAGTTAATTCCGTTTTGAAATTGTTGACCACTATTTCCGGTACTTCCAGAAGCGAGAACTGGAAACCGTTATAGCTAGACTTGGTTTCTTCAGCAAGCAACTAACATAGTTCACAAATTAAAACAGCTTTGAACCAAATTAAGAAGGGTTTTTCCATTTTTTGAATCGAAATGACGGTTTTTACAAATTGTCTTCAATTTCGTAATTACATTGGGTAAGTGTAGAAATTTTAATATAAATAGCGTGTTTCTATACAAGACGATGTAAAAACGTACGAAATCCTTTGAACTTTTGGAAGTTGATGGACAAAATATCGAATATATAATATTCGATTTCATCATAATTCGTTCATCGAAATTCGAGTAATCCACAAAATAACATAACTCTAGTATTGAGATGATTTTTGGTACAATAACACTATTTAGATTAATATCCAAAACGCTATTATGATGAATTTGGTTTACAGAAGTAACAGGAGCGCACGATTGTGTGTGTCTGAAACATACAGCAGTCGTAGCTGTGTTGATATCATTAGATTTTTAGAATAGATTATTATTTGCTGTTTTTATTGTCGACTACCGGCTGAGAAAATTTAATTTCTCCTCTCGCACTGACAACATCTTCCATACCACTGCGTACCGGTTTTGCGTCGTCACTATTTTTGCCTTTCTCATATAGAAAGACTATGGAATCGTTGTGAAAAAGAACTTTTCTACCTAGGCCCGGGGGCCGAATCTCATATACCATTCGATTAGGCCGACGAACTTAGCAAATGTCTGTGTGTGCATGTATGTGTGTATGTGACAAATAATGTCACTCGATTCTCTCAGAGGTGGCTGAACCGCTTTTCCCAAACTCAGATTCCATTGAAAGGTCTCCCAATCTTTTAAGCTTCTATTGAATTTTATCCCGGTTCAACCTCCGGTTCCGGAACTACAAGGTAATAAGTGCAAATTAATGAGAAATTTTCTCGGAAATTTCTTAACAGATTATCACAAACTAAGATGTAAATGAAATTTTTTTAAACTCTGCAAAAAAGTCCCCGAAAATTTGATCTGGATCCGATTCCGATTTCGGTATTACTGCGTGATAAGTGAAAAAATTTAAATTTCATTAGAGGTTTTTCACAAGTGATGGCGAAACGAGGTGCAAATTTTCGTAAAACTTACTGGTAAATTCATATGGTTGGCGTTGGGGCTATTAGTTCACTGTTTCTGGTTCCAAATCACCGATAATAGTGACGAAAATCTCCAAAACGGAACTCAGTTGCAGTGACTATATAGAGTACAGCGCTATACAAATTGACAATGCAAAACCGATATGTGCTGGTACGGAAGAAGAAAACACCACCGCATTTGCGAACAAATCACACAGTGTCAGTAGTTTTAGCCCTGCAATGAGTTTGTACTCTATGAATCGGTAACGGAGTCTTTCGAAACAGAAGGTCAAATTTCTCAAAAGGAATATATTGGCAAGACTTTGATTTACTGGCTTCAGGAGAAACACCGCTGTAACTGATCTTGAGCCATTACGATCATTGTAACCACGTCACGCCTAAAGCGATTATTATCCTTCACTTAAGATCAGCGGTTCTTTCCTCAGACATCGCATTAATCAATGTAATAGGGTTCTAGCCAACTTTGGGTAAAACACAATTCTGGTAATAGGTTAAACCAAACCAAAAAAGCCACATTTTGAAATGTGAAATCATTATCAGGTGTACAACTTTGCTTCCGCCATTTTCCGAAAGGTGGCTGTAACGGCTAAGGCTGGTCAAAATACATAGATGATAATGCCTTTAAAGTGAGTGTGCCTGTGCCTAACGAATTGTCATCGCCGTTTCAGTGACAGTTGTTCTTGTTTTCGTATTATTCACGATCGAAAATGTCTGTTTATGTGCCCAATTCTCGCCATTTGCGGGAAGTTTTACTTTTCTGTTACAATTCGAAAAAAATGCAGCTGAAGCGCATCGAATGCTTTCAAAAACTTACGGTTATGCTGCTCTGAGTACGTGTCGGGAGTAGTTTCAACGTTTTGAAAATGATGATTTCGATGTGGAAGACAAACATGGTGGTGGAAGAGAAAAAACCTTCAAAGATGAACAACTAGAAGCATTGCTTGATGAAGATTCGTACCAAACCCAAGAAGACCTTGCCGAATCGTTGGGAGTGAGTCAGCAAGCCATTTCAAAACGTCTCAAGGCCCTGGACATGATTCAGAAAAAAGGGAACTTGGTGCCGTACGAATTGAAACCGAATTGTACCTGGAAACGCTGAAATGGGAAGTTTTGTCCCACACGCAAAATATCTGTGTTTATGTATATATGTATGTAACGTTTTTTGGCACTAACTTTTCTCGGAACCGATTTTCACATTTAGATTCAAATGAAAGGTCTTGCGGTTCCTTACCAAATTCCTGAACATTATTTTGATCGGACTTAATAATAAAAATAAGTGCATTAACTTTTCTCAGAGATATCCTAACCAATTTTCACAAACTTAGATTCAAATGAAAGGTCTTATAGTCCTATATAAAATTCCTGAATTTTGTTTGGATCCGATTTCCGATTCCGGAGTTATAGGGTAAAATGTGCAAAAAAAACCAAATTTTTGTACTTACTTTTCTCAAAGATGGCGTGACCGATTTTTACAAATTTAGATTCAAATAAATGGTCTTATGGTCTTTTACAAAACTTCTGAATTCCATCTAGAACCGATTTGCTGTTTCGGAATTATAAAATGACTAGTGTAAAATTCCAATTTACTTGTTCACTTTGGTCATAGATGGCGTTACCATATAACACTTCTAAATTTCATGCTTCCGGTTCCGGAATTATAGGGTAAAGTGTGTTGAAAACTTTCAACCATCACTTGAAGGGGCGAAACAAAAAACGTAAACAAAATTCTAAACCGGCCTCAAACCTTTCCAATCGGTAGTCATTATCAGTTGACGGCCAAACAAAACGATTCCGGTAGTTTTTTCATAAATCGAAAAAAAATCATTTCGAAGACTACCACAGTATTACATATGATAGTATGATTGATATGAGAAAGACATCGTTACACCACTAGGTGAATTAAAACAGGTTTTCTTTGTTCCGATTATAGAGGTTTTAACCTTAAGATAATTCGCCTATTCGGGCCAGAAAAACTTTTCGACCCTATGTCCGGGGTTGGGAATCGAACCCAGGCGGGCTGGCCGCGTGAAAGGCATCGAGTTACCCATCACGCTATCCCCCTGCACTAAATTTTGAAAAAAGTACACACCGAGAGAACTTGCACAAAAACTAGAATAGACAAATGTGCCAACTATCAAACTTGTTTTGAGTACACTAAACATGCGCGCTATATCCATCACACATAATAGACGTACTAGTGTGTTCTGTGACATTTTTATCAAGTGCGCGCTCCCTTGGTCGCCAACAGAATGATCTGAAGCTCACACGAGCCTTCAAATTAGTAACATTAAACTCGTACGACCCACACAAACGCAATCGTATCAATCAGGAAAAGCGAACTTTCATACGATCGTAACAATACAGACGCGAAAACACGGATTCATGTATTCGTATGTGTCGCGAATAACAAACCGTGCATGCTTATGCTCAGACGTATTCCGACGCAAATGACTGAACTGACGTGTGATCATGAGAATACAAACACACGGAACAATACTCGATTTGCGACCGGGTCCAATACATGTTTACTAAAAAACGCAAAATTTCGAAGATAGCATAGGTTTTGCGATTGTCAAAACGACGTATATCTAAAATTGACAAAAATAGATTTGCTTTCTATTAAATTCAAATATATTAAAATAAATAATAAAAAAGAGCGAAATATTTGTAGAACAATTCATTTTAGTTGACGTGGGTTCTCAATAAACTTCACAAAATTATTTAAAATATTAAACCGATGCAATTGTACAACCTAAATGATGCATTAAGCGTTTTTTTCATGATGCTAATATTGTTAGGTTCTCCATATTCCATTCAACTGAACGTCGTGCATAAACATTCATGATAATACATATTCATAAAAGGTTGCATGTTTTGAAACATTGTTTACCTACCGTAGAAATTAAAAAAGTATCTAGTGTATTTTGTGTTATTTATAGACACTAACAAATTATCATTCGAGGCAGACTCAATATTATTCCTATTTTTAATGAAGTCGGCTTCAGTCCAGATATTAATTCAATTGATCTTCGACAATTTTTGGAAAATCACTAGGTTTAATATTACACACTAATTCTAATTTTGCTTTACATTTGTTTCTGTTTATGTGCACTCTGCGTTCCTGCCGCGATAGCTTCAGATGTGTCGGAGGTTTTCGTGATAGGTTTCTTCGATTTGTAGGTTGCTTTGTAGAAATCGGCGAACAATTTAATTTGCAAAGCCATATTTGGACCGTGGAACATGCAATGTAGTACTGGAACAGGACATGATGTATCCAATGCATAGCACAAGTTCACCAACACGCTCGTCAGTTGAACCTAGAAAAGTGTCTTTTTAAAAATGTTCGCTTTAAATATTTCCTGCAAAACTTACAATTTGTAGTATCGTAATAACTTTCTTCATTGGAACGAGACTGAAAGGCAACTGTTTTGCAAAGATAGAACTCAGATAGTACGAGTACATGAATACATGAACTATACTATTAACGATGATTGTGTAACTCAGCATGCTTCCTGCAATGAACATTTTGCGTTACTATTTTTTTCATATGTATCTAAACCAATAACGCACCTCCTCCGTATTTCGCGAACCCGGAGGCAGTGATTACGGCATAACAGTGATGATAAACGTGGAAAAAACTAATTTGATTATTCTTTTTCCGAAGTGCATACATCACTGTTTCGATCAATTCTGATAGTTTGAGTAAGTACGTAAAATAAGCTGCACGGGCAAATCCAATCGAATTAATATCATTGGAGAAATCGGGCGCCTTGCATTCCCAGAAAAAGTCCCAGTTCCATCCATAGTTAAAATATAAAGCAATGGATGTTCCGCTACCGATAATTTGACAAATATCGTAAATTATGCTTATTTCTCTCAGTCTGAACGGCTTTCGATCTTCCATCCACCTAAAAATGTGAGTATTATAATTTAAACCACTTGCACTAATTGTTTCAACTCACTTTGGCACTAAATGCAACACTAGCAGCAGATATATCACGAGAAAAGAAGCTATCCATGCTGGATTATGCAACAGCGGTAAATCCTTCGTTCTATGGTCTGCTAAATCATACACAAGGAAATTGTACATTCCGCCTAAACCGTTCACATTTTGAAGCCAGTGGCTTGTTATATTTGTCGAATCCATGAATTCCAATCCAAATCTACTTTTTAACACCGGAACAGTTCAACAGTTCTCTCAAGAATAAAACACCGGACTGCGAAACTGCAAGTGTGCCCTGGCTTGGGATGGCTTCGTATAACTCTTTATCAGTGAATATGACGACGCTACCTGTTCAAATGAATAAACACATGCTGGTGAAGCTGCTTAAAGGGCGTGCGGAATCAACAGTTGTGTTTCCGTGTCCGATCTGGCTACTAACACAAGCACTATTAAATTATTCTCGGGGTGACAAACTTATTTAAACAACGCTATATACTACAGTCTAAAAAGCTTTACTTTATATGTAGTAGCAGAATCCAGAATCTTGGGTGAAAAATTGGCCGGGTAATATCATTGTTGCACGCTAAACATGCTAATTGGTGCCTGGAGGTGAATGAGAATTTATATATCCCACCTCTCTTCTTAGTGATTCCTTCCGAGATCAAGATGAAACAGTGAGACGCATTCAATCTTACACATTAGGCGAATAACATAGCAGATATTGTAGTATTAAATTCTGTCTGATATGAAAGGCGCAAGTTACGATTCAACGGCCACTTTCAAAATGTATCTCTTCGCTGAAAGCACTACAATGAAGATTTCGAGGGTAAGATATGCTTTCCAAAAGGCTTTGGATTTTTGGCTCTATGATTTTAAATTTTAACCATTATATGGGTAATACTTCAATCTATCGTTAGTTGTTAAACCTATCGGGTTTCCTCACATAATTTTTTCGGTAAAAAAAATTTTTTGAACTAATAAAGAATTCATTAATTAGCTCATAATTATCCATCAGTAATAAAAGACAGTATATCAACTGCAAAACAGCATGGAAAAATTAGTAAAATAAAATATATTTCTATATACAGTCTGTGTATTTCTCAACCATTTAAGTATAAGTATAAACAAATTAAGTCTTTATGTATGCTTATGCGTCACTTAGTTTTATTTCCCATTACACTCTGAACAGTTTCCATTCATATTACTACGTCAGTATTTTATATCTTGAGAATTCGACGTAGGATCACGACAATTTTCATTATTATAGGTAAAAAGCGGAAGTGTGATCAAGTGATGTAATTACAGATCAAATTAAATACTAAATAGGGTTACCGGATACATATTAATCTCCAATACTCGATGCCATCTAACCTATTAGTCAAAGCGAAATCTGCTTTCTTTAGCGCTTTGTCTGGAAAGCCTTTCTGTATATGAAAATACTCTACATACATTTAGTGGATGGTAATTATAGTAAGAAGAAATATGAGTCCAGGCGTCTCTATTCTAGATCGATCGTTTATGATTCGTATTATCATCTGTAGAAATGTCAATTCGAATGCTGAATGAAATCACTTTTGATTTTATGTCAATCTGAAAATCGTAATGAGCATAATCAATAGAAAACATATTCAAACTGATGTTTAGTGTTGGCCAATTCGTGGTAAAACATCCCGTTGTGTAAGTTTATCTTTTAATTCAATAAAGTTTCACTATTTCAGAACCGTCCAGAACCGAAATTCGGGAACCGGTACAGCCGAAGCCAGTTCGTATGGCCGTCAGCTAATAAATTCTATTAGTTTCGAATCTAATTCAAAGTCTTGGCATTACATTCCTTTTGTGGAATTTGGCCTTTCTGTTTCAACAGACTTCGCAGCCGATTCATAGCGTACAGAATCACTGCATGGTTAGTACTACGATTCTACTGACACTATGAATACTTCCAGGTCAGGGCTCGAACATATGACGACTGGCTTGTAAAACTAGCGCCGTATACATTGAACCGCCAACCCGGGTGTTTTTGACATTCGTTGCATCATCTAAATACCAGTTTGAAAGTTTAATTCATGTAATTCTGGAATCAGAAATTTATGGAAAAAAAACACTTGAAAATGAAGATTAGGAATTTTCTATGGGATCCTAGTCTTAATACAATGCAACGAGAAAACACTATTTTGGAGAAGTTTAGCTTCATACCATTATTTTAAAGTCGTACTTCATTAGTATGAGGCCAATCAGATACATTTTCCCTCAAGGACATGAATCCTGCGAACTGAGCTACGCCCAATCGAAACCTATACTGAAGCTGGAGCTCAGAAAGTCCGAGAAAGAAGTAAAGAATAAAGTCTCATGAAATTGATAAAAATTGAAATAAAAGGATTCGGATAACATACTCTTATGGATAAGTTCATTTTGCACCTAAAAATGTGAATCAAGATTTGCAAAATTGGATAATATAACTAAAATAACGATTATTTTTTACGGAGTAGTAGCCCACGTCACTTCGTGACAGTCATGAGAGCTGTTTTCATTAATATAATTACGCAGAAATACACTCTTACTTACCGCTACTCAATAGCACAAAATGGTATTTCACTTAAAATTTGGTAAAACCCGATGTCTAAAGAAATTGCCATTTATTTCAAGTGATTTTAAGTAGAGGATAAAATCATCGTAAGCGTGACGAGACTAGATTGAAAGTATTTACCTAGCATTAGTTTCATTACAAAGGTGTTTCCCCGGAAGCCAGATAAACTGTTGATTCCGAATCAGTCAGTGATGAAGACGATGAAGACATTGTAAACACCTAATTGCCCAAGGGAGTCATTTTGACTGCTTTTCTATTCCAATTAGATGGTAGGGGAGAGTGTTCGGTTACCGTCACCTTTTATTTTAAGCTTATAACTTCTGACTAAGTGCACACAAAAGCTAAAGTCCCTAGCTAAAAACTGATTAAGAAACTAAGTTGATTCATTTGATTGAGAAAACTTTATTACCATTTTAGTGAAGTGATAAAATTTTGCCATTTCAAAAAAGGTGTTCGGTTACCGGCACCCCAAGAAATTTCGCAGAAAATGGAAAAATGTAAGTTGTTGAGTTCTACCAGTGAGCCCACACTCACTGGGTATGCGGAAGTGACCAATGAGTGAGTTGACAGTTGGAAAGAGAGGCAGAAAAGAGATAGCTGATATAATTGATAGCAGATCAGAAGTTGTGCAACTTAATCTAAATTAAAACTTATAATCTATTGTATCACAGAGGTTTATCACAGTTTTTTGTTAATCTATCACAGATAATATCGGTTTATAGCGATACGTACGAAATACGAAAAGGTAATTAGTACAGTGAGTATATGAGATAAACACCTATAAACACATTTGAATTGATTTAAATATGTTACATTTAGCCGGAATTTACACTTTATAATAATCAGAGTGAAATTGAAAATTGGATTTGCTATATTTCATTTGGTTAGTAAAACGTGAATTGAGCTATAACTAAACCTAAACTTAAAATTAAATTCAACGTAGACGGAAGATTGTTCGCGTCGTTGCCAGTGGAAACTAGGGCTAGCACGAGGTACAAAAAAGGAAACCAAACGTTGTAAGATGTTTTGAATTAAAATTAATAATTTACTAATAAATAAATAATTACAGTTTTAAGCTGCTACAAAATAAAGCTGCTATAAAAAAGGTTTTTTTTATTAGAGATCTCAACAAACTTAAAAAACGTTTGATCGCAGATCTAACCTCAAATGGCCGAAAGCACAGCAGCAGCGGAGGCAAATAATCAAAACTGTTTATTTTGCGAGGATGTGGACGGAGTGGACGATATGGTCCAGTGTGACAATTGTAATCAGTGGGCACACTATCGATGTGCCAATGTGACCGCAGCGGTCGAAAATGAACCATGGAGTTGTTCCAAATGTAGTAATCAACTACATGTACCTAAACCCGGACGGAAGGCGCCCAGTAAGAAGGGGTCGGTCAAACGGACAGGTACAAAGAGCGACATTGAATCGGATGTAAGCAAAAGTACTGCTCAAGGTTCGAATATTGAATCTTCACTTCAACTGCTGGAATTAGAGCAGGAAGCAAAAGAAAAGGAATTGTCGGAACAAGCGCTTCTGAACGAAAAGCGGATTGAGATGGAACGATCGTTCCTTGAAAGGAAAAGAGCTCAGAGAAAAGATATGCTATTCCAGGAAAAGCAAATGATGGAGAAAAATTTACTCGAAGAAAAAAAGTTTTTAGAACAACAACAATCACTTCGGGCACAATTTCGACAACTGCAGCTGGAATTATCTCGTCAATTCAATGCAGTGGAAGTACCAGAATATAATGAGTCTGAAGAGGCTACCGAAAAGGTAAGAAACTGGATGAAACTAAATCGGATTGATTCGCGAGGCGCTTATCCGAAGCAGCCAAAGAAGGTGGAACAATTTGTGTCGAAAAAAGATTCGATGATCTGTACGGAGAAGACGACGTGCCGTGATGATTTGACAGGTGATGCAGTTGGTGAAACATTCAAAAGCAACGTAACATTACCCAAACCGGGAAGATTTCTTAATTCACATTACGGGTCTGCCGAACAGAATACTTTCCAGAGCACCGTTAAAGGACCTGTATCATTTTTGCCCGAGGTGACGACGAATGACGAGGAAGATTTTTGTAATCAGCTGTTTGAGAATGATTTAACAGAAGAGGAAGAAGAAATGGTTCGTAATATATTAAACCGCCGAAGGCCAAACAGGTCGGGGTTGATGCGAGAAAGCCAATCGATATCTCGTGGCCCGACACACGAGCAGTTGGCTGCACGTCAAGCAGCATCGAAACATTTACCAGTTTTCAAAGGTGAACCAGAGGTATGGCCGCTATTTATAAGCTGCTTTGAATACACAACGGCAGCATGCGGTTATACAAACACCGATAATTTGAAAAGACTACAGGATAGTTTGCAAGGCTTAGCCAAAGAAGCAGTTCAAAGTCGCCTATTACTACCGGAATCGGTACCTGACGTCATTGAAGACCTTCGTAAACTGTTCGGAAATCCAGAAAGATTGCTCAAAACGCTGATGATGAAAGTTCGGAATGCACAAGCTCCTAGACTGGACAAGCTGGAAACATTTATGTATTTCGGCATAACTGTTAAACAATTATGCGATCATTTAGAAGCGGCTGGACTGCATGATCACTTAAGTAATCCCATGCTTGTGCAGGAGCTGGTCTGTAAATTACCTCCGGAACACAAGCTCGACTGGGTGCGCTTTAAACGGGGAAGAAGTGGTTTACCTCTTAGAATTTTTACTGATTTTACGAACGAAATCGTTTCGGAAGTTTCAGAAATAGCAGAGTTTACAGGAGTTGAACAACGTTCAATAAAAGAACCTTCAAGAACTAAGTTAAAGCGAAACGAATACCTGCATACTCATGCAGCGCAGAGCGGGCAGTTTGGCGGAACAAAGCCAACGGTGCCACAATCAGCCAAAAGGCAGTGTCTTGTATGTAAAAGGACTGATCATAAATTGCGATTCTGTGATGATTTTGTGAGGCTCAGTCTGCAGGATCGTGTCACGATAGTTGAACAGTATAATCTTTGTACAATGTGTCTCAACGAACACGGAAACTCACGGTGTACTTTCAATGTCAAATGCACTGTAAACAATTGTGGAGGCGGTCATCATTCATTGCTTCACGGAGCTAAAGAGATGATTCAAGTAGCATGCGTAGAACTACATTCTCATCAGACCCCAGTTTCGATTCTATTTCGGATGATTCCCATAACCGTATATTACGGAAAAAATTCAGTGGACACTGTCGCATTTTTGGATGAGGGAGCATCGGCAACGTTAGTGGAAAGCTACATTGCTGATAGGCTTAATGTCGAAGGTATACCGGAACCGCTGGTCGTCGTATGGACCGCTAACATGAAACGACATGAAGACAAGTCAATAAAACTAAATTTATCGATCTCATCAAGAGGAAGTCCTATTAAACATCAGCTGATCGAGGCTCGCACTGTTAGAGATTTGGTCTTACCACAACAGAGCATTGATTTCGGAGATATTTCAAAACGGTACAAACATTTGCGCGATTTGCCAGTCATCGATTATGGGAAGGATACACCGAGAGTTCTGATCGGTCTTGATAATTTGCATTTGTTCGCACCTTTGGATTCCAGAGTTGGCGCACCCGGTGAACCGATAGCCGTGCGCTCGATTCTCGGATGGACGATATACGGAGCAACTAGCAGCAAATCATCACCTAAAGTTTAGTGAATTACCACGCGATTGAACCTGTAAGCAATCAGGAGTTGCACGAAATGTTGGGGTCGCAGTATCGTTTGGAGGAACTAAGTATCTCGGCCATACCAACCTTAGAATCTGAGGACGACAGACGAGCACGAGAAATATTGGCGAACACTACCATCAGGATTGGAGATCGGTTTGAAACCGGACTGATCTGGAAATACGATAACCCTACTTTTCCAGACAGTTATCCTATGGCGTGTAGGCGTTTGAAGGCGTTAGAGCGACGACTTGCCAAAGATCCCGAGTTACAACGCAACGTTTTTCAGCAAATCACGGATTATCTTAAGAAGGGGTACTGCCATAAAGCTACTAGCGGAACTTGCAGAAGAAAGTTGCAGGCAGCTTTGGTATTTGCCTTTGAATGTCGTAATTAATCCAAAGAAACCGGGCAAAGTCCGTCTGGTCTGGGACGCGGCGGCGACAATCGAGGGAGTATCATTAAATTCTAATTTACTCAAAGGTCCCGATTTATTATGTTCGCTTCCTAGTGTCATCTGTAAGTTTCGAGAGAAGGCAATTGCCTTTGGTGGTGACATACGCGAAATGTACCACCAAATCCGTATACGAGAAATGGACAAATCAGTACAGAGATTCTTGTTTCGTTTTGATACAACTGCTGCTCCTGACGTGTACGTGATGGATGTCGCTATTTTCGGATCCAGCAGTTCGCCGTGCTCGGCACAATTCATTAAGAATCTTAATGCAGAAGAACACGCTCAGCAATTTCCGGAAGCGGCACGAGCGATTATTGATCGTCATTATGTTGACGATTATTATGACAGTCTCGATACTGAAGACGAAGCAGCACAGCGAGCGGAACAAGTCCGCTATATTCATTCGAAGGCTGGCTTCGAAATCCGCAATTGGGCATCGAACTCGTTGTATGTTTTAAATAAGCTAGGGAAGCCCAATCGAGATAAGCAGATCCATTTCAGTGCCGATAAAGTCACAGATCGAGAGCGAGTCTTAGGTATTGTGTGGGATACCCATAATGACATGTTGGCATTTTCCGTTCCGTCTATAAAAAACCCGATAAGTCTCGAACAAAGCCGACCAACTAAAAGAGATGTTCTTAGTTTGGTCATGTCTTTATTTGACCCCTTGGGACTTTTAGCACCACTCACTGTTTTAGGCAAAATGTTGATTCAAGACCTTTGGCGAACTGGGTGCTTATGGGATGAACCTATTGACGATGAATCCTATGATAAATGGAAACAATGGACAATGATGCTATATGACCTGGAAAGAGTTCAAGTTCCAAGGTCATACTTCGGGAATATTCATTCAAAAAAATTCGGTCAGATACAATTACACGTTTTCTGCGATGCAGGAGAGAATGCCTACGGTTGTGCTGAATATTTTCGGATAGTCGTCGACCAAGAAGTGAAGTGCGCTTTAATAATGGCTCGCTCTAAAGTTGCTCCTTTGAAACAACTAACGATACCACGATTAGAGTTGCAGGCCGCTGTTTTGGCCGCGCGGATGACAAAAGTAATTCGACAAAGTCATTCGCTAGAAATACATCAAGTTTTTATCTGGAGCGATTCTCAAACAGTTCTTTCGTGGATCCGATCGGACCAGCGGAAATATAGACAATTTGTCGCTTTTCGAATCGGAGAAATTCTGAGCTTGTCAAATTTAACAGACTGGCGATGGCTGCCATCGAAATTAAATGTAGCTGATTGTTTGACAAAGTGGGGACGTGCGCCGATAATGGAGCCGGGAAGCCCGTGGTTCAATGGACCAGATTATCTTCATCTAGCTCCAGAAGCTTGGCCACAACAAGCACTTCCACCAGCAAATACCTCAACCGAGTTGAGAGCTATACATGTTTTCCAACACATCGTTTTGACAGAGAAATTCATTGATATAAGTAGAGTGTCAAAATGGAACGTACTTGTGCGGTCCGTTGCATGCGTATTCAGATTCATTTCTAACTGTCGTAAGAAAATCCGCGGTCTCCCGATTGAAGTTCTTAAGCCAACTGCGGTTCAGGTAAAGCTAATCAAGACGAATATCTCCAGTGTGAAAGTGTCGTTGCGTCAATCAGAGTATCAAAAGGCAGAGGAAATGTTGTTCAAAATGGCTCAAAGTGAAGCCTACGGTGACGAAATCAAAACACTTCGACGAAACCAGCCGCTACCCAGCAGTAAGTGGCTCCCCTTGGAGAAATCAAGTGAGCTACGGGGAATGACTCTTCTCCTGGATATGTCAGGAATCCTAAGATTAGAAGGGCGCAGCGCAAATGCGAGAATTCTGCCACTGGACTTACGTTTCCCTATCGTGCTGCCAAAGAACAGTGCTATCACGGAAAAAATCGTACAATCCATTCACGAAAAGTTTGGTCATGCCTTTAGAGAAACAGTAAAAAACGAGCTGAAACAAAGATTCTTGATTCCGAAGCTGAGTTCGTTAGTCGCGATGGTTGAAAAACGATGCGTCTGGTGCAAAACTCATAAGAATCGTCCGCATACGCCACGAATGGCTGCACTTCCCGTTCAACGATTGACTCCATTTCAACGGCCATTCACTTACGTAGGCATTGATTATATGGGTCCAGTTAATGTTACAGTGGGGCGACGTACGGAAAAACGGTGGGTCGTAGTTTTTACGTGCATGGTAGTTCGTGCCATTCACCTTGAGGTAGCACACAGTCTCACGACACAATCTTGTATTATGGCCATTCGTCGTTTTATATCTCGCCGAGGACCTGCGTCTGAGTACTTCTCGGATAATGGAACTAACCTACGAGCTGCGAGTAAAGAATTTCTGCAATTGTTTAAAGAAATTAATGTCGAATGCGCGGAAGAGTTCACCAATGCCAAGACCAAATGGCACTTCAGTCCGCCTGCCACCCCGCACATGGGAGGAGTGTGGGAGCGGATGGTGCGAACAGTTAAGGAAATGATGTATGCTTTAAACGACGGTCGTCGACTCAGTGACGAGATTCTGTCAACAACACTCTGCGAGGCAGAAGATATTATCAATAGTCGTCCTCTTACCTTCTCTCCGCAGGACGCACCTGTAGGCGCTTTGTCGCCAAACATGTTCCTTCGTGGAACATCACCGAATGAACCTCGGGATATAGTTCCTCCGACAGATGTAGGTCAAGCACTGAGAGATGCATATAAACGTTCTCAACAACTAGCAAATGATATGTGGAAGCGTTGGATACGAGAATATATTCCCAGCATTAATCAACGAAACAAATGGCTCGGAGAATCTAAACAATTACAGAAAGGAGATCTTGTGTACGTTGTAGAAGGAGAACGCCGCAAGACATGGATACGCGGAATCATCGACGAGTTGATCCCATCGAGCGACGGAAGAGTACGGCAGGCTATGGTAAGAACGAACAGCGGGTTATTTAGACGTGCAACGACCAACTTGGCGGTGTTGGAGATTGACAAGGGTAACGCTGATCCAGTTAACGGTTCCGGACCAGGTTCACAGGTCGGGGAATTGTTGAGTTCTACCAGTGAGCCCACACTCACTGGGTATGCGGAAGTGATCAATGAGTGAGTTGACAGTTGGAAAGAGAGGCAGAAAAGAGATAGCTGATATAATTGATAGCAGATCAGAAGTTGTGCAACTTAATCTAAATTAAAACTTATAATCTATTGTATCACAGAGGTTTATCACAGTTTTTTGTTAATCTATCACAGATAATATCGGTTTATAGCGATACGTACGAAATACGAAAAGGTAATTAGTACAGTGAGTATATGAGATAAACACCTATAAACACATTTGAATTGATTTAAATATGTTACATTTAGCCGGAATTTACACTTTATAATAATCAGAGTGAAATTGAAAATTGGATTTGCTATATTTCATTTGGTTAGTAAAACGTGAATTGAGCTATAACTAAACCTAAACTTAAAATTAAATTCAACGTAGACGGAAGATTGTTCGCGTCGTTGCCAGTGGAAACTAGGGCTAGCACGAGGTACAAAAAAGGAAACCAAACGTTGTAAGATGTTTTGAATTAAAATTAATAATTTACTAATAAATAAATAATTACAGTTTTAAGCTGCTACAAAATAAAGCTGCTATAAAAAAGGTTTTTTTTATTAGAGATCTCAACATAAGTATAGACTGAAATTATTTAATTCTTTTCAAAGGCGTTTTGGATAAAAGTCTTCATTGCCTAATGGTGACTTCGCCTTGGCTCTCTTGGCCGATAATTTGGATTGTGAAGCCTTTGGTGTTAAATGGCATTAATCAGTTAAATGGCACACAAGACGAATTAATTATTCACATACCACAATGGTACTTCATCAGTCCAGTCAAGATCTCTACATCAAATATTTTTTGTGAAGAAAATGTGTTATGTAAAACTAAGCAATTTTCAAAAATATTATTAATTATCAATACATGCGCTTGAATTGTTGAAAACCCCCTAGCAAATGGGAAAAACAGATAAAATTTTGCTTACCTATAAAATGCACACAAACTTTATCCGCGATAAAAATTATGCTCAGATTTATTCGCTAGAGAAAAAATTGCTCTTGTTCATAACAAATAAAACTAATACAGTAAATTTACCAAATTTTGTCTTGATATAAAGGTATAGCAGGATAGAATCAACATAATATTGCCGATGGTATCAACTCAACTTTGGTTAACATTTTATAAATTGTTAGTTTAATTCAATAACAAAAACAGCCGGCACAAATTTTTTTTTTTCATTTGACCATACCAAAATTTTAATTCATATCAAACAGAGAACATTGTTTATGTTGAAGGGAGAATTAGTTGAAAACAATAATATTCTAGCTAGGAATCATCATAAACCATATATAAAAATCTTCTAACAGTTTTGTTATTTTAAAAATGTTCCATTTTTCTGCGTGTATGACGGATGTGTTGAAGCTTTCAATTTTTCTACGTTTTTCATATCACCAGAGATGCCAGTTTATACAATAAGTTTAGCTAGCAATTTTCAAAACTGTAAATTCTGACGAATGTCTGTAAACAATCGAAGTTTCAAAAGTATGTAAAAAGTCTTCAGAAGAAAAAGGTTTGCAAGTTAACTACTGAATTTGATAATTTACAGACAAATTTGCAAATTTGGCTTCTCTGCATATCACTCACACTTTGTCGAAAACATAGGGTGTCGATAACCGAACATTTTGGATGCCGGTAACCGAATACTTTTGGGTGCCGGTAATCGAAATCGGTAAACATTTTGAAAATTATGAAAAAAACTTTCTTTGTAAAAATTTTGATATCAGGAATCAGGAATCAGAACAAATTGGCTCAAATGGCACGTTCCCCTTGATATTTGGAGATTTGTGCCTTGCCATCAATTTGTTTTTAGCATCATTTTCCCGATATATAAGAGGGAAGGATTGAAAGGAAATGGTAAGGGTTGGACTAGGAGGATGGGAAAAATTGACGACACAAAAACACATAAAAGCAGAAGTAAATTCTGCACCCCTAAGGGATGCTGAACAATCTGCTGAGGATCACATTTAGTGGAAGCAGAAGGAAATTCTGAACCTCTACGAGGTCCCGAACAGTCTGCTGTTAATAAAACCTCCAACCCCCGAGAGGATTTAGAGATCTTACAAAAGCGACACCATTCTGCACTCCCGGAAGAATGCAGAACGACTCGCAGTATGTACGAGAAGAAGTAAATTCGGTACCCCTCAGAGGATGCCAAACAATCTGCCAAACCCTATTTAAGGTGAATACAGAAGGGATTCATTCACTCCAGGAAGAACGATGAACCCTTCTGACTATAGCTCCTTACCACATTGGGTGAGAAACGAGAGAAAATCCTTCAATTTTAGCTCCGCATACACAGACTCAACCATGTATGGAGAACCAAAAACCCGGATACGTAGCTGCGTCAATGCGGGACAGTTACATATCAGATGATATGAAGTACCATAATCGCATTCACACAAATCACACGAATAATACTCAGCACGTTGAATAGTAGCCATGTGATAATTGAGTTTGCAATGTCCAGTCAGAGCTCTGACCAGAATACTTCAATGATACTTGGAGAAATGCAGTAGACACTTTGACATTTTCAGATTTAAATCTGGTAGAAATGCTTTTGTCTGAGCGCAAGTTTGCAAGCTGCGCCAGTAGCTGGCATGTTTGGATGCAGCCCAAGAACGTATCTTGTGCTTTATCCAACTAGTTGAAAGTGGTAAAGCTGGTTCAGGACCAACGAAATCATTCGTTGCACCAGCTCTAGCCAACTCATCAGCCCATTCATTTCCAGTAATACCAGAATGGCCGGGTACCCATATGAAGTAAACAGCATTTGAAATGCTGAGGTCTTCAATTTGAGTTCGACATGCGATCACTTGATTCGACCGTGAGTCATTCGAACTGAGTGCTTTTAAGGCTGCCTGACTGTCGGAACAAAAATAAATACGTTTACCACAGATCCTCTGCTGAAGTGCCGATTGTACTCCACACAGAATTGCGTAGATTTCTGCTTGGAACACAGTACAGCATCTACCAAGTGAATGAGACTGCTCCAGCCTATTTCACGACAGTAGATACCAGCACCAGCACGACCATTCAACAGAGAACCGTCCGTAAAACAAACTATGTGTTCATCAAGTTGTCGTTCCAGACAACCAGACAATCATTCCTAACGAAGAGGATAGCTCACATTGAATGTTTTAAAAGGAAAACTGCTTGTGAGAGTTAGGTCACTAGGAGCGAGTAAATACTCATCCCACGGAAACATTTGAGACCACAAGCGAGTGTGACTGGTAGCATATTCTAATGGGTTACTGTTCCAAAGCCCTGTAACCCTAAGACGGTATGCACAAGATAATGCTTCTTGTTTTAGGAACACATGTAGTGGTTTAATGCACAGTAGCGCCTCTAGAGCAGCAGAAGGAGTTGTCGTGAATGCTCCTGTCATCGCCATTAGGACCATCCTTTGGAGATGATTTAGCTTTGACTGAACTGTCGCGACTTCTCCTTTCTGCCACCATACAAGACATCCATATGCTAAAATTGGTCTAACGATAGTTGTGTAGATCCAATGAATATATCTGGGTTTGAGTCCCCATGATTTTCCAAAAGCTCGTCTGCATTGGCCGAAAGCCATGCAAGCTCTTTTAATCCTGAAATCAATGGGAGCAGACCAATTCAGTTTTGAGTCAAGAATAACCCCGACGTATTTAACTTGATCGACCACAGTGACCCCTGAACCAAAGAACTGCAACGGACGAGCTCCTGTAATTATCCTACGATGAGTGAAAAGCACCATTGATGTTTTGCCCGGATTTACAGATAATCCAAACCTGACAACACCATTGTTCAACAGATCGCAGGGCTTGCTGCATTAAATCAAAGAGAGTGTTAATGCTTATACCGGTCATCAATATATGATAATCGTCGGCAAAACCATAAGTCGGAAATCCAAGGTTATAAAGTTTCCTTAACAAACCATCAGCGACTAGGTTCCATAAAAGTGGGGATAGTACACCACCTTGAGGACACCCACAGACACTCAGCTTTCTAATCTCTGGCCTACCGAAGCGATGATCAAAGAAGTTGATTGCTAAGCATTGCGTGTATCCAGTAAGGGAAAAACCCAAGATATTCCGTTCACGACTGCAATGTTTAACCTCCTGCAGCCATTCAGCCATCGGCACGGAAATACACCTTGACTTAGGAGTTCCTATTTTTGTGGCCTTTTACGACATGGAATAGGAAACCAGTGGATCAATTCTTGGTAAAAAATAATTCCGCCGGATGCCACACGGCTTACCTGTTTGGTGGACTTATACCACCGGTACAGGTGGACCGTAGCGTTATTCTTAGCAGTTGGGAAACCGCTACCGACACTACACGGCTATCTAGGCTGCTCAGAGAGGGAAGTTAACATTGATGGTCAACTTCCATGGATGGCCGAGCAGCCGTTTTTGTCGAAAACATAGGGTGTCGATAACCGAACATTTTGGATGCCGGTAACCGAATACTTTTGGGTGCCGGTAATCGAAATCGGTAAAAATTTTGAAAATTATGAAAAAAACTTTCTTTGTAAAAATTTTGATAGCATCCGGTATTAAATTACGAAATAGATCGATTTCCCCTCATGAATATTCCTCATGAACCGTTTCGATTGATACTCTTAAATTTATGATACTATAAAAAAAGTCTGAAAAAACGTTTGTGTTGATTTTCACGCAATGAAATTTTGTTTTCAGCACAGCAAAAAGTACAAGCGTCTGTTGCACATGACATTTGTCGGAATTACGCTATCTGCTTTCTGTCAAAAGTTACGGTAGGGTATCGGCAATCGAATATCTCACCCTACAATTGCTTAAAATTTGGTGTTTTTTTGTAGAACAGAACCTTTTATATTACTGTAAATAATATAGAAATTATGAAAAATTTTCTTTGAAAACATTTCTTTGTACATGCTCTCGTTATCTTTGAGCTTAAGCAGTATGCCTTTAAATATGTACACAGATAAAAATATTTTGTGAATTTACATCTATTTCCATGCACATATTTGGAGCAGGTAATTAAACATAAAATTACTTTACAATTCTGTACGTTTCAATACAATTTATTCGCAAAATAAGCGTTAATTGAAAGATACAGTTATATTCATTGAAAATTCTATGCAGTTCAATTTAGTTTTGCATCGATGAAGGTTTTCAATCAAAATTTCGATTCAAACCATGTCTATTCCATGTTACTTAGATTTACATCGCGTGTAAATTACATTATTTCTTTCTGTGTATTATGGAATAAAAAAATCTTTACATATTGACTTTTTCTTTTTCAGTCATTTTGATTGCATTAGAACAATATAGGTATATACTAAGTTCTGGGCGTTCTAGTGTTAAATTTTAAACAAAAGATAAATTCGTCTAATTAAAAGTAATTGAACAAATCATTCGTTTCAAAAGTCATTAATATATCTATAATAAATATATGATATGGGAAAAATATCGATTTTGTTATCGCATAACCCAGCGCCAAGTTATCACTGTGAAATCTATGTGAATAACTTCAAACTTTTTCTTCTCTTACATTATTCTCTGCATTGTGATTGTGTCGTTTGATATGATACTTTCTTGGTCTTATTTCGTAAAAATTCTTCTTGTGTTTGTTATTTTGCTATTACCTTTACTTCCTCAGTTGGCTTGGTGACTTGCTAACACAAATTTATCTCTACTTTTAAATGGTTTAGTTTTTTATGTGATACAGGGTGGCAAGTGACCGGGAAAATCGGGAAAACCGGGAAAAAGTCGGGAATTTGATTTCACCGGGAAAAACCGGGAAAAAGTCGGGAATTTTAGTGAAAAACCGGGAAAAATATTACTAGCTCACCTATGAGTAACAGTTGTTAGCATAATGATTTTTTTTCAGCAATCGAAGAGTAAGAGACAATTCCCAATTTTGCGTTTGGGCGAAATGTTCAGTACAAGTGTTGAAATAATTTATTGTCCATTGGAAATTGGGCCAACACCCCATATCTCGTCCAACGATTTTTAGAGGCTTGCAGAAAGTTTTAAATCTAACAGGAATCATCATAGTTTTTTAAGTTGTTATCAATAACAGCATATTGAAAGCTCATTTTGAAAAATAAGGATAATTTGGATGCTTCTGTTGGATTTTTATTAAATTTTTAAATAAGTATTCAAAACACCTGCAAAATTTATGGCAAAATCTCTAGGTAGCATAGGGAAAATATGTAAGTTTTTAAGTTTGCTAATAATTGCCCTTATTTCATCATAATTTGTCTCAGTAAGGTTATCTTGAGACAATACTTGTGTTGTTATGCTTATATTTATGTGAGATATCAAAAGGACTCGCAAAATTGGAAGAGTTGAAACTGGTTTCTGAGAACCAGTATAGAATCTTAGAAAGATTTAGAAAATTAATTGATTTGTTCAGTGAATCTATGTTTAATTTTCTTTTAAAGGTCCTCAACTATTCCATAGTAGGATCACAAAAACGTTGATATGGATGTAGATGAAGGTGAATTGAATCAAGTTTGAGCTTTTGGAACTTCAATAAAGTAATTATTTAAATTATTTACGGCTATATCTATATTTCCCAAAACAATTTCAGGGTTTACATTCGATAGTATTCTAGTCGATTAGTTCTAAACTTGTAGAATATATAACTAATTGAACTAATCATTGCTTAATTTGAAACCCTGAATGTTATTGATTGATCTGCTAGAATCAGATCAATTGTAGAAAGATTTCTCATAGAAGATAAATTAGTTAAGCTATTGGAAATAAAACTGGTTTAAAACCAGCGGAGAGTTCATCATGAAGAACTCGTACTTTCTGATTATTCTGCGAGCATTTAGAATCCTATTAAAAAAACACATCGATATATTGTGCATTTTAATAGTTATCATTAGATTTATTTGCCCATCAACGCATTGAAATCGTAATTATTGTTTATTGACTAACAGATATATTAGAAAGGTGTTTTAAAAGAGCAAGTCAACGGTTTTGCGAAATCTTAGATATACATACATCCAATGATTTTATATTCAATTCTATCACGTGTAAATTCATCTGAGGGTATCGTTCATTGAACAGATGTGCTTGCAAGCGACATAATTTAAACAGTTTATGTCCATATAACAATTTATTGCCGATAATTTGGCAGAAAGCGGCTCGATATTTTTCTACATTGTATACAAAATTTTGAATCTGGTAGAAGCTGCTACAAGAACTCGCTGTCTCTCAATGCATGAACCGTGCAAAAATTTTTCTACATTTCTTCGCTCCACTTCATACTCTGAGTATTTCACACCCCTAACAAAATATATACAGTCCGGCAATGATCCAAGAGAATCGCAAATTGATAATTATCGCAGGTAATTCGACTTGATGATTCTCATACTAGGTTACAATATACAATATCTCAAAACCCTGATCTGGAGCATTCACAGACATTTTCATAGACACCACTTATACAAAGGTTAATTGTACATAGTTAGAATAAACGGCAATAGTAAAATGATTCTGTCGCAATTATCCACTGCCCGTATATAATATATACGAGAATAAGCGACCGTTTGTTGCTTCAGAGTGAATCCCCACAGCAGCGTGCTAACCCGTGATGCTCAGACAGGTCATCGAGAGAATTTCGCTCTCGCACTGGTGTTTATTCTATGTTATATGAACCATGACGGTGTTTTGTTGCTGAGATGATATCCGTCTCTCTTTGATGGCAATGATTGAATATTGTGAAAAGTTGGTAGAGAGCGTTCTTTGGTACGATAAAAGCCATCCTTGGCCATTCTGCCATTTATAATTTTCCCGCTAATATGAGATTTCCACTTTTACTTCCGGAAGGAGCGAAGAAAGTTCTGTACAAAATGATTTGAAGTTGCAAGCACAGATTGTTGTTGTTTTTTTCGAGTGGCTAGCGTCCGTTATTGGGATTGTTGTTCCTAATTGATTTATTTTCAATCATATGTATACAAAAAAAATGATAAAAACAGTCATGTGCACTCGGAAGAAATCGGTTACGTGTAGCCAAAACCCCTGAATGACTTGGAAAAGGCTTTATGCTTTTCTTATACGCACATGTTATAATTAATATTTTTTTTTATTCATCGAAATGCCTGGAAAGTAATTGAATCCTCAATTAGCGGGCCTATTACAATGATCCTTCTTGGACATGGGATATCTGTTTAAAGTTTAAACTAAAAATTAATAAAAAACTAAACAGGGGCGGTTTGAGCCTATTCCAAAAACCGGGAATTTTTATCTAAAAAAAACGGGAAAACCGGGAAAAAACCGGGAAATTGAAATCGGCAATTCACTTGCCACCCTGGTGATAGAATTACAAGACCATTGAAAAAGAATGGATGCTTTTCGTACATCTAGTACGGAAGGAGGAGACAAGGAAGTTTTAGTAGGGCGTTTGGAAGAGGAGAAAAGGGAGTTTCAGTACTGTTCAGTATCCACATCATAGTGTGGAGTTTCGATCATCGTGTCTTCGCCATACGGTAATTTTTAAAATGGCGAAAGTGTTGTTCAGATTCATCGAGATATCCGGACTTATTATCAGATTTTTTCAGCTATATAATGAACACGTATATCGGCTTTTTTGATAAAAAAACGTCTTCGTAATTATAGATTTTTTAAAAGTTTGTATTTGAAACTTATTACAGGGTGGTAAGTGACCGGGAAAAAGTCAGGAATTTTAGTGAGAAATATTACTAGCTCAAATATGAGTAACAGTTGTTAGCGTCATGATTATTTTCAAAAAGTGACAAGTTTGAGACAATACCCAATTTTGCGTTTGAGCGAAATGTTCATTAAAAGTATTGAAATAACTGATTGTCCTATACAGGTTCTACATTGAACATTCCATTGGAAATTAAGCCAGCATCCCATGTCATGTAACCGCCCTTAAAAATAGTTTAACAGCAGTTTTAAATCAATCAGAAAGCATCAAAACTTTCATAGTTGTTTTCAATAATAGAACTATAAATGCTCATTTTGAAAAATAAGGATAATTTGGATGCCTCTGTTTGATTTTTATTAAGTTTTAGAATAAGTATTCAACAAACTTGTCAAATTGATGGCAAAGTCTCAAGGTAACATCAGGAAAATTTTTAATAAAATTATTGAAAAATTCTTAGTAACCTTCATGTTTTTAAGTTTGCTAATGATGACCCTTATTTCATCAAAATTTGTCTCAGTAATGTCATCTTGAGACAATACTTGTGTTATGCTCATATTTCTGTGAGATGACAATAGGGCTAAACCGTTTGCAGAGAACATTTGAGTTCCTTCTTTGAGAGCTGAAGCTGGTTTCTGAGGACCAGCATAGAATCTGGATTGATTTGTTCAGTGAATCTAGGTTTAATTTTCTTTTAAAAGTCCTCAACTATTCCATAGTAGAATCACAAGAACGTTATTATTGATGTAGATGAAGGAGAATTTAATTTAGTTTAAGCTTTTGGGACTGGTAGACAGGGTCAGGGAAACATGTTATTTTCAGGTGGGCAATTTTTCGTACCGGGGGAGCGAAATTACTATTATTATTATTACAATATTGAATTATTGAAAAAAGTGTAAGGTCGATTTTTTATAATGTTTTGTTTCGACATAACTTTGCATGAAACGCGTAAATTCGACGTTTAGAGCGTTTTCGGTAACAAAATTGCATATTAATGAGCTGCCAATACGAAGATATAGTAGATTCTCGATCAAAATGTGTCTCGGGAGAATCGAACGGCGCACAAAACAAATCCACATACAGTCCAACCACTGATGTCCATAACACATTGTTTAAAAAGTCCCGGAACTGACCCAGAGATGACGTTTGTAATGTCAACCTATCCTCATTTTTTCGAAAGTACCAATCTTCAGATGATATACGTCAAATTTGCTCGTCAATCGCACCTACCGACTTATAATTGGCGTTACTAATTCATTTTTGAAAAAAATGGAAACATCGAATTCCGTGTGTTGATAAAACATTACTTTTTAAGAGGAGAAAACCGCACCAGCCTAGCAATGTTTTAAGAAATGTTACCCGAATCAATTAAAGACAAAGATTTGTGGTACTCTGATTTTAAAAGCTGCCAAATAAAGCATTCATTCGGGAAAAATTAAGCAAGTTTTGAAAATCGTGATGGATGAACGCAAAATCAAAGTTCGTGAAATTAGCTGTGCTGAGTTGAATAGACTTACGTGAAAATCTGGGCTGAACAAAGGTCTTTTGCCGCGTTCGCTCACAATCGAACAAAAGCAACAACACTATAGCTGATCGGCACTTTTCAGTCGCAATAAAAAAGCAATTCTCAGTGCTTGAACGGAAAATAGGTATAGAGCGAGAAGACTAGTGTTTGATGGACAGAGAAGATGAATGGTATCGGTCGGGTGACGGCCTGGATGTTGACTATGTTCGATGTACGTTCTACCATGTCTAACTGCGTTTTAGAGCTTTGTCTATAACAAGGTTAAGAGTGGCGAAATGGTAGCGCCTATGCACGAAATGCATAAGAACGCAGGTTCGAATCCTGTCTCTGAGCGTATCTTTTTCCAAAAAATCATCTTTTCCGGTAAGGTTTTCATTCATTTGATTTCTCCAATATATGTTTCCACTAAGTCATTGCAAAACTGAAGAATTTTTTGCGTTGGTATGAAACTATGGACGAAACATTTCTCTCCGTAGTCATATCATATACTGATCTCAAAAAAGATAATCCAGAAAAAAAATATTTCACTCGAATGAGAGAGTCATCGCCGCAACTGAAGCCTATTTTGAGGCCATGGGCATATCATTCTATAAGTAAGGTATCAAAAAGTCAGAAAGATACAAGAACAATTGTATTGCATTTCACTCAAGAAATGTTGTTTTCCTGAACTTTTTGAACGATATGAACCGCACAGAGTGTAAGTCGATTCGATACTGAACCTTGTTTTGTGTGAGTGTTTTTCTTAAATGCGAACGAACGCATTGAAAAGCGGAAATCATATGGAAACCGTGAGCTTATGTATGCGAAACTGTCGTATCTGTTACAGGAAACCATGGCAATGGTTTGGGAAACAAGGAATATTAAACATTATTCGTTACTAATTGAAGTTTTGATCACCAATTACCCAAAATATATAAATTTATCTACTCGAATCGATGCGTAGAAATATTTCCAAACAGTGTCTGTAATGATATCGCAAATCATTTAAGTAATGGTTGAAATGAAGATGTTCAAAACCTGTCCACTTTTATTACGTTTTTATTCCATGTATTTTAAATTACACCCCGATATAGAAAACAAATGTCTTTTAGAAAAAAAAGAAAAGAAATAAAAATAATATGATGGGTTTCCAACAGGAAGCGGTGAGTGGAGCGCTACTAAACATCGATTACAACCTAGACTAAACAGCAGGTACTCTGTGACTCTGTGATATGTGACATAAGCAGCAGTTCCAACAAACCTTTCATTCCGACGTTTTACTAGCGATATTGAGAAAAACATCAACACAGTGAAGAACTCAATGTGTATGAGAATACTGTCGCAAGCAGAACGTGAATTTTGGAAATTTTTCTTTTACAATTAGTTACAATAAAAAAAAAAAATAAACCTTTGGAATTTTCGGGTGGGTAGTACTACCTACCGTACCCACCTCTTTCACTAGCCCTGCTGAAAGATTCCTAACTTCAATAATGTAATGATTAAAATTATGTACCTATAACTGTATCGATATTTCCCATAACAATTTCAGGGTTTACATTACTTTCGATGCCGATTAGTTCTAAGGTTGTAGAATATATGACTAATTAAACTTGTCATTACTTAATTTGAAACCCTGAATGTCAGTTCACTACAAATGTTACATTAATCTGCTCAATTGTAAAAGGATTTCCAGTAGAGATGTCTAGCATTTAGAATTCTATTAGTAAAAAATAGATCGATATCTTGTGAGTTTTTACATCTATGATTTGATCACCAACGCATTGAAATAGTGAACATGTTGCATTTCAAAAATGGGATGACATGACGGATGTACCTACGAGGGCCACTACTTATATTTCGGGAATAGCGAATAAAAACAAACATTTTTAAGTGAAAATGGCTTCATTGTTTTTCAAAGTATTCTCCATGATGATCAATACACTTTTGCATGCGTTCGAACCAATCAGAATATAATTTTTGCCACAGTGAAGATAGATGGTACATAGTTTTTTAACACTTCAACAGCATCTTCTGGCGTCGAAAATCGTTGACCACGCAATTGTTTCTTGATAATCGTCATATCGACTCAATTTTCGAAACAATGATTTTGTGACATTAAGCCATGTATCGAAACCTTCACATATAATGATATTGCGTTAGCGAAGTTGGTCACACTTTACACCTTTATATTGACACGATATGGCTAAAAAACGTTGACTAGATTTTTCTGTTCGCATACTTTACATGAATACAGGAACATTTCGAATTCTACGAACTGAGGTGAAAGGTGTAGGACACAAGCATTGGTAAAAATGTTGAGCTTCATAATTTTTACCAAACCTTCCTATAGAAGGGCAATGAAATGACATGTACGTTGTGTAAGTTGTACAAAATGATTATAAATAAAGTTCTTTAACTGCTGCAAATATTTCTAAAGCAATGGTATATAAACCTGTATAGATATATTTGCTGTTTGCGCAACAAGAAGCACGAAAATTTAAAAATTTTTATTGAATTCAGTTTCGTTCGAACCTACAAACTTAAATTTTATTGCTGAATCTCGGCAAAAAAATGCCGAAATTTGCACAGCCGAGAGATCGGTAATCATCTCGGCAAAACAATAATTACTGACAATCTCGGCAATACTAAATTTGTAAACTGTCAATTATTGCCGAACTTGTCAGCAGCAACTTTGCTGTTAGCTCAACAAAAGCGAATATGATCGAATAATGAATTTCCGAGTCATCAGTAATCGAACGTAGAAAGGCTTTTTCTTTATTATTGTATGAAATAAATATCACAAAAGCTACACACTTAAATTTTTTAGCTGAGTCTCGGCGAAAAAATGCCGAGATTCGCACAGCCGAGTAATCAGCAATCATCTCGGCAAAAATAAAATTACTGAGCGTCTCGGCACCCTCAAATTTGACAAACGTCAAATATTGCCGAAATCGTCAGCATAAGATTTACTGTATGCTCAGTGAAACGTTCACTGAATATTCGGCAATTCAATAAAACGAAAAAATGAAAAAAAAAATTACCGAATCATCAGTAATTAAAAATCTAGTCAATTAATTTTGTTTGTAATTTCTCAACATTATAAACACGCCATTCAAGATCAAAAATTCATTTTATTAACACTTAAAGGAGGCTTACAAATTTGTTGCCAGTAGTGCTTAAAGCCTCTACCTGAAAACATGTAGCATAAAAAAAGCGGCGTTTCCGGATGCGGCCACCTTGAGTCGAGCTGGAAATATGAAAGTAAAAATATATATTGATATTTGGCTTACAAAAATGTTCAATATACAATTATGCATATACGGTATTGTTCAAAAAATAAACTTACTTTGATCTATTAAATTATTCCATGCATTGGGTTATTTTTTCGCATATCCCTCAAAGTTTTGTCTCGAGGACGCTTTGAGCCCCGTGTTGGGTGTTTTTCCCTTATAATCGCGAGTGCTCTGATAAAGTCGCTTTTTATAAAGCAAAACATGTCACTATATTTATTCAATATTTTTACTTGCAAGTGGTTCCATGCTTCTTCAAAGATTATCCATTTTTTCACTCGAGAATTTCATCAGAAAATAATCGCACAATGCGAAGCGAAAATGTAACGCGGCAATAAATGACAGCTGTCATGCTGAATCTCGGCAACAGCTAGCGCATATTCTCGGCAAACGTCTCTGCTGATGTCGGCATATCTGTTGTTTACTGATAAATTCAGCAAGCAATTATGCCAAATTTCGGCAAAGTGAAGCACTTTACCGAAATATCAGTGAATGCATTTAACGAAGTTCAGAAACATGCGTATTGATTACTGAGCAATCAGCAAATTTACGTGTTGCTGATCAGTTTCGGCATTTTATTATGCCGAGCTCAAGAAATGGTTTTAAGTGTGTAAGGTTGGGGTAAGGGGTTGTTTTATTGATGTCCGTTTTAGTGCAGTATACAATAAAGCTAAACAAACCTCAGAAGAAAACGCATCTGCCTGGAAATAAGAAAACTTTTGTAAGAATATATGAACAGCAGAGTTTTTCTATTTCACTTATCTTTTGAGGAATATAAGAATCTCTTTCCTGCATCCAATATATATTATTTTCCCGCTCCACCAGCAAAATTTACGTGGTGTTTTTCACATTCGACAAGAGATGTTAAATGACAAGTGTTTCACCGAGTTTCAGTAAAAGCTAACACACTGTTCGAAATCTCGGCGAACGGATTTGCTGATTTCGGTATATTTGTTGTTTACTGACAAGCTCAGCATAATATTTTCCCAAACTTCGGCAATGCGCTTTACCGAGATATCAGAATATTACATTAACGAATTTCGGAAAAGAGCATAAGGATTACTGAACAATCAGTAAAATGTCGTGTTGCCGATCTAATTCGGTATTTCCTTATGCCGAGTTCAAGAATCTGTTTTAAGTGTGTACCTGTTTAAACTTTACAATATCACACTAAATTATTCACAATCAAACTACTTTACATTCCTTATCACAAAGTTCTATAAACATTCAAAGCAATCTACTTAGGATTTAATCATATATGAAATCATCGAATATTGTTTTGCGAATTTAATCTCGATAGTTGTAACCGTCAATTACTAATGCTGGACGTCAACGCATTTCTAACGCACTCTTCTCCATACAGAAGAATCCAAAACGGGTTTATGCCAAATTTCCCATGACGACTGCTACAAGTTATAAAAAACCATATATTCCGACTATATGCGACCAAACTCAAACGGGTTGAGTGATCGCATTACGAAAGATAAGCTTCGTTAGGCAATCGGGAACGACATGTTTCGGCTGCCAACGTCAAACAAAACTGCCAAAAAATCCAAACCCAACATGACGGTATATTCCAAGAGTCCACGACATTGCTGTTTCGTTTGTGTATAACATTGACCGCTTATTCAACATCACAATTGGTCCCACCGTGAGATTGCGGGTAATTTTCACGTTTTGTCTTGAATTAGTAGAAGTCCGTGACACTTAGTCAAGATTTTTAGGTTTCCTCGTCACTAAAAAAGGTGTAAATTCGGAACGAAGTATTGCTTGTCTGGATCATCTCAATGCTACCAGATGATTCGGATGATTAATATATGCTAATTGAGTGACAAGGTAGATAAAAATTTAGAATATTGTCAACAAGAAGCGATGATATGCAGCTTTTTAGTCATTTGCATTTGAAATTTTCAGGATATTCAATTACAAAACAACTGGGTTCATATATCAATCGTTGCCTTATTTACAAGACGTATTAATTATGTTATTTTTTCATATTGCTTTTCGGAAAGCTATGTTATGAATATTTAATATGTGTATAAAGACATTCTTTTTTTTATATCGTTTATTTATACCCGGCTTTAACCTTATTCTGGTCGTTCGCCGGGTAAGCCATTCTATAGCTTCATAACCTCCGTTTATTACATACATACAATCGAAAATTTTAATTGCAAATTGATGGTGACGTTTAGCCTAACAAAATTCTTCTGAACCAAAATCCTATTACAGTCTATACGCCTCATTAAAATGAATCGGCATATGTTACATTTTGTTTTCAATTCAGAATGAGTAAAATTGTTGTATGATCATGAACATGGAGAGACAGCGTGACTCGTAATGGCCTTTTATGATAAAAGCAAACATTTATTGTGCAATAATTATACAATTGTTTACGACTCCACGCCGTCGACAAAATTTACCGGAAATATTTAGATGCCATCGGTCGGGGTCAGATACACTTAATGGTATTCTGTTTTTGCATGTAGGCTAAATTAACATTGAACAACGGTACACCATCATGTACAAGATCACACACATCACAAGTCTGTTTATTAATAAGCGTTTTAGATCTAATTCACGTGATACACTGACCCTAGCATGATGATGACAGATAACTCATTGATCATTAGGAAGAATGGTTCTATTTTTGTTTTTTTTAAGTAACTATTCGCAACTTGTGACCAAAATCACGTGAACTCCCACCATGGGTATATACTTTTCGTATAAATGAGGGTTGATCGACCCACACAAGAGCTCTTCTGGTTTTAGATTTGCTTATACAAATTGTAAACCATAAGAGAATGAAGAACACGAACTCACAAAACAAAATCTCAACGACGTGAAAGTGTAATGCATTTGTCTTTGTTTATAAATTATTTGAAAATCATCGTGTTGTTGGAACTAATTTTACACGTTTATTTCTTGAACTTAAGAAAATCAATGTTTAATGTATTACTAACCTTCGACCGATCTAATGCAATCGATCGAATACTGAACATTATTCTCGGTACTAGTAGATTAGTTTTATTTGATATATTTCCCATCTTTCTGTTCCCGGATATAGATATTTATTTTTCGAGTGACCAGTACGAAATGACGTGCACGTTTATTTAATACCTCTTCGCTTGCTCTATGTTTCGTTGGCTATCAAATATTAGCATAGTAACAATGCAATACACTGATGATGCCCAGTTTGGTTCGTCTCTATTAGATTTATGAAGAAGACGATTCCATTCAGTCGGGTTATGTTTGTTCTCATTAAGGAACACTGCTCGATCAATTTTAAAACGGCTTATACTGATATAAACTATGCAAGGATTTGGTACTATTTTTCGATGCGAAACTTGACCCTCTGTTCCGACAAATTTCTCGACCAATCCATAATGTATATGACAATTGCATGGCCAGTGCTATGATCCTACTGCTACGATCTTATAGAACGAGAACCCAATATATCAGATATAAAAATATGCAAATTTCTGGATTCGCAGTAAATAAAAAAAGTCAGTTTTTTCATGTCACATCTTTATTGCTGATATAATTGACTTCTGAAACGAATGATTTTTGATTCGATGAATGTGTTTTTACTTAGAAAATAAAAAAATACCTACATCATTATTAGAATCACTGCCTGATTCGGAATCCACAGTTTGGCTGACTTCAGGGTAAACACCTTTGAAATGAAACTGGCACCGGGAAACTACGTTCTTTGTAGTTTCGTCACGCTTACGACGATTCTTATCGTCCACTTAAAATCAGCGGTACTCCCATCAGACAAAGTTTCAATCAATATTATAGGGTTCTACCTAATTTTGAGCAAAACACTAGCAGTGAGTAAGGGTGTTCTTTTTCTTAGTGATTTAAATGAAAACAGTTCGCATGACTGTTAGGAAGTGGCGCGGGCTGCCAGACCCTGTAGTACCAAGTACCTACAATTTGAGAAATGATTATTATTTTTATTACGAAAATTTCACAACAAGAAAACATGAATCACATGTCCATGCACAAAAAGTTATACATTAGTTGGTAACTTTACAAAAACGGGTTTCACCATATCATTTGTATCATTCCTATTGAAAAATAAATTATTATGTAATAATACTTCTAATAAAAAAAACTATTTAAAACATTAAAGAAAACTGAACCGTTGAGTAATTAAAAATATGCTAAACGTTGTAAGAGACTTCTACAAATCGATACTGAACTACCGGACTAAGGACTGTACTTGTAAAAAAAACAATACTTTCTTTTGTGTATACCTTTTTATTGAATGTGTAAAAATTGATGAAATTTTGGGAAAAACTAGTTTCGAGTGTAAAGTCTTTCAAGCGGTTATCGAGAGCAAGAAGAGCGGTTGTGGAAGATCCAAGTCAGCCTCAAGGGTGGATCGTGAAATGAAATCTAAAATCCGACCGTGTCCCGTGTGGTAAAATCGTTCAACGAGACGATGCTTCGGAAAACAAAAAAGCCCTTCAAAAACGACAAGAATTTGAAGGAAACGTAAATGAAAGTGTGTAAGAAAGATGGCGCAAGTGTTACACAGAATTTGATTGGTACACGGGCAAAATTCAGATTCCAGAAATGAGAAAAACGAGTCATGATTGTGTGAAAATAGTATGTTTTCATGTTATGATAATACACCAAGTTCTCGGATCATGATCCATTTGGACTGATTTCGCTGAAATTTAAGCGCAACGCACTTGACATTGATGGGTATAACTTCAGGTGTGTTTCTGATACGATGGTAATCTTTGCAACATAGATTCAGGCGTAATGTTTTAAAATATTAAGATTTCAAATATGAATTAAATGGAATAGGAAAAAATCTACTTTGAGACTACTAGTCCCCGGTTTCCGCTTAAGAACCCTCTAGTGAAGAAAAGCTTCACAAAAAGAATTCATTTCGATTTCTCAGCAACGGTAAAACCGATTTTCACAAATCATGATTCAAATTAAAGCTCTCGTTATCATAAAAGATACTGTGCCATGTCATCCAGATCCAACTTCCGGTTCCGGAATTATAGGGCGATGAGTATCAAATCATTCAAACTGTCATACAAAATTATACAAAACCGTTGCGCATCAGTACGTGCTGGTACGAAAGAAGAAAACACCACCGCCTAGCACACAGCTTTGTTTAATTTTGTATAGCGTGAGTTCTGAGATTTTATTATTTCTGGAGAGTGATACCTTCTACACAGTTTGTGAGCTGTTTAAGGATAGACAAATTGAAAATTTATTTTCGAGGTGGCACCAATAAGCCACTAAAGTATTATTATGAATTAGCATGAAATCTGAGACAATGTAGTAACAGTTTGATTTTCGTGAACAATGATTTTTTTCATACTGTTGAATATAACGTTACGAGTTTGGCGGGTAGATTGCTTTCCTCATGTAGAAATACTATGCTATCTCTGCAGAAACCGAATTGTGTATTTATTTAGGAGTTTTGGTACCGCAAGGGTACCCGTTTTGTGCTAAGTGAGCTGAAAGCGAGTCGTAAAATAGAATTTAGTTATGTGCACTTAGCACAAAACCGGTACCCTTGCGGTACCAAAACCCCTCAATAACTACAATCTGTTGACGGTCAGTACACCGTCACATAGTTTCGTTTCTTTCGGCACGTTAGTTTAGACATGGCACTTCGGTGCTATAAGTGTAAATACTTTACTTTACTTTACTTCTACTCAGCGGCCTATGTTGAACCGTTAGGTGGCGTTAGAAGTACAACATAAACTGCTGACGCACGGATGAACTGAAAGCGAAACGTTAAATCGAATTGTATATGTTTTATATATTGAAATTCCAAGAACTAAATTTTGATTAAATAATCACATAAAGAACGAATTATTTACAGGTAAATTGATCTATTTTTAGAGACTTGTTAGTAGATGCTCGAAAAAACACTTACTTTGGCCATACCTATCTCCGATTTCTGGAAGCACATGAAATATTGGTCAAATCAAAAACCGAAAATGATTGTCAGAACATTCAATATTTTTAATACTATCATTTTTGGAGTTTCATAAAACTTTTGCCTCGTAAGCTTTTATCTCCCAAAAGCAAACAGCAGAAAAATAACAAAATGTGATATCAAATGAAAAATTGATGAGCTGAAATCAAATTAAGATTTCAATGCGATGTTGCTATCATAATCAGATTTCGTTTTGTTCTCGTTTTGATGTTTGGCTTTGCTCGGATTTACAGTGTTCAATAAAAATTGAAAACAGTTTCTTTGAAATTTCACTCAATTATATAAATCATGTTGATGACAGTGAAAATAATAGACATTTAATGATGATTTGTCTTTCAAATTCAAATATAGAATCAGGCAACTGATTTATAATTCAAACAGGCTAAGAACAATCGATTCACGTGAACGAACAGGATGATGACCTAATAAATTAAATTTATGTTTAATATTCAAAATTTACTAACTTAAAATAGTATTCCATACTGCCTAAACAGGTACGATTAAATTAAACATTTTCTGACAGCGTAAACTATTACATGTGTGGTTTACATATGGAGTTGAAGGCAAGTAAGTTTTCCCTACGTTTGTAAAATATTCCAGTTCATTTGGAATCTCCATCGAAACTAATCATTAATATAATTAGAGCTCAAATGCTACTTGAGTTAAACGTTCAATATAGGGCCTTTTTCATCTTGGGTAAACAAATAGCTTGTTGAATCCATTATTAATTAAATCCAGTAAAAGGGAAAAATGATCTGTTTTACAAAGTCACATCAATTAGCTTTTGACTTACGGATGTGCATCACACGTCTGAGTATGAACCAATATGCGTAGTACTAGTGTCGAAAAGGGCAACTGACAATTGCAATAACAAGTATACAGTGGATTGAAACGGAAAACTCTCAAACCGACATATATATTCGTTAACAAATTTGTTAATACATAATATTAATGATAATAACACATGCATTTAATAAACAAACAAATAACACTTGGCGCTAGAGAATATTACCAGTAGAAACGAAGATTTTTTTTCTATACGCTCTAATGCTTGATTTGAAAATGCTATCAATTTTAGTGCAACAGACAGCGAAGGGGTTAAAACAACTATCCAACTCGTGGCAAAGATGCCAAGTAAAATTTTGCGATTTGCATTGGACGATTGTCTTCAAAAATTTTCATAAAGTCAGCAAACCTGGCATATGCGGTTCTGACGCTCATTATTTTGCTATTCTGCAGCGATTCCGTCGCATTCTAATTGTCGGCTGGAGAAAAAGTCTTAACAATCAGGAAATATTCGAATGAAGACTTTTTACTAAAATTTATCTTTCACATGAATTAATTTATAAAAACGTATGTAATGTGTGCTAATTAGATACCAATATCAAGAATAATTTCTATAATGGATTGAGACTATATTCAGTATTTTTGTGTAAATCAAAATTTGAAAGATCAAAAGTAAACTAAAATTTATACGGGGTCTCAGTTCCATAACCGAGTTCAGATCGCAAATATTGTGTTGATTTTTCCAATACCAATTTGTAGTTGGTGTGCATACTTTTCGATTTAATAGTCGGAGTAATAATAGTAACTATTATAAACAATTCATATGCTACCAGGTCTATCCGATCACATGAAATGTATGAAAAAAATGAGATTTTTAATGCAATTACTGAATATTCAAAAGAGACAATCAGAACGTGACTTCAATTTTATTTCCATTGCATACATCTATACTAAATAATATTGGAAAATACGATTTACAATAACGATTGAATTGAAACATTAAGAGTTAGTCGATAACTTATTTCGTACTTGAACAAAAAATTAAATTGCATAAAAAATTGAGCAACAAAATTAGTTGTACAGTTATAAATGTTAAGATTGCGGTCGAAATGAAAAAAATCTGCCCGAAACGATTTTGTTCACTTATATGAAAAATCCTGGATTCGGAATATTGAGAATACTGATGAATTTTTATCATTCGACCATTTCGGATCCAGGAACGAATAACAGTGAACGCAGAGCCAAGCTCAACGAAAATCAATTACAACAAATAATCGAGAAATCGATGATTGCTCATTTCAAGCGGAAATCTAATTTTTCAGAACGCTTCATTTCATCTAGTGGTGCAATATTACTTTACTTATTAAACGATTTAAAGAATTTTGAATTTTTACCGTTTTTATATAAAAGGATTATACAATCCTAAGGTCCTCGACTGCTGTGGAGTTTATCCGGATACGACTTCTGGTTTCATAAGTACAGGATGAAGTGTGCTTAAAATGTCAAACCGTCCACAAACCTAACAATAATTCGTCAAAAAATGATACTTCAGAGCGACTTTGGATTAAAAGTGTTTCTATTTGTAAGTCATCACCCTGTGTTGCCATAATTGGAAATCGACTTCGGATAAAATTCAATTGCAATCTATGAAACCATAAAGGCTTCCATTTTAATGTCAGTGAAAATCTGTTAATCCAACTCTGAGAATCCGGAATAAACTCCATTCCAGAGTTTTGCCTGTCTTGCATAATTTTTCTATGTGAGAAAGGCAAAATATGACTTTTAAGTTTCCCTCACGGCCAACGAAAGACAAACCAAGAGAAGATTAATGAAACAACCTTATCCTTACCGTGGTTATGCTCCACTCCAGTTGGAGTATTTTAACACAAACCTAAATATAATTTGTATTTTGACCAGAGGTCCATGAAACTATCCGGATCGAAAACGGATTTCTCCAACCAAGAATATTCTAAAAATGCACACCTGGAAACTCTACACGAGGCTGCTGAAGCAATATCGGTGCAATGACATTGGTGGTATATTGATTGATGATACTTACACCAAAACAGATTTTAGGTAGTTTCCAGAACATGAACATTCTTGGGTAAGAATGAATTTTCTGTGTGTGGGCGTTTCAAATGAAAGAAATCATCATTAATCGTTACGGAGTACCTGATTTTGCAAGACTTGTACTTGTGGTAAACTAAGTGAACAATTCGTTCGGACTGCATGATTGAAACTTTTGAATTGATTTGGCTTCATGTCACTACTCTGAAATCGCGCAGGAGTGATAACTCTGTAGATTTTGTTTTCTGACAGTTCAATCAAATTCTGCTGGTCTAATTTATTTAGAAAATCGAGAAGTGGCAGGAAGGGGATGCAATTTATTTCGACTTGTCCAAAGCATGCGAAAGAGCCTCTCACCATCTTGTCGAAAAATTGAATAGACTCGAGATTCGAGGTTGAATAACTCAGTGAATTTATGCATATTTGATTGGACATAACGCTACCGTGCGTATTGGGCACACAAAATCTACTTCGTTCGGAATACCATCCAGAGCTAATAAAAGTCATTTTCATTGACTGAAAAATAGATGAAAATGACAAGAAATTACTGTCACTCTCAGCTTCGCTTGCAAACTATGAGAACGAAATCCATGTCCAGTCATTGACATAAGCGGGACAGTAGTTTCAAAATTGTGTTTTTTCTATCATTTGCCCTTTCAGTCATTTGCAGTTTTCAGTGAAAATCCCATAGTATGCAGTGTCGATATTCAACCAAAGCTGTGAGAATTGAAAACGACAGAAAAAGGGTTCACAATTAGTTTTAACTGTTGGTGCTCGAATTTGTAGTAATTTTGGTTTCCAAAGAAGCTCTGGGATGTAATTACTTCGATTTGCATATTTTAGTTACTTTTTATAGCCAAGCGTCACAGATTTTCAATACATTGATGAAAGAATGAGAATTGAAATTCTGCAGTTGCTACCTGAAGACGTTAGTTTGGTTTCGTCTTGTCACAGAGGAAAGAGTGACGGTGGCAATTGTGCTCTCTCATTTTTTCGATGAGAGACGAAAATGCTTCGTCTCTCTTTCCTTTTGTTCTGGTGTCGGTCGTTTACGAATGAGACAGAAAAACATTGAAAATGAGACTGTTGGAATGGTTTCTTTCATTGAGAATGCGTGACAATTTTAAGCTCTGATACCATCCCATAACAACACAGAAATAATAACACTCTCTCATTTGCATTGTTCAACTACTCCCGACTATAGAATTTCATCACTGAATATTGATCTAGTCACCGGAATAAAGGAATGTCTGTATTATGAATTAAAATTGTCGGATCACATTGCACCAATTGCCCAATAAATGTTTTCTCGATGTTGGGTTTCATTCGTCGGAATCCCTAGCCTTTCGTAGGCGTGTGCTACTTGAAAGTAATGTATGGTTCTGTTGATTTTTAGAATATGCCGCTCCATTATGGGCACCGTATCATAGTGCACGTATCAGAAGAATCCAAAGCGTGCGAAACATTTTTGGCCATATCGCACTTCGTGATCTACCACGGAGAGACTTATTCAACCAAGTTACAAGGATCGCTGTCGGTTTATTGAACTGGATCCGGTGTTTGATCCTATAAATGTTTGAAAGACTGTTTACAATGCTGATTTGATACAATCACGAATGGACTTCCCTGATCATCGCAGTCCTCGTTATCATCAATGTTTCTCCATGCTAAAAGCAACTACGGATATTTTTGCAGTAGGTGTCGTTTATATAGCAGTTTTTTCTCAGCACTTTGATTTGCATCGGTCTCTAAATTAGTTAAAATGGCTGTTCTGTCACGGTTAAAGAAAATAAATTCCATTTAATTTCACTACATTAGAAAAATTCTTTACTTTCTCGCCAAATGTGTATATGATCAAATAAACCATCAAATCACAATTGTTAAACTTTAGCGACTTATAATTAGCTCTGTAAATCATTCGGAATCGTTTTTATTTCTATTCTACTTCAATGATAGTAACAGACACAGAAACTAGTATTTCGGAATACTTTTTGCAACAACTTTTGGAATTATAATTACTACACGGAACGACCGAAATTAGCTTTGCGCCTAATTCGTATTACTGTTTTTGAATTAGTTTATTTTAACATCAAAACTGCCAAAATAACTAATAATTGGTTAATATTCAGAATTTAATTTGCTGAAAAAAGTTCTTGTTTTTAGCGAATATATTTAGATGGCGAAAATCCTGGACACAAACCAGCAACATTTCAATCCCACACGAAATTCTCGTTGTCAACTAATTTTGTTGTTAAAATCAAATAGTTTGGCGCTGTTTGGCCGTCATCATCACTGCAGAAAGACAGCACAAAGAAAACAAGAATGCAATTGATTTTATTAACAAGTTTATTAGTCAAAAACTCATGAGAAGTGTCAAAGCAACACAATTCGTTGAAAAACAAAACAGGATAGTCTTGCTGAAATTATTTTGATATATTTTATATATAGATTTTGAAATTTCTAACTGACCGATATGTAAAACTGCTGTAAAGTTGTTTGGTTTAAGTTTATTTGTGGAGTGCTTTCAGCTATCAGTGAATTATTAAAAGATTTACTAACAATCATTTCTGTGACCAGTGCAGAAAGTACATGTTTATTGCATATTCTATGCTTGCTTTGCCATTCCGACTTCTATCTCTGAACTTTTTGTATAATACGACATCTGAATGCTTTGGTTTCTGCTTAGTACATGCGTAAATAAACGAAAATATACTCGTTTAGTAGCTCAATAATCAGAAAAGAAAGTAAACAAATCGAAACTGACACTTCCCTGTACGGTCATTTGGAAAATTTACCGTGATGTTACAAGCAGCATCTACAACAATAGAGTAGGACACATGAATCAAAGAGCTACTATCCGAAATGGTAAGACATTTTCATTGGCCATTCATTACATTCAGTGCCTAACCAAAGCAGATCGTTTCGATTCAGTAATAGCCGTTCAACCGAGAAGGTTGTGTATAGAAGCGTACAGTTTAATAACGCTGGTTAGTTTACACGCGTTAAATACGACAACGGTTGAACTACAGGTAGAGACCTGTTGGCAGCAGCCGTTAAAACGTAAAATCGTGCTGCATAAGAGAGCCCTAGTGCTGGGCCAAGCTGGTGAAGGAAACAACAAAGGGCGTTTCCCAAGCTCTACCCAGGCCACAATATACAGCCACAAGTGCTGAGCAGGAGAGTGCAAAGGCACATTGAAGAAGAAGAGTGCAAAGGCACACAGAAGCAGGAGAGTGCAAAAGCACACCGGTGCGAAGACACTTCGGCGCAGAAGCATATCGGTGCGGAGCACAAGGAAGAAGGAGACAAGACAACTCGGTCTTTCCACTGCCATACAACACGCAGGTATACACCGGTGACCTGCGCTGGTTACAGCTGGCGAAGACGAAAGTAAATCGGAATTCGAGTTGTGTTGGATGTCAGGTAGCAGTAGCATCACATCGTATTCTATCGCTACAGTGAGCTTCAGCATTGTATCAACGTCCACATACATCCAACAAGAACATCTAGAGCAACGAGGATCAACACGGCAGTGCAACAGAGATAGTTTTTTTTTTCCTTTTGATTGAGTACTGTGTAGTTTTGGTTTCATTTTTTATATTAAAGTTTGATTAAAAATTTTAATGTGATGGATGAATCCATGGACGTAAATCCTAGCATGAATCCTATACCCCCACGAACGAAAAAATATCAGGAGAGCTCTTCTGGGCCTTGGATAGTCTTTTTTAGACGTATATCAAAGCCATTAAACATTTACCAAATTTCTAAAGGTTTGACATCACGATACTCTTCAATCAAAGAGATCATAAAAGTAAATAACGATAAAATTCGTGTTGTGGTAAATAATTTGAAACACGCGAATGATATTGTCTCTTCGGAACATTTCATTAAAGAGTATAAAGTTTACATACCCTCCAAAGATGTCGAAATTGACGGTGTTGTTACCGAAGCGAGTCTTTCGGTAGATGATTTACTCAAGCATGGTGTTGGTCGTTTCAAGAACTCTATGCTTGAGGGTGTGAAAATACTGGAGTGCAAACAACTGTACTCAGTAGTTTATGAAGAGGGAAAAAAAGTTTATCGCCCATCAGACTCGTTTCGAGTGACATTTGCCGGGTCTGCGTTGCCGTCCCATGTCTATGTCGATAAAATTCGCCTCCATGTTCGGCTTTTTGTTCCAAATGTAATGAATTGTACGAACTGCAAAAAATTCGGCCACACAGCTACTTACTGTAGTAATAAACCAAAATGTATTAAGTGTGAAGGGCCTCATAAAGATAATGATTGCAACAAGGAAATTGAAAAATGTATTTATTGTGGGAATAGTCCTCATGATGATGTTTCAGTATGCACTGCATTTAAAGTGCACAAAGACAAAATTAAGCTTTCTTTAAAAGCACGGTCTAAGCGCACATATGCAGAAATGCTTAAAACGGTCATTGATGTCCCCCCTTTGGAAACCGAAAACGGGTTTTCAAATCTAGAGGAACCAGAGGACTCTGACTCTGACGAAAATAGTGAAGGTAATTCGTTTATCACTACCCAAGGGTCAGTTAAGAGAAAGAAGTCTTCCTCCAAATTACCAAAAAAGACACCTAAAATTTCATCTTCAAAAAAAGATCCCCGTGTTAAACAAAAAAAGTCAAAACCAAAGACTGTGCCTCCTGGTTTGTCAAATTCACAAACCAATCCAGGATCTAGTACAGAAAAAGATAATAATCCAGTGGGCTCCATTTCACAGCCACCAACAGGATTACTGAAATTTTCGGAAATTGTTGAATGGATTTTCTCAGCATTCAATATATCTGAACCCTTAAAGACCCTCATAATGGCATTCCTTCCAATAGCTAGAAATTTTTTGAAGCAGTTATCAGCTCAATGGCCAATTGTCTCAGGTTTTGTATCTTTTGATGGATAATTTATCACCCGTCGCAAATGATACAATCACTGTCCTGCAGTGGAATTGTCGAAGCATCATGCCAAAACTTGATTCATTTAAAATATTATTGCATAGTCAAAAATGTGATGTATTTGCTTTATGCGAAACATGGCTTACTTCAAACATAGCTTTAAATTTTAATGATTTTAACATTATACGTCTCGATAGAGACTCTCCGTATGGTGGAGTGCTTTTGGGAATTAAGAAATGCTGTTCCTTTTATAGATTAAACATCCCTTCAACTTCTAGTATAGAAGTTGTTGCTTGCCAAATAAACATTAAAGGCAAAGATATTTGCATAGCTTCGGTTTATATTCCTCCAAAAGCACAAGTTGGACAGCGACAGCTTAATGAAATGGTTGAAGCCCTTCCTGCTCCACGATTGATTCTGGGGGATTTAAATTCGCACGGAATGATGTGGGGTTCCGTTTACAATGATAGCAGATCATCTTTAATACAAAACATTTGTGACAATTTTAGCATGACGGTATTAAATATGGGTAGCATGACACGGATCCCAAGACCTCCGGCACGCCCAAGTGCATTAGATCTATCTCTTTGCTCAACATCAATTCGACTAGATTGCACCTGGAAAATATTGCCTGATTTACACGGTAGCGATCATTTACCAATCATCATCTCAATTAGCTGTAACAAATGTATTGCTAATTCAGCTAGTATTCCATATGATTTGACAAAAAATATCGACTGGATTAAATACCAAAGTAGAATCTCTAGTATTTTGAATTCAATGGAAGAGCTCCCTCCACTTGAAGAATATGACTTCCTCATTTGTTCGATTCTGGAGGCAGCAGAACAATCCCAAACTAAACGCTTTCCTGGGCCAACGACTAACAGAAGGCCTCCCAACCCCTGGTGGGACAAAGAGTGTTCAGAGGCTAAACTCGCAAAACAAAATGCTTGCAAGACGTTTCTAAAACGAGGAGGAGGAACTCCTCAGAATTTTGAAAAACTTATGGTTTTAGAAACCAAGTACAAGAGCATACTTCGAGCCAAAAAATGTAGCTATTGGAGACATTTTGTCGAAGGTTTGTCAAGAGAAACCTCAATGAGCACTCTTTGGAATACGGCCAGACGAATGAGGAATCGTAACGTGGGCAATGAGAGTGATGAATACTCGAACCGATGGATATTTGACTTTGCTAGGAAAGTTTGCCCAGATTCTGTTCCTACGCAAAGCATTATACGGGAATCTCCTCCAAATAATGGTTTTATTAATAACCCATTTTCAATGATGGTATTTTTCACATGGCGATTTGGCAACATTCAGAATTAGCTACATGGGTCTCCCGCAAGGCTCATGCCTCAGTCCGCTCCTCTATAATTTTTACGTGAATGACATTGACAGCTGTCTAGTAACCCCATGTACACTAAGGTAATTGGCAGATGATGGCGTGGTTTCAGTTACTGGGCCCAAAGCAATTGATCTGCATAAACCATTGCAAGATACCTTAGATAACTTGTCCGTTTGAGCTGTTCATCTTGGTATCGAATTCTCTGCGGAGAAAACAGAGTTAGTCGTCTTTTCAAGAAAGCATGATCCCGCGCAGCTTCAGCTCCATATGATGGGAAGAATGATCCAACAGGTTTTAACTTTTAAATACCTCGGGGTATGGTTCGATTCCAAATGCACGTGGGGAGGACACATTAGGTATCTGATAACGAAATGCCAACAAAGAGTAAATTTTCTTCGAACAATAACAGGATCTTGGTGGGGTTCTCATCCGCAAGATCTAATAAAATTGTATCAAACAACGATACTTTCAGTGATGGAATATGGATGCGTTTGTTTTCGTTCCGCTGCAAACTCTCATTTTATCAAACTTGAGCGAATTCAGTACCGTTGTTTGCGAATTGCCTTAGGCTGCATGCACTCGACACATACAATGAGTCTTGAAGTTCTGGCGGGAGTTCTTCCATTAAAAGATCGATTTTGGGAGCTTTCATCACGCCTGCTAATAAGATGTGAGGTGCTGAATCCCATGGTAATTAATAATTTCGAACGACTAGTCGAGCTTCGATCTCAAACAAAATTTATGACAGTATATTTTAACCATATGTCACAGGAAATCAACCCTTCAAGATATATTCCTATCCGTGTCAGCATCCTAAGTGCCCCTGACTCAACTTTATTTTTCGATACATCCATGCAGCGTGAAGTGCGTGGAATCCCGGATCATCTACGCTCGACGGAAATCCCAAAAATATTTTCAAGTAAGTTCAGGCATATTGACTCTGAGAAAATGTTTTACACGGACGGATCGCGAATTGAAGAAGCGACAGGGTTTGGTATGTTCAACAATAATGTTTCGGCCTCATTTAGGCTTCAAGAACCTGCATCTGTTTATATAGCAGAGCTAGCAGCAGTTCATTATAGTTTGAGTGTAATCGTCACATTATCTCCAAACCATTATTTCCTCTTCACAGATAGTCTGAGTGCAATTGAAGCCATTCGCTCAATCGCTGCTGGCAAAAATGAACCGTTTTTCTTAGGTAAAATAAAACAGTGTCTGAACGACATATTGAATAATAATTATCTAATCACTATAGTCTGGGTCCCGGCTCATTGCTCCATTCCAGGCAATGAAAGAGCCGATAATTTAGCCAAACGTGGTGCTATTGAGGGTGAAATTTATGAGCGACCGATTGCTTTCAACGAATTCTATAGTTCGTCTCGCCTAAGAACACTTGCCAGCTGGCAAGCATCTTGGGATAGAGATGATCTGGGTCGGTGGATGCACTCAATTATTCCGAAAATATCGACAAAGGCATTATTCAGGGGACCGGATGTGAGTAGGGATTTCATTCGTGTGATGTCCAGACTCATGTCCAATCACTACACGTTAGATGCACATCTCCTTCGAATTGGGCTCTCCGAGACTAATCATTGTGCTTGCGGAGAAGGTTATCGGGATATTGATCATGTCGTTTGGACATGCGTGGAGTATCGTGATGTCAGATCTCAACTAATAAATTCTTTGCGTACCCAAGGTAGACTATCCAATATCCCAGTTCGAGACATTCTTGCTTGTCGTGACCTTTCATACATGAAACTTATTTATCATTTCATAAAGAAAATTGGAGTTTCAATTTAATAAAGGCCCCTTTTAAGACTTAGTTCTGATCCCAGCTGCGTCCATGAGTTCAACCAATAGCTAAATTAGAATAAAAATTATGTAATGATACAAACAAACTCGAAACAGTTTATGAAATTATCAACAAAATGTCTGAAAATAACAGCTTATTTTATAATTTATAGAAGTTAATCGTTTGGTTCAAATAATATTTCCGAGTAGATTTCATAATTAATGACGAGTTACCTAAGATGATATTTAAGCTATAAGAAAATATGTTTTAATAAATTCAAAACGTTGTGACTATGTTAGAATTAAATTAGGATAAGAATATTATGTAAAAGTGATGCTACGGCGAAGAAAAACTTATGTAAACTGCCTTAAGAAATAAACGTATTTATGGGAAAAAAAAGCAGATCGTTTGTAATTACGCTTCGTGATTGTAAGTGAGAGTTTACAATGAACAAACAAAATGTTGCTTTGGAGAAGCAAATCATTTTTACAGTGCATAAGAATTCAACAAATTAAAGTCTCCTCTTCATGATTGCCCAGTATTTCTCAATAGGGCGGAACTGGGGGCAGTTGAGTGGGTTAAGGTTTTTCGGAACAAACTGGACCACTTTCTCTGCATACCATTCTTAAACGGCTTTGCTGTAATGACAGCTTGCCAAATCTGGCCAAAACATTACAGGATGGTCGTGGGATCGAATGAACGGCAAAATTCGTTTTTGGAGACACTCTTTTTGGTATAGTTCCGATGTCATTGTCTTATTTGTAACGAAAACTTTCGTTTTTTTGCCGCAGCTGCAAATGCCCGGCCAAATCATAAATTTTCTTGCAAATTTGTCGGCAAAAACAAATTTAAATTTGGCTGGAACATCCCCCCGAGTCGTTGCCAAGTAAAATCTTTGACCTGGGATTTGCCTGAAGTCAGCCTTGACATAGGTTTCATCGTCCATCAGAAGACACCCGTCGAACTTGGTCAGCACCTGGTCATATAGTTTCCGAGCACTAATTTTGACCACACTATTCTGTTTTATGGTTCGATTTGGCTGTTTGCTACCTCGATACGACTTGATTCCTTCCCGGAGTCGAGTTCTTCTCACGGTACTATGGGCAGTACCAAATTTTCTGGCCAAATCACGGTCCGACAGATTAGGATTCCTCTTAATCGTCTTCAACATCTTACCGCGAAGTTTCCGATCGACAGTTCCACTCCGACGATTGTCCTCCACTTTCGAATCGTCGTCAATCTTTCCTTATACCGTTTGAAAACGCCCCATTCGGTATTTCTGGGCAATTTCAGCTGTTTAGTTAGCTTAGATGCAGACCACAATGGATTTTCCAAATAACTGTGCACAATTTTTTTTCCTTCTTTCGGCTTCCATGTTGATTGTTTACAAAGTACAGTCGATTTTCGGAATGTCAAAAATCATACGTGAAGCTGACAAAATTCCCGACACGTGGGCGCCAAGAGCTTCCAAATCCGTCCACCAGGAGCGCCACAATATGAGCAAAAGTTTGTTCCAATTCTAAATGAAGCAAGCTTTATTTTACTTAACTCAAGAAGGTTTATTGTTATTATTAACTGTCAATTTTCATTGAAATTAACAACAATATCACTTAATTCAACAACATTTTTTACTGAAATCAACAATAATTATTTGTTAAAAATCAACCATAGTTTTGCTGATTTTGCTAAAAATATTAGTTGAATGAAAGTGGAGCGTGTCTTTGCTAAGAAATGACAGCATGTAAATGTTGCAAAATCAACTGAAAAATTAGCAAATTCAACCAACTTTTTAGCATTATTAAGGGGTTCAAAAATAACAAATCTGAATTAGCAAATATAAGAATTTTTTAGTTGTCCTAAAAATAACTAACTAAAATCAGCAAATCAACTAATTTTTTCGCCAAAAAGCTGATTTCGGTCTTTGCGTGTATTAATTAATTAATAGTACTGATTTTCCTGATGAAATACTGAAATGAAATTGATGTCCAAAAGTGATCATTTTGTAAAACTTATCATATATTACTTACTAAATCGTTACGTGTTTACCCCTGAAATGTAAATTTTGCACAAAAAAAAATGAATGTTTTCCAAATATTTGGTACCTAGCAATTATTTTATTATTTAATCACGGTTCTATTTTATTCTATTTTAACATATCCTGCCGTCCTTCATTTAACAATATTGCAAAACCGGAAGAAGATATTTTGCCAAGTTTTAAACCTTATTTCATTTGAAAGGCATTAGTATTAGGCGTGCTAGCAACTCATCACAGCATAATGATTAAATTTTTTCCTATTTATCGTCTATATCACTCTCAAATGCAAATTTTAATGATGCATCTTATAGATCAGCACAACAATCTACTTTATTGGAAACACCGCTTATTTTAATGTAATCTATATAGGTAATTGTCATAAGTATGAGTGCATTGTTTAGTTTCCAGCTCTATTTGAAAATAACATAAAAAACATCAGAAATAATACAATAAAGATCCAATCATAGACAAAAGAATACTAATGCAATTGGACTATCTCTTCTTATCAACAAAGAACTTTTTTGGAGATCCCACATAGATTTGACGTTCTAGAAAAGAATTATATTAATTGAAAGACTGCGCTTTTTCACAAATTGCGTATTCCAGCTTAACCATATTAATTATATAGTGTTTGGAATAGGAATAGATTTATATTAGAAATATGTTTTGAAGATTTTATTTCTATTCGTTTGAGCGGCGTTTCAAGAAAAAAGTAAATTTTGTACCGATCTTGCAACTATCCAAAATCGTTCTGGTAAAATATCACAATATTGCTAACAGCGAAGCAATGTTCAACAGCTCGATCAAAGCATTCTCGTGCAGGTGCAGTTCTTGGTTACAAAATTTTGCCACTAACTAATTGTGGTTCTTACTTAACCGTTTTCTTGGCAGTGATTTTTGTATCATATGTTCTTTTGTAGAAGCTACTAAACAGATAGATCAGAATGAAGATATTTGGAATGTACATAGCAAGGAATGATTTGCAGGTGTTGCATCCTGGTTGCAAGCCAAAGAAGTTGTTCATCGTTAGCAGTCCAAATTGAACCTGGAATGCGTAAATATGGTATGGACAAATCAACAAAAACGCTTCTTCTACTTACCAACTGAATACTGGTTATGTACTTTTTTACTCTAGAGGCCAGAAATTTAAAAATTTTCGTTTCCGATGCTGACATAAAGTAATATGAGTACATAATAATATGTACCACGGAGTTTATCACAATCGAGAAAGTGAGCATACTACCTGAAATGTAAGAGATTGGAAGTGTCAAATATTATCATTAATAATTAGCCAAAATACGCTACCTCCGACGTATTTGCAAAACACATACGCTATGAAGAAGGTGCTGATATGATGGTACACGTGTAGGAAAGAAACCTGATTCTGCTTCTTTCGAAGCACAAAAAGAATCGTTTCCAGAAGTTCAACGAATTTGATGAACAGAATGTACCATGTAACTTCTGACATTTTGATGGCCTTGGGATCGTTAGAGTAATCTGTTTCGTAGCATCGATAAAAGTAATCCATTTTCCAACCGGCTTGAACGCACTAAAAGAGGTTTAACCCAGTTAAGGCTGCATAAGAGAGAGAAAAGTAAATCTTTCTTTACCAAACGTATCACTCCAATGCAATAGAATACTTGAAAAAGGTTATAAGCTCCAATGAATTTAGTTAACTGGTACGGTTTGCGGCTTTCCATGAATCTAGAATATGTACCCAAAAGTGTGTTAGCCATTTATATATATTACCTTTGGCTGAAAAATGTCACCTAGGAACGATGCAATAAACAAGAGACAAATATACTCCAATAATTCCTAGCATTGGGAATGGTGAACCGGCAAGAAACCATTTATGCGTTCTTGGATCTGCGTTAGATAACATTTGTATATTAAAACTAATTTTTTGTATCAGATGATCTTACCTGCATTTTCATATATGTAGTAGTTATACAAATCCATCATTTTATACGAATCAATGGTGTATTGCCTACCCTATATTTGTATCTGGTTGATATCAATTAAGAACTTATTACATGTAACCTATCAATTAACTGAAAAAATAAACAACAAGTTAAATTATGTGTGCAATGGGTCTAAAAAGAATGTGTTGAAAATGGTTTTGGATGTTTTCAAAAGAAATAAAAGTGATTTAATTTTATAAGAAAGTGTATTAATATTTGTATATTTCGAAACGGTCGTAGTTTTCAATTATGCATTAGAAATCATATATATTAGCGACCTCTGAAAAAATGCAAAAAAATGCTATTTAAAACACATGCAAAAAAGTCTCTGTATTTCCATTAAAAAGTTTACCAACTAAACAAAATCATTTGCTCTCCTGCGGTTTTTGCGGAAACATTCGAAATTTCTAAAACTAGATCTTTCGGTAGAACTATCAAGTTCTGAAGAGTTCTTTAAAATGAACTGTTTTGTCCATCTCTATTTCACACAGAGAACAGTCATCCAGACAGTGATCTCAATGTGTGTAAGAAATTTTACGATTGTTTGGCAAAGTGATCACAGAGTAGCAATTCGCGTACAGAGGCGCTTTGAGCAGCCCAGTAATCGCTTATGAGCTCGCATCGTACGCAACGGTGATTTTCAACGTATTGTTCATTCGCTTTACATAGGTTTTTGAAAAAAAAAAAGTGTATGAGATTTGAGGCTGCATTTGGCTTTAAGGAGCAAGACTCTTGCAAGCGTATGAGTAATACCAACAATGTGTGCGTAAAAACAAATTCCGGCGCTTCTTTTACTGATTTTACTTAATGAATCTTCTATGTTTGAAAAATAAACCAACCGGTTCATACTGCTTAAAATTGCAATTCAAGAAAAGCGAAAATCTTAGTCTAAAACTCTTCCGTTTTCCTTGAAACTGCTCGAGAAAAATTATTTCAGTTTCAGCTTACTTCCACTAACACATTTGATTAGTAACAAACACATTCCCATATGGATTTCCTCTTGCAGCAATTATTGCGACATAAAGATTTACGTACCTTCTACAAGTAAACCTGAAAAAGGAACCTTTGATTTAACACGCGAAAGGTAATGGATATGGAATGTTGTCGTAAAACTATTTGTTTCCGGAAAACTGCTTTTGTAACAGAAAATATTTAGTTTTGTTTATTTTGTGTAGCGCAATCTAATAAAAATTCATTGAAACAGTGTTGCTAACTTTTTCATTAGGGAAGTAGAATCTACATTCATAAAATGTAAGCAATTTTCCATCAAACGTTGGTGAAAAATTGATCAAAACTGATATTTCATCCAAGATGTCAGGTTTTAAATTCATTTGAGAATAAATTATTGTGGAAAAAGATTGTTTGAAACTCAATCATGCAATCCACTTTGAGAAACTCGGTGCACTGCATATATGAATACACAGATTAATGGCATACGTACCAAATAAAATGTACGTAATACAGAAATTACAACACAAGTTAACTTGGTTTACTCTTGATCCTTAACAAGAACAGTACGACCTAGGGTAATATATTCTCTTTTCCGTTCACTGATATCACTTTATAAGCTCGCTTAGTATTCCGACGCATGTAAACATATATTCTCTTGCTCGTTTATTTTCACCTAGGTTCAGATGAGTTGTCCTATGATTTTCTTTCAAAAATATATCCAAAACAGCGTTAAAATGAAATACCAAGATGTGAATTATCCGTCTAAACAATAAATAGTCCAATAACTTTGCCCAGGAAAATAATAAAAAGAAATCGATTGATACACCTAGATTAGGCGATATTATCGAACCATGAAAACACCTTTCATGAAACGCATTGTTTAAAAAAATCGCCGAATAAGTCGAGCTCAGAAAATACGTACTTCCGATGCTTGAACTGTTTATATTGATGTGGTCGCGAAAAAACCAACAAATTGTAGATTTGCAAATAAGATTTTTTTAAATCCCTTCGAAGCTTCTTCTATAAGGAAATACCAGTGCAATCAAAAATGGTTTGTTTGGTAATGGCAATAAACAACATCCGACTCGTAAAACTCCAACACAATTCAAACTCATTTGAATACCTTTACTTCAGGGAGGAATCGGAAATTCAGAATAAATTGGCTCAAGTGGCACGTTTTCAATTTATTCGAAATTCATGATTTGATCGCATAACGGATAATCATAGAATAATTTTGCATTACAGTTCTGTTGTTACAATTTAGCAACTAAAAACTATTGCTACGATTTAATCATGTAGAAATCATTATTGAAAGAACAACAATAATTATTGTTTCATTTCACATTTCTTCCTCCTAAAATGTTTAGCATATACTAAATCTGATGAAAACTTAATCATTGAAGTCAGAATTGAATAACTTATTTTTATTTCTTTCATTTCAGTCCAAAGAAAAAATGATGAAAGGAGTGCGAAGAGGTTGCGTACGATTGAAAGGAGCTGTAATTGGAATTGATGATCAGGATGTCAACACATTTACGATCACGGTAGATCACAAGACGTTCCATTTCCAGGTACTGAAATGATAAAGAACCTGACGATTTGCTAATATGAGAAAAAAATGTTCTATAATTTCAATAGGCCCGAGACGCTGACGAACGAGAGAAATGGGTTCGCCGATTGGAGGACACTATTCTTCGACACGCGAATCGAAGTCGAGCGTTGTGGGAGCAACAATATAGCGGCGGAAGTGGCAGTTGTTCACATGGCACTCCTGGATCCAGTACAAAGCGAACGAATAACTTGGTGTTGTTTGATGGAAGAGTCAGTGAAGCGGATGCATATCTACAGCTTATGATTGAGCAAACATTGGTATTTTTGTTACCTAAACGTAAGATAATGAAAAGTTTTATATCGTTTTTGGTTTTCTTATTTTAGAAAATAGGGAACCGAATACAATCATTGGGAGAGTGCGAAGAAGCAGAAAAGTTGAAAACAATCGTTGAGAATGCAAACGTATGTTTTAATTTCCGTTTTAAACATATGACGTCCATAAATAAACTTTTTATGCTTTCGTTTCAGGCAATGTTAGATAACATCAAGCATTCCATAGTGTTACTTCAAATAACTAAGGTGGGTGTATCATTACTATCATTTTTGTTTAAATTATGCTACACTGGTATTAGGACTTGAGATGTAGTGCGCTTATGATATAATACACAATTAATATAATAATTTCAACAATAACCTTTACATAAGATGGTAAATCGTCTTTGAGATTATTAGAACTTTGAAAGCTAAAGAAAAGACGCACATTTCATGTTTTGGACGAATTTTTGTATGTTTATTAGATTTTATAGTATAGTCTGTTGAAAAAAGGCTCTTTTTTGTAAACGCGAAACTTTAAAAAATCGTATCTCGAAAATTCCACGTACCATATAGAAATAAAAAAAAATAAGTGTCGAATATTTTCGAGTTCTTTCCCAAAAAAAAAATAGTTAGATGAAAAAAAAATTTGGGTGGCTGATTTTGTGTGGAATATATTTTAATTTTTGTATACTAAATATATATTTTAATATATAGGCTAACTGTCGACGCACTTTTGTAACCGTGCACCTCCGATTTCAATGAATAAAACATGATATTCTGAATCAAAATAAGATGTTTGGTGTGCTTTTCAATGGACGGAGTCACTCCACTGATTTTCGGCGAGCCGTTCATATTTCGATTAAAATAAAAACAACCCTTTTAATTCGATTTTCTCGACCTTGAAATTGTTTGCAAAAGTTCTACTCTACGTATATTTCTATGCAAAAATTCTTTATTGCTTTATTGCGAAAAAGTGCTTTCAGATATATTATTCAAAGTATTGTCCGTCGCTAGTGACAACTTTCTTTCCGACAATTTTCGGATCCCGGCTCGAAAAAAGGAGTCCTCTTTTGACGCTATCCATGAAGCAATCCATTTTTCCAACTCTTCGAAGGTTTGATAATGTTGATCTGCCAGGCCGGGGAATACGGCGGGTGGGGCAAGACTTCCCATTTCAGCGTTTCCAGGTACTTTTTGACCACTTTTGCGACGTGAGGCCGAGCATTGTCGTGTTGGAGGATGACTTTGTCATGTCGCTCTTGATATTGTGGCCGCTTTTCTTTTAGTGCGCGACTAAGGCGCATCAGTTGCGTTCGGTAGCGATCTCCTGTGATGGTTTCACCCGGTTTTAAGAACTCATAATAAATCACACCGAGCTGATCCCACCAAATACAAATCATAATAGCATGCCCTGGCTTTCCCAATGATTTTCTGCGTTTAGGATTATCGTATCGAACCCACTTTTCATCACCGGTTACGATTCGATGTAAAAACCCCTTACGATATTGTCTTTGAAGCAGTTTGCTCACATACAAATAGACGGCGCTCGATGTCCCTTGGTTTCAACTCGTACGGCACCCAGTTTCCTTCTTTCTAAATCATGCCCAGGGCCTTGAGACGTTTTGAAATGGCTTGCTGACTTTCTCCCAACGATTCGGCAAGCTTTTCTTGGGTTTGGCACGAATCTTCATCAAGCAATGCTTCTAGTTGTTCATCTTTGAAGGTTTTTTTCTCTTCCACCACCATGTTTGTCTTCGACATCGAAATCACCATTTTTAAAACGATGAAACCACTCCCGACACGTTCTTTTACTCAAAGCAGCATCACCGTAAGTTTCTGAGAGCATTCGATGTGCAATGAAGCACAACGTTTTCTCACTCAAGACATAAAATATGATGTATGTTGATGATTTGTTATGTGTATGTTTCAGGGTGGCAAGTGACCGGGAAAACCGAAAAAAATTCAGGAATTTGTTTTCATCCTCTAGGTGCCGGGAAAAAATATTACTAGCCCAAATCTGAGTATTTCAGTATCATGGTTTTCCTGATTTAGCAAGTGAAATGTAGGAGGAAATACCCAATTTTGCGTTTAAGCGTTCAGTAAAAGTTTACAAATAACTTAAGTCTATACAGGTTCTATGCTAATCTAATCTTTTGGAAATTTGGCCCCACCCTTTACAACGATTTTTGAGAAGGTTTGACAGCAATTTTAAATCAATTAGAAAGCATAAGAGCTTCCTTAGTTGTTATCAATAACAGCACAATGAATGCTCATAATGAAAAATAAGTGTAATTTGGAAGCTTCTACTGGCTGCCTATTAAGTTTCAAGGTGTTTAATAAAATTATTAAGAAATCTTAGGAGACTTCATGTTTTAAGGTTTGCTAATGATTGCCTAACTTCATTACAATTAGTCTTACTTGTCTTGAGACATTACTTGTGTTATAATTTTGACATTGATTTCAATAGGATTCATAAAATTGAAAAAGTTATCAAATTTTTTTTATTTAAAAGATATTTTTTATTCAGGCCTATTTGCGTACAAGCTTTACGTGGCCGATTGAGCTGATTTTTTCAATAATTTTTTTTTGGGTTGGATCTCGTTGTCACCCTTTTTCTAGGGGGAGAGGAGCTTCCATTTCCCTCCTGCGAGGGTTGAGGGGCACTTCGTTCGTGGTTCGTCTCGTCATCCCATGCCGCATCGATGGTATTGTTGTCGATTTCCGTCTTCTTTTCGTTGCTGTAGATTTTTTTTTTTATTCAATAATATAATATAATATTAAGGCACACTGCTTAAGCTCTAAGATGCCAAGGGTATTTACTAATCTTAATTATCGTCTAACTTAAAACTAGAGTAGTATCATTATGTAATATAGTATCTGGCGATCGGTAGTGGCCGGTGAATTGAATTTAGGATGAGATGATTCCAGATGGCGATGGTAATTTTCTATGTTGGCCGCATTCTTCGGTCCGTGAGGGTCCGCGGGATACACCCCCAGGCTACGAAGGCCCGGCGGGTGGCCCGCATGCTGGTCATTGACTGGAGCGGTCTTCCGGTGATGGTGATGTTACGGAAGAGAATGAAAAAAAGAAGTAAATATTGTGGGGTTCTGGTTCGACTCCAAAGGCACCTGGGGATGTCACATTAGGTATCTGAATCAAAAATGCCAGCAGAGAATCAACTTTCTTCGTACAATAACCGGATCATGGTGGGGTGCCCACCCAGGAGACCTGATCAGGTTGTATCAAACAACGATATTGTCCGTGATGGAATACGGATGCTTCTGCTTCCGATCAGTGACGAACACTCATTTCATCAAGCTGGAAAGAATTCAGTATCGTTGTTTGCGTATTGCCTTGGGTTGCATGCAATCGACTCATACGATGAGCCTCGAAGTGCTGGCGGGCGTTCTTCCACTGAAAAACCGGTTCTGGGATCTCTCATATCGTTTGCTCATTCGATGCGACATTTTGAATCCTCTGGTGATTGAAAACTTCGAAAGGTTAGTTGAGCTTAACTCTCAAACCCGTTTTATGTCCTTGTATTTTGATTACATGGCTCAGAATATTAATCCTTCTTCGTTTGTTTCCAACCGTGCTCATTTCTTGGATACTTCTGATTCTACTGTGTTTTTCGACACATCCATGAGAGAAGAAATTCGTGGAATTCCGGATCACGTGCGCCCTCAAGTGGCCCCAAATATTTTTTATAATAAATTTAGAACAGTCAACTGTGAAAAGGTGTTTTACACTGACGGATCAAACATCAACGAGTCCACAGGCTTCGGCATCTTCAATCAAAACATCACCGCTTCTTACAAACTCAGTGATCCGGCTTCAGTTTACGTCGCAGAATTAGCTGCTATTCAGTACACCCTCGAGATCATTGAAACCATGCCCAAAGACCATTACTTCATTGTCACGGACAGTCTAAGTTCAATAGAAGCTCTCCGGGCAATGAAGCCAGGAAAGTATCCCCCATATTTCCTGGGGAAAATACGGGAACATTTGAGAACTTTATCTGAACGGTCTTATTTAATATCGTTAGTCTGGGTCCCTTCACATTGTTCCATTCCGGGCAATGAAAAGGCAGAGGGGTAAAAAAGGGGTGTGGGAACAAAATGTTTGAAAACGACAGAGATCTAATTAGTTGCCATCGAGATGGTGAAAAAACAGGGAAAGGGGAACGAAAAAGTTAGTGACAAAAAAAAAAGATCTTGTTAATTCCAATGAAGATGGTGAACAGGGACGGGGATCGAGAGAATCGGGCGGATGTTAGTGTCGAACCTGTAGGTGAAGATTATATTTTCTGAGCGAGGAATAACACATTACACTTGTATATCAATGTGTTTAAGGTACTGGTATATGAGAAGCATATATGAACTATCCCGACTCGCCAACACATCCCGAACCGGCACCTCAGGCGGTCTACCTCGGGCCCTAAGGGATTCCAGTAGCTTCGACCTGGCGTCACGATACTCTACGCACGACCACACGACATGCTCGATGTCCTGATAACCGTCGCCACAGGTGCAGAGCCCGTTCTCCACGATCCCGATACGCCGGAGATGTGCGTTGAATGTATAGTGATTTGACATGAGCCGTGACATAACGCGAATGAAATCACGACTCATGTTCATCCCCTTGAACCAAGGTTTCGTCGATACCTTAGGGATAATGGAGTGTAGCCATCGTCCCAGTTCGTCATTCGTCCATGAAGTTTGCCAACTTTCGAGAGTTTTCTGACGAGAAATACTGAAAAATTCATTGAAGCAGATTGGTCTTTCATAAATATCACCTTCCAATGCGCCCACTTTAGCCAATAAGTCTGCCTTTTCATTGCCCGGAATGGAACAATGTGAAGGGACCCAGACTAACGATATTAAATAAGACCGTTCAGATAAAGTTCTCAAATGTTCCCGTATTTTCCCCAGGAAATATGGGGGATACTTTCCTGGCTTCATTGCCCGGAGAGCTTCTATTGAACTTAGACTGTCCGTGACAATGAAGTAATGGTCTTTGGGCATGGTTTCAATGATCTCGAGGGTGTACTGAATAGCAGCTAATTCTGCGACGTAAACTGAAGCCGGATCACTGAGTTTGTAAGAAGCGGTGATGTTTTGATTGAAGATGCCGAAGCCTGTGGACTCGTTGATGTTTGATCCGTCAGTGTAAAACACCTTTTCACAGTTGACTGTTCTAAATTTATTATAAAAAATATTTGGGGCCACTTGAGGGCGCACGTGATCCGGAATTCCACGAATTTCTTCTCTCATGGATGTGTCGAAAAACACAGTAGAATCAGAAGTATCCAAGAAATGAGCACGGTTGGAAACAAACGAAGAAGGATTAATATTCTGAGCCATGTAATCAAAATACAAGGACATAAAACGGGTTTGAGAGTTAAGCTCAACTAACCTTTCGAAGTTTTCAATCACCAGAGGATTCAAAATGTCGCATCGAATGAGCAAACGATATGAGAGATCCCAGAACCGGTTTTTCAGTGGAAGAACGCCCGCCAGCACTTCGAGGCTCATCGTATGAGTCGATTGCATGCAACCCAAGGCAATACGCAAACAACGATACTGAATTCTTTCCAGCTTGATGAAATGAGTGTTCGTCACTGATCGGAAGCAGAAGCATCCGTATTCCATCACGGACAATATCGTTGTTTGATACAACCTGATCAGGTCTCCTGGGTGGGCACCCCACCATGATCCGGTTATTGTACGAAGAAAGTTGATTCTCTGCTGGCATTTTTGTTTCAGATACCTAATGTGACATCCCCAGGTGCCTTTGGAGTCGAACCAGACCCCGAGATATTTAAATGTGAAGGCCTGAGCTATGGTTTCACCCCCTAGTTGAAGCTGTAATTGTGCTGGTTCTCGCTTCCTCGAAAATACAACCAGCTCAGTTTTCTCCGTAGAGAACTCGATACCCATTTGAAGAGCCCATGATGATAAGTTGTCGAGAGTATCTTGTAATGGTCCTTGGAGATCGGCAGCTTTGGGTCCTATAATAGACACAACGCTGTCGTCGGCAAGTTGTCTTAGCGTGCAAGATGTGTTGATACATTCATCGATATTACTTACGTAAAAATTGTATAAAAGGGGGCTTAAGCATGAGCCCTGAGGAAGACCCATGTAGCTGAATCGTATTGTCGACAAATCACCATGCGCAAAGTACATGTGTTTCTCAGACAATAGATTATGTAAAAAGTTGTTCAAAACTGGCGAAAGACCATGCTGATGCAACTTCTCAGATAGGATATTTATAGAAACTGAGTCAAAAGCCCCCTTAATGTCTAGGAAAACTGACGCCATTTGTTCTTTACGAGCAAATGCCATTTGAATTTCTGTTGAGAGCAACGCAAGACAATCGTTCGTTCCTTTGCCCCTGCGGAAACCAAATTGTGTATCTGAAAGTAAACCATTAGTTTCGACCCAATTGTCTAGACGAAACAGAATCATTTTTTCGAACAATTTCCGGATACAGGAAAGCATAGCAATCGGCCGATACGAATTGTGATCGGAGGCTGGTTTCCCTGGTTTTTGAATGGCGATAACTCTGACTTGTCTCCAGTCGTGTGGGACAATATTACCCGTGAGGAACTTGTTGAATAAATTCAGCAAGCGCCTTTTGGCGGGGTCAGGCAGATTTTTCAACAAGTTGAATTTTATTCTGTCTAATCCCGGGGCTTTATTGTTACATGACAAAAGTGCAAGTGAAAGCTCTACCATCGAAAACGGTGATTCGTTTGTATTTGGTGTCGCGGCGCGGGTGATCTTCTGTTCCGGAACAGAGTCTGGGCATACTTTTTTAGCGGAATCGAATATCCAACGGTTGGAGTATTCCTCGCTTTCATTCGTGGTGTTATGATTGCGCATTCGTCGGGCTGTGTTCCAAAGAGTGCTCATAGATGTTTCTTTCGTTAAGCCGTCTATAAACCGACGCCAGTAACCGCGTTTCTTGGCTCTAATCAAGTTCTTAGTTTTAACGTCTAACGCCGCGTAATTCCGGTAATTATCAGGTGTTCCATTTTTTCTGAATTTTTTATACGCGGAGGCTCTCTCTGCGTTTAAATTTGTGCACTCTTTGTCCCACCACGGGTTGGGAGGACGGATGTTAGTTTTTGCGCCGGGTACACGTTTCGTCTGAGCTTGAATCGCAGTATCGAGAATCAAGCCAGCCAAAAACGTGTACTCTTCCTCCGGAGGAAGTTGTTGAGTTCTTTCAAGTTTCTCAGATATCGAGGTCGCATAGCTATTCCAATCAATATTTCGTGTGAGGTCATACGAAACATTGATTGTCTTCGATGGTTTTAAGCCGCTGGTGATTGATATTACGATCGGTAGATGATCACTACCGTGGGGATCAGGAATTACCTCCCACGTGCAATCCAACCGTAGCGATGTCGAGCAAAGGGATAAATCCAGCGCACTTGGTCTTGCTGGTGGTGCAGGAATCCGTGTCATTTCTCCCGTATTCAAGATTGTCATATTGAAGTTGTCGCAAATATCATGGATCATAGCTGATCTGTTATCGTCGTGAAGACAGCCCCATCCCGTACCGTGTGAGTTAAAGTCTCCTAAAACCAACGTCGGTGCGGGAAGGAGCTCTATGATATTACTGAGCCGCCGATGCCCAACCAAGGCTCTAGGGGGAATGTAGATGGAAGCAATACAAAGGTCCTTACCTTTGATTGTAATATGACATGCGACAACTTCAATACCTGGTATCGAGGGGAGGTTAATTCGATAAAAAGAATAGCACTTTTTGATCCCTAAAAGTACTCCTCCATAGGGATCATCTCGATCCAGGCGAATAATGTTAAAATCGTGGAAGTTTAAGGATATTTCAGAAGTTAGCCAAGTTTCGCACAATGCAAATGCGTCACATTTCAGATTATTTACTAGAAATTTAAAAGAATCTATTTTTGGGATGATACTTCTGCAATTCCACTGTAAAACAGTGATTAGATCCGTGACCTCGGTGGATGATTTAGCCATCGAAGGATACAATCGCTGAGAGAAGGGGCCAATTTGCAGTCAACTGCTTCAAATATGTTTTTACTGTTGGCATGAAAGCAATTAAAATGCTTCTAAGAAGGTCTGAAATATTGAAAGTTGTAAAAATCCAGTCCACAACATCAGAGAACTTGATAAGTCCAGCACCTAGTTGGTTCTCTGGCAGATTTTCTGGGACGCTTGGGGATTTTGTAGTCCCGGGAAGTCGTGGGAATTCCATCTCGGAATTGAGTTTTCCGAGACCAGGAGCTTTTTGCTTCGGTGTTGTGTCCCGATTCCCGTTAGCTGTAACTTTTCGAAGCCCTTCGGAAAACACCTTCGAACCCTTACTAGGTAGCTTATGAGAGGATTTATTTATTCTTTTCCTACAGCTATGAGGGACCGCCGAAGATGGACCTTCCAAAGGGTCGTCAGAATCGCTCTCGTCAGTTGACAAGCAGGCATATGGGTTCGTTGTCTGTTTAGGAGGGGTGGCACTTTTAAGCATCTCTGCGAAAGAACGCTTGGAGTGCTCCTTTAGGGAACGCTTCATTCGATCACCTCGCAGTTTGTAAGCGGGACAATCAGAGAGGTCATGCGGACCCTTCTTACAGTAGAGACACTTTTCAGCATCCTTACCGCAAGAGCCGTCCGCATGAGCTTCCCCACAGTTAGCACAACGTGGCTTATTGCTGCAATGGGTAGCTGTATGCCCCAGTTGTTTGCAATTAGTACAGTTCATTACTCGGGGTACGAATAGGCGAACAGGCAAACGAACCCGGTCCAAGAGGATGTAGTTGGGCAAAGCAGAACCGGCGAAGGTCACACGATAAGAGTCTGATTGGGGATAGGACTTTGTTCCATCCCCGGCGATCGATACTGAATGCAATCGCTTGCAATCCAGTATCTTGACATTCTTAAGTGAGGGGTCTTTAAAACAACCCGCCCCGTACTTAAGAACGTCCTCGCAAGTCAAACTCGAATCGGTGACCACACCGTCGATTTCTACTTCGCGAGCTGGCACGTAGACGCGGTACTCCCGCGTAAAAGGATCATTTTGAACGAGCTCATTAGCCTGTTTTGAACTGGTAAACAGGACCCTGAGCTTGTCTGGACGTATCTTATCAAAACTTTTTATAGTATTGTATCGCGAGGACAGGTCCCGCGATATTTTTAAAATATTTAATTTTTTTTCTTTCGATTTGGTCCGGAAATAGACCGCATAAGGACCGGCCGGTAGTGCGAGCCCATCCGGATAACTCTTTATGCGAGACTTTTTATAGTCAAGGGAAGTCTCCATTTGATCATCGGGAACGGGGGGGTCAGAATTTAGACTAGACATGTTGCGGAGCTACCTCCGCACAGAAATAAGTGAATCGGGGAGAGATAGAACAGTCGAATGCAGGAAGGAAAAAAAAACTAAATAATGATACTTAACTTAAATCCAACGGGGGCCACCAAGGCCTAGCCCTCGTCGATCGGCGTATCGCCGCTGCGATGGTGTGCAAAAAACCTCCGAGAGCAAAAAGCACACTCTTTTTTTAATCCGCACAGTGATATCACGTACACCGCTGGGCCTGTTTTGATCGATCGAACAATCACCGGCTAACGGTACTGTTTCGATCGTCCGCTCACAACAATACACTGCTTCAGTATATAATGTGCATAAAACCTCTCACAGGAAAAAGCACTATTGTCTATTACACAATAGCGATCTAGTTTTGATCGTCCGGTCACTTTATCACACACGGCACTGGTTTTCAACGCTTTCGCAGTAAACACAAAGCACGTCCGTTCACTCGGAAGGTTGAAACGGCAATGGGGAGTTGCTGTAGATGCACCTTGTTGTATATTGATTGCAATTGCTGGTTGGTTGGAGGGTAAGTTGTTAACTGCAGCCGGTGTACTTTGTTCTATAGAGGATACTGATGGTTTCGTTGAAGGGGATGCTTCATTGTTATTGGTGGCTGTCACAGGTGTACTGGAGTTGCTTGGGGTTGGTGTGAAGGAAGCACCGTTGTCCTTTGGTGTAGTTGTCTCCTTGTCCAGTTTATCACATGGCTTACCGTAGTGAACAGCAATATTGACATGTGGCCATCTGATTGTCATAGGTAACAAGTGATTTGCACGGAATTCTTGTATCTTGACCGAAAATCACATAAGAAGGTATAGGACTCTTCAAGTGTATGCGTAATAAACGTACGCCATTTAGAATACCGGGGAAAAATTCTTCCACTTTTCTTTTTCAATAGAGAGAATCTCTCCGTATTGGGACATAGTTTTGCGAATATATGAATCGGTGACGCTTGAGTGAAGATCATGCACACGCACTTCTATAGCACTATCATCCATATATACTGGAATGTTGTACTTAATGTTCTCGTGCTCCACATAGTGCACATTGTTATTGTCTTTTACGAATTGAATTGCATCCAACACTTTATAAAACTGGATGTAAACAACATTATTTGTCTTATTGCATTGAAGTAAATGCTCACGTTTGATGTCAAGATGCATTTGCTCCTTAAGCAAACCTTCAAGTTCTCGTATCGAAGGTCGAATTTTGCACTGCCTGAAATCAACAACAATTGTATTCTTTCGTGTCGGCGGTAGCTTTTGTTCGTTTGGTTCACTCATTTCGAGGTCTATTGTTCACTACACAATACTGTACTTGGTTTCTTCTGTCCCGAACGTAAGCGGTTTTGTTTTATCGACTGACTTGGATGAGATGTAAAACCGAACTGTAGTTATCAACTTTGAATTTATCCACCGCTTACAACGAATATTCGATTGAAATCTGGTTAAGAAGATGGTTTGATTTGTTCAGTGAATCTAAGTGTAATTTCCTTGTGAGGTCCTCAACTATGAACCAGCAAAGGACTCGTACTTTCTAGTTATTTTTCTGGTTATTCCTCAAGAGAAGCTTGGCAATCAGAAGCCTATTAAGAATAATAGAGCGTTATCTTGTGATTTTTTGCAACTCGCATTTGAAGAAATTTAGTTGCTCATCAACTTCATTTTCAACGTGAGATGACATGGTGGATGTACCTGTCGTTTGTCCATTAACGGTTATATTAGAAAATATTGTTAACATGGTAGCAGAACGGATTTTCTAAGTTTTAGGTATATGTACATCTACAGGGTCCGGCACTCGAAGTGTAACCAATTAAAAAGGCCATAAATTCAGTTTGGAAAATTACTTTTACTTAATTCAAAGTACAAAATGTGTAAAAATAATACAAAATTCAGAATAAATTCACTTTTGCTCGATATGACCACCTTTTGCCTTGACTATGGCCTTGAGACGGTCAAAAAACGAATCGCAAGTTGCCGAATGTGACTTGCAGGTATTTAGGCCCACTCGCGGACAATAACTTTTTTCAGCGCCTCGAGACTGGTGTATCTTTTAGTTCGGACTTTGCTCTCCAAAATGGCCCAAAGAGAATAATCCATTGGATTCGCATCTGGTGAAATCGAGAGCCATTGTGTGGACGTGATGAAGTTCGGAACGTTGTTTTTCAGCCATTCTTGGTTCACTCGAGCTTTGTGAGACGGTGCCGAGTCCTGCTGAAACGTCCATGGTCTGCCACCGAAATGTTTGTCTGCCCACGGCTTCAAAGCAACCTCCAGAATACTTTCCCGATAATATGTCGCATATAACTTGACGCCAGGCTCGATGAAAACGATTAGAGAGCGCCCATCTGCGGTTACAGCGGCCTAAACCATTATCTGTTGCGGGTGCTGCCTCCTGGTGGCCTATCGATGACTCAAATTCTCGTATGAACGGTCGGTCAAGTAAACCCTATCGTTTTGAGAGTTTACGAATTGCTCAATTGGAAAAATTTTCTCATCGGAAAATACAATGTTCGGAAATTGACCGCTTTCGGCCAAACGAAGCAACTCCTTCGCTCTCTCAAGTCAAGATTTTTTTTTCGCGTTCACTTTTGGCAAAATGCTTTCTTGCGCTTGTAAACAATACAACTCCGAACTGTCATTCAGCAAATTTCTAGAGAGCTGATGCCCGTGCGTCAGCTGCGCGAGCGGTCTGAAGTTGGTTACACTTCGAGTGCCGGACCCTGTAATGATTTCGAGTTGGATTTGATGGGATGAGAATTGAAAATATTTTATATGACAGGACATTGCCAATCATTAGATTTATGATTTCCATAACAAAAGCATGAAAAATCATCTGAGGATTTCGTTCATTGTACAGTCGTATTTGCAAGTAAATCTAACTACCAATGCAAAAAAAATAACTACCATGTAAAAACACAATACAAGTAGGTTTAGAATTTTCCCTACACAAAAATCTCAGAATTGCGGAAGCAAATAATGTCCTCATGGTAATAACCAAATCATATATATAATAGGGCTGAAAAGTCACCACTTGTGGCTGAACACCCAATTTGAATCTTAATAATTTAATTTTAACTCATATTCCAATAAATAATTATTAAAAAAAAAAAAAAAAAAACTACCATGTAAAAACGAATAAAACAAAAAAGCATACTTAATCCACCTAACATTTTTTTTCATTCATTTGGTTTCTCCAATATATGTTTTCATTCAGTCATTGCAAAAACTGAACTTATGTCGTTTTCGTTTTTAAATTGCACTACACCGGTGTAGCGAAAGCTGCACTGAAACCGTTCGTTTTTACCAATTGCACTACACCAGTGCTACACTTTTTCTGCACCGATACCACTGGTGTAGCACTCATCAAAAGTTTGGTGTAGCTCTGTGCAATGGAATCGTTTATTGTAGTCAATGGTTACTGTTTTTGTTTTCGTCATTTTTGTTCGTTTATTCATGCCTCAGTGTAGCACTGCACCGGTGTAGTGCAAATTAAAAACGAAAACGCCATTAGTTATGGCAAAGTTTTTTACCCTGTTTTTGATTTTTAATTTTTTACGAATCAACAATTTTGATTATGATTGTTTTGTGAAATAGTGTTTTTCGATGAACTGTGCGAAAAAATGAATCGTGCTGAAATCGAAGCGTGGCAAAATGTCATGAAAAAGTCTTTCAAATGTTTAATAACAATTTCTTACAACAGCTTTAAAAACTTTTATTCCAAACATCGCTTTATTATGCAGCGCTCAAAACTCCTAGCAGATAGGGCGAAAAAGTCGCTTACACAAAAATATCGATATCTTCGTTCAAAATGGACAGACGTGAAAACATTGATATTACCATAATGTATCTGGATTTTGAATCATATTTTGTCTTCAAGGTCAAATGTGAGAGATATTGCCAAAAAACTATTCTGACATAAAACTTTGTATAACTTGAGAAAGGGGAAATATCTAAACTAAAAGTAATCTCGCAATCTTGAAACGTTACCATTATTTCTAAGTCATTCAAAATATTCAAACGGAAAAGTGATACAACATATCTCGAACATTTCTATCGTATAAACCATTGAAAAGAAAATGTGCTTTCTCCTTGAATTAACCATTTTACGTGGCGGAGGAAGCTTACAGGTTCGAGCTCAGCCTCTGGGGTGTATTTTTCCGCAAACTCTTATGATGGTGTTCAAATACCATTCAAATTCTTATATACAATGTTGTGGCATTCTCCAAAATAATTTTCATTGACTCTTTAAAGAAAGCTAAAAGGTTTGTTTGTACATCAACTACAGAATGAGTTCCACTATTACAGGTACTTCCGGGACCGGAACCTGGGAACCGGTATAATCGAAAACGATTCGTATGGCCATCAACTAACATGACGTACAAACTCTATTATATCATTTTCGTTTTTTAAACCTACACGCGGGTGACTCTGACTCCGAGTAAAACGAACACGCAAAACGCGCCCTAAACAACAGCTTATAAAAAATGAAAAAATAAACAAACTCGCATGGATGTAGTGGTGCAACCCGAGAAAATTTTCAGAGCGAAACTACGCAATTGGAGTCCGATCTAGAGCGACCCCAGGTTGCTAAAACAAACATCTCAAAAGTTGTTCGGACGACTCTGGGTCAGTATTTGGACTGCTCTGATCAATAAACAAATACGGTATTAGATTTCATTCAAATTTTAAAGATTTTATAAAATTTGTAGCATCCGAAAAAAATTCATTCCTTTTCATAGAAACATAAGACCTTTCCGTTGGACCTAAGATTAGGAGTATCGGTTCTACCATCTCTGAGAAAAAATAGTGAAATCCATTTTTGAGTACATGACTCCGGTCGTTAATAGAAAACCAGGAACCAGGATAGCCGAAATCGGTTTGTTTGGTCGTCTAGTGATAGCGACTACCGATAGGAGTAGTACAGAAAACTTGTTACGTGTTTTGTTTCGCCGCTTCAGGTGACGATATCAAATTTTCAACACACTTTACCCTACAATCCGGATGTAATTCAGAAATTTCGTATGGATCCGGATGAACCGATTTCGACTATCCTGGCTGTCGTTCTCCAATTCCAGAAGCACCATGAACTCAAAAATGGATCTTGACCGATATTCAAGTGAATTGCAGCTATTGATATTTTATGAACTATGTGATGATGACGATAACAAATTTAACCAGGACTAACGCCATGCTTTTGATACCCTGTCACTTGTAAATATGATACAATTTGTTTTTTCAAATAGCTACTAAATGTAAGTAAATTGATGAGTTAGCACTATCTATGTTATTGCTGAAAAGCTATCGTTGCTATCTTTTTTATTGCTTAAAAGCTATTATTGTCACTGCACGTTTAGCGGACATCATTTAATTAAATGCGATGGGCTAATTTAGGTTGCTATGTTGAAATATTTCAGCAGTTTTCGTGATTCAATGTAATCATAACAATGGATACTGAACATAGTAAAATCGGTCAGCTCGTGATGAGAAATTACCGGGAATTCTCTAGTTTCGCATTTTCTAACTGGAGGCGTTGTTTCATTGCCACTCTTACTTGAAAGTGTAGATTGTTGTTATTTGAAACGCACCTTTCACCAGGATTACGTTACGGATTACATTTCATGCTTTAACTCATATTACTGAAATATACAACGACCGCGTTGGTCTCCTATGATCAGTGCTTTTTCCAATCGATTGTAAATAATTTGTGTATCCAATCCAGATTGCTTCTCATAACATTTAGAAAAAGTACGACATAGCGCTCTGAAAAATTAGAGCAGTTGTTTTGTACTAGGTACGAATATTGTTTCGGTCACGAGATTTCCTCGCCAAAACGTTATATGGAAACATTTACTAAATTCACTGAAACTACATTCGCGTGGAACGTGTAGAAACAAGACAATAAAGAGAACCGCTTTTCTTAAAAAGTGCTTCAAGATATGACATTAATTCGATGTAAACATTTCATGAGACCACAAACTTTTGCGTTTCCTTACCAACTGTATGTGTAAGATTTTTCCCAAAACCTTCATTTTGCAAATTAAAACAGAGAAAATAAACAAAGGCACCTTTAATTTGATACTACTACTTTTCGAAATGTTTGCATAGAATTATCAAATGAAATTCTCTCAATAATCCTTGTAAAATCGTCAATCCGCGCAGGAATTAAAAAATATGAACTACTACGAACAATTTACTATCTTCAATTACTTTCCAAAATCTGCATCCAACTGTTGCACTCGAAAAAGGTTTCAATTTTCTGAATTATAATAAAAAAACAAGAATTTGTAGGAGTACACTCTTTAAAAAACGATTACCAAATTTCGACTCAGTACACGGGCTCAGTCAGAATAACTCTGCTGATGGATTAAAACTGCTAAGTATGAGACAGTAACGTTTCATTGAGCACGAAGCGATTAATAATTAAATTATATCAAATGAAGATCACGGTCATCTACTTGACAGCACAAGTTTGCTGTATATACCAGCTGATATTTTAAATAGACACGAATAGTTACAACTAACGAAACACTTCGAAAATTGAAAAACACTATAAGCACTAGGACACAGCGAACGAAACGTAAGCGAGAAGGAAAAACGAACGTTTTGCTTCTAAAACCTCACAAATAAACGAATTGATTTTCCACAGTATATTATGCGTACTAATTTCAGAACAAATACCCAAAAATTCTTTTTTTTATACTTGTCTCATTTCAGAATACTGCTAATCCAATAAACGGTATCTACCAGGGACCGATTATGAGTAAATCGGAAACGGAAACCGAAGCCAGCGACACCGGTAAGTTATTCTAACTCTTATTTGTTAATAAATCTAACCGTGAGAAAATTTTCATCCAATGTTCCGTTTTCAAACGACCGAATACCTCAAAACAGATTATGTGCCCGTCACAACGCCAGCCTTGGTGCAGACTGGTATCGAAGTTGGATCCGAATGTCGAGAAAACCGGCGACGAAGCAACTTAGCACATTCTTCGATTACTGGTATGTTTCGTTCTGTTTTCTGAATGAGAAATGAAAAGCCTTTGAATGCGTTATTTTGGCTAATATGTCTGAATGTATTGGTATGGCTGTGCAAATTTTCCGAAATCTCTCTCTCTCTCTCTTTGTACTTCTCACTTTCTCTTTTGATTGTTATGCAGGTTACCCTTCGTTGACTATCAGCAGAGCTAATATTTCTTAGTTAGAGTCACAGCTGTTCTGGCACACAATGGCTTTTCTTTTTGCACAGGGACTTAAACGCTTGTTTGAACGCTTTCATAAAAAATAATCAATCATACTGATTGTAAAATTCTAACTCTAATTTGTGTGTGTGAATTGCGTTTTTTTAAATAGGTTTAACAAATTTAGAATGCAATATTACAGTGATTTAAAGAACATATTTGTTGAAGATAAAGTTCCACTATGATGAAAACAAAACTTTGGTGATGCTTTGTAGTCGTTATTATATTTCTTACACTTTTGGGTACATATTTTTAGTGTTAATATGCATCTAAAAATAGATTTTGACTACAATTTTTGCCATTTTAAAATTTTCACTCGCTTCCAATTCAACAATAAATCGAGCAAAAAGAGAGTGTTCCTAGAATTTACCAAAAATGTTCAATACGTCAAATCTGGTATCAGCGTCGATTGGTTGAATATTTTAAATGATATGTTATGCTTGCTCAGAAAACTTTGTCATTCAAGTCTACTTGTACTATTTGTAGTGAGTTGCGAAATTTGATTCGGAAGAAAATGAAATTATCTCGAGAAAACTCTCGACTATACCCATGGTTAATGTAACGACAGTGTACCGATCAATTCGCTTAAAATTTTGGTGATGAAGTACTATCGCGACCTACAGTGTGTAAATGGCGGAAATGTTGAGAAAATGCAATCGTGGTGCTTCCGAGATCGCGACGAATGATAAATCATCGATATATGCCACTGTTCCATTTGAGCAACGATTTCGGAAAAATGAGCCGTCAAAAAAGAATTATATCCTATCACAACAATGCGAGCTCTCACTCATCGCCTCAAACAAATGTCTTTAAAACATTGATTTTTGCATGCAAATATTCCGCAGGACCGGGTATAGCGTATTTAGTAAGCCGATGCAGCCCATCTGGGTTCGTTTCCCAACCCCGCATAAAAAGGTCAGAAAGTGTTTCTGCCTCAAAATGGTGTATAATCTCTATAATTGAAACAAAATCGGAAAATGTACAGTCGAAAAATAGTGAAACGTCGAGATCTAAAAAACTGATGAAAATCTACTCATTGGGACACAAAAAACTTTAACTAAGATGAGACTGTAATTTGATATAAAATATCAAATGTAAAACATAGTTCGATATGATCTAAGAGTTGTTTGAATACTTTCCGGAACAAACTCCAATCTCAAAAATAAAATTTTGAAATTTTGCAAAATTCCGGATAGTCCACTGTAGGAAGCTATCCCTGTTATATTAAATATTTCGCGTTTTATTTTCGCAATAATTATTTAGATCCACGTAGATTTTCCGTTTTCACAAAACATGATGAAAATTTTGTTAAATCTATTTTCGGTGACGAATATTGTTATCATGAATTCATTCTCTGATAGCTAAGAATTCGTTTAACAGTTTCCTTGGGGAAATTCATGAACACAATTGAAAAAAAATATCCAGTAAAATTTAAACCAAGCGTTTCGTGAACGCTTCGAAATAGTGTTACTAATAAATTTAATCGGTCAGCTGAATATGACCAAAAATATCGCAGTACTGAGCCCAAGTACGAGACATTATATTGTTTAGCCTTTTTCAAGCACTAATCAGTAGCAGATCGAAAACAATAACCAGTATTCTGTCCATGTTGTTTAAATGAAATGTTTCAGCCTTTATTTATCTTTAAATCTAGTGATACAATTAAAGGTGATCGATAAAATTGAACGTTGGTGTTCTTAGTGTTCTTGCCCGGATTGGCGGTTCAACGCATAGGCCGCTGGTCTTACAAGCCTTACTTTGCTTTTTGTACTTAGTGTTGCTAGAAATACTTAAAAAAGTGGTCTAGACAGGTTTTGTTTATAAACAAGATGAGACTACATGCCACACAGCGAGCGCAACAATACACTATTTGTGTTGGAAGTTACTTAGCTATATCGTTTATTTTGTCCCGTTTTTAACTTTGAAAGCCGTTCATTGGGTGATTCTATAAATGCTAAGGTATTACAGATACACAAGCAACAATGAGATACACAGTTCGAAAAAATCTTGGGATTTTACATTTTATAAGATGCACATAAATGGAGCGTCGTATTTCACACAAATTTATATTCAAGAACATGTAAAATTGTGTGATTTGAAAATAACATGGCTTCAATTCCAATTAAATAAAAAACAAAAGATTGATAATAGCAGCGCGACTTGAACAAAGAAACATTAGATCATAAGCTCACCGGTTACTCGACTGAACCACAGAGGCACTTATCTGTTTGTTGAAAAATTGATACATATAAATCTGTACAGCGGCCCTCGATACCGGAGTTCAAATTACACTCGTAGCATGTAAAATTCTATGCGAGTGGAATATTTCGTTATTTGAAAAATTAAGTAATTATGAATTGTACCTTTTGTGGAATTATGTCACCTGTAAAATTCATCATTTTTTCTGTGTACAATGAATCTCAAACGTTCTTATGGATGGGAAAATAAATAGGTTTTTTTTTCAAAAAGTTGTTCAAATGATCTATTTTACGAAAAAGAAATAGTTTGCATGCTCAAGTTCAGCCTCTGAGGTGTATTTTTCGCAATACTAGACATGCTGATGAAAAATTGTTTTGGATGGGTTGACTGAATTTCGCAGCAAAATATTTTTTTAAATTAAACAAAATGATGAGACTACGTAGACTTCGAACAAAATTCCCCCCTCGCTCCACATAGACGTTTTTGAATTTCCCCCTCTCCAACCCAGAGAGTTTATGTGGTGTATGATTGACCCCTTTACAATGTTATCTATGAATTTAGTTACAGACGACTTAGATTATGCATTAAAACCTAAATTAATAATTCAATTTAAGTTAGTAAAAAAAGCGTATGAATTATAGAAAAATACAAACAATAACTTGGCGAATAACTTTCAAAGATAGCAGATTTCGGAAGATTCACTTTCACTCCCATGGTGATTTTTAAAGATTGAAAATTTTCAACTATGACCAACGGGTGACACCACTTAACCATGTCTGATTTAGCTCAAATTTTGCATAGAACATTTATTTTAAGATGCTAACGCATTCCTACAGTAGCGCTTTAGAAAGTTTGAGATGAACATTTCCAGAAACCTATAAAAATAACATCCATCACAATACTCAATGTTTCCATAATAACTAAAGACCCTGTGCCCATCACAATTGACACTGGGGTACATTCACTCAAAACGTAAAGTGCTAGAGAGAGCATACTTCAATGTGAATGAGGTATTGATGAAGGAGGGAGAAGGATACGTGTTCTGGTGTAGAAAACTTTATTTATAGACATAAAGTTTAATTGAATGGATTTACTATTGAATTGCTTTGGCCTCTATTGGTGATTATGTAATTTGTGAACAAACCCTACATCTCACGACACGTGAATCTTGCTCTCTCATAACAACTACTAAAATCACGTGCTCAGTTGACCTTCTTGATGTGTTAGTTTGCACCAATGAGTAGTATATGTATTATACAAATTTCACGCTACTGGCTCTCTCCAGTACCCACTTCTCCACTGCGGAAACAACCTGTCATTGTCCGTAAGAAGCTATTCAAAAATACTGTTCACGAAACTAGCTATTATTTCTCGATTGACGAAAATCTGTAAATATTGGAGTGTGCATGTGTTCTGTTTTGCGGTGCCCTCGCAACGTTGTGGATTTTACTACTCGCGCGAAATGTTCTGACCAAGTACCGAAAATCCTTGCTAACCAAGTGTTCAATGTTTTCCACAGTTCCGGAAACTTCCTACTCGAGTTCAGAGGGAGAGGACGACTTCTTCGACGCAAACGATGATCCTTTCAACTCTAGTCAGCTGAACACACCAACAAGGTAAATACTGCCGAGACAAACCTGGATGACAGTAATTAAATTATTTTATATACAACTAGATTGTCATTGGTAAATGGAATATCTTACTAAACACAGAAATGCTATTGTGGTAGAACTCATATTATTATTTTTTGCAACAACCCGAATGTGCCAACAAATGACAACATTCCATTTTTGCGCATCATGTCAGCATTTATGCATGAAAGCAAGACACGCGATTTTTCACTGTACCTTCATGTTGTGCCATTCTTTCAATAACGGCTAGATTCAAAAAGAGCAAATCATTTCAAAAGCATGAAAACGGCGATCAGAATAAATGTTGTTATCAAACCTGCTAAATTCGATTTATTTCGATTTATGAATACTTTTGAACATACGTATTTTTATGTAGTTGATAGTTGACAAAGCTGAACAACTAATTACCTCGTATGTCGTACAGCAATAGGGTAACAGAGGTATTTTGGCCACTTCATATATTTTGGCTCACCTGACAAACTTTATCGATTTTATCGATGTTAAGTAAGCCAAGTTGCATCAATTTGAAGCTAATCACATTAAATTACCGATTGCGGAGGGTTTTTTTTTTCAAAGATATTACAACATTTGGTGGATATTTTTACGAAGTGGGCTAAAATAAAATCAATCCTAAAGTGGGCCAAAATACCTTTGTTACCCTAGTATCTCAAGTATATATTCTCTCACTTAGAATGAAATCTGCTATTTTTGTTCAATGCATTGGATCAAAAGAAATGATAAATAATCTCTCCTGTGTAACATATATAGGGTAAAATGGGGAGAGATGCCGAACTTTTCCTTAAATTAAGGTAAAATGAACCGGATGTAACGAACCGTTACTTTGACTATTTTTAATATACTACAAATATCACTTATTATTCCAATATATTTATTCGGAGAAAAAACAATGATTATCATAATAAATTATTAGCAACAAATAAAAATATTTATTTTGGAGAGATGCCGTTTTAAAGGGTAAGATGTCACTTGTGAATTAATGCGAGCGAGATGGGTAAGGCAAGAAAATTTGAAAATGTCTACTGCTCTTATTTGATACATTTCATGGCTGCTTCCAAATTTTCGGGTGAGCACAGATTTTGTATTACACTTGTTATTTTTTATATTGGGTATGCATTCTGCTGCTGCTGCTGTAAAAAAAAACAAAACATTTTTCACAATCAATTTTTTAAGTATTAGACGCATCTTACGTCACGAGTTTCATATAGAAAAAGCGGCATCTCAACCATAGTTTTTGAGCAGCGTCTGTACCGATTCGTAGGTATACACGCCGCCTAATTCCAAATGACGACGAAAAAAATATCTTCGACAACGTTCTATCTGTCACCAAAAAAAATGTGTCATTATTTTGAGATGAATTTCGAATTGAATACCATCTTTTACGCGACGCGAAATAAATATTTCGATCACTGCAACAGAATTAACAGTCGGTTATAAACATTTACAGATAAAATATGATTCGCTTATTTTCCATACCTTTTTGTTATCTCTCCCAGAGTGATATCTTTACCTTGTTACACATTATTCACACTTTCTTTAATATTATTCCCGAGCCGAGTAATCAACAATCAACAAAATCGATGATAAGCGTAACTTTTCGGATGAAATTTACCAAACCTTAATTATTGAAAGGTTCAATTAAATTTTCATCGAATAATCGATTACCTTCGAGTAACTATAATATTTGTGTTTGGAAATGCTCAGGAGGAGTGATAGATGGATGTTTGGATCCTCATTCCTATGTTTAACCGTCACCTTTGAATTTCGCATGCAGCTGCATAAATCTTGTTTTGGAATACAACATCTATCAGCACATTGCATCTTTTATGAAACTCCCTTCAATATCACAAATGCGAGTGAGTCGAAAAGTAATCCTTTTGAGAAATAAACCTTTATGCCTTTTTACCTATTTTTATATATATAAAAAATAGGTATAGAATTCGCTCAAACTTTCGAAAATTTTTCCGAGGCCCGGAGGGCCGAATGACATATACCAATCGATTCAGCTCGACGAACTGAGCAAATGTCTGTGTGTGTGTGTGTGTGTGTGTGTGTGTGTGTGTGTGTGTGTATGTGTGTGTGTCCGTATGTGTGTTGTCAACTAAGAGGTCGAGATCTCAGAGATGGCTGGACCGATTTTCATCAAACTAGTCGCAAATGAAAGGTCTCCCCGTCACCCAAAACGCTATTGAATGGTTTTGAGATCAGATGTTTACTTTTTGAGTTATACAAAGTTTTATGTCAAAATTTTCAGTTTTTTGACAGTATCTGTCACAATTGACCTTGAAAACAGAATATGTTTTCAGACTTAGATTCCGCACGGTAATACCTATCCAACAAGCCATAGATTGTTAAAATCCGTCCATTTTTAACGGAGATATCGAAATTTTTCTGTAAGCGACTTTTCCCCCTATTCCAGCAGTAGGAGTTTTGAGCGCTGTATGACAAAGAAATGCTTGGGAGCAACGGAAAACACGATTTTTTATACTGTTACATACAATTGTTTCTAAGAACCAAAAGGATTGTTTACAGCATTCTTTTTCATGACATTTAGCCTCGGACCGATTTTGGCACGGCTCGTTTTTGGCAACATAATCGTTCGAATATGACATATATAAACCAGATGATGGCAGAATTTTTTTTAATTATTTTGTTTTAAACTACTTACAGCAATAAATGCTGGAACAACATAACATCCATATACCATTCGAATCAGTTCGTCGAGATCAGCAAAGGCGTGTGTGACAAATAATTTCAATTAATTTTCTCGGAAAATTTCTTTTCTACAAATTCAGATTCATACGAAAAGTCATATGCTCCCAAACAAAGTTCCTGCATTATGTTTGGTTCCGACCTCTGGTTTCGGAACTACAGGATGATATGTGAAACGAAATCAAAATTGTGTAACTCATTTTTCTTGAAGATGGCTGAACCGATCTAAGATGCAAATGAAATCTAAGAATCATCTAAGATTCAAATGAAAAGTTTCAAAGTTCTATAAAACATCTTGCTTTTCAGTCAGATCCAACTTCCGGTTTCGGGGATTGTATAAAAATGTCTATTCCACATAATTTAATCAGGTTTATCGGGTTAGCAGATTTGGATAGTCGATAAAAAAATTAACTTTTTTCAGTTTTAGTGGTATTCAGTTGTCGATCAGAAGGCACCTAAAAATTTAATTCGTGCTATGATCTCTCAAAGATGTCTTAACTGATTTTCAAATGTTTTGAAACAAATGTAAAGTGTACAGCTACTCAGGTGAATTTATCTGACTTCGGCCATACCGCTTTTAGAATTCCGGTTCCAGTATAAAATCGTTTCTCAAAGCTCAATCGTTTTCTCAAAAAAAGCCTAATCAAATTTCCGAAACAAAAATTTTAATTAAAACAAACTTATATACAAAAATTAATTATTTTATCCAATTATGACTTCCGGTTCTCGAATTACATGATGATGAATTTTTAAAATTCAAACCGATATAGAAGATGACAATCCCGAAAAGCTTCAAAGTTGAACTCAAAACTGTTGTAATTTATTCGTCATATGGCCATACGAATCGGTTTGGGTTATGCTGGTTCCTGAATACCGGCTCTGGAAGTACCTTAAATTACCGTAAACTCTAGAGTGGAACTTACATATCATGGCATGTTTAATCGATTATCACACTTCTAGATTCAAATTCGATCCGATTTGCAGTTTCGACATTACAGAGTAATGAGTGATTAAAATCTCAAATTGTCGCTTAAAACGAGGGTCATTAAAATAATGTCATGAAAACTTAAACACCGAAGAATATTCATGCAAAAAACACATGCGGATTGATAAAAATAGGTATCATCTCACTGCTAGGTGGATTAAACACGTTTTTTAGTTTTTTTTGCTGTGGAATGAATTTTATGCTACATATATGCATATACATCAATGCAACGAAAATAACTCATTTGCGCTATTGGTTCAACATAATCCAGTATTTATTTTTAAACTTGCTGCGATTTACTACTTGTTTATTGAAACCTAAGCGAAGACATTGACCTCGATTACTATACCATCCATTTTGGATCCAGTAATCAGGAAAGCTATGTAATGCCTCGGTTAAAGACGCATTATTCATACAATTACCCTATACTACCAGTATTACCATATACTACCAGAGATGATCGGGTAAGTAACTTCTTAAATCCGAACCCGACCCGTATCCGATCGAAGGTGAAAATAATTAAGCCCGATCCGAACCCGAAAATAATTTTTCTTCCAAACCCGAACCCGACCCGTACCCGATGAAAGAAGAATTCCTTACCCGTACCTGACCCAAACCCTTAAAAAATTAGAGTATTCGGGTTAGAATACACGAAAACCGACCAAATTTTTGACCCCGTACTCGTTAAAAATGAAAAAATCGTCACCCGTACTCGACCCGAACCCGACAGACATATTTTTTTCTGAACCCGAACCCGACCAATTCCTGTCGGGTTCCGGTTCGGGTCGGGTCGGGTCGGGTCATGAAAATCTTCTCTACACAGCAGGGTTTGGATGAACGAAGCAGTGAAGATGAGTATACATGCTTCACGGCGTATGATGTTCATGAATATACCTGCTTTATGGATCATGTCGCTTTTGAGGAAACGTGAACTTTGTTGCTTTATTGAAATGGCTATCCATGCACGAAAATGGAAGAGAGCGAACAATATTCACCCCTACTACTGTTTCTCCTTCTCTCGGTAAGAGAGAAGCTCTAGCCCCATAATTCAGAGTAAGCAAATTAGCTTCACGGTGCAAGATAGAGATGAAGATTAAATATTATGTTCTCGCTAGCGGATTGATGACTGGCTCTTAACTGTCGCATGTTTCTTGGAGATCCGAACGCGATTCACATTTGTTTATACAGGATTCATTTTGTGTGCAATGCCACCGCTAGAGCGTTTATTAGAGTAAAGGTTTTGCTGTAATGGGGACATGTGTTGTTCACAGCTTTCACAGCTCATAGCAATACACAATTAAAATCCAATGAAAAAATGTTCAATGCGGAATACTAATTAAAAGACTTATTTTTTATCCTACTGGTTGATTAACTATCATGCACTATTTCGATTAAACCCAATTAAAAGCTATTCAGCAGGAATTTGATTTACAGAAGTAACAGAGTGCAGGAACTAGTTTCTCTCTAACAGCTAGGAAACGAAGCGTTTGTTTGTTTGCAGTATTTGGTGAGATCACCAGATTGCCATTGCTAATTGCTTCGCTCCTGCTACTTGTGTTAATAATATTCAAGTATAACTAAGAATTCTTACCCTCTAGTAACTTGACACGAATGAAATAAGTGATATGCAACAGTTTTCGTGGCATAAAGTCATCATCAACAGCCGTTCGCGTTCGAAGAGCCAGTCATCAGTCTGTTAGCGAAAACTGAATATATAATCTTCATCACTTCCTAGCCCCGTGAAGATAGTTTACTTGCAATGAATTGTTTTGTGAGAAGAACGACGTTCAGACCACCAGAGAGAAAATTATATTCATGGCTTCTGTGCTTCATGAAGACTCTGATACCAGCACACTGTATCATCTGTGTATATGTGGAATATATTTGCTTCCGCTAGCGTTTTGTTTGTGTGGTTCTTCTTGGCTGGAAAGGCGTCCTCTTTGTGAGCGGTGGAATTGTTCGCTCACAATGCAATGGAAACTATATATTCATTCACCGATGAATGATTATTCCAAACCCTGCTACATAGGAATAAATGATAACTTTACTTTATGTGATTGTCAACCAATTTCATAAGAATATGAACACAAAGTGAATCTTTTAATACCTGAACACACTGTTTATTTTACTGTAGCGCACCTAGTGGTTGAATCTAAAATGTTTAGGTAGCAGTTAGTTTTGAAATGATTTTCTTTCAGTACTAAACTTTGCAAGATAGGTTATTACAGGCCTTAGCATGTAACGTTAGTGACACCGCGAAGAAAAATAAGATATTGAACATTTCGTTACGATTCATTTTATTTCGAAAAAGCTATATTTTACGAGAGTCGCAAACCGAAAATAATTTTGGGCACCCACTTTGAAAATCCGATTTGATCAAGTTAAAAAATTTCAATGTCGTTTAAATTGGCAGACTCGACCGTGTACCGCATTCTCAAACATTTCCGTGAGCGGCATATAATCGATCGACAGGATCATAGCAAGCATTGTAATAATGGAAAGAAGAATCGGAAGCTGTATTTAAAGGTGTTGAGAACAGTTGAGCACAAACCCTGGGCTGTCGGATTATGATATCGCCAAGAAATTCTAAACCAACCGAAGAACCGTTAGAAAAATCAGCCTGCAAAAAGTGTTTTAATTTTCTTCGGTGTAAACAACCATCGCCTTTTCAATTTGTAAACAGTTATGTCAAGTTAATATTGATTTGAATGTGGCAACCCTGCACGCTATACAAAATTGAACAAAGCACGATGTGTGCTAGGCGGGTACGTTTTCCTTTTCTTCCGTACCAGCACGTGCCGATGCGTACCGATTTCGCATCATTTTATATGATAGTTTGAAAGTTTTGATACTCATTGCCCTATAATTTCGGAACCGGAAGTCAGATCTGGATGAAATTGCGCAGTATCTTTCAAGACAATGAGAGCTTTAATTTGAATTATGATTTGTGAAAATTTTATTAACCGTTCCTGAGAAAACGAAGTCAGTTCCATATTTGAAGCTTTTCTTCACAATTACCGGTGCGTTCGAAAACGGAAACCGGACACTAGTAGTTTTTTCATAGATTTGCACATATTGCCTTGTAATTCCGGAACCGGAAGTCGGATAAAAAAAATCAATAGCGATCTATGAAACCATAAGACCTTTCGTTTAAATCTAAGTTCGTGAAAATCGGTCACGCCATCTCTGAGAGAAGTAAGTGACCTTTTTTCATTTTTCATATCACCCTGTAATTCCGGAACGGGAAGTCAGATCGGGATAAAGTTCTATGGGACCATAAGACCTTTCATTTGAATCTGAGTTTGTGAAAATCGGTTTAGTCTTCTCTGAAAAAATCGAGTGACATCATTTGTCACACACATACACTCACAGCCATAGGCCCAGAACGTCGAGCTGAGTCGAATGGTATATGACATTCGGTCCTCAGGGCCTCAGTTCAAAAGTCGGTTTTCACAGTGATTGTATAACCTTTCTATCCGAGAAAGGCAAAAAGATCATGAAAGTAAATAAAATACAATTTGATGAACGTAATACATTCGAAGATTGTGTTCAAATTTGACCAATAGATATGGTATGAATTTTCAATATGTGAACTTCAACTCTCGGAATCGCATGATTCATATAAGAGATTAACTCGTTTCAGTACCAGTACTACTGCTTACTAGCATAAATTATTCTATTGCGGAAAAGGTGAATGAACTTAATGAACTTATGTTACGAATATAAACACACGATTATAGATCTATTCTGCTTTTCTGATGAGTACTTTTTTGAACACAACACCTTTTTTAACTGAATACTACAGAGATTCAATGAATCATGAAGTCATGAAACTATAATGACAAAATATATTGTCGTCGATATTACTCGAAATCACAGACCGTAAAGCGTCAATCGTAGAATATTTTGATTCTTATGTTCTGAATAAAATTCCAAGAATTCTGCTTAAAAAATAAAACTACATACATGAAAGGTTATTCGATACGTATAGAATGGTTTCATTTATGAGAAAGGAACATACTTCGGAAAAGCTCTCTGAAAATTTCGACATGCTCTTTCTGCGATTTTTTTCGATATCCTTCTCCCGAGCCATGATAAGAAAAATCATGGTCGACATCTTTGTCATCGTCATCGACGTCATTTTCTCTTTTCTTCGGCAACATCGTCTTACATGACGACATTGGGTCTCATTGACTAGGGGTTCTCAACATCTCACAGGCTATTTCGGGCCCAGTCGTATTTTGGGAGCTCTCTTTAACAGAGCCATGAACTCAGTCCTAGTTTTCGCAGGAAACACCGCAATCATTTTTCACTACTCGCTCATCGCGTTTCGCAGTGACATGTGATTAAGCAATTGGCATAATAATCGAGATGTGAACAAATAATTCATTTGCTCAAATAAGTTATTTTTTGTTTCTGAAACCAGATCAATAGAATAACGTGCGTTAAGCTTTTCGCTACCTTAAAATGAGCGTACTGTTTCCTATAAACTTGTGTGAAATTTTATTCTTTCTCAGTATTGATCAAATTAGTGAAAATTCTTAGGAGTCAAATTACAGCCACTGCTAGATTTGATGACAAACATTTCTCTTCTCTCTTCACCTGATTTTCGCCTAAATCCACGGTGGTATTATTATGTATTTTTCTGAACAGTGTAGCAAACCATGCGAGTTTGGCGAGCGTAACCAGAGCGTATAGTTTATACAGACGGGTATATAAAATTTTTCCTGTTTAGAATATGCACTGTGCGACACATGAGAATGTGAGAAACCATCATAGGATAGAGAGCGATGTTGCACATAGTATAACTATATGTATGTTTATCGATTAGTTTATATTATTACAGTTCTCTTTCGCTTTGACCGCATATTATTCTGACACTAACAGCGTGTACGACATTCGGTTCCGGTGAAAGTAAGATTTATGTTGATGAGATCCGTCATTCGGATTAGGATTAAATCATGTGATAAAGTAAAGTGATAAAAACATTTGTGCTTCCAAGGAGACTCAGAGCTGAACTGCGAACAACGATGTAAAAAATTCTACTATCGTAAATTGTGACAGTCGAATTTTCACGAAACAAAAATCATGTTCAGATCATTAGCAGAAAAATTTTCTTTCCGCAGAAGTAGCTCCGTGGCTGTCGATAGGTAAATCAAATAAACCCTTTTGTATTTATTCCTATTTTTTTGATCAGAAATTCACGCCGCATTTCTCTATTTTTTTTTTGGCATTCTTTATGAGAATCCTTCTTCAATTATTTATGACACCCTAAACGCTGCAATGCTTAATATGACGTCAATGCACCCGTCTAATGCTGGTTATGCCATACAGCGAACACTGAAGACGAAGTGACTGTTTTTCAGAAACAATAGGAAGTTCTACCATTTTCACTCTACTGGATAATCATTATTTTGTGACAAGACAAAATCTATTAGATAATGCTACTGTGGATGTGTAATTATCCATTCAGTGCGCGACTATGAAAGATAATGTGGTGATTTAAAAAATGTACGAATTATGGTCTCACTTTTCTCCGAGATAACTACACTGATTTTTTCTAAATTAGATTAAAATGAAATGTCTTACGATCTCAAACCTTTTTTTTAATTTCATCCGTATCCGACTTCTGATTCCGAAATGATAGGATGATGAAATTATAAATGAAAATAACATACGTTAATAAATGAGAATAACCTACGGTAATAAATGAAAATTACCTATTTCCTCAAAACTAGTCAGTAAATTCTTCTATTGTACACGTCGTTCTATTGCACACTTCGAATAATTCTCACGAACTTAGATTCAAATATTAGATCTTACAGTCACATAAGTTCCAATCTAGTTTAATCCGAGTCCGACTTTCGGTTCCGTTAATATGAGGTGTTGAATCTTGTAAATCACTATTCATTATCCAAAGTGACGACGCAAAAAATATAATAAACAACTTTTTTTCACGATTTGTTTTTAGTCTTTGTTAAGACGTAGAGTCGTCTTGAGCTAGTTTTAAAATGATCAGTATCAAACGGGGAAAACAGATTGAAAAATGGACATATGAACACAATGATGTAATGAAAACCGCGAAAATGTTACCGCAGAGACGGGACTCAAACCCGTAGCAAACTCCTAACTGGGAAATTTTTTTCTCTAAAACTATTCTCATTCGTAGATATTGTTACAAAGTACAAAGTAACTTCACCTTCCCAGCTCTCGATTCCGGAAGCACCGAAAGTAACGGCCAAAAACTCCAAAAAGGAACTCACATCGATTTCTCAGAGAAGGCTGACCCAACTTCGATTAAAATGAAAAGTCGATACGTATTCGATCTAGCCTATAAACTCCTAATTGTTGTTTTTTGTTATTTGCTGTATATAGCAAACGTCTTCATGTAGCTCGATCCATGACCACTCTTTGCCAGCCACTCAAGACCCGAATACTTCGTGAATCCCCCTCCACTTGATCGATCTACTCTGTTCACTGTGCTCGAGATTCAAGAAGTACCCGATAAAAAACAAAAATCTTTACCCGTACCCGAAAAAAACTTTGGTAATCGGGTTCGAATACCCAAGACTCGACCAAGTTTTTGAACTCGACCCTGACCTGTATACGTGTAAAATGAAATCGTCACCCGTACCCCATCCAAACCCGACAAACATTTTTTTTCTGAACCCAAACCGGACCCGTACCCATCGGATTCGGTCATGCGGGCCCTTTTCTACAGTAGAGACATTTTTCAATGTTTTTCCTCAAAAGCCATCCGCATGAGCTTTTCAACAGGTAGCACAACGAGGTCTATTGCCACAACGAGAGGCTGTATGTCTCAATTGTTTACAATTGGTACAGCTCATGACCCGCGGTACAAACAGATGAACAGTCAAACGAACTCAGTCCAAGAGAACGTAGTTGGGCAACACCGAACTGGCGAAAGTCACTCGATAAGAGTCTGATTAGGGATAAGACATTATTCCGTCCTCAGCGACCGGTACTGAATGCAATCGTTTACAATCCATTATTTTCACATTCTTAAGTAGGGGTTTTTTAAATTCGCCAACCCCGCACTCAAGAAGATCTTTACATGTTAGACTCGCATCTGTGACCACGCCATCTATCTCTACTTTGCGTGCCTCTACCTCTCTGGGCGTACTTTATCAATACGTCTAATAGTAGAGTATCGGAGATATTTTAATAAGGTTAAATTTGTTGTTGTTCTTGGTCCGGAAATAAACCACATAGGTACCGGCCGAAAGCTAAGGATCATCGGGATACTTCTTTATCCTTGGAATCTTATTACAGTCAGCAGGCGGCGATTTTGTATATGTCACTATTTCATTACCGGAAGGGGGTGCAAGTATTCAATCGCACTCAGAAGAAGCCAAGCGATTTACAGTTCCATGTGCCGAGCTTCCTATCGTTGTCCTTTATTCGTCGCATAGGTCGATACTGATTGTTACGATTCGTATTCCTTGCAAGCATTGTTGGCTCGTTAGGCCTGTCCCAAGTCCCTACCTCGGGGGTTCCTTTGTTGTCTACCACACCTGCGACTGGTATTTAAATATGCCTGCGGTAGGGTTATTGTACCTTGCTCGTTCGCAACCTCTCATTCTGCTACTACCGCGGAAAGCGATAGCACCCAATCGACGTCGGTCATCATGAGACATATATGATATGAGGTATGAGATAGGGACTTTTAAGAAGCAACTCATAACGCTAACACCCACGAGGTACCAAAACCACTATATGACTTCTAATAATGATCTTGTGTGTTGATATTCAAACTTTTTTTTTGCTTTTGTTCAAGAGACAAGAAAAAGTTTTCCACAGTGTGACGCTTATGTGAAAGGCATCATCACACCACTAAGAGAATAAAAATGTTTTTTTTGTTCATCTAATAATATTGTAATTATAGATAGTTATTGAAGATTGGTGTATAAATATGCATTGGTTATTGCTTTCTACTGTATGGTAAATAAGTGAATTGTTTTGGAATCGGCGTAAATATTTAAGCTCTATGCTTAGACAACATAAGAAGTTAGGGAATGGAAAACTATTTGACAATGTGTGCACGTGTTCGTGTACAAATTCATTTATTTGGGTTTGTATGCGACTTTTGGTGCAAAATGCGAATGCTGATGGCAGTTTAAAATTTGTCTAATACTCATAACATGTAGTGCCGGTACAGGGAGTCGGATTTGTAAAAACAATCAGTAGGCTTAGGGCCTTGGCTCAAAAATCGGTTTGCACGGTGACTCTAAAGGCTTTCCTCGTATAATATATGAAAATTTACAAAAATCCTTCCAGGTCGGGGCTCAAACATACGACAACTGGCTTGTGAGACCATCGCTCTATGCATTAAACCGCCAATCCGAGTAACTGTAACACGTGTTACTCTGCACCAGATGCCGAATTCTGATAATATTCAATTGCAACCGATAAGATGGTGGGTGTGGGCGGATTATGTTATAAACTGATAAAATCTGTCAAGTTTGGAAAATTAGCTAAACGAAACTATTTACACTTTAAGAATTCACTGCTCACAATTTTTAGGATGTAGTTTGTCACAGTAGAAATTCATTTAGATTGTTTGACAATTGGTTACGATTGGTTCACGTTAATCCACATTCATGTTTGTGAGGATCCTTTAAGTTTTAGAGGATCAGGAATCAGAACAAATTGGCTCAAATGGCACGTTTCCCTTGATATTTGGAAATTTGTGCCTTGCCATCAATTTGTTTTTAGCATCATTTTCCCGATATATAAGAGGGAAGGATTGAAAGGAAATGGTAAGGGTTGGACTAGAAGGATGGGAAAAATTGACGACACAAAAACACATAAAAGCAGCAGAAAAATCTGCACCCCTAAGGGATGCTGAACAATCTGCTGAGGATCACATTTAGTGGAAGCAGAAGTAAATTCTGAACCTTTACGAGGTCCCGAACAGTCTGCTGTTAATAAAACCTCCAACCCCCGAGAGGATTTAGAGATCTTACAAAAGCGACACCATTCTGCACTCCCGGAAGAATGCAGAACGATTCGCAGTATTTACGAGCAGAAGTAAATTCGGTACCCCCTAAAGGATGCCAAACAATCTGCTAAACCCTATTTAAGGTGAATACATAAGGGATTCATTCACTCCAAGAACAACGATGAACCCTTCCGACTATAGCTCCACATTGGGTGAGAAACGAGAGAATATCCTTCAATTTTAGCTTCGCATACACAGACTCAACCATGTATGGAGAGCCAAAAACCCGGATACGTAGCTGCGTCAATGCGGGACAGTTACATATCAGATGATATGAAGTACCATAATCGCATTCACACAAATCACACGAATAATACTCAGCACGTTGAATAGTAGCCATGTGATAATCGAGTTTGCAATGTCCAGTCAGAGCTCTGACCAGAATACTGCAATGATGCTTGGAGAAATGCAGTAGACACTTTGACATTTTCAGATTTAAATCTGGTAGAAATGCTTTTGTCTGAGCGCAAGTTTGCAAGCTGCGCCAGTAGCTGCCATGTTTGGATGCAGCCCAAGAACGAATCTTGTGCTTTATCCAACTAGTTGAAAGTGGTAAAGCTGGTTTAGGACCAACGGAATCATTCGTTGCATCAGCTCTAGCCAACTCATCAGCCCATTCATTTCCAGTAATACCAGAATGGCCGGGTACCCATAAGAAGTAAACAGCATTTGAAATGCTGAGGTCTTCAATTTGAGTTCGACATGCGATCACTAGATTCGACCGTGAGTCATTCGAACTGAGTGTTTTTAAGGCTGCCTGACTGTCGGAACAAAAATAAATTCGTTTACCACAGATCCTCTGCTGAAGTGCCGATTGTACTCCGCACAGAATCGCGTAGATTTCTGCTTGGAGCACAGTACAGTATCTACCAAGCGAATGAGACTGTTCCAGCCTCATTTCACGACAGTAGACACCAGCACCAGCACGACCATTCAACAGAGAACCGTCCGTATAACAAACTATGTGTTCATCAAGTTGTCGTTCCAGACAACCAGACAACCATTCCTCACGAAGAGGATAGCTCACATTGAATGTTTTGAAAGGAAAACTGCATGTGAGAGTTAGGTCACTAGGAGCGAGTAAATACTCATCCCACGTAACCATTTGAGACCACAAGCGAGTGTGGCTGGTAGCTGTTCCAAAGCCCTGTAACCTTAAGACGGTAAGCACAAGATAATACTTCTTGTTTTAGGAAGACATGAAGTGGTTTAATGGACAGTAGCGCCTCTAGAGCAGCAGTAGGAGTTGTCGTGAATGCTCCTGTCATCGCCATTAGGACCATCCTTTGGAGATGATTTAGCTTTGACTGAACTGTCGCGACTTCTCCTTTCTGCCACCATACAAGACATCCATATGCTAAAATTGGTCTAACAATAGTTGTGTAGATCCAATGAATATATCTGGGTTTGAGTCCCCATGATTTTCCAAAAGCTCGTCTGCATTGGCCGAAAGCCATGCAAGCTCTTTTAATCCTGATTCACTGCTCACAATTTTTAGGATGGAGTTTGTCACAGTAGAAATTCATTTAGATTGTTTGACAATTCGTTACGATTGGTGCACGTTAATTCACATTCATGTTTGTGAGGATCCTATAAGTTTTAGAGGATACTCGAAAAACATTCAATTTCGTTGCGTTGATCACTTTGACGTTTAAACACCATTTCACGTGATTTTTCAAGTAATTTGAACGTGAACTTTTAATTGAGTGTGTGGTTTGTAGCACTCAAGATGGAAAAGAGTCAAGTGGAGACCCGTGAAAAAATATTGTGCATGTGTGGAGCAGGATGCGTGGAGCAGGATGGATACTATAAGCACCTACGGAAAGCGAAGTGAAATGTTCATAACAACAGTAATCGTCAATGGCATAACTATACAAGTACGCGAAAAACCACTGTCAAAGAATGTTAGTTCAACAGTTGTTGATACTTACGTTTAAACGACAACAATGAATAAAGAATCGAAATTTCGATTTGCGACGAAGCCTAATTGCATGATATGTTCGATAATACACATAATATTTTTATTTTGATGTGATACGCTCAGTGTAGTAGCATAGATAAAATAAACCAAGATTCCCCAGTGTAATAGTACTGTAGTTGAGCAACCCGTGACGCCAAAAGCGCCGTCTGGTGTAGAATGAGTGCGTAAATGCTCCTAAAATGCATGTACAAAGCTGCCTGCGCATTTAACACAACCACAGTAGCAAATGGAAAAAAGTACACCCGTGTCTCACTAGAAGCGCTGTTAGTGTCTCCGTACAATGGGAAATCTATGTTTATTTTATTAATGGTGGTAGTCGAACGAAGCCAATCATACATAAACGTACATGAAAAATTATTTCATATTTTATACCTACAAGACTAAAAATCATTCATAATTGCCGTCTGAATGCTGACGAAATGTTATTAATAACATAGTAGTATAGAATTTTTGACTTTTTATCTCTTCCGAGAGCCAAATATTGAGTTAATTTTGAATGAAGACTATTCAATTTGAAATTGCCGTCTATCATCCATTTTTTCAACGATCCTATTCGTACAATCGACTATGCATCAAGTAAAGTGGTTGTTAAGGAAATTTCATGTTGTGCTTGTCTCATTTTTATCTCCTGTTACATATCTGACTATTACGATAACCAATGGTAAATGTTTGAAGCAACTAAAATTAAGAGTCGGAATGTCGTGACACCCGAACCCTACACAGACAGTATAATTCATATTTCTTTCTCTATGATATTACATATTTTCGTTCCATATATGCGACATATGCTTTCATTTGAAGAAAAAATAATTTAAGTTTCCAATTGAACAGAAAAGCAACAAAATTACGTTCAACATTTTAATCGATAACATTGCTAATGAACCGTCATACTGAAAAAGAGTCATTGGGTGCGGACTAGTCACCTCTGAGTTGTGTTTCACATTGCGGATTCTAGTTCAGACGAGTTATTTCGCAGATTGCATTCGTGCTATTTCATTCGTCAGTCTTATTCCAGTGTTTTCTCTCGTTGGGTACTGTTAAACATTAGATTGAACCCAAAACGACCAGTGCATCGTGATAATCAAACTAAATAAAAGATTGTAAAGCTAAACGAAGAGTAAATATTGTTGTCAACGTAAACGTCATTATCTGACCACAAACAAACAACAAAGAGGCATTTTGCTTGATTCGTTCAATCACACGATTGAAATGCCGGATTATCAGATATTTTATTTACTTCTGACGCCGGACAAACAGTAAACGATTTCGATTATAACTGGCAATGGTCCAATTAGGAATTGCCAAGGTTCTTAGATTTTACTCAAATTTTCCGAGTAGAGTTACTTGGCAATTTCAATCATTTCCTTATCCGTTTTTGCCTTTCTCGTATAGAAGGGTTATGCAATCACTGTGAAAACCGACCTTCGAACCGAGTGTCATATACCATTCGACTCAGTTCGTCGAGCACGCAAAATGTGTGTGTGTGTGTGTGTGTGTGTGTGTGTGTGTGTGTGTGTGTGTGTGTGTGTGTGTGTGTGTTTGTAACGTATTTTTGCACTAACTTTTCTTGGAGATGGCTAAACTGATTTTCACAAACTTAGATTCAAATGAAAAGTCTTGTGATTCCATACAAAATTCCTGAATATTATTTGGATCCGACTTCCGGTTTCGGAATTATGGGGTAAAATGTGCAAAAAAAAGTGAAAATAAGTGCACCAACTTTTTTCGGAGATGGCTGAACCGATTCTCACAAACTTAGATTCAAATGAAAAGTTCTGTGGTCTTATACAAAATTCCTTCATTTTATTTGGATCGGACTGATAATTTATATCAGTAGATAGCCAAACAAACCGATTTCGGTTATCCTTTTAAGAAACGAAGAAAATTATTTTGTAGAATGTCACAGTAATATATATGATAGTATGATTGATATGAGAAAGGCATCATTACACCACTAGGTGGATTAAAACAGGTTTTTACAATTTGGACTGTGAATCGAACCCAGCTAGATTGCGTGATATTCATAATTCACCCAATTTTTTTTTCATTCGTTGTTTCTATCATTTAGCCAATTTTTTCATTCATTTGTTGTTTCTGTCATTTTAGCGAATTTATTTCAGTGTATTCATTGATTACACAGAACAATCCGTTGGTTCTTTTTGAGAAAGTGTTATTTTAGCCTTAAAATCTCAATTAAACTGTTCCATCAATTTTTCATTTCTCTAGCAACACTCGCACGCTTTCCGATCCGACTGTTCGGCTGTCAGCTGATGAACACTTCGTTACCGCCGAGGATAACACTAGCAACAGTGTCTCACTCAAGAAGCAGGACAGCCTTGAGACATCAGCAGCTTCAACTATTCCGAATGATGTTGGTTATCACGGTACCGGTAGTCGAAAATCACTGCCGATACGGAACGACGGTAGCCTGGACTACGATGCCTTATACGAAGACGAATCGGATAACGATCTGTCGATGGAGACGCATGGCTCCGTGGTAACCCACCTTCTCTCACAGGTGAAAATCGGCATGGATCTTACGAAGGTAGTCCTACCGACGTTTATTCTGGAACGACGGTCATTGCTTGAAATGTACGCTGACTATTTTGCGCATCCGGATCTTTTTTTGCGGATTGCTGACCTCAAAGATCCCCGGGAACGAATGATGCAAGTTGTTCGCTGGTACCTCAGTGCTTATCATGCAGGCCGAAAAAGTTCCGTCGCCAAGAAACCCTACAATCCCATTTTGGGTGAAGTGTTTCAATGCCACTGGGACACTCCTGAAATGCGTAAGTAATGCTAGAAAACAATCATTTACCAATCATTTCTCATTGAGAGATCTAAAGAAATCCCCGAAGAATTAAAAACTATAATTTATTCTACATCTACAGCAACAGGAGATGATAACTCCAATATAGAAGTAAAAGATGGACCGGTTCCGTGGTGTCGCAAAGATCAATTAACGTTTATTGCCGAGCAGGTCTCGCATCATCCCCCAAGTAATTAACAAATAGGCTACATTACCATTTTGTTTATTACTCAAGGATTCATACATGTGTTTTTTATGTCATTTCAGTTTCAGCGTTTTATGCTGAGCATCACAACAAAAAGATTAGCTTTTCGGCACATGTTTGGACGAAATCGAAATTTCTAGGACTATCGATCGGTGTGCACAATATCGGTCAAGGAACAGTGACGTTGTGTGATCTCAACGAAGAGTACATCGTAACTTTCCCAAACGGTTATGGACGGTAAAGTACACTACATGCTAAAATACTGTGATCATATACAAAAACTACCACATCGTTTTGTAGATCAATTCTAACTGTTCCGTGGATAGAACTCGGTGGAACCGTAACCATTACGTGTCCCCAGACTGGTTATCATGCTGATATAGATTTCCTCACAAAGCCCTTCTATGGTGGGAAGCGCAATAAAATTCAGGGCGAGGTAGGTTGTCTATACCCTTTTCAATTAGACTTCATGACACCAATGACTTTCTAATTTCAGATCTATAGCCCTAATGATAAGAAATCATTCGTTTCGATAACTGGCGAATGGAGCGGCCTAATGGAGTACAAATTCAACGACGGAGGAAAACCATCCAAATTCGAGACATTTGTCGACGTTAACAGTATACCGATATTCAAGAAAAAGGTTCGCCCGATAGCCGACCAATCCGATTTCGAGTCTCGAAAAGTGTGGAAAGAAGTTACAGCCGGGTTGAAGTGAGTACTTATTATCATAGTTTGGTTCAATTCAACATGCGGTAGCAAAAATCATGTGTTACGAAAGAACATTTACTCCAATTATTCCAGTAATGATAAAGTTATCTTTTTCACGGAAAGTATACAGAGTACAGTACAACTAATTTCAACGGCTTCGAAATCTGCTAACGACCAATCATCCTGTCATGTTTCATGTCTTGGTCTGTTACATCAGGATTAATATATTGCCTAAGCGCAGTAATGTTAAAAGTTTGAACTACTTTTGGAACTCAACATCTATGAACCTACGTTTGCTTCGCACAAATTGGTATGCTATTAGACTCAGATTATCGAGGTAAAAAGGCATCTGTGTTTGTGTCAAGCAATGTCACTAATTTATCTCAGAGATAAAAAAATAAGTAAATATAGCACCGGTAATTACCTCCACGAATCTGTGACTTTTGTTGTAGGTAAACTGGTAAACCTTTTTGTCATCTTGAATAGATGAGAGAAACTTCTAAGCTGTCTTATGAACTGCAAATCGATTTAATTGAAGATTCGATCGAATTATGTCTATTCTATATTTGTGATTCAGAGCTGTGATTACTGTGAATCTTTGGAAGCATTTTCTTCGTGGATGTTTTTTGTATGTTAATTATTATAAATAACTCTCCTAAACTTACGGAATTCCTATTCCAAGTAAATGTTAACAGATGATCGTTTTCAAATAAAATTAAGATGCTTCTGGTAGGTATGGTATGCTCTCAATCAGTTGTAGAGATAAAATAGCTTCAAGTGAGCAAGGTCTTTACAATCCTTTTGTAAAATTTGACCTTCAGTTTCAAGGGACTTCGCAGCCGATTCAAAACGTACAGAACCATTGCATCGATATCGATATCGTTCAAGCAAGGTGTTTCTTCGACTCTACTAGCACTAAGACTACCCCGAATTTGACTTTGGATAGTTTCTCTTCCGCAGCTCGAAACCCACTGACGTCTGATGTGTGAACCGTCAACAATGACTACAATTCTGTTGAAATGCTAAAATATACGTTTAAATGTTGTCATTTGACCCAAACATTTTGAAAAAAGGCAAACCGTTATTATCATGAACATGTTAGTGAAATAGGTAATCAGTACTTAATCTTCATTTGTTCATTTGTTTCATAGGATGAACGATATCGACAAAGCAACGAATGCAAAGTTCCAGGTAGAGCAAAAACAACGTGTCGAAGCTCGGGAGCGAAAAGAAAACAGTGGCGAATGGGAAAATAAGGTACTGCTTATCATAGTATTATTATTCAATCACATCGTTTCTAAAATAAATATTTGACTTTTTAGTATTTTAAAGCAGTTGGAGATTCATGGATTTATAACAATCCGCTTCTACATAGACTTACTCTGGAAAACCGCGACAGTAAAAGATAACAATCTAAAAACTAAGATTTCTAGCAAAGATAGGTATTAAAGATAGAATATTAGCTACACTTGTTACTAATGAGAATCGATTGGAAAGAGCCTGCAACTGTGGTATCACGAACAAATATTAGCATAATAGTTAAATTCACAGTTTGCTAAGCTTCATTATTTTATGTGTCTAAATTATTAATTTGCATTAGTCAGTTTATTTATTCAGCATATGTTGATCAAATAAATTTCTATAGACATGCGAAAAACGGTAGCAACATGGTAGAACCACTTATCGAAAAAGTAATATGTTTCACGAAAATAGCCCAAATCCAAAAGTTATTAAATATAAAAACACGCACGTTTAGTTTACCAATAATTATACCCAATCCATAATTACAACTTAGGTAATCAGCCGAAACGTATCAATGCGTGCCCTGCGTATTTGCAATCTATAAATGAAGTTTACTAATAGCACACAGTAAGTTTATACGTAAAAATTATTTGTTTCTTTTTTTTTTGTCTGTTGGAAGCACAGCTTCTAATTCGCTTAATGTCTTTTAACCACCTTTGCTCTTATTTGGATATCTTTTCTGGGAGATTTTTAATGCATTACGGCGATTCGCAAGACCAGTAATTCTTCCACTAGTTCTTTAAACATAATAAAATAAACACATTGCACAACGTTTAAATCCACGTTGGACAATAGGTTTACCAACGAAGAGAACGCTCTTTGTGATAGTGCACAAATTAAACAGAAATCTGTTTTATATACCACAATAAACGTTACATAGTACAGTTATTTCACACGAAATGAATGACTAATATTTTCTCTATTGAGCGCTTACTATTCAAAAGAAGCAATTCCTTTTTATTAATAGCAGAGAATATAATTCAAACAAACATACGCGGATTGATTGAAAATCAATGCAACAGAAAAGGAAATGCTCCAAACGATAACTTGTAACATGTTAACATAGTCTCGTGGTAAGCAAAATAATACGAGATGGTAAATTAATAATACGGCGAAATGGCACATGCTGTGAATCATTATTATTATCATTATCAGTATCTTATATTATGAATAAACTGTCTACTGAAATATGACATGAGCCTAAAATATCGGTTGAATGGCAACATTTAACTTAAAAAATGAATGCACCATAGAAAATAAGCCCACAAGTTCCCAAGATACTTGAACAGCAAAAAGAAATCGGTCACACTCCAATTAAAAAAAAAACAGATGATATAGAAAATACTTCGTGGAGCAGTTGCATTATAAAATTCGTAACGAGTTGAGCATGTATTTTAAACATCATGAACATTGGTGGTATAGATGATGCCACCAAAAGAATGGTCAACGTGATGATATGAGAATTCTTATCTGACGCTAAAGTGTGTATGGATACTAATGTGGTTGAGCTAATAGATATTGAAATAATAAAAAAGGTTATGTTACTCTAACTTCGTACATGTTATATCACATTCCTTTCGTTATCAATGGCCGCCGCCTGGATTGGTTGTGATGACCGGGTAATGGCCGCCGCCTGGATTGGTTGTGATGTGATCACTGTGGAATTTCCAGTTATTTCTCAGTAAATGTGCTTTGCTACAACTCCGATTATTGCGCAAACTGTTTTAATTTGTGTCCGATCTGCTATCAAGATCGAGTTCAGTGATAATTATAGTGTTTTGTGTGAATTATAATCGCGGGTGAAATCTTCATCTCTTGATAGACCAAATCAACAAACATGGTTTCCATTAGCTCAGATAAGTACTCTTTTTACCTTTTCAATATCACAACTACATTGAGAAGTGGGCATTCGTATATAATACGTATACTGTAAATTTATATTATTCATCTTCGCTAAATAACGATCTACATATAAGACTGCTCAGTGAACCCGAAATCACACACGCACAGTGCACCCGAAATTAACATCTCAGTGAACCCGAATCGCACTCTCGCGGTTTCTGCCCTGTTGGGTATTGCTAGCTATCAGGCGAATAAAGTTACTGAGCTAGAACAAATCATACGAAATCACACTGTCCGTGAATTTGCGTATATTTGCTTGCTTACGTTGATCATTCAGTTGCTCAACAGTATTTTGCTCAGACATCACTCTTGGCTCAACAGCATCCATTGGATGTGAGCTCTGACCTAGTAACGGTGTTACTCGTATCACTTATATTAAGTTTCCCATAAGTGTGTTGGTTCAGTAGTAGTAGTAGTCAGAAGCAACCTCAACCATCAGCTTTTACAATTGTAATTGGTCTTTCAATTAGGCGCGTACATATCGTTTATTCCGCGGGAAGTTATCATTAGCAGTGGTCAAAATGAGTAACAATAACGAAGCTGACTCAATTATGGACTCTATCGATGAGGACAAACTTTTAGAATCCGGTGTAGTTGAGACTGAACAAAAGTGCAAGAAAAGTGAGGAAGATGCCGCGTCATCATCTTCCAAGAGGAGACGTGAGAGCTCCGCACCGCGTCCCGAAGATAATAGAAATAGCAAAAGGTTGAAAAGAGATCATAGCAACAAGTGGCACTCTTGATAATCACGTCAGCCTTATTTTCAACGAATTATACGTGCTCCAGGATGCGGTTCCAATGGATCAGGTCCCGCCTAAGTTTAATGGCTTCGGTTTCCAGACGGGCGATCTCTGGATAGAGGCTGCTAACCTGTCGAGTGTTGACTGGCTTAAAGCGTCAATTCATAATATTTCGTTAAGAAACCCCGCTATGAACCTAACAGTGCGCGATTACTCACCCCCGGCGCCTCTACACAGATTAATGGGAGTCTTCCCCAATTGTGGGCGAAAACGACTTCTCTACGGACGGCTGGAGAATCCTAGCCCTGACCGGTAACCGCTCGTACGATCGGAGGAACATAATTCTTGGTGTCGACGATGCATCCTTCGTGGATCTGGAGTGCTGCAATTTTCAGATTTTCTAACGTTTCACACTTATTCAGTTGCGGTGCAACGACAAGAAAGTTATAGGACGGACTCAAGATCAAAATATTACAAAAATAAATAATTAAATGTATAAATGCAATCTACAAAATTGAAATCAGAATGTTTGAAATCATATACAGTGTTTGATGAACTAAATAAATGAATTTCTCTATCAAAACGAATTCTCATCTACATAGAACTTTATTTTTGCCGTGTGGTGACCGGCAGGTTAATACCATTACCTTATAACTAGCAAAGAATAGTCCCAAGAGTCTTCCTGTCTCTGACGTAAGAGGCCATCACTGGGTTGGTGCAGCATTCCTGCTTGTTTGGTGTATTATAGAATCAAAAGCATCTTTCGGTGATTTTACTGAACGTGTTCTGGTTTACTATTTCTCTTGCTGTTGTGTCTCTTCCTTAGGGTGGACACATGAGTTGGGGACAGTCTTCCTGCGAATTTGCCAAATGCATATCATCATCTCTCGAATATTTGAAGGAGAAGCTCCCCTCGTCATACGAGCGACTATCACAATAGACATTCTATTGGGGCGAACAATGTCGCTGAAAGCGATACTCTCACATCTTGACTGGTTCTCTTTTGCTACTGTGTTTTTGCTTTTTGGCAGTCTCTTGTGCTTTCATGACTCTTGGACATGATTAAGGTAGCACTGGTCAACCTTCAGCATAAGCGCACTGTAACTTTGAACTTGTCACGTCTATTACAGGAAAGTACGGTTAGTATTGCACTGGTTCAAGAGCCTTACTTTAGGAAAGAAAATTTATATGTTGAAAATTTAATAAATCCTGCTTATAGTGTATTTAGCAGAGTAGATATGAGCAGTCCATTGCTTATGCCTCGCGCATGTATTCTTGTGAACAACTCGATTGCAGCGTGTCTATTACCCGAACTAACCACTCGTGACATTTGTACAGTTTTAGTCAACGCAACTCTTGGTAACATTAAAAAAAAGTATGTCTATTGCTCGGGGTATATGCCTAATGATGAACCGTCTGCTACTGATGATTTTAAAAAGGTAGTACTGCACTGTGAAAGAACCGGCCTTCCACTCATCATTGGAAGCGATGCAAATACTCATCATATCATTTGGGGTAGCACTGACATAAATCAGAGAGGCTTTGAGCTTATGGAGTACATTAGTAGTGCAAGTCTTCATATTCTCAATGTATGAAGTCGGCCAACTTTTGTTAAATCTGGTAGAAAAGAAGTTTTGGATATAACGCTTTGCACTAACCAAGCTATCCATGAACTAGGTAACTGGTGAGTTGAAGATGAAGCGGAACCTTCGCTATCTGATCATAAGTTTATATTCTTTGATTACCTAGGTGTCACCACAAATACGACGACCTATCGAAATCCTAAATCCACAAATTGGGATCTTTATAGTGAAAACTTGGCAACCAGGGGTGGAATCATGTAAGGTGATAAGTGACTATAACCTCCTGGTGATAAAGAGGTGATCACCAGAATGTTTGGAATCACCGAAGGTGATCACTTTACTATCACCATCACCGGTGATTGAGCCAACTTCACTCATTTATCACCTGTCAAGAAACGTCAATTTTTCAGGAGTAAAATATGAATGTGGCGTATACCGTTGATATAAGGAGGTGTAACATATGCAAGTGGCGTGTACCCATATAATATTTTAAAATCTAAATTTTTATTCCCATAGTTTTCAACCCTTTTCATTAATTCGAGTCATGTTTATCAACCATGATTTGTATGGATCGAAGAGTAACGTTGAAAAAAATTGCCTCGCGAGTATGGCACAAACAAATAAAAAATTCACTTGTTGGTTTAATTTAGTGCCGAATTTTATTTTTCAATGGAAATCAATGTTACAGTCAGTTATTTGGGATAAATTTGCTAGCTTTGAAATAACACGAATTGTTAGATCTTCTTGAAGTTTCACAACGATGGCATTCCTCTGGAATGAGAAAGATCCGTTATTTAATTTTGTGTATAGTTTTCATTCACTTTACGATTATGGCATATCTTGTAGTACCATGATCACAGAGCTTTCGAATGCAAGTTCCATTTTGGAAATTTTACCCACCGGCATTACGAATATCCACTATGATTAGCAACTAATTGTCCAAAAATATTGCCTCATTTAGTTCAACTCACAAGAAGAAAATTAAGAACGTTTAATTTTTTACTAGTTCAGTTGAACGAGACTGATATGTCGCTCACTAAGTCACGACCATCTAATTCTACTGTAAATGTTAGCATAGATTTTTTTTATGTTGTTACGTTATGTGCAACAGGAGATGTCTACATTCATAAACTTATCACTTTTCCAGTAAGCAATTTATTTTTGACTCTACGAATACCCCAATGATATTCCTTCAAATAATAATTACAACATAAATGAATTGATTTAATTGATAAATACTACCGTTCATTCTATGAATTCTTCAAACTATACAAACTAAGCTACTTTTCATTTAGGTATTTAATTTTGACACAATATCAGTACGAATTTTATTGAAAAATTATCCTCTCCGACCAATTTTAGTAGGTTATGTTTATATCAGTGGCTTAAAATTCACCTAACGGACAATAATTTATAAAGCCACTTCTCAAAAAATCAAATCACTACTAAAAGTGATAACTAAATTGCTATCACCTCCATTTTGACATGAAGGTGATTAAATCGTGGTGACTATCACCTTACGTAATGCCAATATTTGATAGTGATGTTAGCCTTTCAGCAGTGGTGACAGAACTTGCGGTGATTATCACCTTACATGATTCCAAATTTTCAAAAGTGATAATCACTTGGTGATAATCACCTTACGTGATTCCACCCCAGATTTCACGGGTATTTTCCTACTATCGAATGTCCCGCAGACTAGGACATTGCTGTTGACACGATGAACTCACTCATCGTCCTATCCTATGAAGAGGCATGTCCTTCTCGTGTTCTAAAATCTACGAGAGGTACTCCGTGGTGGAGAGCTGAACAAATATCGAACCTCATAACGGTACTCCTGAGTCGTGGGCTTTGGCACGGTCACTTGTCACAACTGAATCGATCAAGTGGGCCGTTGACAGATTTTCACCATACAAATCCCCTGGAAATGATAGAATTTTCTCAGCTTTACTGCAAAGGGGATTCAATATAATTAAGCATGTTTTGAAAAAAACTTTGCTTTGCAGTCTAGCCTACGGCTATATCCCAAAAGCATGGAGATAAATATGTGTAAAATTTATTCCAAAAGGTGGACGTCCGAACTATGAGGATGCCAAGAGCTTCAGACCTATAAGCTTAAGCTCTTTTCTGCTGAAGGCCCTCTAACGCATAGTCGATCATCACATCAGAGATGTGTGCCTTGCTGAGTATCCACTGCACACTAATGAGCATACCTATCAACGGGGAAAATCAACAATTACGCATCTGCACGAAGTTGTTTATAATATCGAAAGAACCTTTTCTATAAAGCAATCTAGCTTGGGCGCTTTCTTAGAAATAGAGAGTGCCTTCGATAATGTATCTTTTCGTTCCATAGATCTAGCGATGAGTAGACATCGAGTACCCACTTGCGTCTCAAGCTGGATAAGCGCAATGCTCAGCAATCGCATTCTTCATTCGTCATTGAGACAGGCAGAGATAAGGAAGGTGAGCGTTCGCGACTGTCCACAAGGTGGAGTTCTATCACCTTTACTCTGGATCCTTGTTGCTGACGGACTGCTGGTAAAATTGAACGAACTTGGATTCCCTACATATGGTTTCGCAGATGATTATCTTATACAAATTACTGGACTATGCATTACTACAATCTTTGACATAATGTAACAGGCATTAAAGGTAGTCGAAGAATGGTGTCAACAAGTTGGCTTATCAGTAAATTCTATTAAAAATTTATTGATTCTTTTCACAAAGAAGCGAATAACAACCGTAACCCGTCCTCTGCAGTTCAATGGTTCTGAATTGCTGTGTTCTGACACGGTTAAGTACGTTGGAGTTATTCTTGACTCCAAACTGAACTGGAATGCTCATATAGAGTTCAGAATCAAAAGAGGCGTTTGGGCAATGTCGACGGGCCTTTGGCAAAACGTGGGGTCTTAAGCCAAAATACATCTATTGGATTTATGTATCAATCATACGTCCAATACTGACTTACGGCTGTCTAGTGTGGTGGCAAAGAGGAGCAGTGGTGACTGTCCAATCAAAGCTAAATCAATTGCAAAGAATGGCACTTATGGCGTTGTCAGGAGCTTTCACTACTACTCCGACTGCTGCTCTCGAGGCTCTGTTCAATATAAGGCCTTTACACGTGCACATAAAACAAGAAGCGCTATCTTGTGCCTACAGACTACAGGCGACTAGTCTCTGGAAAGAAAATCGAATAAACTCGGGTAACAGCCATACAATTCTGAGGTCCGAATTGATCTCATGGGATGAGATGATCCTTGCCCCTAGTGACATCACACTCACGTGTAGTTTCCCATATAGGACTTTTCATGTAATAATTCCTTCTAGAGAGGAGTGTTTGTCAGGTTTCATTGAAAGCCAACTGCAAGAACACGTGGTCTGCTATACTGATGGTTCACTGATGGAGGGTCGAGCTGGCGCTGGCGTATATTGTAGGGAAATGGGATGGGAGCAATCTTATTCCTTGGGTAATTACTGCACTGAAATTTTTGCAATTATGTGCGGTGTTAATATAATAGACTTTTGCTCTGACAGCCAGGCTGCAATTAAATCACTAAGCTCTGATGACTCACGATCCAAACTAGTGATCGATTGTCGTACTCAGATAGAAGAACTCAGCATATATAATGCTGTAAATCTCGTTTGGGCACCAGGTCATTCCAATATAACAGGAAATGAATGGGCTGACGAATTGGCGAGGGCAGGTGCAGAGATCAATTTCATTGGCCCTGAGCCGGCCTTACCTATTTCGAAGTGTTGGATAAAGCAGAAGATTCTGACTTGGGCTTCTTCTGAGCATAAAAGCAACTGGATGCGTTTGCAGACTTGCCGCCAAACAAAAATATTTTTGGAGGCACCTTCCCGAGCCGTTTCGAAGGACCTTTTACATTTCTCGAAACGTAACTGCGGTGTACTTGTAAGAGGTCTGACTGGTCACTGCAGATTGAATTATCATATGGCCACTGTACAGCGGGCTGAATCGTTCTCATGTGACCTTTGTGAATCAGATTATGGGACTTCATATCATTTAATATGTAATTGCCCTGCAGTTTCACCATTAAGACATCGTGTTTTCGGTTACTATTACATAGATGAACCGCTGTTTAAGGGACTAAGACTTGGAGATATCCTTGGATTTTTAACTCAATGTGGAAAAGATCTCTAGCTCTCTCGCTAGTGGTTTATACTTCTTGTAAGTTTTAAACTGCCTGCTGTATGTTTGTGCCGTCTTGTAACCCTACATCTCCTTAATACCACACCTCCCTTCCCTTTATTTCCCATCAGGAAAATGATGACAACTCACAGCAAGGCACAAATCCACGAAAAAACACGGGGAACGTGCCTTTTGAGCCATTTTATTCTGATTCCTGATACTCTAATTTCGTACATGTTATATCACATTTCTTTCGTTATCATAGTAATGCAATTTCAATATGTTCAAAAATCCAAAATTCGACGTACAACTGCATGTTTTTTAAAGTACCTAGGGCAATAAAACCAACAGGCATCTCATTAATTAAACCAGTACATCATTGTGCTGATAATTTCACATACAATAAAAAAATGTGATGCATTCTGATATAATACCTTTGCTTCAGCTCTAACAAACAAAACAATACGAGAGCCCGAGACGAATGCAGTCATTTTCACCTTATTTGATCCAAGATTTTAAACAGAGGCAGAACTCACTCTTATGATATTTTTCTAGGGTGACTGTAGCAATAGTCATCTCATTAGTTGGACAACCACCGAAAGGTATTTTGCCGGAATGATCATTTCAATCATCAAAACCTGCAGTCGGAGACGGAGGTTTCTTAAATACAAACCTGTAGTTGCTTTGTTTGCAGTCATGTACCCTCCCGAAATCAAAAACAGATATATAATTATTTAGAAGGTCTCATATGTGACATAAATAACAAAACATTAAACGTAAAGAAATGTAATACAATAACAGTTCCAGTGGAAAAGTTTAAAGCGTCTGTTAAAAACACCCGTATAGGGCACTCCGAGAATTAGGTACATCAGCAATCTTTAGTAACACTATTTTTTTGTTTATTTTTGGGCCCCTCCCGAAACGAAATCCTGAGTACGGGCCTGTTTGTTTGCCCAGTCTTATTAAAATTAAGTTGAAACAGTAATAGTCAATATTTCGTACCCATTTATCGGATAACGTATCGCAAAATTGGCAGGTTTGCCGCCAACCCCGGTAGCAGCGAAGGGTCCGCAAGTCATTCTATACTTGATCGATCCATCCATTTGCCAGCTGCGAGCCTCTTCTGTTTATATCGGTTTATAAAGACCCATTTCGCCACCCGATCTAGTCCATTACACGAGTGTTGATCCTTCCAGAAGTTTATACAGTTCATAGTTCATTCACCTTCTTTATGTAATAGATGAATCGCAACACCTGCTGTTTGAAAACAAAAAGTGTAGGTTGATTTTTTACAAGCACAATGAGGTATCTATCTATCCATCTCATTACTGATCGAAGCGTTCAGCGAAGTCCAAAGTAATCACGATTCAATGACAAGATATACCCCTGAATTCCTCTACAAGTCTCATTATTGGCGTTAATCAGGGAGCCCAAGTACACGAACCCGTCGACCGGTTCGATTTCATAACTGTCAATCTGAACTCGCACTGGGTGACTGTACTTTGTCGATTGATGTCAAGTCCTGGCTTCAGTTGCACGTTTCCTCCTTCTTCTCAGGATTCTGCTACAATGTCAATATGATCAGCAAAGCCAAGTAGTTTACGGGGCTTTCTGAAAATTGAGCCACTTGTGTCTATACCCGTGCTTCTTTTTATTATACTCTACAAAACAATATTTAGAAGCAGACACGATCTTGCCGATCTCAAGTTTATCCCCTATAGTCGAACGAAGCGCACCAACCGATGACGTAGAATTTTGAAGAGTACCTAGGCGGCGTTTAGCAGAGTGAATTGGGGAAAATCGATATGGGACTGATATGCGAGTATGGGCAGTTCAGATACGTTCTAATTTTGCCAAACAAAAACGATTCATTCTTGCCAGCCATGTTTGAGCGAATTGCTTCAACTGCGTTCAGGCTATCTGTGAAGAGGGAATAATGGATTGGGTATAATGTGATGATTAAACTCCGTCCGTGTAAACCATATTCTCAGAGTCAATATGCCCGAACTTACTTGAAAATATTTTTGGGATTTCCATTGATCGAATGCTGCGTAAATCCAGTCTCCAATTTCCGAAAGCTTCAGTAATCCTGTTGGTGGCTGTGAAATGAAGCCCACTACATTGTTGTCTTTTTTGTACTTGTTCCTACAATAAGTTGCTGTGTGCCCGAATTTTCGCTCTTCGTGTAGTTCATAACATGCGGAACGAAAATCCGAACAGAAAGATGAATCTTTGGGACGATAAGTTATGTTTCCATCATTAATATATACTGCGTACAATTGTTTGCACTCGAGTGTCCCTCAAGCAGAGTTTTAAAACGACCAACTCCATTCTTAAGTAATGCTAGTATCCGGAATCGGATGATCTTCCATGAGATCGTCTATTACATTAATTGATTTTTTTTAATTAATATCAAAATTTAAACTTAACAATAGTAAAATTTCATTTATAGTCGAAATTATAAAGTTGAATCTACCGTGATGAAAACCGACTAACTGAGAATATGTTCCGGCTGTACCTGGCATCCGTTGCCACAGCGACAGATACTACAGCGCTATACTTCTTGGTGGCGATTAAATGTGATGCTTGCTGTGTAGCACTTTCGATCCACCGCAGCAGATACTGTACACCATACAAAATCTGGTTCCCGATGGATGTCTCTGCGACTCAGCACCAGTGCTGTAAAACTTCATTCAATTCAATTGAAACTGAATGTGGAACACATTGACGATCTCTCTAATGCAGTAAACTTCACTCTCTGACACACACAATGTTTGCTGACGGCCCGACGGGCAGCATTCAGTCATCACTCGTTTCTCTTCAATCGAGGCTTAGTTTAACCACCGTCAGTTGATCTCTTGAAGTAACAAAATATATCTTTCAATAGTGGAAGAGCGGCCTTCAAATGAGGTTCATGTAAATATTCGAATTGGTTCAAGATAATAGATGAAAGACAAACCAGATAGCTGAAATATCAATCACAGAATGCACATAAATTAATTGTTTCCTCCTTCAGTTTTCATTTTTAATACTTTACTCCATTTATAATTCTATTCGTTCGAATCTGCTTACTACCAAGAGCGAAGGCAATGAAAGAGCTACACTACTTGGCACTTGAAACTGAGCAAGCAAAACTTCAAATGACTATCAACGATTAATCAACTGACGATGAATTCCGGGAGCTTCACTTGAAAATGGCAGTACTTTGCTTGCACCGCCACGTTTGCGATTGGCACCAACAGGTTTTTTACCTGCAGCTAGAGTTGCCTGCGTTTCGGTAGCAGCCGTTAATTGACGAGCCAGTTATAACAAAACACATCCTCTTTGCTTGAATGCTTTTCACCGAATGGACTATCAATTTAATATTAATTAAAATATACACATAATCCAAAACCATAGACCATTTTTTTTTGGAAAATCGTTCTCTAGGGTCTAGTGCCTTCGAATGTGTGGTTCTCTGGTGATCGGCACATTCTGGGGAAAAGTTTTCTGCTTTTTCTTACTTTCTATAGTTTTTTCTGGGCATCAGTACTTTATGAACATTAAATATTAGTGGAAAAATCTTCGAGTTTTTATATTCTGGAGAATCGTTTTCGGGAAATGCTATAGAATCGTAGGATTCTTCAACTATAACTAAAAATAAGTAAAAGATTCAGTGAATAGTTTCGAAAAAACATACACCCTCATTCTTGTTTACGTCCGTATCGACCATACGACGAACGGGTACTTTCGAACGAATACGAATAAGCCATTCTTGTATTCACTCAAATGAATTCTAACGCGACTCGTTTGCCACAATTAATTCAAATATCAGTAAACTTCTTCAAATAAATGCTAAGCCCTGATGAAATCAGTCCAATCCTTGTGATTAACCATATGCGAAACGCTGAAATGTATGCCAGTTTAGCGTGTATTCAAACATCATTCGTACGAACGAAAAGTCCCCTTCTCGTTTGCGGACGAATAGGCGAAATGCCATATTTCGATTCGTCAGTTTAATGTTGCGAATCAACCGTTCGAATACATTGAAAAATATTTAACCGATTTCCAAAACATTTTTTTTTAATCTAAAGGTGATTTGCAATCAAATCATAAACTTGTGTTTTGCATAAAACATTTAGAAAGCATAGCAGTCAAGTTCCAAATTTTTCACGCATCAGATGATTTATGGAAATAAAAGTCATAGGTAAACATGCTTTATTTTATATTAAATGCATGATTTTACCAAGGTAATAAATATAAATCGAAAACATGACAAAATTGTGAGAAAAATGCAACATATTTTTCGCAGATACTACTGATCGGACTGCTATTTTAAATGCTTTTTTTTACTTAGCACAAAATTTATTTTGAAATTTAATTTACGGACTTGAATAAAACTAGTCCTGAGTACGATATATATTTATTATATGTAGCATTCGTCATTTCCTTGATGCTTTGAATCTTCTTAAAAAAAACTACCTGCTCTACCGATCCTTCTTTTGCACAGGAATCGCGTTCGTACACATTCGAGTCAAAACAAGAATGGCTTGTTCGCATTCATTCGAAAGTATGTGTTCGTCGTATAGTCGATACGGACGTAAGCAAGCATGATGATACAAAATCGGCAAAAAACAAGTCAAATAACAAATGATATCAAAGATTTTTAATTACAACTCAAATCTGCACCAGAACTGATAGTTTAAAGTTCGATAAGCGTTGTTTCTATGCATGTGCGATATTTAAAATAGTGATTGATTCGAACGTAAACGGGAATACGAATTTGATTTACTTCCGAACGTATCGCATACGGCCGTAAACAAGAATGAGGGTGATAGATTTTTAAAAAGGTGCGGCATCTCCTCCGGACTTATCCTATTTGTGCAACTGTTTCACCAGTGGGAGTTATCTATTATGTTGCAATTATGTCGCCATAACGCAAATGGATGAATATATAGTTTTGGATTTCGGAATAATAAATACATAATATAATTCTACATAAAACAAATATATTAAAAATCTTGCTTTCCACTTAATGACATAAAATTAACAATTTAATAAATACGGTAAACCCCAGTAAAATCATCTTTGTGAATTATAATACAATCAGATCCTAACAAATATAGAATGACATCTTGCGCGGAACTCAAAGGAGTCAAAGTAAATGCCCCCTTTCCGCTTCATTGGCACCTAAACATGAAACCGAGGAATACTATTCGGATCAGTTCTAACTTCCGTGAACGTAAATTCGGCAGTGTGGTAGACACTTTCACTAAGAGCCAAATTGTGGACTAGAAGCGTATCGATGCCTTCAGTTACACAGGTTGTTGTGAAAAGATATGACAATTCTTGTGCGATGAAATATGGCCACAATATTAAGTTTCTTTTTCTACAACAGATTCTTGTTTTTGTTTTGTGTATAGATTTTTTTCCAACAAGAAATTCCAATCTTCCCAATTGACTCATTTGGTCCCATTGAGAATACAAACTTTTGATGTTTTGCTGAGATACTCTTCTTGCGCTCTGCGCCTACGTAACCAACTAGTGAAATGTAGCTATTAGATATATAATTGCATGCTGCTTTCGCTCTATTCCAGAAAATGCATTCACTAATCTACTTTTTTTAGTATAAATTTCTTCTACCTCATATAAATCCGTTGGTATATTTCACTATGAGTAATAAATTTGAACAATCTACAATCGATTTTTTTAAATTCTCGATGTGTTATAATTTAAGCTCTCCTCAAAATATCTTCAGAATAAGAATTTGTTTAAAAAGGAATTTGTAAAGGATACAATGATCAATTTAGCTAAGTTCGTTCAATTCCAACTTGTCACTTTGGGTACACATTAGCGAGTAATATAAACTGCAGTGTCGTTATAATATGCATTGTACAGTTGAATAGAATCGCTTTCACCAACTTTCGATATTTGGTTGAGTATATTGAAAAGTGCGAACGTTTCAGTGCATGTCGGAATTACATTTTGCGCTATCGTTTGACTTATATACTAGGGTATAATACATGCAACTTAAAGTGCCTCCTTAGCCTTCACCATTGGAAGACACAGATTATAGAATGAGCTATCGACAAATTCATCAACTTTTTGCCATTTAACATAACTTTTAGTATAAAGCTCTTCTTTGGTTTTGATTTTACCGACAAAATGAGGATCCACGACAAGCAGATATACAGTTTGATCTGCACCGATGTGAATACCAGCGATTCCTTTAGAGGCGGCATCCATATCTCCTCCCATCATAATTAATCCACCGTGTGTTTCAAAGTATTCCTTCAGCATGTCACTATGCTTTGCGATGCTATCCTTTTTGGAGATGTGAATAACTTTGCAGGGAACATCGAAGAGAGTGTCGATGACATAAATCGCCTCCAACGTTCCGATCCATTCGCGCGATCCGAAGAAACGCTCCGGTTTGTCTTTGATCTCAACTAGAGTTTGTTGAATAGTCGGAATGTTCGGAACTTCCTTGTCTAGGGAACTCTTTTCTATGATCCACGAACAGATCGATTGCAGTGTCCGATATCCGCAACCCCATCCCTACAAAAAAGAAGACATATAGACATATTATTATCTTTAGATGCGCGAGAACGATATAAGTTTGAAATTTCAAGATAGAATGTGAACCACTTTCTGCCATTAACCTGTTTGATTTGAGTCTAAATTGTGGTCAGCACGATTTTAAATACTGTTTTATGCAATTGTTTCTTAGCGACTAAAATACTATGCAAAGCAAAGTCTTGGCATTACATTCCTTTTTGGAATTTGGCATTTCTGTTTCATCATGCTTCGTAGCCGATTCATAGCGTACAGAATCATTGCATGGCTAGTACTACAATCCTAGTGATACTAAGAATCCTTCCAGGTTGGGACTCGTACATACGACAACTGGCTTGTAAGACCAAACCGGGCAGGACTAGACGATGCACAGCACCCTTTTTCATGACGTTTCGATTTTGGCAAGGTTCATTTTTGGCAACATAATCGTTCGAACATGACATATGTATTAGAAAGATGGTTGTATTTTCGAATTCAAAGCAATTTCATATTTGTATTGATTTATACTGCTTGCAACAACACATACTGGAAGAGCACAACTTCCAGTACCATACGAAGAAGTTCGTCGAGATACGCAAATTTGTGTGTGAAAAATAATTTCATTATTTTGCTCGAAGATGGCTTAACTGATTTCTGCTAAATTATTCCGTTTTCGTTTATTGATCAGAACAGCCCAAGAGCTGACCCAGAGTTGCCAAAACAACTTTTGATGAGTTTGTATTAGCAACCTGGGGTCGCTCTAGATCGGACTCCAATCGCGTAGTTTCGCTCTAAAAATTTTCTCCGGTTGCACCACGCATCCATGCGAGTTTGTTTGTTTTTTCTTTTATGTGAGTTGTTATTTAGGGCGCGTACCACGTGTTCGTTTTACTCGGAGTCAGAGTCGCCTGCGTATAGGTCCTAAAACGAAAACGGTATTAGACTCATATGAACAGTTCTATGCTCCATATATATATAATATATATGCTCCAATCCAATCTGGTTCCGGAACTACAGGATAGTATATGTAATGAAATGAATCGATTTCGTCCAACTAACATTCAAATAAAAGGTCTTAAGGTCCCATACAAACTGCTTGTTTTTTTATCAGATCCGACTTCCGGTTCAGGAGATACAGAGTGATTAGTGTGAAAATTTCACATTACTTTTTCGGGTGATAGTCGATAACCAAATAAACTTATTTCTGTTTTAGCGGGAGTGGAATTATGTAAGGTGATAAGTGACTACCACCTCCTGGTGATAAAGAGGTGATCACCAGAATGTTTGGAATCACGGGAGGTGATCACTGTTACTATCACCATCACCGGTGATTGAGCCAACTTTACCTCATTTATCACCTGTTAAGAAACGTCAATCGTTCAGGAGTAAAATATGAATGTGGCGTATACCGTTGATAATAGGAGGAGAAACATATAAAAGTGGCAAATACCCATATAATATTTAAAAATCTAAAATTTTTATTGCTGTAGTTTTCAATCCTTTTCATTAATTCGATTCATATTGTAATACAAGTAAATTTTTAATAAAGCGAATAATGTTATATTAAAATTGTTTCTATATCTGAACTTATTTCCGCTACTATTCTTCCTAGTGATAGCTTGTTAAACATGCTAAAGAATAATTCAAAAAAAAAAAACATTATGAATGCTGTGTTTTGACTTAAACAGTCTGTCACAATGGCGTGAATATTAAATGACACTTATACTGCAAGTTGTTACAACGTAGTATTTTGAACAGGCTACGGTAAAGTACTAAAATAATCTCATTAACTTTTTTAATTGAAAGTAGGTTTCTTACCGATTTCGTATGTGACACAATGTAGTCATTCCAACAATTGTTTTTGTTCATCCAATGTTATATTACATTTGGATTATTGCATATTGTTGATCGCTCATATTTTGCCTTTTCGTACAAACCGTCGAAAACCAATCATTTCAGTCAATCCAAGTCAAGATGACAGTTTTGAGTGCTGATAAAAACGACCGGAAACAAGATTTCCGATGTACCTTATGATGAAAAAAGAAACGGAATTTTCATTTTAAAATTCCCGCGTTTGTCCAATCGGTAAACTTTTATTCACTCAATGTTGGCAACACTTTTATACACATTCTGTCGAATTTTGATGCATATCGTACGATTAGTTTTTGTTTGGCGTCTATACAAAGAAGTTGAAAAATTTTCGTGTGGCGATTTTTATAATGGATGAAAATTTAGAACAACGGCTCACCTGCGAAGCGCCATTCGGTCGATTGTTGTTCGGTTTTGACGTCATATTCATAGATCCACACCTCATCACCAGTTATCATTCATTCGATGAATGTGGGGTCACTATCTGCATTGGAAATCATCTCTTTGGCCACATCAACACAACGCTGTTTTTGAATGAAATTCAGCTTTTTTGGCATCAGCCGAGAAGCGACGCGTTTCAAACCCAAAACATCAGTTAAAATGTGTTCGGCTGATCCATAAGAGATGCCCAACAACACAGCAATCTCTCTAATCGGTACAGAACGATTTTGCAACACAAGCTTGTACGACCACCTTTGAAGCGTTTATAACACTCGTATGTCTGTGTTTTTCCTAGACACGATTCACCAAAGGCCTTTTCTAACATTTTCAACGTTTCGGAACACTTAAATCCATTTGCAACACAAAATTTGATGCACGCACGTTGTTCTAAATTTTCATCCATTATAAAAATCGCCACAAGAAAATTTTTCAACTTCTTTGTAGACGCCAAACAAAAAACTAACGATATGCGTCAAAATTTGACAGAATGTGTATAAAAGTGTTGCCAACATTGAGAGAATAAAAAGTTAACCGATTGGACAAGCGCGGGAATTTTAAAATGAAAATTCCGGTTCTTTTTTGATCATAAGGTATGAATAATATATAATATAATATATAATATATAATATATAATATATAATATATAATATATAATATATAATATATAATATATAATATATAATATATAATATATAATATATAATATATAATAATATATGAATATCAAGGGGAACGTGCCATTTGAGCCAATTTGTTCTGATTCCTGATTCCTGGAAGGATTATTTTATCTAGGCCAGATCAAATCGATATTAACTTGATGCTTGCGAACTGTAGGCAGTGCAAGTCCGCTCAATACGAGGTCTGTTCAAAAAGTTCCCGGAATTTTTTAATTGCGCGCGTCTGGACAGTCCGGTGGTCAAATTTTTTTTTATTGTGTTGGTACATATGTCCCTAATGTATGGTGAAATTTTCAGCTGTATTCATTGTTTACATTCTGTCTTGTAGCGGCTGGTGTAGACGTGTTTTTTTGAGCTCGGCGATTTTTGTTAGTTTAAACAATGGAAAAATTTAAGAGTCAAAGAATTTGTATTAAATTTTGCGTGAAAAATGAAATAAAGTATAACCAAGTGTGCGAAATGTTACAGAGAGCCTACGGTGAGTCTGCTATGAAAAAAAACAAGTGTTTACGAGTGGTATAAGCGTTTCCAAGATGGCCGCGAAGACGTTGAAGACGACGAACGCTCTTGTCGACCCAGCACGTCAATAATCGATGAAAATGTGGGAAAAGTGGAAAAAATGATTATGGATGATCGCCGAATCACTATTAGAGAAGTTGCTGATGAAGTTGGCATATCAGTTGGCTCATGCCATCATATTTTTTCAAATGTTTTGGGCATGAAACGAGTGGCAGCAAAATTCGTTCCAAAACTGCTGAATTTTGATCAAAAAAACAAACGCATTACCATCACTTTAATCATGCCCCAACCTCCTTATTCACCAGATATCGCTCCGTGTGATTTTTTCCTGTTCCCAAAGTTGAAGAGACCCATGAAAGGACAGCGTTTTTCATCGATTGAAGAGATAAAGGCAGAATCGCTGAGAGTGCTACAGAGCATTACAAAAAGTGACTATCTGGGGGTGTTTCGAAGACTGGAAAAAACGCTGGCATAAGTGTATTACATCTAGGGGGGATTACTTTGAAGGGGACCATATAGATGTAGACGAATAAATAAATATTTTTTTAGAAAAATGAGAATTCCGGGTACTTTCTGAACAGACCTCGTACTAATGTGAGAAATAATATAAACAGAACACAGCGCAGTCTTTACTCAATCATATTTTTTTATTGTAATGAACGAAAATATCATAAATAATTCTTTGAGATAAATTTACAAGTCTTAAGAAGACCCGACTAATAAAAAATTCTCGATATTTTTCAAAGCATGATTCGCACGGATCAAAAAGCAACCTTGAAAAAAATTGCCTCACGAGTATGGCAAACTGCACACAAACAAATAGAAAAATGCACTTGTTGGTTTAATTTAGTGCCAATTATTATTTTTCAATGGAAAAACAATGTCGCAGACGATAAATTTGCTAGTTGTGAAATGAAACGAATTTTTTGACCTTCTTGATGTTCCACAACGGATGGCATTCCTCTCGAATGAGATGGATCCGTTAAATAATTTTGTATACAGTTTTCATTCACTTTGCGATTAAGGCGTTTCTTGTTGCTAGTTCCATTTTGGAAATTTTACCCCAATTACGTTGTGTGCAACAGGAGATGACATTCATAAACTTATCACTTTTCCAGAGAGCAATTTATCTTTGACATTACGAATACCGCAACGATATTCCTTCAAATAATGATAACAACATAAATGATTTGATTTTATTGATAAATACTACCGTTCATTCTATGAATTCTTTAAACAATAGTTTGTATTGTTTGCTTTTCATTCATCAATATCAGTACAAATTTTATTAAAAAATTATCCTCTCCGACGAATTTTGGTAGGTTATGTTTATATCAGTGGCTTGAATTTCACCTAACGGACAATAATTTATAAAGCCACTTCTCAAAAAAAACCAAATCACTTCATTTTTCCTACCATTTGCTGAGCAACTGTTCCCGAAACAAGACACACGAGAGCAACATCGAGGACCTGAGACGACCTCACTGTTTCCCGTTCTGGGAACAGGAAAGGAATTTTAGCAAGTAGTATTAGTAGCCAGTAGCAGGTATAAAATGAAATGTGATGTGAGAAATAGCGTCATTTAGGTTAAAGCAGCTACTATGAACGTACGAGACACCGTCAGTACGATGGCACCGAAAACCGGTCGTCAAGGCAGCCAAAAAGTCCAGCAAGGCCCATTCAAAGCATCTTTAAGTGCTAAAGATCATCCTAAAGAACTAGTTGAATTTTGTCACTTTCCTACCATTTTCTGAGCAACTGTTGCCGAAACAAGACACACACGAGAAGTTTGAATAATTTGCACCGTCACTAACACATTCAATTACGAACGGAAATGAGAAAGCGAAAGTAAAGATGTTGAGCACATCTTTATACTAGTATAGGATCTTGTGAAAATATGCCATGCGAAACAGGGTTGCCATATATACAGATTAATCTGTATTTTATTTATACATATATATATATATATATATATATATATATATATATATATATATATATATATATATATATATATATATATATATATATATATATATATATATATATATATATATATATATATATATATATATATATATATATATATATACATATATATATATATATATATATATATATATATATATATATATATATATATATATATATATAAATTTTTCCTAATTATTATTATTATTATTATTATTATAATTATCATTATTAGTATTAAAATTACTCTTGCATACCGAAGATCGTCGATACATTACAGACCAGGCCATTGCAATTGTCTCGAACTGAAATTTCGAGAAGAATCTGATATCTTCGAATTTCATAGCTTCAATAAAAATAAACTACAGCAAATTAAAAAGGAATTGTACCAAGTTTGGAATATATAGTTGTAGAATAGTAGCTGTTTAATGTAACTAATCTGTACTTTAATGTAGGTGCATCACTTCAAACTCTATTAGTGAAAAAGGAGAAAGCTTGCACAATTCATACAATGAATCAACTAACTGATATTCGGAAAAGTGATGGAAGCGTGTCAGTTTTTTCGTATTCACGACATCCAATTATGTCTCTGACATTACCCACCCGCCTTTTTTCATATAAAAATATTGCAAGTTAATGTGTAAATTATTTAAAACGCTTGTTTTATAACGAAGAGACATTCATGTAAAATTCATATTAAATCTAGCGTCATAAGTTTTTTTTATTATTTTGAAGTAGGGGAAGATGACATAATGCACCTTTTGCTTTTCTCAAAAGTTACCAATTATTTTCACTGAAATTTTAATGAAACTGAATGTCCGCCATAACAACAGATTACGATAAAATTTTGGTAGCGATGGTTCAATCATATCTGGAAAAATTAGAAAAAAATCGATTATGTCTCTGTTATAAGTTATTTTTAGATGTTCGTTCCATAGTAATTTTCTAGGGTGAGGAAGATTATTCTAATTACGCAACCAGTGAACTTCTTTGTCAATCATTCGGGTTTCTAAAATTAGTTCTAATAAAGACGATGTATTTACAATTTTATAGAAAACTCGTCAAATATATCGTCTCATATTTTTGGGGGCAAAACGACCCGAATTGTTTGAGGCAAAATGTTCAAGAATTCGCTTACAAAAATTATCCACAAGTTATCAATTTAATGAATAATAGTGAACAATCTTCCACCTGGCAAATATTTCGTCAACGAAAAATCTAAAGCTTACTTTAATTAATAAGAAGAAACTTTATGAGGGTGCATATTCCCCCGTGGTTGCCATGAGCTTTAATCCGTTGTTTTGATGGATGTTTACCCGTCGTTTAAGATCATTCTGCCTCCATGTTTAGATAATCGTCACTTTGCGTAATTTAAAATGTATATTTTTCATGTTTTCCACGATCGGGCGTCATGCCCCACATATATTTCAATAGAAAATTTTTACGTAATTTTGAAAAATAATGATTACGGAAGATAGTAATGCATGGGTTTCATGCATTCCGTGTTATTCTCTATAGTTAAGATATAGCTACATTTTCTTAGGGGGTACGTTTTACCCCATCTACCCCTAAATGTCAAATGAATGTACCATGAATTCCATATGTGTTTTACATATAGCCATAATTTATATGTTTTGTACATGATGTCAATGCACGACGTAAAATACACTGGTGGCGTGATAAGACAGTTTTTGTTGTGTTGGTAATTTTCTCACGAAATTAAGTATGGCGCGCCGGGATTCAAGCATGTAAACATAAACAAACGACCATTTCAGATCGGGATTTCACTTCTAAGTTACTTCAGTTGTCGCGCAGCCTGGCGAATCTTTGGCACTAATTGAAAATCTGGACATTTTTTCTTCAAGGGCTTGCAAGGTAACGTCGAAATATAGAAAATTTTACACACATCCGATTCTGTTAATTTCGTTGGAGGAAGGATTTGGCGGATCGCACTGTGGTATCTATTACAATTATTATGGATAATGGAGTGATTGTGCTGTGGGTGGCATTTCAAATGCAGGTGATGAAAACGATTGAAACATCCCGGAACAAAACACCGCATTTCACTGTCAATATTTTCGCAAACAGTACCAACTCTAAATATTTTCATAAAAGCAACTCCCGGAACGTCATTTGTTTATGTTTTTTCTTCTTCACGTCTCTCTGTTATTCCAAAATAAAATGACAACCGCACTAACACATAGAAAAACGTGATCACCAGGGTATTTTACATCGTGATGTCAATGTGTCGATTAAAGTGTACGATATTTGGCCTAAGTTTGTTTGACATAAACTCGTTTGGCATAACTTTTGTTCGGCATAATGTTATTTGGTATTAAATAAAAAGACATTGTTTCATTCCACATAATTTTCTTTAGGCATAAATTCATTTGACATAATTTCAATTGAGCATATTTCCGTTTGATACTTGATTTGTTCAAGTTGCGTAGTTCTTCTTGCGAACGCGTCGAATCTTTCAAGCCTTTTAAAGTACTCCCGACTATATAAGACAATTTGTTTCGTTTTTGAATACGGAAACAAGATACGATGAATCCGCAAGGAGAATTACGCAATTTGAACGAATCGAATATCATGGGGAATTATATGCAATTGAAATTATGCCCAACAACAATTCAAGCAAAAAGGTTGTGTTTCGTTATTAACAAAGTCAAAGACAACTCTAGCTACAGGCTAGGACAGGACCTGACAATTGTTAATCAACTTTTAGGACCAATTTCGGACCAGCTCGTGATTGGTTGAAATTGACATTAGCAAGTACAAGTTGTTGAAATCAATATTACTGCAGGGTGGTAGAAAAAGTGTTGTCAGTATCGTCGGTAACAATGTAGCTTGATATTGGATATTTTATTTTTCGGGTCATCTTTTCAAAATTATTAATTTCAATAGGATTTAAGTTCAATTTGTTTTTAAGTCTTGTCAATGCGGAAAGTATACGAGTACATTTAACAATCACTGGATGATACAAAGAGAAAGCCTGAAATCACGAAGTGTGATATGGACTAGAATATTGATTATGTTGGTTGAGAATAGCACCGAATCTTTGGATACTTCTGTATGTTATTTTTTTTTCAAATAGAATATGTTGAATACTTTAGTTAATAGAGCTGCAAGAATTACTTTCCCAAAATTGAGTGTTTTAGAAAAATTTTATTAAGCTGTTTCAACTAAACGTTTTCTTCAAAACAAACATCTGATCAAAATGAATCCAGAGCTATATTTTTGACTGATATAACATTTGTCTAAGTGTTTTCAAATGATAAATAATTGCATGTTATAAGGGGAGAAAGTTTTCAGAATGAATAATTATCTCTACTGGCAACAGTGATCGCGAGGCATTTATTATTTACAGCAGGGAGCAACCTGCTGTAAATAATAATATTTTTCTGGAAAAAGAAGCCAGTTGTCTGGTCCTGTCCTAGGCTACAGGTGAAAAACCTGTTGGTGTCAATCGCAAAGGTTGCTGCTAGGTCTAATGGCGTTTCCCGACTTGGAAGCATGCAACAAAGGCCATTCCGTTAATACGCACAGAGGTGCGAACGCATAGAAGTACAGAGACACAGAGGAGCCATCGCATAAATGTGTGAAGAGGGGTGGAGTGCAAAGGCACAAAGGTGTTAAGGTATTCAGAACTGATCCACCAGGCACCAGATTTTATACGGTGCGGTGGATCTAAAAAAACTACACGTATCGAGTGGTGCAAAAAAAGCAAGCATCACGATTAATTGCCACCAAGCTATAGCGTGGTCTCTACAGCCAGGTACAGACAGCACACATTAAGTTCAGTGGAAATCACGACAGCAGAGCAACGGAGATAGCAGAAAACTATACTAGAAGACGGAAAATTGGAAATCGTTGGGGTCAGCTTCACGTCGTTCAGCACGGTAGAGCAACAGTGATAGGTGAGTGTGTTTGTTTAGACCAGCGATGAGTTTCATCTTCACCATCATTTTACGGATTGCATCTTGAATTAAGTGATGAGCTGATAAATAGAAAAAAAATTGCCTCATGAGCGAGTTTTTGGAACTCTTGGCCATGGATAATACATTTTCGGCGCAAATTAAAGCCTTGAATTTAATGCAAACAACAAAAGATTTGACATCATGATCTCGTAGAAATCTCTAAAGTAAATAAAGATAAAATTCGAGTTGTGGTTAACGATTTGAAACAGGCTAAGCAAATTGTAACCTGTGAATTATTCGTACTAGAATATCGAGTTTACATTCCATCGAAAGGTGTGGAAATTGAGATTCGTTTCGAGTGACATTCGTCGGGTCTGCGTCGGGTTCGTCTTTGCGTTCCGCATGTTATGAACTGCACGTACTGAAAAAAACTTGGGCACACAACTACTTATTGTGGTAACAAGCATGTGAAGGACCTCATGAGGATAATCTTTGCAATAAAAACATTGAAAAGTGAGTTTATTGTGGAAAGACTCCACATGATCTCTCAACATGCACTGCATTTAAGTTGCGCCAAGACAAAATGAAGCTTTCTTTACTTACTACATTACTTTCGCACATGTACAAAATGCTTAGAGCCAGATGAATCTGACTCCGATGAAAATAGTGAAAGTACTTCGTTTGTCACTATCCAAGGGTCAATTAAGAGAAAGAAGTCTTTCTCCAAATTACTCAATAAGGAACATAAAATTTCACCATCGATAAAAGATCCACGAGTAAAACCAAAAAAATCAATTTCGAAACCAAATACTGTGCTTCCTGGTCGGTCAAATTCAAAAACAAATTCAGTAACTAGCACAAAAAAGACAGTAATCCAGTGGACTCCATTTCACAGCCACCAACAGGATTACTAAAGTTTCGGAAATTGTAGACTTTATTTTCACAGCATTCGACATTTCTGAATCCCTAAAGACCCTCATATCTGTCGGAAGCGAAATATTTGAGTCGCTTAGGGGCTGTCCATAAAATACGTCACGCTTTTTTTTGACGATTTTTGACTCCCCATCCCCCCTTTGTCACAAATTGTCACAGAAGCAAAGACCCCCCATCCCCCCTATGTCACGTGTCACGAATTCAAAATAAATAAAATTCATCTCAATAAATTCTCAATATGTATGACAAACCATACAAATATGAGGGAAAAATCGATTTATTACATGCTGTCATTAGATTAAAAAATATCCATAAATCTACAAAATCATCGGAATTATTTTATTAATATCAATTATATAAATTAACAAAAGTATTTGGTTGGAATTGATGAAACATTTAAATCATCTGTTTTAGTCCTCCTAGGGCTACACAGATATATTATTGTTTTAGGTAAAGAATAATATTTCCGTAGTGTAGCTTACAGGGCTGAGAAAATAAAGACCAAAACCTCATCAAAACGAGATCACTGCCGGAGAATCTTTTCATTATTAGTTGATCAGTGAAAGTTCAATCATTGGATGATTCGATAAGCTTTTATGCTGGTGGAGTAAAATCACATATGATGAAGATAAGGCATGACATGTTCTACGTCTGAAATCGTTGATCTCCCGCCCTTTTTCAAATTAAGTATAATTGAATAAACTGCATCAGAATCAGATAAGAGAAATTCTTATGATATACTATTATCATTGCTAGAAAATCAAATTACTGAAAAAATTGTCAGTGCACATCTTAAGTTAAACTGTTTGAAGGCATCTTTTTCTTTTTTACTCATATTAGGCAAAATTTATTAATTTCGCTAATTTACTCACTCCTCCGTGCACTTTTGCTGATCACAATAGAAATGATTTCCTGCATCACTCATTTCCGAATTTACAAGAAAAAGCTTTTATATCTACAAATACACGTTTTCCTATAGAATGTAAACGTTTATTGTGGAGATTTTTTCAGGAAATAGGGCAAAGCAGTAATATAATTAGGTATTTCAAAAATGCGCTCATTGAAAATATTGGACGTCACATTCCAAAAACCTACCCCCCACCCTCCCCCCTGTCACAAAAGGTCACGTTTTATGGAATACCTCCCTCCCCCTTGCGGCGTGACGTCTTTTATGGACAGCCCCTTATGCGTGACAAAAAAACTATTTTTTTATTTTTTATTTTATTAAACCTACTGGCCTCTTGTTACCATAGTTTGGCCAAGTTAAACTTATATACTTCTATGTTTCTTATAGATCTATTTTCGCGTCTTCAAAAAAAGTCACAATTGCCGACATCAGTCTAGGATCCATCCTCTTTAGAATGAGTTCCAAATCAGGTATCGCGCCTATATCGACGATCGTTCTCCAAAAAACTCTCCTGTTGTCTTCGTACAGTCTACAATGAAACAGTAAGTGATCTGGTGTACCAAGTGCATCTTCACATTGACAGATGCCGTCGTCTATGATGTTGTTTCTGAACAAGTGTGCCGGTAGTCTTGAATGGTTGCTTATGAGTTTTGATATAATGACAACTTCTCGTCTGCTAAATCCGCCATCCTTGAACCACGCTGATGTTGAGACTGTTGGAATAATTGCGAAGCAGAACCTACCTTTTGTACCGGTGTTCCAATCCCGTTGCCAACTGGATAAAGCTCGCGCGTGTACCGGAAACTTTAAATCGATGCTTGAGAATTTAAATGTTTCAAGTTCACCATTTTGATTTGCTGATTTGGCTGCTATATCCGCTGCTTCATTCAGTGGTATACCTGTATGTGATGGAACCCACATGAACGTTATCGATGATCCCTTACTTTCAATTTTATCAACGAGGTGTTTGATTTCGAACCACGCCTGAGATTGGTATGAATGTATTCTCTTGTTGGACAGACTAGTTAAACTGCTAAAGCTATCTGTTAGAACGACATATTCTGCTGTCTCCAATGTAGCTATGATTTCGGCAGCTTTCCTCAAGGCCAGAAGCTCAGCGTGCAATATAGACACTTGATTAGGCAATTTCGTTGCGCTGATGGTTCGCATCTGCTCGTCAACTACGGCGTATCCCACGTCCGTCTTGCTTTTGGAACCATCAGTCGCAAGTAGATGAGCATTAGGATACTTGCGTAGCAGAGTCTGCTCCACTACTTTAGATGTTATATCATTTCGGTCCCGTGAGAATGCATAATGAATGGTATAATCAATTTTTAACTGCTTATGTCGAATGTCCAAATCATAATGAAAACATGGTAGAGTGTCGATAGTATCTACCCATCCAGTGTATGACCTGTATTGAAGGACATTCCGCCGTATCCAGCTGGCCGAGTGACCTTCTAATGTAGTCCTGACGAACTTTTCATTCCATGTTTGAATGGAATACCGACGTTCAACGAATTTCATTGTTGTTATGTCTCTTCGGTGTTTCAATGGCATTATACCACTGATAACTTCTAAGGAACCAGTATGTGTAGTTTTAGTTGATCCCAGTGCAATCCTTATACAGTTCCATTGTATACGATCGAGTATGATCGTATCCGCTTCCGGTGCGTTTCCGAAGAAAAATGAGGCATATTCTAAAATCGGTCTAATACATGACTTGTAGATCGTCAACATTGCCGTTGGATCAGATCCCCAGCTCTGACCGGCTACTGATCTCATAAAGTTAGTGTATGTAGCTGCTCGATGCTTCACACTCAGAAAGTGTTTTCGCCACGATAATGTCGGTGTTAGATGAAGGCCTAGTAATTTCATGCTTTGTTTATATGGCACCTGTAGCCCGCTGATGCTTATTGTTGGAATTATATCAACGTCGACGAAGCTTTTTGAGAATATTATTGAGCTGCATTTATTTGGAGCCACCTGAAGAGCGAGGCTTTTGATTCCTTCAACAGTTTCATTAACGGCCGTTTGTATGTTCCGGATATTTTCCTCAAGATTTGACCCTCTATATGTTACGGTTATATCGTCTGCGAAATCTATTCTTATTACGCCAGGGTTTCGGGTCTCGAACAGGTTATGGATAAAGATGTTGAAGCAAAGAGGACTCAATGGTGAACCTTGTGGGAGACCCACCCATGTTGTCCGTTGAAGTGAATTTGATTTCTCCACTGCCGCTGTCAGTCGGCGTTCTCTAAAAAGGCTGTACACCGATTTAATGAGGCACTCGTTAATTCTCATATTGCGCATTTGCTCAACCAGTATGTGTCTTTACCCGGTTTTATTGCACAATCGAGGTCATCTATGGAGAAAATTCTATTGTCGTAGCAGCCACAGGTACATTGCTCGAAAAGCAGCGGTTTGTCGCATGCAGATGGAGGTGCCAGTTTATCGAGTAGATCGTTCAGTAGATTCTCATCGCGTAGTCGTTTATTTGATGCTGTGTAATTATTTTTGAACTTTCGCCCAAGTTTCCATAGTGACTGCACTGAGGTTTGCGAGTCGAAGCTGTTACAGAGTGCTTGCCATGACTCCTTTTTTTTCTTTTTTACTAATGATTTAAAGTTTTGTTCTGCGGCTATGTACTCAAGATACTTCTCGTACTCCAGCTGCCGACGCCATGATTTAAATTTAGTACGTCTATCATCGAGTGCTTGTTGTAGCTCATAATCCCAGTATGGTTGGGGGATTTTCCTAAATCTGTTGGAAGACGAAGTTGGTGTTGCATTTTGCAAGCTCCACCAGACTATTTCAAAAAACCTCTCATATGAAATGTCCCTACTTTCTGGGTCCATTTTTCCTTCCAGTAGAGTGGAGAATTTATTCCAGTCAGTTTTATTGTAGTTGATCTTCGTAGTGGTTTTCATCACAACATTTGATGTCGTACCAAAAGTGATTGGGAGATGATCACTTCCGTATGGGAATTCCATAACTTTCCAATCAAACAATAGACTGATATCTGCCGATGCGACAGTAAGATCTATTGCACTAGGGGCTCGATGTCCATCGATTCTGGTGAAACTTCCATCATTCAGCACGACTAGCTGTGAAATCTCGAGCGCTGCTAAAAGATTATCCCCACGTTGGTTGTTGCGATCACCACCCCACAGAGGGTTCTTCGCATTCCAGTCACCAGCTAGAATACACGGCTGTGGAATGCTGTTGATAAAATTCTCGAAAATGTCCTGCGTTATTGTAGTGTTAGGGTGGATATATATACGGACACTATAGCAAGGGATCCTAAATTGCATCGTATTGAACAGGCGACGGATTCTATTTGTGTTGGTGAAGTGAGAACCAAAGTAGTTGGTTGAAATTCAGCTCTTGCAGCGACTAGCACTCCCATTGAATTTCGTTGATGGTCACGTTCTCCATTTCGCACTGAGCAAGCTCGTTGGCTGCCTCCGCAGAGCTCATCAGAATTTTCATACGGCGTTTACCAAGCGGCGTAGCTCTTATATATTTCTCACCATATGAAGTGATAATTCTTCTCGCGATTATAGTAGGTGAAAGATTGGCTTCTCCACTGCCCTCTCCTATAACTACGAAAGGTCCCTTTGAGTTAACTGGGTATAGCCTCAAACGGCGGGAGACTGTATCAGCTTTGTCTATCATTTTATTCCAAAGAATCGAATAAGCCGAACAATAGAATCAAAGGTGCTATTGTTTAAATAGAAATTTCTGTAGCTGAGTGTAAAACGACTGTTCTTCACCGAGGCTAGAAACAAACTGGACAAAAAAAACTAGTTGTGAATTATATTGCATAACTGAAGGTACTGATAAGCCACTAAAGGCTTATGCAATGACAGAAGAGATTCAGGCAGTAGCAACATTCATTGCAATAGCTAGACCTTTTTGAAGCAGTTATCAATGGTCACTTATCTCAGGGTGTATGTATCATTTGATCGATAATTTACCATCCGCCGCCAATGATTCAACCACTGTCCTGCAGTGGAATTCTAGAAACATCATGCCAAACCAGGTGACACGCCCATTAATAGACACGGGAAGAGAGCATTTGACGATAATAATCTTTATACGCGTTTTACCATTATGTTATTGAAAACTGTACTTATAATCTGTTCCCTTAAAACTAAATTTCATCACACAAATAATTATGAAAAACAGCACACAATCCTTTTGAAGAGTGACCCTAACCAATTGCTTCTTCATTGATAGTGCTAATTCCAAGCTAAATCTAATTCAGTCCAAATTAAAAACCGTAATTCTCAATTTCGATGTAATAAGCATTATGCTTATTGTCCGTAGAAAAATCTCAGCGTAGCGAGTATAACAATTTAATGTGTTTGTTATCACATAATCATTGAATTGAATAGTATACTACAATACAATGTAAATGCTAATGACAACTTATTCATGGTTGGCGTTTGATTTGTAATATCTAACCAATATATAATATCTAAATTGGTAGGAATAAGAGATACAAACTTCATCAACAGCGGTATCAAGAACAGTAGTGAAAAATTTTAAACATTATTTAATAGTGCATACAATAGCACCGCCTAGACTGTCCCACCATGAGTTATACCACGTTTGGTTGGTACCTATTCTATAAAATTATCTTCTATTCTTTGAAATGTCAGAGAATCATTCTCAATACAAGTGAATTATAACTCCACATTCGCCAAAAACAGAAATGACCATCAGACGTTGACAATCAAACCTCAATAGTGGCTCTTTCGTGTCTTTTCTCGGAAATCAATTTAAACAATCACTTATACGAACCACACAAAAAAGCAGTGTCAAAGACAAAGATGCGAAAAGTGAACGAACTGCCCTTCAAACTTTATTGGACGACAAAGAGAGCATATCTGATCCGCACGATACGCATTGTTACGCCCAACGAAAAACCTGAATTGGGATTGAAAAATAATTGTTTTTAGCACATAGACTGGAGCTAGTTTTCTCTTTTATAATTGTCTCATATCTGAATCATATCTATATTAATCAAAACCAGTTTCCCTACTTCTATTAACATGCGTACCAACAAATCGTAGGATTCCCCGTCAATATGACTAACACTAAATAACTAACAGACGCGAAAATCATCCTACATCCAATTATCTTGAGACAACGAGCTGCAATAATCTAATTGCACAGTCGTTTTCATTGCACATGCACGGAATTTTGCAGCTCTCAAGGAAAAGACAGCAGGCAAGTAGTCGCGCATGAGAATCGTTCTAATATTGCGATAGCGAACTAAGCTGAATTTAGTAGCGCTTTCTACCTTGCGCTTTTCCGCACGATTGTCGTTGTTGTATTTCTCGCTAGCGTCAACAGAATGCATTTATATTGTAATCAAAGTTGACGCGAATAATTAGCGGATTTTTTCTGTGTGATATCATGCGAACCACAATCCAACGTCTAAAAATGCTAGATGTATTAGCACAAAGATGGAACTATTCATCATGGTGATCTGAAAAAGGGTCTTCTTTCTGTTCGACAATACGCTATACATGGAAAACTCATCAAAAAGCCATAGACTTAACTCATTTAGAAAATGTTTAACGCAATTTTTTAAAATAATTACGTGAGATTCAATTTGCTTTTCGAAAAATGCGTATTTTAAAAACAATGCGTATCGTGCGGATCAGATGATAACCAATAAAAATACAACTACCCAAACAACGAGCACTATTCGATTAAATCGTAATTTAGTGGCCTTATTTTTTTCTTATTAGAAGTTGTAGTCCATAATTGAACAATTTCCCTATAACGATTTACGTAAACCTAGCAGTTCAATTTTATAATGCCTCTCAAGAACTGCGAGTGCCACCAGCAGGAGTAAACGTATATAAATATATTAACAATAAGGTATATAAATATAGAATTTCTGCATGATTTCATATGCATAACAATATTGTTTGCCATACTTGATCTAAAGGAAGGAAAATCAAATGCGCTAATAATAGATCTCCAAGAAACCAGACAATTTTTAATTGAAAAGAATCTCTTCTCAAGCCGTAATACAGTTTTGGCATTTGCACTCACCACATCCTGGAAACCGTCACATCCGTAATGATAGTAATGATAGTTTCCTCGCATCAAAAATGTACTACCATCCGGTTTTGGAGGCTCCAAATTGCTGTGTACATTCAATAATAGATCGAATTTTTCCATGCTCTTTTTTTCCCTGTAATTCACGAAAGTTAAACAATAGTTGAAACATTCTAAGTAGTGAAAGCATTTACCGAAAAAAAACGATCGATGCGAAAACCACTGCCCAATTCGAGGTCAGCCCGTTTATTTTCAGAACACAAAAACACAGAATGGAAATGACAGCTGAGTTTGACGACGAAATAAAGTTATTCAACTTTCCACGACTCCAGCAACTATCCGTTCACTTCCAAGTTTTTAACTAAACTGTTTAGGTTTTCCTCCTTCTGAGTGATATTTTTGTTGCTATTATTCGAATAAAACAAGTTGTTTACACAACACACACAACCAACTCTCTTCAGCTGAATCTGTTCATCCGTACTTCTTTTATACTTTTCTAGCGTTAGGTGAATTGTGATGGACCGTAGTTTAAAATTCTAACTATAAATAAACTGTATTGGTGTTCATCCGACATTAATGCTTCGATGCAATTCATGTTGTTGTTTATGAAAGTCGTTCACTGTAGAAGAAATTGATGATAAATTGAACATTATGAGTTGATGTGAAAGGTAATCTCTGTCATTCCGTAACATAATTCTCAGTTATTCTTTCATCGACGCCCAGTTAACATTTTTCAAGAATCATTAAAATAGTGTAAGTGAGCACCGTGAATTCGATATGAACCAAAACAAATAGATAATAACATAAGTACTTGTAGCATGATTTGCTACAAGGAAAGTGAGATATCATTTTTGTTCGAATCCGGATGATTTTTCAATAATGGTCATATCAACTGCTTCGTCATAAAATGAAATTTAAAAATGATATTACAGTCTCTTGTTAAATAATTTTGAAATCATTTCGTAAACCCCGTGAAATTTCAACCTTTTCTTGATTATCAAAAAAACATGATTTTTTGACTGACTGCATGAATGAATGAATCTAGGTTGTACTACATAACAGTAGTATAGGTTTACTCCACAATATGAATGAACGGAAGAGCGTAAAGCAAGGCTTTGGAGAAGAGTGTGAGGAGTTTTCACTACTATCTTTTAACCGCCTTTGAAACACATGATGTATTAATTTACTGGTGCCGAGATAATAGGACGATTGGTAAAGGGTGACATCGACGACACGACCAGACACTCCGAAGAAAAATTAGCATTAAAATTGTCCGTTGACGATTTACCGCCAGTTACCATAAATTTAACGACCCCTTGATAATGTTAAAAATAATCTTATTGAGCAACACTGTTTAAGTTGCTACGAGCTAGTTACCAAGGGATCCTAGAATAAATAAACAAACAATTTGAAAAAAGAGATCCCGGAATATCGGAAAGGGCTTGTATCAGGTACGTTAAGTCTGGTTGGACAGAGAATTAGAAGAAGTTGAATAGAAAATTCAACTAATTTTTAATCGGTAACATAGAATCCAGTAATGCTGACCGGCCCAGAGTTCTGTTACTAAGCTGAAAGATCGATCACCCGCCTTAAATGAAATACTTAAAGGTCACTACAGATACAAAGTAAAGTCTTCAGTACCTTTCTCTATACAATTCAATTTTGTTTCTCAATCTGCACTCTGCACAACGTCGATTAGTTTAATTACAAAGATGTACTCAACAAACTAATAGTTCTTTTTAAATTTTCGCTCAATAACAGCGAAGAAAATTACTTATGCATTGTGCAAATTGTCCGTTTCCCTAAGATTGTTAGTTGCCCTTTACATGTAATAAAATGTATTCGTTTGTTTCAATATTTAACATGAAATAACTAGTTTTCTGTTTGTATCATTATACCAAAACGATTCAAAATTTTTGGAAAACCGCGATTATATATTAAATTGGGAATGTATATTTACTCAACATGAGTCATCTTAGTTACAACATAAAGTTTATACCAATATTTACACCCATGTTGAATAGTTTAATTTTTTACATGATCTTTGTTCCAATCAAGCACTGGGATATTTCTGCGTCAGTATCATATTCATATTCATATTCCATCATATCCGCTACCAGTTCCAGGAATGCCACCTTCGATGTGCATCCATATTTAGTTTTGGCCTTGCTCGTGTTCCCAAATAGAAAACCAACTTCGGTCGGACGGAGTACTTCGGATTAATCCCTGTAACATTAACCACATCACTTCCACGTTTATTTACATTCTACATTTCTTTATAAATAGTAACCATGGTAGCTGTTATTGCAAATCAATAATTTTATAACTTGTGTTGCCAATTTAAATATTTAAACAGTGATTTCATTTTGACATTACGAGTTACTGGGGGGTACTTAAATTTACGATACAGTTTTGATATACGAGTGGCAGGTCGTGTCGTCGGTGACATCATAAACAGTGTTTGGTTGTAGTGGGCGACAGGAAGAGTAAAAGTGATATGACGTCAAATCGTTCTCAGTTTTCCTAAGAATACACGGTCTAGCAATGCACATATCAATCAACTAGCAGTATACGATATTGTTTGATGTTGTAAAAATTGAGAAACTCATTTGAATGCGTTTGCGACATAAGATTTAAAATAATTTGAAGACGCACTCGCAGTTTATTCTCAATTGGCAAAAAATGACAACCGCACTACTACATTATAGTATTATATTTAGTTGTGATACACAGTATTCGATAATTACTGATAAATAACCAAGATCAGATTAGAGAGTAATACTGATAAATTACTAGGTTAGAAGGTGAGTGCATAAGAATCCGTTTTCCAACACCAACAGTAACACTATTTCGGAAATGCCCAACAGATCTGGACATACATGTGGATAGAGTAGAAACGAATCAGTGCAATATAAACCGTTCTCGAAACAAGACGAAAAATAAAGTTTGCTCGAAGAAAACTTTATCACACACAGTAAAATAACGTTGATTAATTTAAGAAGATCGTTGGTAAATTTGAGAGCTTTTGCTGGTTCTAACTAAAAACTATCAATTCAAGAGCTGGAAAACTTTTATTTCGAAAGTGGTTTTTCATTGAGTGTAAATTGATATTCTATTCAATTGAGAGTATGGTTTTGTTAGAATGCTAGTGTGCTCATATTAATATAAAAGCTATCTGCGTTTGATACAAGGAGAAGCTTTAAAATAATAGGTTTTTCTTGAAAATGACAAAATATTTATAACAAAAATGGTCAATGTATTTCATGCTTATATATTATGCGGTTAGACCATCATTGATCTCCCGTTAATCCATTTTTTGAAAAACAAAAAGAAAGCTCCCTTAATATAAGAACATGGAACATTTTACAGATTTGGACTAGCTTAGTCAAACGTTTTTTGACTATATCTGTCACAATTGACCTTGAAAACAGAATATTAAATTAGACTTAGATTCTGCACGGTAATAGCTATCTAACAAGCCATAGATTGTCAAAAGCCGTCCATTTTTAGCGACTTTTCACCATATTCCAGTAGTAAGAGTTTTGAGCGCTAAATGACAAAGTAATGTCTGGGACCAACGTGGAACACGATTTTTTATACAATTGTTTCTAATGACCAAAAAGACTGTGTACAGTACACTTTTTCATGAAATTTTACCTCGGGCCGATTTTAGCACGGTTCGTTTTTGGCAACATAATTGTTCGAATGTGACATCCCATACAAAAATAATAAATTTTATCCAATTCTTAGATTCAAATTTGCAATTTCGACATTACAGAGTAATGCGTGATTAAAATAGGAAACTACCGCTTAAAACGACGATCATTAAAATAATGACATAAGAACTAAAACACCGAAGAATATTCATGCAAAAAAACACATGCGGATGATAAAAAAAGATATCATCTCACTGCTAGGTGGATTAAGCACAGACTAACAGACAGGACACTCAAATTAGATTCTTAAACCATATGAACGGTCATTTCGAATATTCCTTTAGTTGGGATAGTACTCGCATATGTCATGATGGCGCCACGTTACCCTATCAAATACATCCTGTCTGTCATCTAGACTGTGTTTATTTTTTTCATTTACCAACCGAGTTGCCATTCATACAGAATTACCTGTAATGTATTGATTTGTATACCTCCACGTGAATTTCATGCAGGATACAGATTAATTACATATTGCCAAAACCATATACAGAATTGTGCCTACTTCTCATCCTACAACGCAATACAAAATCGAACCCGGGTTACCTGGGGGCACCATGCTCGCAAAAAAAGATGTTGCCAATGATTTGTTTAGGAAATGTGAGAGCTGGATATCTTGTTAATATGATGTCTTTGCATACAGTCAGCTATCAATAATAGTTCAGAAGAGCCCATGGAAAGCAAACAAAATTGTCGTGATTTTCACGCGATGTCGCTCCAAGAGACTCCATGGTACTGATTTAATCGCAACGTCCGAATATCGAATGGAATAATAGCCTGAGCGTTTGAGACTTTATAGTCACGCAGAAGGCTTGCTGTTGTTGCTGTTGCTGGGAGAGAACTGCTCACCACCACGTCCGAATATCGAATGGAATAATAACCTGAGCGTTTGAGACTTTATAGTCACGAAGAAGGCTTGCTGTTGTTGCTGTTGCTGGGAGAGAACTGCTCACCACCACGTCCGAAAATCGAATGGAATTATAGCCTGAGCATTTGAGACTTTAAAGTCACGCAGAAGGCTTGCTGTTGTTGCTGTTTCTGGGAGAGAACTGCTCACCACCACGTCCGAATATCGAATGAACTAATAGTCTGAGCGTTTAAGATTTTTATAGCGACGTTGGGGTAATACTACTTTGTTTATTATATAGGGGCAGCAGTGCTGCTGTAGAAGAAAAAGAAAGGTTTCTATTCTATTTCAGTAAGGAACGCGTGTGCCTATATTTTTGTTCAATGGTATTTTATTTTATATTATTTTGGCTTTTGTTACATAACTTGATATTATTATTTGACTCTGAACTCTACAAAAATAATAATAATAATAATAATAATAATAATAATAATAATAATAAAGGAGCAAGTGCATCTTGACATTAAACGTGTGTTTTTACTACAATGCAATAAGACAAATAACGACGACACGACCAGACACTCTGAATAAATGTTGAAATTAAAAGTGTTTCTTAACGGATCACCATCGGTTACCGAATATTGAATGACCCCTTGTTAATGAACAAAAATAATTTCTCGAGCAACACTGTTTTGGTTGCTAAACAATGTAGTCGTCATGTTACCGCAGCAAAACAAACAAACAGATCCATTGGTATATCAATTAAAATACGGAATTTATTTTAATAATTTCGCTAGATTAAGAAGTATTTAAAATAAATAACAGAAAAAACGCTAAAAGGAATGAAGAATCATTCGTCAAATAGTTTGGAATAATTCTTGTAATACTTATTTGTCTTTACAACAAAACCATAGTTTTCGTTGCAGCCTTATTTGAAAAAGAAAATATTGGGGACATATCTACTTCCATGTTTAACATATTGCTACAGTGTTCCTGATATTCAGATACCATGATGGTTCTTGGTATCAATCGAAAATTCACCATGGATGATACTTTGGAGTTTTTGAATTAAGGTTAGCTTGTTGGATTCTCATAATATGGAACGGTAAAAATACATTTCAATTACTGATTGTTGCTGACTTTGATATACGATTTAAATATTACAGACAAATTTCTCTGGAAGCATTTTGTGGTCTGCTGTCCAAAACAACCCATTCTGACAATGAAAATATCAAATCACCCCAGATTATCACGGCTTCTAATGGCTTGTAGGGAAAGTTACATCGCAGATATTATTACGATGATGCCTACCATCTGCCGCATGGTAATGTGGTAAGCAATATCGTCTAACAAACAGCGTTCAAGAACGATTTTCTTACAAAAACTACCTGCAGCCGTACGAACACAACGAAAGTAGTTTTCATCAATCTATATTTCTGCATATAATTAGGATTAACAAATGAAATTGAAAATTATATTGCTTGTTAACATAACTCCCCCGGAAATGCATAATCGATTAGTTCCAATATTGTTTTGTTTTAAAGTTTATGAGAAATCAATAATTTATGATCTAAGGTACACAACATGTAAAAAAATAGTAAAAACATTCGAGGTCGGAAGCATTCACTTGAGCGTTGCGACGAGAGACCACGAGATTTTTCTGCCCACTATCACACCGTATCCTGTTTAAGAGGTCGTACGCGATATGGAGAGATGCTTTGACAGGCTGAGGAAAAACGTAATGTACATCGAAGCAATATTCAGCGTTGAATCGAGCAAAGCAGCAATAGAACAGCAGGTCGGCCAATCACCATTAGGACCTAGAACGACTGTTCTTTACCGGTAACAAGATAAATAAATGTAACTAGGGTTACGGAGCTGTTGTTCCGAAAACAACAATTCCTCAGACTACGTTGCCAGTTTATACCATTTTTGAAAGATTTCATTTTGACATTTCGAGTTACTGAGGGGTAGTAAAATTTACGATACAGTTTTGAATAGCGAGTGGCACGTCGTGTCGTCGCAAATAATGTAGTTTACATCCAGTTTGATAAAGAGTTGGATGCAATTCAATTCGCAAAAGACAATAACAATGTGCACTATGTGGAGCACGAAAACATTAAGTACAACTTTCCAGTATATATAGAAGATAGTGCTAGATAGTGCCTCAAGCGTCATCGATCATTATATTCGCAGAACTATGTCTCAATACGGAGAGATTCTCTCTATCGAAAAAGAAAAGTGGAAGAACTTTTTTCCCAGTATTCTAAATGGTGTACGTTTGTTACGCTTGCGCTTGAATAGGCCTTTACCTTCTTATGTGACTTTCGGTCAGGATACAAGAATCCCGTGCAAATCACTTGTTACCTATGACAATCAGATGGGCAGATGTCAATATTACCAAAAAGCTGTTCACTATGGTAAACCATGTGATAAACTGGACACGGAGACAACCACACCAAAGGACAACGGTGCTTCTTTCACATCAACCCCAAGCAACCCCTGTACACCTGTGACAGCCACCAACACCAATGAAGCATCCCCTTCAACGCAACCATCAGTATCCCCTAGAGAACAAAGTACACCAGCTGCAGTTAACAACCTACCCTTCAACCAACCAGAAACTGGAACCAATGTAAAACAAGGCGCATCTACAGCAACTCTCAACGAGCCCAAAACTACGATCAATAAGGAACACGGAAAGAAAACGGAAATGATACACAACACCGACGATGAAGCAATGGATAATGAGATAATGAGCCACGGACAAAGTGACCCTCGATCCTCGTTAGATGAAGATGGAAGCTCCTCTCTCCCTAGAAAAAGGGTGACAACGAGATCCAATAGCAACATAAAAAAAACGATTCATAAGTAACAAAAATGTAAGCCAATCGGCCAAGTAAAGCTTGTGCGCAAAAAGGCCTCAATAAAATTTAAAAAAAACAACTGTTCTTTCGAAAATGTAAGAAAATTATTTTTTTTTATTTCGTGTAATCATTTTTGATTTTATATGATTATATATAGACATATATCGAGATCCGGAATTAGGTTCGGTTCAGTTGAGGCAGACCCTGTCAGCTTGGAGCGACATCAATCTTCAGTTCAGCAACGCCATCGCACGGCATCACATTCAACATATCATGTCAATTGTATGGGTGTGCAGCCCTGCTATTTTGGCGCGCACGAATTTGACATTTCTCTCCCCTACTTCTATGTATGAGATTCGATGCGAACTCACCTGAGGGCGACATGCTCGCAAAAAAGGATGTTGCCAATGATTTGTTCGAGAAATGTGAGAGCTGGATATCTTGTTAATATGATGTCTTTGGTTGAGGTTATTTTGAACGCTACAGGAATAAATCAAAAGACGGTAAAGAATTATTTCTTATCATAATAACGCATACTTGGTTCGGTTTGCGCATCTTTACGGGTTTTCAATTGAAATTTCATGATTCTCGCAACGAATAAAATCATTAGAAAATTATCAACATAACATTTTCTCCCATGCAAAATCGGAACTGAACATTTTCATCGTTTACAGCAGATTCTTGGGAGCTGCCAATATAATAAAAGTGGAAATGATTTTTCTCAAACTAAAAAAAAAACTTTTCACTTGAACAAATGCCGTTTTAAATAAGTTATAAATGATTTTACAAGTGAAAATTTGATTTTCCTTGTATATGGATAGATAAACTTGCTATCATCATCCTTGCACACGTACGCCTCTAGCTGTGAATACAACGTTAGATCGCCCATAAGTAGTTTTTATTTCCTTTGTTTGTTGCGTGTTTTCAATTTTTCGTGTAGGTTTCCAACCATCATCAATCTGTTCCGTATCATTTTCCAGTGGGATTTGTATTCACCGCAGTGTGGAAGCAAAAAAGTAAGTTTGGTGCAAACTTCTTCACTTCAGTCTAGTGAGAAATGTTCGCGTCGCAACATTTGCTGCTTAATCTCGTTTTTCGATTGATTTAGTGTTTAAGAAATTTGCCAGAAAAACTGTGAATTTTGAATTTTGCATAATATGCATAGTGAATAGCAGTGAAGAATTGTGAGCTTTCTGTTTGATGATTTTCGTTGCGATTTACGCTAGTGAAAATTTTTCGAAAGCAGACATGTTTTTATTTGCCCAATATCCCGGTTTATCTAAATGGTGGTTACAAGATAAAATATGTTTGAACTAGATTTAAACATTACTCGTTCGATCTCATTGCAACTATTGTAATGGCGTTTATAGATTAATGCCTGGTTATCTCTTTTTATTGGAATATGCTTGGTACAAGGAAAAATTGCACAAAAGTTTGATATGTGATATGCGTAAATGAAAAAAAAAAACACGATTGTGTATGTGTCTAACAGCGACAGGACAGCAAGAAGGATTTTCTTTCCATTGAGTCTCAACACATGGGAAGCAGGTAGCGTGATCCGATACACACGACTAGTGATCAAAGGCTGCTACGGACGGATGAAAAAAGTGCAACCGTAGTGCTAGTCGAAAGGTCGCATTTTTATGTGTATTTGTGAGGTGAGTATTTTCTGTTCCGCGGGACTATCGTGAAGCCTACGAGTGATTTTGTTGAAATGTGCTGCACTACAGCATAGTGCAGGAAAACGATTCATCGATAATTTGTTTTATTTGTATGCAAAGTAGGAAATCGAAATTGTGGTCAAAATTCGTGTTGAATTTTGAAATGAGTGAACTGTGATGTTGTTCAATAAATTTGTGTTCATAAGTAAGCGAGCTTCAAAGCTGGTTTTGCTATATAATTGAATTATTTTCCTATCAACTCGGAAAATAAAGGCACAGAAGATATTTTAAAATATTCCTATATTCAATCATGAAAAGAGCTTTTTTATTTTGGGATGGACCTTAGATCTAAAGTAATAACAAAAACTGATCGGGTCTCTGATACAATGACTTCAAACCTCATCCTTGAATACACCGTTGTTTACCAGATCCATAAGTAGTATCCGAGGCCCTTAGCTATAATTTAAACATATATCTTATGGAACAAACATAGACTCTTTAACGCAGTATACATGAGTTTGATTCGATTGGAATGGAAAATAAACTTATCCAAAGAAGGTTACTGATTTTAATCTCAGCCTAATTGAATCACCTTGCTAGATGTAACTCTCTTCTTGTTCCTTGATAACACGGAGAGTTATTTCGATTTATACGTAGCCTACAATTGCATGTTTTTATCGTAAACATCGTCAAGTACTGAGTTATCATATACTGTTTGAGAACAGTTAGAACTGTGTTTTGTTTCCAATAAAAACTGCTCAAAAAATTTATTTTCGTATCTATCTATGACAATATTGGGTGTCTCGAACCTAGTTTTTATGGCTGATTTGTTATAATCACGTTTCGATCTATCTCTCCATCTATCTCGAAACGTAATCAATTTCTTATTCATGTGTCAAGTTAGTTAGTTGTTAGTTCATGAGCTATATTGTCGTCATTGTTGTTACTTTCGTAGCAGTTATTCGGGTATGATTTGGATGTAAAAAATCTGTTATTGCGAGAAAAAAAAAGTTATATGCCAATTGAAGCGATTTTCATCACCAGAGCTCAAAATGTGATAATAAAAATAAATAATTATTATTTCAATTATATTGGAATCAAAAAAATTACAAGACGTCAATTCTCTGATCATGAAACTTCGCCAAATCGCACGAAACTTACCTTACCTAACAGCTATAGGCCTGGGGTGTCCTTTGCTGTATCAAGCATACGTCTCCACATAACTCGGTCCATGGCTGCTCGTCGCCAGCCACTCAAGGCACGGATGCTTCTGAGATCACCCTCCACTTGATCGATCGCACGAAAGCTATTGGGCAATGCCAAGGAAAAAATGTTGGCTTTTAAATATGGAGATGTTTATTACAGTAATGATATTGGAACATAAACATAATATTTGTATAAAATCGTATTTAAATATAATTTATTCTATTAGCATATCTCAGCTATGCTTTTCACTATATAAAGGATATAGAATTACTGAAAAAATCGACCTTTGAACGAAACTCCGGAGACCCCTAATTTATAGTACTCAGCTCGATGAAATCGGAAAATGTATGTGTGTGTTTCACAATTTTCTTTTTCGAGATGATTGAACCAATTTCTACTAACTAAGGCTTGTTTGAAAGCTACTTTTGGGTTGTGAATCGAGGCTCGCAGATTATTTTAGTTTCACTTACGATTCCGGAGATATAAGGGTATAAATGACGTAACCGTCAAAATGCTTTTTTCTTCGTTCAATTTTCTAAGCTGAACGGATTTAAAGAATCCTAGGCTCATTTAACTATTACTATTGGATCATTGATCAAGTTCGATAATCCAATTGCAGATACCTCCGGCTCCGGATTATCGTATAAGCGACCTAATGGACAAATTGCGATTTTTTCTATCCGCACATTTTGTCAGAAAGTAACCAATAATCTATTTAAAATGTATTATTACTAATATTTTTGGTTTCGAATATGTTGTTGGAAATGCGACGTAAGCTCTGAAGCCAGTTTTTGTTAACTAACCGAATCAATCTGAATGTATTTGTGTCAATCAAGCTTTCCGAATACTAGTCAAAACTTCTCTCATTGAAAGAACTGATTTTTAATGAGACTGTTTGAATGTCAAGAGGAAGGCAGGTGTATTAAGAAGAGGTGTTTTCTATAGAAAGGTATTAGAATTGCTGGAAAACCGACTTTCGAACGAAGCCTCGGCGACCCATAGTGTTATAAACCGTTCGTTGTTTGTTTGTATTTGTGTGCACTTTCAGAGATTTTTTTATCGCTCAATTTTCTTCGATATGGCTGAACTGATTTCAACAAGCCTAGGCTCGTTTGAAAGTCACTATTACACCATTAATCAAGTTTGAAGATCAAATGGCTGTCACTTCCGGGTCCGGAGATAGGTTTATTAAAAAGCTAACAATGTCAATCAAATTTGGAAGGGTTGTAGCGAACATTTCCGTTTCGAGAAATGTAATGTTACCGTCAAATCCCAGTGTTTTTCTATGCAACAAAATTTCTTGGAGATAAAAAAATAGACTTCGTAAGAATTAGACTCCTTTGAAAGCTACTATTAGGTTATTTGATAAATTGAAAAAATGTTCAAGCACATATTTCCATACGCATGGTCATCATATTTTGAAACACTCATCCCCCGTTTTCTGAGTACGCGTGTGCTTATAATTATATGGTTATATGGTTTATGTTTTTAGTACATATACTTTTCACAATCACCTGCTGTGGAGTATGTAGAACAAATTGGTCAAGTCTCTAATCGAATGTTTCCAGCAAAACTTTGCTTACTTTGTGCATTTCTTCGTGAATCTATTACCAACGCACTTACATAGTAATAAGACAAATAGAAAAACTCTAACTACACCAAATTCTGAAGGATTGAATCTTATGATAAAACTTGAATAAAAAATAGAATTTTTATTGCGAATGAGTGCAAAGTGCTGCACGAAAGCATGGCACGATGTGCCATTGAATGAAGTTATGTAGGAGCCGGATCGAGTTGAGCCCCGCAGAGACCGAGGCTAAGTTTTCAAGAATAATTTTCCACATTGCAGAACGATTAATAAATTAAATCCAACGCGTCTGTTGTTCTCTTCGAGCACCCGACGAAAGTATAACATAAGTAAGGGGCCAATGATGGCCACTCGTTGCTTCTGTGAAATGTGCTTGAAATTGAGCCGTAACGGGATCTGATCTTTTGATACATTCGAGATTCGTGAATGAGCTGTTACAGTTACGTATCGTTTTTTTCTCATTTTTTGCTGTTTTTAACTGAGGTAGAGAAACCTGAATGTCATCATCAAATTAGCTGAGCTAAGCAACTGAACGCGATTGCGTCAGATGGTCAGTTTGATGAGAAACTGGGTTTGTTTGTAATTTATTTCGTAAAATTCATTCCAATGGAACAGAGCAAGGTGCATTGTAACCAATTATACTTTAAAATGGTTCTTGTATTTTCATACTCTACGAAGAAGTGATTTTTTTCAACTTAAATGTGATACAAGTTATGGTAATTGATGGTGAATAAAGATGTTCAATTAGTATCGTCGTATTTGGTTTTAACTACTTCATCTACTACTAGATGAAAAATTAACACGAACTAAAGCTTGTATTTGATAACAGAGTTAGCTTAAATTTAAGTTCACTGTAGAAACCACTGCGGACGAAAAATGAAAATTTCTATTCATATTTTCATTCCTTTAATGAAGGTCCTGTTATCATTTCAGTATTTAACTTTATTTTTCTAGTTTAAAATACTGTCGAAAAGTTACTTCAATGTTGTTACAGTTTGAATTTAAGAAAAAAAATGCATTTTTCACAGCATGAAACTTAGTTGCAGATACAAGCATGTTTAAAGTTTTGAAAACTACACTGAAATCTGTTTACTGTTTCTCACTCATTTGTAGGAGATATCACAACCTTAGCTTGCCTAATTAAATTTCACGAAAGCCTAATAACGGTAACAATTCGACCACATCAAGAGTTGTCTTCTACGCATTGCGGCACAATCTACCGGATGTTTCACTGGGTTTGGTCTGAAAGCGAGCATGCCAGTCACTTTGTTGAGATCTGGCATTGATCAGTGCGGCATAGTTTTGGCATTGCAAACGTAATGATGGTGATGATGATGATGATGATTATGATGACGATGACCATCAACTGAAGTTTTCACCAAAAGCTTCGTACGGCCAGTAGTCGCCAGAAGACATTTATGGGAGTTATTTTACCCAACGCTGAAGATAAGCCTGAGTAGACAGACGTGCAGATTAAAAAAAAAAACAACAAAACTTTGCTATATTTACCTTGACTCTATTCGAATGAGCAGTTCGTTCCAATCTGATAAGTTTCTGTTTTACGGTGAATTTCTTTTCTCCTACTCAGTCTAGTCTGATTTGCTGTTCCGTCGCTCAGTTTGTCATATTGAAGCTCGATATATGTTGTTATATGGTTCAAAATATCGTTTAGCTAAAACACTATATATTTTTAATATCGATTTTTGAAGATTTGACAAAAACGTTTTGTTTGGTAGTGATAGTAGTAGTCCTGAAGCCAATTGTAAAGTGGACAAAGTCAAGTGGTAATCAAAGCATCTCAAATGCCTGTTTGAATATGTTGACTAAAAACTACTTACAATGAAAGCCAAACCACACTAGAATGTAGTAAAACCGTTATATCGTGTATCGCAGAGTTGCCCCGTTTCAGCAAACCGCCGCATGATGAAATACTAACACCATACTTTGCTAGAGACTTGGTAAGTATACGTATAGTTTAGCTGTCTTAAACACCGGCGGTGAGGCGTTTTCGCTTGACACAGTTTTGCTTGCATATCGTGTTCAACATAAGCACCTCTTAGCGGTGAAGGGAACTTGGAAATGAAGAATACCGGAATGAATGAAATTGATTGCATTCGACGCTATACCATGCCAATGGTGATCTTGTTCCTTTTGAGTGTGCTGGCTATGTTTCAAACGGTAAACCAATATCCTGGCATCGCTAGATGGTTCCATGAACATGAAGTGTCTTGAAACTTACTCTCCGTATAATATTGCAAATTGCTACCTCATCAGTGGCAGTGTGATGGTATTCACTTTGTTTTTGATGCACAGGTTGCTTCTTTGCGCCAACTATCATAGATACGCTCTATATTTAAAGAGTTTAGCACAAGGGTAATATGATATCAAAAGCAATGTATAATATGTTTCGTGCATAGCCAACCGGTAGCCTCATGGCTATTCATCTGTTCAACCGCAAATGTTATCTATAGCAGATTGTTTCTTCCTGTTTTTTTGTTTTGTTTTTAATTTTCTGACACTTTCTATATCGATTCCGTCGTCGCATGGACTTTTGATGTGTTATTTAATTCGTGTAAACATTTATTGCCTTTTCATACAGAAAATCAGTGGAAAAAAAAAACAAACACATGGAGGTTTTATTTCCGGTTAGCCAGTTATATGACACTCACAAAAATCTAATGTTAGGGTGTATAATGTTACATAAAAACAGAATGTAGAGTATGACAAACAAGTTATCAATTGCTTTGATTGATGGGGCAGAAACTGTTACATTCTTTACACGAAAATTTAAATATTTTTTTCATTCTAACAGCTATAATCCTGGGGTGTCCTTTGCTGTATCAAGAATACGTCTCCACATAACTCGGTCCATAGCTGCTCGTCGCCAGCCACTCAAGACACAGATGCTTCGGAGATCACCCTCATCTTGATCGATCCACCTTGCTCGCTGCACTCCTCTTCTTCTTGTACCAGTCCGATTTGATTCAAGAATCATTTTCACTGGGCTATCGTCCGATATCCTTATGACATGCCCAGCCCATCGTAGGCGTCCAATTTTAGCTGTCCGCACGATGTGTAGATCTCCTAGCAGCTGTTGCAATTCGTGATTAGTACGCCGTCTCCACGTTCCGTCTTCCTTCTGCACTCCACCATAGATATTATATATAGATATATAGCCATAGTGGTCCTCAGTACCTTTCTTTCGAAAACACTGAGGGCGCGTTGGTCCTCTGCCAACATAGTCCAGGTCTCGTGGCCATAGAGAACAACCGGTCTAATGAGCGTTTTGTAGATGGCCAATTTCGTGCGGTGGCGTACTTTTCGTGATCGAAAGGTTTTTCTGAGTCGAAAGTATGCACGATTTCCTGTTAAAATACGTCTCTGAATTTCTCTGCTGGTGTTATTACCGGCGGTCACCAGTGAACCCAAATACACGAACTCGTCAACCACCTCGATATCGTCACCGTCTATCAATATTCGTGGTGGGAGGCGTAGTGTTTCTTCTCTTGAAACTCATGTGTTTTGTTTTTGACGCATTTATGGCCAGTCCGATAGCTTCAGCTTCCAGTTCGATGTATGTTTCCATCATCTTCTCAAGGTTACGTGTCACAATATCAATATCGTCAGCGAAGCCAAAAAGTTGTACGGACTTTCGGAAGATCGTGCCACTCGTGTCGATCCTCGCTCTTCGAATCACACCTTCCAAAACAATTTTGAACAAGATATAAGAGAGTCCATCACCTTGCCGTAGCCCTCTCCGAAATTCGAAAGGACTCGAGAGCGTCCCAGATACTCGGACGAAGCACATCATTCTATCCATCGTTGCTTTGACCAATCGCGTCAGTTTATCCGGAAAACCGTATTTGTGCATGATCTGCCATAGCTGTTCTCGATCGATTGTGTCGTATACCGCTTTGATGTCAATGAATAGGGTACGTTGTATTCACGACACCTCTGGAGTACTTGTCTTATCGCGAATATGTGATCCGTAGTGGTGCAGGCTCCAGTAAATCCCGCTTGGTACGGCCCTACGAATTCCTTCGCTATTGGTGACTGACGACAGCAAAGGATTTGGAAGAGTACCGGCGTTCAGCAATGTGATTGCGCGGTAATTGCAACAATCTAGCTTAACACTCTTTTTGTAGCTTAACACTCTTTTTGTAGACGAGACATAGCACTCCTTCCATCTCCTCCTCACAAATCTTAGAATTCCTCTGCAGTACGAACTTTACGTAGCTGCTTGAGATTGAGTCCCGGTGTTCCTGTGCGACGAGTGTTGTGCCTTAGAGATGATCGGGTATAGAAATTCTTATACCCGAACCCGACCCGTACCCTAGTGATCAGCAAAAAAATTTACCCGTACCCGACCCGTACCCGATTAAAAATTAAAAAAATTATCCGTACCCGACCGTACCCGATCAATAATAAAAAAAAATACCCGTACCCGAAAAAAAATAAAAAATTTTACCCGGACCCGATTAAAAATTACCTGTACCCGTACCCGACCCGAATGAGTAGTAACAATTTTACCAAAATTCAGTATGGAAAAAAAGTGTTTTAGATATCGAGCCGTATCAGGCTCTAGTTGGTAAGCAAAATACATTAAAATGCTTGTTTACTTTTAAACATATAAATACACTGTGAAGCATGAATACAGGGTCCACCATGTAACTTTTTTTAAACATGCAATAAAACACAAATGGTTCATCCGAATTCAAAATTTATTTTTTCATATTAAAGTACAATCCTTCCGGTTAATTGTGGAATATAATTTTATTCAAATGGCTGCCTCGGCTGGCCTTGCAGTACGCCATACGGTCGGTCCAGCTTTTTAATACATTTTCGATTGTATGCAGCTTTATTTCAGCTATGGCTGCACGAATGTTGTCATTCAAGGCTTGAATTGTCTCTGGCTTGTCCACATAACGCTTATCTTTGACAGCCCCCCAAAGATAATAGTCTAACGGCGTCAAATCACAGCTCCTAGGCGGCCAAACGACATCCGAATTTCGACTGATAATTCGATCTTCGAAGACTGTGCGCAGAAGATCGATCGTAGCGTTGGCTGTGTGGCACGGAGCGCCGTCTTGTTGGAACCAAATGGTGTCCAAGTCTTCCTCTTCAAGTAACGGGAAGAACCAATCGCTAATCATGACGCGGTACCGCTCGCCATTGACCGTACGTGAATGTACGTGAATTGCAATGTGATATAAACAGGTGTGGCAGAGCACATGGCTTGCTTGCGTTGGTAATTAAAATTTGGTAAATAGTTCGGTATGACGACATACATGAAAAATAAACATGCTTTGATTCAATGCCAACTAGTCCGAACGATGTGACGAAAGCAAGCACGTGGTTTTTAGTTTTACTTGGCTTGCTGAAGCAAAGTTAATTTAACTAACACAAACAAATTGTGTTTGCCCCACCTGTTTCTACCACATTGCGTGAATTGACCAAAGAATCAAACAATGTACGTGTATTCCCGGTGTGAAAAATTCAATTTTGAACAGGGTGAACAGTGAGTCCTTCAAGTGTAAGTAGTTTGAACATTCGTAGGAAATTTTTTTGATTACAATTTTTTACTACAAAGCCAAATGAATTATGATTTTGATTTAAATTAATCTGTCAACTATGCCCGTTTTGTAAGCCTCACAAACCCACACCCACGATGTTATCGGTAGCTGGTGGTTTTTACAGCCATTGAACCGGTGGAACCCTCAACGAGTGAACACGGTGAAAATTTGAGTATTTCGCGAGAAAAGATTTTCACCCTTACTTTTGCGACTCCACGTTGTCACGCATCGAGATTTTCACTTGTAGTCCAGTGAAAAGAAACGAAAATTAACTAGCAATATAGCCCAACTGGCTGTGATATCAATCGGTGTCATTTCAAGTGAGGTGACACCACCCAGAAGTGAAGAATAAGAAGAACTTCTATGCAGATTTTCTGAAATAAATGTTTATGTTTTTATGGTAAGAATCCTAATGATTTTTATGAAAATTTTGAAAATCTCCAATCAATATTTAAAATAACAGTTTTCTGGTATCTGAATGTGATATGAGTACTACACTACATTTTATATACTGTCCATACTTGCATATCAGTCCCATATGGGAAATCGGCATGTTGAGAAAAAGACGATCAAAAGTTTATTTCCGAATTTTTTTATTTATTGTGCTCCCTAATGCTAAATCTTGGTATTTTTACATAAAATATCGGTAATACACCTTTGCTGTTCCAATATTGCAACAAATGAAATTATTGAAATTTGCACTGAATGGGACTGATATGCGGGTACTTTAGCATATGGGACAGATATGAGTTGATATTTTTTTATATTTTACTGAACTTTTTTTATATTTTCAACTTTCATTGCAATTTCTGAGAATATATTGAGGAAAGACTTCATTCCTCAAGCTAACTCAAAATTGGCGAAAATTGATATGCGAGTATGGGCAGTATATGAATCAAATAATTTTTACTGGATTGTGCATTAAACAGCTTTAAAATGGCAGTCCATTAAAACCTACGTGAAAAGTAGATTCCGACCGCAACATCTTAGAGCTAAGGCAGTGTGTCTAATTAAATATGTTATAAACAAAGTAGGGCGGGAAATTTTCACATAACTTTTCACGTAACTATGATTGATCTTTTTTTTAAATGAAAAAAAAAGTTTTTTCTGGAAAAAGATGCCAGTAGACAGGTCTGGTCCTAGGCGCGAATGTCAAAACCCCTTGAATGAAATTGATTATTTTTCGTAAGAACTGTTTTGCAATGAAAAATTCTCGTCAACGTGTTTATGTGAAGTACAAATGGTCGGGTAATCGATCCGAAAAAAAAATTTACCCGTACCCGAGTGAGCGGTAAATTTTTTTCCCCGTACCCGACCCGTACCCGAGTGAGCAGTAAAATTTTTTACCCGGACCCGGCCCGTACCCGATTGAAAATAAAAATTTTTACCCGTACCCGATCAAAAACCCGTCGGGTACGGGTACGGGTCGGGTTTCGGGTAAAATACCCGATACCCGACCATCTCTATTGTGCACCGTCGATAGTTTTGAGCGCATACAAACCGCGACCAGGTAGTGGTCAGAATCAATGTTAGCACTGCGGTAGGTCATTGATGACGTCGATGAGAACGTGGTGATTTGATTTTCGGTATGTTGATCAGGTGATCTCTAGGTCGCTTTGCGGGGGAAGAAGGTGCTTCGGACTACCATTCCTCGGGGGCTGCAAAGTTCACGCTTCGTTGGTCGTTGTCGTTTGTTGCCGCGTGCAGGCTCTCCAGCCCGATCACAGGCCTGTACATTGCTTCCCGGCCTACCTGAGCGTTCATGTCGCCGATGACGAGTTTTACATTCCGCCGTGGACAGCTGTCGTAGGTTCGTTCCAGCTGCGCGTAAAATGCATCCTTCTCGTCGTCGGGTACGTCTCATGTGGGCAGTGCACGTTGATGATGCTGTAATTGAAGAAACGAGCCTTGATCTTCAATACGCACATCCTATCACTGATAGCCGATTATTTCGAGTCGTATTTCTTCCTTGATTGTTCGTAACAAGTGTTTTCCGGGCGGCTTGTTAGGCCTGCAGCAACCTCCTGTCTCGCCTGAGGGTCATCGTGTCTGACACAAGGACGGTAATCAGCCGCTCCTAACATGGAGAACAGACGCTGTTTCGAGCCGCCCCAGAACAGACGCTCGGGTAGGCTCGCTCTCTGTAAAGTGAAAGCAAGCCCCCCTTCACTGTCAGCATACGACCAAGGTCACACCGGGGTTGGTTACCCGATCTTTTCTATGGTTACTCGTACTCCAGTCGGTACCGCGGGGAGGTAGGGATACGAGTTACTGTACAAGAGGCTAAGAACCACATAGGGGCCTGAATTGCGCATTGTCCAATTGTCGTTTACCATTCAAACATTGAGCATATCAGATAACTCGACGACCTTTATCCTGAGTATAGAGATTTTTTTATCATATTTTTACACCTTCAAATCAATATGTTAATTCAAAAGCGTTCTAACTATATTGCTCCCGGCGCCTACCAACGTAAGAATGCAGATTTGCAGAAGAAGTTGTAGAAGTTCGTTTCCAAATTGCAATTGCACTGGTGCATTGCTACCAATGCATGAATAAATGAACTATAGTGTTGGAAACATAAACAGTAACCCTTGACTACTATAAACGCTTTCATTGCACAGTGTTACACCGAACTTTTACTGAGTGTTACCATCAGTGGTATTGGTGAAGAAAAAGTGTAGCACTGGTGCAGTGCAATGGGCAAAAACCAACGGTTCCAGTGCACTTTCCGCTACACCGGTGTAATGAAATTTAAAAGCGAAAACGCCATAGGTGAATTGTATACGATCATTCGAAATAAACCCATTTGACATAGTGGCCGTTAGGCATAATACTTTTTGGCATGGTTTGAAGTTATAGAGCTTTAGTTACAGTCGTAACTAGCGAAAGCGGCGATCACTCTCATTCGAAACTGTTATGCACCCGTTTGATCGGTTCACCCGATGCTGAGAGCTGTTCCTCAGTTAGGTCGGAAACACCGTTATGGTGAAGCCACATTGAGTATATCGATTTTTTATCGATCTATAGCAGTATTAAGCAACATGTAAACTTATGCTAAATGACCGTTTTGTCAAATATTCGTTAGTCCAAATAATCAATATGTCAAACGGCGTTATGCCAAATGATATTATTCCAAATGGCCTAATGCCAAAATTATGTCAAATGGCATCATGTCAAGCGGCGTTATGCCAAACAGAGTAACTCCCCGTGATGTCGCATGTTCGGTATGTTTGTAAAGTGCTTTTGTATCGTATTATCTTTGAAGACGAAAAATTTATCATGAAAGTTCTAGACGTATGATTACATTGAAGTAGATTAGGTCGGAGATATCATAATCCTTGCAGCTCTTAGGTGGTAAAATCATCAAAAGTAGTGAACCCAACTAATACGTTCAAAGTTGAATGAAAAACGGTTCGAATTATTTGAATGCTTCTCCGAGATCATTGATCAAGTTCTAAAAAGTTATGGCGAATATTTCCGGTTCTGAACATGTAATCTTATACAAGACGTAACCTGCAAATCGCAGTTTTGTTTAATACGATAAATTATCTCAAAGATGTTGAATTGATTTTGAAGTTTTTGAACGCGTTTGAATGTTACTGTAAAGTTGTTCAATAGGTTACCGAATAACTCAAATCATTCACATGAATTCACACTCATCGACAAAATCGTGTAAATTGCTTCTAAGACCGACATATTCGAGTATCAAAAATTACACATTTTTACAATTGATTTAATACAATATTCATGGATTTTGATTTATGTTTACATGATTAAACATGTGATTTGTAGACTTCATAATGTTTGAAATTTGAAAATAATGTAACAGTGTTTATCTAGATGTATTATCTACAGTTTTTTCATCTTAGTGATAACATGAAATGAATAAAAAAAATGTTCACGGCTTCACTACCGATTTTCATTCCTTTGATTTGATTCGACATCACAATCCGGGATTAATTTGACCTGATTAAGTAGATTACACTTAATTCGATTATTAGTAGACAAGGTTCTCTTCAGTTGTATTCATTTGAAATCCAGAAGTAATCGCAAAAGCAAATGGCACGGCAATGCTGTTGAGCGGTTATTGGATGCACCTAATTAGTTCAAAGCTGACGCAAACGTGCGCAGTGTTGCATTGCAAGTATATAAATTAAACTGAGTTCCGGTGATTGCTGTATCATTGGTGTTCTCATTTTAAAATCTTTCGTCCACTTCGCATAAGGTAGTCAATTGGGTAATATCGTGTTGATGAACAAGGTTTTACTCGTTTCATGATTGGCTTGCATGATTTCATTTCTTACCAAATAGTTTTAACACCCCTCTGCATTATCTTCTTCGCAATAACAAAATCCGTCTATGGTTTCATGCCTGGTCTTAATATTTTCATTTTACTACACCCCCAATGAACGGTATCATGATGCCGCATATTTGAGAGTTTGAGATTCGCGCTAGAAAGTGTTGTACATTTTTTTTCAACACTCGTCAGCTTTCGGAAGATGTTTGTTCGCGATAAGACACTAGCTGTTACACTGTACCGTATCTAGCAACTCCATTCAATTTCCTAGAAATGTATAAATTTCTGTTGTATTATTCAAATTATCAAGAACCATATTCAATCAATTTGAGCCGATATAGATTAATCGAACACTGTCAAAAACAATCTCACTTCTCTTAATAATGCTTTTTATTTTTTCTTTCTGTAGGATTTATGGATTTACTGCTCACTGAAAATAGAGGCTATTTACCTTCAAAGTGGACAAAGTGAGATCGAGTGAAATGTTAAGAATAAGCAATTTTCAACGTCTGGGCGCATGAATTACATTCAGTGGGTTTTTGTACTATCGCTTAACTAAAGGAGAGAAAGCTTGAATTGAAAAAAGGAGAAAGTGTGAAAACAGACTTGTGCATCTCAATGGCTTTCCGTCGTGTTTGCAGTATAGTGTATGTGAATAGCAGTGGTAATGTGATTCCAAGAATAAGTGAATATTACGCACACCAAAAGTCAGAGAATGAAAATAAATTTACATCTGTTGCATTTGAAATGTGATGTGAATGTGGAAATAGAGCAATAATTGATTTTCCGCAGAAATTTTTTCCAAAATCAGTGAGAGTAAGATTTGAGAATCGGATAACGATATATAACCTAAAGATCAGGTTCGTTCTTCCATTCAATAGCAAGGAGCGTGCAGCTAACAATCATTATGGATATAGGAATAGAGCGGAGTGAAGCAGGGGCCACCATTGGCACCCTCTTTCAGCACATTGTCAACGACATGAAGGTAAGTTTTGTTTAACGTCAGTAAATGAAATATCTGTTCTAGTTGTATTGTGGTAGTAGAAAATACGTGATATATCAATACTTTCTTTTTCAGAAAATTTTAATATGTCAAGTTATAATAATATTAGGTAAAAAAAGGGATTTTGAAAAATAGACTTCATTTTGTCCTTTATATACATAACACGCCCTTGCTGTAGCTCACCCCTCTGTTACGAAGACGGAAATTGCAAAAAAAGAGAATGCAATTAGGAATGATTTCCTATATTAATCTCTGCATGAGGTGTTTCCGACACGTTTGTCATAAGCAAATTCTTGGTATTGCATTCGCCTTGTTACATTGTACTATTCTGTTTCAACAAACTTCGCAGTAGATTCTTAGTGTTCAGAGCAGCGTATAATATCTATTCTAAATTAGCTTTGGTTTTTACTCAATGAATTAAACAAAAAAAATTCTTCCACATTTTCAATAATTTTCCAATTTAACGCTTCCCTTTTTATTAAAAATCTTGAAAACATGAACCTACTTAAGAAATTTTTTACCGATTTGACAGCTCTTGCTGAAAGCATCATCTCTAAACGAGTAGTGTCTCTGCATGTCATTTCGACGTCAATGAGCTAATCAATTCGTTGTAAAAAATAACCTTGCTCTAGAGCATGGTTGTTCTTGAAAATTTGATAGTTATTTTGTGTCACTGAAAAAAACCTGTTTTAATGAACCTAGTGGTGTAATGATGCCTTTCTCATATCAATCAAAATATCATATATAATACTGTGGTATTCTTCAAAATTATTTTTCTTCGATTCTTAAAAGAATAATCGAAATAGATTTGTTTGACCGTCTACTGATAAAAACTATCAATTGGAAAAGATTTGAGGTCCATTTAGAAAACTTTTTACAGTTTTTCGCTCTTTTCAGTGATGGTATAAAATTTTTAACACACTTTACCCTATATTTCCGGATCCAGAAGTCGGATCCTGATGAAATTCTGGAATTACGTATGGGACCACAGGACCTTTCATTTGAACCTAAGTTTGTAAAAATCGGTCGCGCCATCTATGAGAAAAGTTAGAACACATATTTTCATTTTTTGCGCATTTTACCCCATAAAGTTAGGACAAAAAACGTTACATACACACATACGCACATACACACACACTGACATTTTGCGTACTCGGCGAACTGAGTCGAATGGTATATGACACTCGGCCCTCCGGGCCTCGGTTCAAAAGTCGGTTTTCACAGTGATTGCATAACCTTTCTATATGAGAAAGGCAAAAAAAATTTTCTTCGATTCTTAAAAGAATAACCGAAATCGGTTTGTTTGACCGTCTACTGATAAAAACCATCAAATTGGAAAAGATTTGAGGTCGATTTAGAAATTTTTTTAAGGTTTTTCCTCATTTTCAGTGATGGTGTACAATTTTTAACACACTTTACCCTATATTTCCGGATCCGGAAGTCGGATCCGCATGAAATTCAGGAATAACGCATGGGACCACAGGACCTTTCATTTGAACCTAAGTTTGTGAAAATCGGTCGCGCCATCTATGAGAAAAGTTGAAACACATATTTACTTTTTTTTGCACATTTTACCCCATAACTCTCGAACCGGAAGTCGGATCGAAATAATATTCAGGAATTTTGTATGGGACCTCAAGACCTTTCATTTGAATCTAAGTTTGTGAAAATCGGTTCAGCCATCTCTGAGAAAAGTTAGTGCACTTATTTTCACAATTTATTGCACATTTTGCCCCATAATTCCGGAACCGGAATTCGGATCCAAATAATATTCAGGAATTTTGTATGGGACCACAGGACCTTTCATTTGAACCTGAGTTTGTGAAAATCGGTCGCGCCATCTATGAGAAAAATTGAAACACATATTTACTTTTTTTTTGCACATTTTACCCCATAACTCTCGAACCGGAAGTCGGATCGAAATAATATTCAGGAATTTTGTATGGGACCTCAAGGCCTTTCATTTGAATCTAAGTTTGTGAAAATCGGTTCAGCCATCTCTGAGAAAAGTTAGTGCACTTATTTTCACAATTTTTTGCACATTTTACCCCATAATTCCGGAACCGGAAGTCGGATCCAAATAATATTCAGGAATTTTGTATGGGACCACAGGACCTTTCATTGGAATTTAAGTTTGTGAAAATCGGTTCAGCCATCTCCGAGAAAAGTTAGTGCAAAAAAACGTTACATACACACATACGCACACACACACATACACACACACACACACACACACACACACACACACACACACACACACACACACACACACACACACACACACACACACACACACACACACACACAGACATTTTGCGTACTCGACGAACTGAGTCGAATGGTATATGACACTCGGCCCTCCGGGCCTCGGTTCAAAAGTCGGTTTTCACAGTGATTGCATAACCTTTCTATATGAGAAAGGCAAAAAATAGTGGACAAGTTTCAGATTTTTTTATTAAAAATCACTTCTATGTAATTTTTTCTTATACTATCATTCAAAGAAGAAACACAGAAAAAGTTTGAATACATTACTTACGAGTTAAGTTTTTCAAATAGTTCTTCTTACGCTCTTTGTATTACAATTATTATACTTCTTGTCATTTTATTTTCAATGCAAAATAAATCCGAATAGCTTTCCATCCGTCCAATTTTGATATGGGTCGTAGTTTTAGCCTACTCAGTAAAAAATAACTATCGAAATGTCACATTTTAATTGAATATTAACATTGAAATGGTTCATGGCCTAAAAATTCGTGATACATTAGTTTTTTCGTCATTGTCCATAAAGTCAAAACCAGTGGCGGTTCGTCCTCATGTGCATATCGTGCACTGCACAACCGGTCAAATTGAACGGCACGCATTCAGGAAAGGCTTTAGTGGTTCACCCGGCGAACGACCGAAAGGTTAAAGCCGGGTATTAAAAAAAATGGTATTAATAATAATAAGAGGTTTCAGTGACTTATGCTTATGGCAGTTGAAAACAAGATGCTGTCTCAGTTGCCACTTCGAAGCAGTTTTATTGATGCAGTTCCCATCCAAAATTATGTCATTATTTCATTTTTTAACGATTTTTTGAGAAAAAGAACTATTAACATTAACATAACATATTTTTACGATAGTGGCTTCGGGGTATTTTGGCACGGAAAATTAATTTTTACACATTTTTTTATTTCTAGTGTGTTATGTGCAATTTTAAAAATAACAAGACGTCTTTCTGTCATAAGGATGGCTGTTTAAGAAAATTAAATGAATTTTTATAATTTGAGATAATATTCGCCCCGGGCCCAACGATTTCGAGGCGGCAAAATAATCATCGGTGTTTTTTTTTGCTCTCTTCTCGATGGTAAAGTCGAGGGACCGCGTTTTCTTACTCGTTAAGCTGGTAGCTGCTTCGATGGAGGCAACAAATCCTATTTTGCCTCGGACGTAATTTTCGCTAGGTCTGAGCACCAGGTTTCGATTTATCAATTTTATTCCTAAAACATTCTAGTGACTCAATAAATGCAACTAATGGCAAAAGCAATGGGTTAGTGTTTTATCCCGACCTTCATCAGTTCAGATATTCCGTAGAAGTTTTACATGGCTTAGTTTATTTTCGTTTCCCGGATTGGATTATGTGTTGAAGCAAGCGAGAAAGATGCGGTAAAGAGCGATTATTTGCTTATTCGAATAGGTTTAACCGTTCGAATTAACAACGGCATGAAATGTAGCGCTTCTTTCAAATGCAACGAATCTGCTAGTGGCAAACTGCAGTAACAAAAGTCGATCAATGAATTAACAGAATAAAATAAATAACCCAACAGAGAGGAGAGCAAATGTCTCTCAAGTGTGTAATAATGAATGAGAACGCCGAAGCGGAGCTGTTTGTGTGTAGGAAGTGTAAACTCTTCCCTAGAAAGACTCACTGTTTATGGCACGGTTTGGTCTCTTTTGTGTTACTGCAGTGAGAAGATGTGAGGCGAACGAACTAACGATTTTGTTGTTTTCGTTTTTGGTTGAATAGCCTACACATAACACTTGCTGTTACCAGACAGAAGACGAAAAAAAAAAGAAAACTAAGGCGGGGGAAGCTTGTGACTGTGGTATACATAGAACACAACCAAGTTGCATAACCGTTTTGTGTGAAGCGTGAATCGGATTTAGTGGCTGTTTGTATAGCCGCGTTCCAATTCCGCAAACAGTGATTCACCATTAGATCGAAACTCTCGATTAAGTAATAGTAGTAAACTGCGCTGGGAGATTTTTTGTTGATATTGACGTTTGTTAAGTCAGTCATTTGATATTCCACAAAAAAACCGTCGAACAATTAGAAAAAATAGTCTACATTAGTTGGGCATTTAATATCACAACCAAACGACATTTCTATTTTAAAATATGTTTGTATGTAAAACTTATTTGTCTGCATTCGACTCGTTAAGTTTAATTCTCTACTACTACAAGTAATGTCTAAATGAGTTGTATGCCTTCATAACGCATAGTAACTTTGAAATCCATGGATAAGTGAAGTGTTTTTAAAGTTTTACTGTCGAATGAATAGTGGTTCAAAATACTATCCCACACACCAATAATCTGCTTAATGAAGTGGAGTTTGACGTGGGACTTTCGTGGGTAGTCGTGATTTCATTACCTTCTGAATCGCTGCAATGTAGATTTGGACAAATCCCGAATTAACATGGGCTACGTCAATATTTGAGGATGGCGCCAGTCTAACATTGATTACTATTGGAGACCAACAAGTATCGGTCTTTTGATATAACAGACAGCTAAAAAAACTGAACAAGAAAAATACACACTAACAGTTTGTATGTAAATCACAAGCGGGGGCTGCTGAATTTGACGTCAACTCACCGCCTCTGAGCGGTGATCAATTGAAAAGATTTGTTAGCTTAATCTTCGAGTGTCGCAAGTTTCAGAGCACCACTCCCCACGTACACATAAATTGCAATACCCGGTACACGTTCCACTGTTAGTGGGCGATAAAGGCAAAACACTTTTATTCTTTATAAAAGCAATATTACTACTTGGACTAAAAATTGCACAGCATAATCTGATTCGTGTGCTACCATATCCGTCCACAACTGAATTTCAATGTTGTTGAATGGAAACTACAGCTTCTATTTTCTATATTGTTTTTATTCACATTACATTCCAGTGTGACCGCAAAGTGAACGGGAAATAATTAATTTCCGCACGGTTGAGCATGGAAGAGTTAAACTCATGGCAACCTTTTGACTTTCTCTTCTGTGCCGGTTACTGTCCGTGAAGCGCTCGAAGGCTACTTTACAGTTACAGAAAAAATTCCGACCCTGACCCTATTGGGTTATATCCGGAGTTTAATGATTCTTGGCGGGTGCGTATTAAAAATATCATAATACATATATAATTGAGGATTCTACCTTGGTGACAATTTTCTAAGAAATATGAGGGAATCACATGAAAATGTGTTTTCCTCATATATATATGAAGATAGCCTGAGTTGGTAGATCATAGGACTCAAAAGCCAGCCTCGTCCTTAGAGGTTTCTAAGTGTCGATAAGTGTGAAGTATGTTGAAACTGAATGAGCAAATTCCAAAAAAGAATGTAATGCCAAGACTTTTATGTATGTATGTATGCATTTGTGAAGCCACAATCAGTGCAAAGCATTTCCAGCCTTTCAGCAAAAACATCCGGCCATATAATACAGAGTTTCGCTGTACTAGCTTAAATATGCCTGATGGGTTGTTTGTTAGAAGGGTGCGTCTTACTCATTTCAAACCTTCAGTGGGAAATAGTAAGCTTCCCCCACGTGACTCACGTTGGCAATCCACTCATTCATCCAGTCATTCACCTGTAAGATACCCTGATGTATGTATCTTACATTATGTATAATATAAAATAATTACATATTGTATAATATAAAATAATACAATATAATATAATATATAAAACATTATATTACAATATAATATTTTATAACATAATTCATTACAATGCCAAATACACTATTTAATAAGTCAGATGAGCTGCTGTCCTGGTGTTCTCGCTTCAATTGATTTAATCTTGTGAAATTATCATTAAATACATAACGGATATACTCATATATATGGTATAAATTAGTATACGTATACATCTCAATCCTTTCCAATGAATCCGCTAGTCATATAAATAATATAAACACTAAACTAAGCATGAACACAGCCTGTATAGTAATAAAATGTTGATTGGCGTCACCCGATGGATACGTGTTCCCTTACAATGTCATCACTTTCACGTACATACGACATAAGGAGTGTATCGAAAAGTAGTTAGCAACATTGATTATTGAATAAAAAAGCGAAAAAAAAAACATATTTTGACATCAGTTTTCGATATATTGTAGAAAAATTACATTTTTATGCATTTCACTGATTATATTGAAGAAAATCCTAGTTTCTATGAAATACTCGCACTTTGGACTTGACATTCTTCATTAAATTCTGCACAGTTACTTTTGTGACTTTCCTGGTGGCAGCTGTTTTTGAACTCCTGCATGTTTTGGGACACTGTACCTTTCTTCCGAAAGTGCCGCTTGACAATTGCCCAATACCTTGGCCGAAGATCCGGGCAGTTCGGTGGGTTGATTTCATTTTCCACGAATTGTACATTATTTTTTGACAACCACTGTAGAACGGAGTTGGCGTAGTGGGCTGAAACCAAATCCGGCCAGAAGAGAGGAGGAGCCTTATGCTTTCTGTACAGTGGCAGGTTTTTTTCTTAGACTCGTTAGCGCCGAGCAGTTCAAATTGCACTAACAAGTCTAAAACGAAACGTAAAGAACAGTAAAAACGGTTATGTGCCCTAAGCACAAACATAGGCTAACCCATAAATGACCATACCTGAATCGGCCAGTATAGGCCGAAAACAACGTTTTCGTTCTGCACGTCAGGAAAGACGTGGTACTTCGTTACCAACTATATAAATGTTTTGCAAGTAGCATTAACTTTACGTCTGCTTAGCGGTTAAACTGTTTAAGTTTACAATAAGCAGTTCAATTTGAACTGCTCTGCACTGACGAGTCTAAGACGAAACGTAAAGAATAGTATCTTGAGTTAGTAAATCGCATACCAGGTGTCAGGTGATAATACGGAATTTAGATGTGGAACACATCTTTGTTTTCTAATTAGAAATTACCATAATTAGAAATTCAAGGGTAAATACAAGTAGAAATGTGGCAGTTTAGTTTCAATCAGTAATATTATTTCACCAATTGATAGGAAATATATCTACATATTGATTTGAATGTTCATAGTCATGTATTTTCAATTATATATTATTGAAATGTTGATTGATAACTAGCAGTGTCCTATTTTGTCTGCTAAAAATCTCCGGCATACCGGATTTCCCTGCCATAGACGACGCTTTTGAAGGAGTAAGCGATATATCAAAGGGAAAGCATCGCTCTGATTGGTCAATCGATGCAAAAGCGAAGCTGTTGGAAGCACGTGAATCTATAAATATAAGCGAAATTATAGCTAACGTTTCTGAATACGCAGTCCCTGTTTGGCGGGGATGTGCACGAACACACAAACTTAGGCTTCAGCGCATTCAAAGTAAGATCTTAAAGATGATTCTAAATCTACCCCCTTGGACAAGGACTAGTGAAGTACATGAGATGGCCTCCCTGGATATACTAGAACAAAAACTCGAACAATACTGCACGAAATTTGAAGAGAGGTGCTCAATCTCTGAAAAACAAATAATTCAAAATTTGTACGTATTAGGTTAGGGATAGTTATAAGTAGGAAGATATTTTATTAATAATTAAAATAAATATTATGATTAAACATTAGTATGTAAAACAAGAGTAACTAAAACACCTATTATTAATAACGAATCGTATGAACAACAAAGATGAAAGGCCAAAGGGTCAAAACACTTGTACTGTAAAATGTTGATGTAATACACAAAAAATAAGAATAATAAACAGATATTTATTTATGCATAGCTAACGTTTCAGTCCAACGTGTAGCATTCCAGAGGTAGGTTGTTGCTAGACAGCAAGACAAAAAGTGCCATAAAACGATTTGAAGCTTTAATTAGTATGCTCTGATCTTGTGTCATGCAAGCTCGGATGAAATTTCATGTTATGTCGTTTCGCCTGAGAAATGGACAACTACCCCAGGATATATTTTGAGTGCTTAAGATTAATCTCTAATTTATATAAGATGAACTCGATTGAGCTTGAGCTTGAGCGACCACCCCTGGTTGCTACTCCGTTACTGATCGGGATTAGCTGAAATTGTACAGGGAATTTCTAGATGATCCAACCTGGGACTGGTGAATCATCCTTCAATGTACATCTTCTGGTAATCCCAGAATTCATTGATCAGTACCGGCGCCGGCCAGGCCCGAACGTAGATCGTCTAAGGAATGGGAAGGGATGTTAGTCCAACACTTGTTGTTACTAGAGGCCGTATATACTACTGCGCACTCCACAAGTGTCATGGGAGAAGGATATTTGTTAGTAAAAATATCAGTATTGGCTTCGCCCGCGACTCATGTTCCGGTTTCAAGATGCTCGGATGAACTCATGTTCCGGTTTCAAGATGCTCGGATGCACCACTAAACCCACTGACTTTCCGAGTGAACGTTTCAACAATATCCTATATTAAAAGTCCCGGGAAGTCTTGATTCACAGCTCTTATTCGAGGAAACTGAAGAAAAATTTGCACTACCGCGTAAAGAATAAAAACTTCCCTATTTTTTTATAAATGAAATTACGTGATACAAAATAAACGAGTGAATAGGATTAAGACATTGTTATAAAATCATTTTGAATCACCAAATATAGATCAACAGATTTCACGCGCGTCTTCGTTCTGTATTATTTCCGCTTTATTATTTTAATTATTTATTAAAATTATTAATTGGTTATATTGGTTGATCTGGGCAGCCGGCTACCGAGAAAAATATTAATTTATTGTTTGAAATATACCGATATATGTTATCTCTGTTATTAACTTTGTAATATCAACGGATTTGCGCAAAAGTTGATTTTTATCATTCAATTTTTAATCCTGAAAGACAATCAATAAAATGGAAGAAGAAAACATTCCAATTAAAACTTTTCTCCGTAGATAGACGGAAATTGATAGGTTGAATGAGGAGATAATTTAGTAAAATATAGTAATCAGAAGTGAAACTTTGAAAATATCTGATAACTGAAAGGAAAAAGAAACTCCTGCAATTGTCGCCTTTTACGACATGGAAGCAGGAACCCAGTGGATCTATTCTTGGTTAATTTTTTTCCGCCGGATTCCACACGGCATCTAGGCTGGTACTATCCGGAGAGATCTAATAAGTACTACCAATCTCCTAGTGGACCCCAGCCCCTTATATAAGATGAACTCGATTGATAATGAGAAAAAGTATATCGCTTCAACCGAAATCGCAGAATGGTAGAGAAACTTATCGTTATAAAAATAACCGCTTGCATACAAAACTTTAACACAAGCTTGGCGATAAAAAGCTTAAATATCGAAATTATTCGATATATCATCGCATACATTTGGGACATTGATGAAATGTCGTCGGCTACAAAACAAATACAAATCAAGACATATAGGGTCTATATTTGGGCTCGCGTGTTTGGTGTTGGTTCCTAATAAAGATCAATCTAAGCGGACTCTCGGGCAGTTGCAGATTCTAAAGTCTGACGGTTGGTTGAATTGTTTGACTGAAAATGTCGATCATTAGAAATTTTGGTTGCCTTGTTCCACATCAATGGCTTGAACAACCCCATGAGACTGATCCTTGCAGTTTTTTTAAAGATATCTACAAACATTGAACCAATGGTTCGATTCTGAAGGGAACATGTCTAGATTCTTGTCAAATAAGAAGGAAGATGCGTATCAGTCTCGGTCTGCAATTTCGATGAAAACGACAGAGTATTTATTTATTTTTGTTTTCGATTAGATAGGTTTTAACCTTAAGCTCTTTGGCTTCTTCGGACCAGGAAAGCTTTCTGGCATTATATGTGGTATTTGGAATCGAACTCAGGTGGGCAAACAATATTTATTCATCTTAAAATTTCAAAAAAAAAAGGAGGTCATAAGGTAAACTTGAATTTAAAGCCGTACAGAAAAAAAATCGTTAATTGCGATAACCGTACAACAAACTTTAGCCTGCTAAATATAATTACACCACTTCTCTGTATCTTTTGATCAACGAAGAATCGAAATTAGCACTCAAAATAACTATCTAGATGGTGCCTAGCAAGTATACTTCGTACCAGCAAAATATTATGAAAACATCATCTTATCCGCCACCTCTGTGATGTTTGAGTGCTGGCCGTGAATCCGATTCATAATAAACTACTACACTGAATTATGTGAGCATTGCGTGCTTGTTTCGTAAAATTAGATCAGCCGGGATGTGGTTCGAGAGTAGCATAAACATTGAGTATTTCCTCCCCAGCAGTGAGGAAAAATATAAAATCATTCGGTAAAAACCGAACAAAAGTGTGAACGTTTTCAATCGTTAGGATGGTAGTTTGCGTGACACGATGTTGATGAACGATCATTTATGCTCTGCTACAAATCCCTCGAAGCTGATTCAACTGTTTCATTGTGCATATACATAAAAATGGAATGCACTATATATGTCTTCCACCGGCTTCAATATTTTTAATAACGCTTAAAGTAGAGCAACGTTTCCTCTATCAGACAATCATTTTCATTATAAACACTTCCTTCCAGCTGATATATTTTAATTGTAGCAGCTGGTTGGAAATCGTGTTCTAATAGTATATTTTTACTTATTCTTCTCTACTACATCAATCGAAAATAACAAATAACGCCGTAATTTAAAACGTATTTTAAATCTAAAATTTTAATTTAGTGATACACGATATGATGGGAATCTGAATTTAACTCAACTATTTTCGCATAGCATACACCGAAAAGACGATAAAAGATCAACAGTTTATATCCATAACTAGGTCAGTTCGGTGTTGAAAAGATCTCATATGGCCACACTCTACGCAATATAGTGTACATAAGTTTATATGTATTCATCAACATGTTGGTTTGAATAAAGTTTTCAAGTTAGAGGAAAGCATCTTCCAAATGCTTCTCCGTACAGGTGCACTCGTTCAAAGTCGAACCTAATTAGCACATAAGAACGTTTGCTCTTGACGCTCCATTGACGCAAAACACTGATGATTTTTTTCCTTCGCTTGGTTTCAATCGAGAAGTACACATTGAACTACTTTATTTCGTAGGATTGAATCTTAGCTCGTAAACAGGCTATAAACACTTGCTTGCTTATAAAGGAGAAAAGGGCTCCGTTGTGATTTCTCAACATAAAATATACCTTATGGTAGTTTTAAGTGATTCCACTTCGTGTTCGCCGGTATTGGACATACATCTAGAATTTATATTCTGATGTTTCCATATGTGCGATGCATTTTGCAATCTTTCGCTAATGAGCATGATGCTCAATTAGATCGACGACGAGAAATTACGTTATTTTTACCTGCGAATTAATGTTTTTACTTTCAATCGGGTACGAATCGGCTTCAGAATTTGGAGAACAAAAATTCGGGTTTGAGGTTAGGATTACGTCTTTGTTTTCTATATTGATGTGCAAATTCAAAATTCGAAAAATAACACGTACAAACAGTTGTCAGACTTTAAACATCTATAGCTTGATCAATTTTAAATATTTTTTTTCGAAACGACAATTAGTTATAACGAAGAACGTTTTTCAAACCATTGTCATGCCTGCCCTTAGCAGAAACGGCAATTTCGTATACAAAAGTTCCCTTTGCATGTCACATAGCATTATTTGAAGAAATCTTGTCAGTATGAGCTTGTAGAAAACAATCCTAATGACGTCTTAGACGAATGCAAACTCATATTCCATAATAAATATTACATGAAAACTATATTCTATAATAAACATTACATGAATCAAACAGTGATATTTAGGGGTTAACCTAAGTTTGTGAAAAGTAAAAACAGTTATAGTTTTTGCCGTTATAGCAAATAGAGGAGTGGTGGGTATTGGATATGCAATCGCTGTGAAAACATACATTTGAATCGAAGCCCGGAGGGCCGAGTGTCATTCCATTCGATTCAGTTCGTCGAGATCGTGAAATGTCTGTGCATGTGTATGTGAAAAAATATGCACTTGAATGGATGAACCGATTTTTACAAACTTAAAATAATGTGACAGATTTACTATACTAGTGAAAACGATGAGCATGAACTTAGCGAGGTACCTCTTGCCGATGATAACGCTAATAGTTGAATAATTTGTTGCTTATTTGTTGCTAATTAAAATTTGCTAAAATTTGCTAATAAAAAAATTCGAAGCAGCATTTAGAATTTTGAACGAAGCAAAAAAAACGGATTTTTTTTCTAAATTAAGTTCAAACTGATTACAAATTGATAAAGTTATGCTAATTTACGTCCAGACAAACTTTTTTTTTTCTTTATTTAAGATTCAATGATAAGTTTTTTGAAAATTCCTTCAGTGATATTGAAGAAAATATGAGTAATATGCGGCATCATTACACCACTAGGTGGACTAAAACAGTTTTTTCAACAATGAAATCGACGATATGATTTGATGCTCTTAGTAATAATTACATTTTTGTAGAAGTTTTCAACAGTCGAATTGTCAAAAATATATATTCTATAAATGGATCAGCGAAAAGAAACATTTGTTTTGCCGAGAATTCGGTTGAAAATTATTTGCCGACATTTCAACAAATGATATCGCCAATCACGTGTGTTAAGGACAGAAACATGATTACAGTTAATGCATATTGCTTGTTGCAATATCGTTTGCTACTGATCAATATATAACAATATCAAAAAAAATTCACTTTACTTGTGTGTGTGTTGTTCGCTTGCTTACCTCTCCGTTGGATTAAACTTATTCTCGATTCATTGCACAATAGTTGTTTCTTGCAGTGGCGTCTCGTGTCAAAATTTACGGATTGTGCACTACTTATGCCACTTTTAAACGCTCTCTAGGACACTTTGTTTTTCCTAGTAATTTGAAGACTTTTAGGGGCTCATTGTCAGTCTGTGATTAATTTCAGAAGTCTGTGTCATGTTTAAAATCTGTGCAGCATATTTAGAATCTATGAAACCTAGATTAATCTGTGAACCTAGCATCTCTGGAGACAGCAATTTGTTTTCAACTGCCATAAGCATAAGCCACTGAAGCCTCTCCTGAAAGTGTGCATACAAGTTCTGACAGAGCCAAACGTGATGGAGAAAACAACAAATCTTGTAGCTGAGCTGAGTAATTCCTTCTATCTTGAATCTGTGCAGTAACTCATGTTCCCTCAATTTGACCAGTTGTGCAGTGCACGAGGTGCACATAAGGACGAGACGCCACTGGTTTCTTGCATTCCAATTATCAATGAAGTCTTGCATTGAAATTATCTGTGAAGTCTTAGAAGAAACGAAAATTACAACAAAACGAAACATGTCGGAAAAAATAATTAGCTACTGTTGGAAATAATGTTTTGGTTTCATTCAGATTCGCATATTCATGGTGATTATCAAATTTTCTTTCATCAATTGAGATAGTTCAGAAAGTAACTCTATGTACGTAATCTATTTACTTTTATGTAATGTTTTTGATTTGTTTTTTTGTTGACCCCGTTTCACTGTCTTCTTTAATTTTCAGTAAAGAACAGAAAAGGTCATTATGTATGTTTAAATCAATAACAATACGTATCCAGAAGGGATAAACTGAAATTAATAAAATATTTCACAAAATAAGTTAACAAAATTTGTACCAACATGACTAAGCCCATATCATGTAAAGATAGAACGCTTGCTCATAACATACAAATTTTCTTATTTCATCTAATTATGAGCATATCATAAACAAATATAAAAATAACAAAAATAATAACGATAAAGACACTTTTAATCTATCACGATTCGATTATTGAATTATTTCAGACCAAATAAATCATTACAGTGGATTCGATTATGAGAGTTTTATATTTATATATATTACTATGTAACTACAACATGCTTATTTCTATCCGTTTTTTCGTTTTCGATTTTCACAAAGGGTGAATAGTTTAGACGCTATAACACTTTCGAAAGGTGGTTTATCTATAATTTGTTTCCAATTAATCATCTACATTCAATTTAACCCACGGTTCATAACAAAGGAGTCGAACATTTCCACTGTTTTTTGTGCATTCGTTACTGTTTTCTATTTCGAATAGATGGGAAAAGTTATGATGGTGAAGCGAAAAAAGCATCTATAGGTAAGAGCAACAGCAGTTATCCATAGCGTTCAGTTTAGTTCGTAATTATCGTATTGCATAAAAATAAACCACCGATACTAAACGATCAGATAGGCAGCCCAACAGACGAAGTAAGGTCAATCAAATGTTCAATATGTAGATTGAATTTAAATGTTCACAGTGCTACATTCAAATGGCCAGTCGTGATTCACACTCTAATAGAAAATTATCTTCAATTGTACGACCAATTTACAGATCACAGAAAAGACTTGCTTCGTGTTGTTATGATAGCTATACGTTGGTTTCAAATCATAATGCAACACACTAATTATCTTTAATAAAAACACATGTAGAATAGACGAGACATATCTAAATCATTTCAATCTTTTGATTTTATTATTCCGTTCTTGTTGGCAAAAACCTGGAAGTCACGGGGCCTTTAAAATTACACACCTTTCGATTCAACAGGACGAGATAGTAAAATGTTTGTGTGTGCTTCTTTCTACACAAAATTTTTTACGAGATGACTGAACCGATATCAACAAAGTTGTACTCGTTTGAAAGCAAAACGCATACCTCCGATTCCGAATATATAATCATATAAGTGACGTAATCGACAAAGCGCACTTTTCTCCATGCGTTCAATTTTTTCGGAGGAAACTAAATCTTAAGCTCGTTTAAAGACATTGTAAGGCCATATATCACGGAAACATTGTCAATACTTCCGGTACTGAAGATATAAACAAATAAGGGACCATTTTCTCGTTGATGACTCAATCGGTTTAGACATTTTTGGGCTCGTTCGAAAGTTACAAAAAAATAAATGATCAAGTTTATACTTATATTATATCATATTTTATTATTGCAGAAACTTACGATTCCGGCCATGTTACCAAATAAGCGACGTAAACATTGAAGCACACTTTTGTGAATTACACAAATCAATCTGGAAAATATTGAATATTCCTAAATGTGTGTCAAAAATTAGCTCTAATAAATATAGACAAGCATTTTTCATATTTTAAAAAAAAGTGTAGAATACGCTTAAACTTAAGAAAAAAATCCATATCCAAAAAGTTTGAGATCTCAGAGATGGCTGGACCGGTTTACATCAAACTAGTATAAAAAAGGCTTTCCGTCAGCTAAACTGGCATTGATTGCTAGCGAGGTCTGATGTGTACTTTTTGAATTATTTTAAGTTTCCATCAATGACCACCTGTTTGGTGACCATCAATGTTAACTTCCCTCTCTGAGCAGCCTAGATAGCCGTGTAGTGTCGGTAGCGGTTTCCCAACTGCTAAGAATAACGCTACGGTCCACCTGTACCGGTGGTATAAGTCCACCAAACAGGTAAGCCGTGTGGCATCCGGCGGAATTATTTTTTACCAAGAATTGATCCACTGGTTTCCTATTCCATGTCGTAAAAGGCCACAAAAATAGGAACTCCTAAGTCAAGGTGTATTTCCGTGCCGATGGCTGAATGGCTGCAGGAGGTTAAACATTGCAGTCGTGAACGGAATATCTTGGGTTTTTCCCTTACTGGATACACGCAATGCTTAGCAATCAACTTCTTTGATCATCGCTTCGGTAGGCCAGAGATTAGAAAGCTGAGTGTCTGTGGGTGTCCTCAAGGTGGTGTACTATCCCCACTTTTATGGAACCTAGTCGCTGATGGTTTGTTAAGGAAACTTTATAACCTTGGATTTCCGACTTATGGTTTTGCCGACGATTATCATATATTGATGACCGGTATAAGCATTAACACTCTCTTTGATTTAATGCAGCAAGCCCTGCGATCTGTTGAACAATGGTGTTGTCAGGTTTGGATTATCTGTAAATCCGGGCAAAACATCAATGGTGCTTTTCACTCATCGTAGGATAATTACAGGAGCTCGTCCGTTGCAGTTCTTTGGTTCAGGGGTCACTGTGGTCGATCAAGTTAAATACGTCGGGGTTATTCTTGACTCAAAACTGAATTGGTCTGCTCACATTGATTTCAGGATTAAAAGAGCTTGCATGGCTTTCGGCCAATGCAGACGAGCTTTTGGAAAATCATGGGGACTCAAACCCAGATATATTCATTGGATCTACACAACTATCGTTAGACAAATTTTAGCATATGGATGTCTTGTATGGTGGCAGAAAGGAGAAGTCGCGACAGTTCAGTCAAAGCTAAATCATCTCCAAAGGATGGTCCTAATGGCGATGACAGGAGCATTCACGACAACTCCTTCTGCTGCTCTAGAGGCGCTACTGTGCATTAAACCACTACATGTGTTCCTAAAACAAGAAGCATTATCTTGTGCATACCGTCTTAGGGTTACAGGGCTTTGGAACAGTAACCCATTAGAATATGCTACCAGTCACACTCGCTTGTGGTCTCAAATGTTTCCGTGGGATGAGTATTTACTCGCTCCTAGTGACCTAACTCTCACAAGCAGTTTTCCTTTTAAAACATTCAATGTGAGCTATCCTCTTCGTTAGGAATGATTGTCTGGTTGTCTGGAACGACAACTTGATGAACACATAGTTTGTTTTACGGACGGTTCTCTGTTGAATGGTCGTGCTGGTGCTGGTATCTACTGTCGTGAAATAGGCTGGAGCAGTCTCATTCACTTGGTAGATGCTGTACTGTGTTCCAAGCAGAAATCTACGCAATTCTGTGTGGAGTACAATCGGCACTTCAGCAGAGGATCTGTGGTAAACGTATTTATTTTTGTTCCGACAGTCAGGCAGCCTTAAAAGCACTCAGTTCGAATGACTCACGGTCGAATCAAGTGATCGCATGTCGAACTCAAATTGAAGACCTCAGCATTTCAAATGCTGTTTACTTCATATGGGTACCCGGCCATTCTGGTATTACTGGAAATGAATGGGCTGATGAGTTGGCTAGAGCTGGTGCAACGAATGATTTCGTTGGTCCTGAACCAGCTTTACCACTTTCAACTAGTTGGATAAAGCACAAGATACGTTCTTGGGCTGCATCCAAACATGCCAGCTACTGGCGCAGCTTGCAAACTTGCGCTCAGACAAAAGCATTTCTACCAGATTTAAATCTGAAAATGTCAAAGTGTCTACTGCATTTCTCCAAGTATCATTGAAGTATTCTGGTCAGAGCTCTGACTGGACATTGCAAACTCAATTATCACATGGCTACTATTCAACGTGCTGAGTATTATTCGTGTGATTTGTGTGAATGCGATTATGGTACTTCATATCATCTGATATGTAACTGTCCCGCATTGACGCAGCTACGTATCCGGGTTTTTGGTTCTCCATACATGGTTGAGTCTGTGTATGCGGAGCTAAAATTGAAGGATATTCTCTCGTTTCTCACCCAATGTGGTAAGGAGCTATAGTCAGAAGGGTTCATCGTTCTTCCTGGAGTGAATGAATCCCTTCTGTATTCACCTTAAATAGGGTTTGGCAGATTGTTTGGCATCCTCTGAGGGGTACCGAATTTACTTCTTCTCGTACATACTGCGAGTCGTTCTGCATTCTTCCGGGAGTGCAGAATGGTGTCGCTTTTGTAAGATCTCTAAATCCTCTCGGGGGTTGGAGGTTTTATTAACAGCAGACTGTTCGGGACCTCGTAGAGGTTCAGAATTTCCTTCTGCTTCCACTAAATGTGATCCTCAGCAGATTGTTCAGCATCCCTTAGGGGTGCAGAATTTACTTCTGCTTTTATGTGTTTTTGTGTCGTCAATTTTTCCCATCCTCCTAGTCCAACCCTTACCATTTCCTTTCAATCCTTCCCTCTTATATATCGGGAAAATGATGCTAAAAACAAATTGATGGCAAGGCACAAATCTCCAAATATCAAGGGGAACGTGCCATTTGAGCCAATTTGTTCTGATTCCTGATTCCTGACACTTTTGTGAATTACACAAATCAATCTGGAAAATATTGAATATTCCTAAATGTGTGTCAAAAATTAGCTCTAATAAATATAGACAAGCATTTTTCATATTTTAAAAAAAAGTGTAGAATACGCTTAAACTTAAGAAAAAAATCCATATCCAAAAAGTTTGAGATCTCAGAGATGGCTGGACCGGTTTACATCAAACTAGTATAAAAAAGGCTTTCCGTCAGCTAAACTGGCATTGATTGCTAGCGAGGTCTGATGTGTACTTTTTGAATTATTTTAAGTTTCATATCAACACTTTTACGGTGGTTTGGCTGATGAGTCTATCGACTGTCTAGATGCGATGTTCTAGACTCGATTATAAACTTATGTTTTAATATGATTGTATTGATTCCATGTATTCAAGAAAAGAGGAACTTTCTGTTAATTAATAGAATAATAACAATCCCAATATTCCTTTCCATTATAAATGATGATTTTTATAATCGAGTTGGAAAGACTAAGTAGCAAAGATTTGTTGTCGCTTTGGGTTATGGTCACATACGAAATACTTACTCACACACATATATATAAAAACCCTTCTTAATCCACCTAGTGTGATAATGCCTTTCTCTTTCTTCATACCAGTCTCAAGGATTTGGGCTCATTTTTGACACCATTTTTGACACAGATTGATTCGAGTAGTTCACAAAAGCATGCTTCAGTGTTTATGTCAAATAGTCGGCATCATTTTCCCAACCAAGCGCTTGACATTTGCGTTGCCTATTTGTATGAGAAGAGTGATGCTAATCTAAAAAAAATCCTTCTTAGTCCACTTAGTGTAATTTTTATATATCTTGAAAACTTACCATAGGTTTGGGGTGTACATGAAATTTCCGAAACCGAAAAAAAATTTTTGATGCCAAAAGTTTTAGAATTGCATGAAACGTCGAGATTTAGTGTCATCTCGAAAAATAAAATTATTTTTAGAATCGACTTTTTGGGATAAATATCAAAATTTCAAAAGAACCAGAAAGTCGATTTTTGCAAAAATAATTTTTTTTTTTTGAGATAACACTAAATTTTGACGTTTCATGCAATTTTATGATTTCTGGCAATAATATAAAAATTTTCGATTTCGGAAATTTCAGGTACCTCCCCCCTATGGTGCTTTTTCAAGATCGAAAATTTTCAAACTTTAACCGCTGGGCAGCACCCCTTACCCATGTTCGATTTAGCTCAAATTTTGCATGAGGAGTGTTTTCGAGGTGCTTAAACTTTTGAGCACTAGAGCTCAACGAAAATAGAGATGATCCCAAAATATTGGCACCCTTGTATATAACAGCGGTAAAAATCAACGTGTTTTGTCGGTTATGTCACTTATATCATCATATCTCCGGCCTAACAATAGCTTCAATGGCCTAACAATAGCTTTCAAATGGACCGGGACTTGTTAAAATCGGTGAAGCCATCTCCAAGAAAAACAACACATTTTGTCGGTATCTCAGGAAACAGAAGTCACAGCCATTTGATCTTCGACCTTGATCAATGACCCGACAGTAGCTTTAAAACGAGCCTAAGTTTGTTAAAATCGATTCAGCCACCTCTGAAAAAATTGAGCGGTAAAAATATTTTCGAAAAGTACACACACAGACATTTTTCGATTTCGTCGAACTGAGTCGAATGGTATATAACACTATGGGTCTCCAAGGGTCCGTTCGAAAGTCGGGTTTTCCAGCAATTCTAATACCTTTCTATATAGAAAGGTAAAACCCTTCTTATTCCACTTAGTGGAATTTCCTAGATTTTGAAAACATGAAATTTCCGCAATCGAAAAAAAAAATTTTGATGCCAAAAGTCTTAGAATTGCATGAAACGTCGAGATTTAGTGATCAAATGCCCAACAGTAGCTTTCAAACAAGCCTAGTTTTGTTAAAATCGGTTTAGCCATCTCCGAGAATTTTGCGCGATAAAAAAACAACGCGTTTTATCGGATACGTCACTTATATCATCATATCTCCGGAACCAAAATTTACAGCCATTTGATCTTTGAACTTGATCAATGGCCTAACAATAGCTTTCAAACGAATCTAGGTTAGTTGAAATCGGTTAAGCCATCTCTGAGAAACTTGTGCGGTAAAAAAGCAACGCGTTTTGTCGGGTATGTCACTTTTACCATCATATCTCCGGAACCAGAAGCCGTAGCCACTTTATCTTCGAACTTGAGCAATGACCCAATACTAGTTTTCAAACGAACCTAAGCTTGTTGAAATCGGTTAAGCCATCTTTTAAAAAATTGAAAAGATACACATACACACACCAGAGAGAGAGAGAGAGAGAGAGAGAAAGCGAGAGAGAGAGCGAGATATATATATATATATATATATATATATATATATATATATATATATATATATATATATATATATATATATATATATATATATATATATATATATATATATATATATATATATATATATATATATATATATATATATATATATATTCCGATCTCGTCAAGCTAAGTCGATTGGTATATAACACTATGGGTCTCCGAGACTCCGTTCGATAGTCGGTTTTCCAGCAATTCTATAGAGAAAGGAAAAAAAAACCAAACATATTTATCCTTCAGTGCTAATAAGTCGATGATTCAGAACGTAAAACGCTGGTTTCAAAAGTCAGATGACGTATGTACGAACACCGATTTGTAAAAAAAATTTTTTTTTTAATTAATTTTATATGCAGATAGATTTTAATTAGTAATTTTGGTTTCAGGAGTAATTCAATCTGTACCGCAATGGTTAATATACAAAATGCGATGATCTTTCAATTATAAAGGGGCTGGGGTTCACTAGGAAATTGATAGTACCTTTTATCTTTCTCCAGACAGGACCAGCTTATCATTCAGTAAAAACCATTCAAGCGAAGAGGTTGTGTTTCGATTGTACTGGCTCGTGAGTTAACGGCTGCTACCGAGACAATTCTAAGCTTCAGGTAGTTAAACTGCCCATAGCAAACGCAATATTCGGGGCGTTTCCCGACTGGAAAGCTAGCAACGAAGGCCATCCCGTTCATACGCACAGAGGTGTAGAGACACAGAGGTGCGAGAGCATAGAAGTGACGAGCCACAGAGGTGCCATCGCATAAAGGTGCGAAGACGAAGGGGTGCAAAGGCACAGAGGTGCTAAAGCAACCCAGTGCTGATCTACCAGGTACCAGAATTTGTACGCTGCGTAGGATCAAAAGAGACGGCATATATCGCGAGGTGCTACACTGCAAGCATCGCATTTGATCGCCACCAAGAGCAAAAGCACTGTACCTGGGGTCAGGTACAGCAAGTGCAGTGGTGTTCACAACGACGGCAGAGCAACTGAGATAGCAGTAAACGACAGAAGACTGCCAATTGGAAACAGCAAAAGACTGCCAATTGGAAATCGTTGGAAGAGCTTCACGTCGTTCTTCACGATAAAGGAACAGAGACATCAGCTACAAGGTAGATTTAATTTAATTTATTTTTTATTTCTTATATCTGAAATTTTACTAAACATAAGTTTTTATTTTGGTATTATTAATTTACAAAAAAAATTTAATGTAATGGATGATCTCATGGAAGATCATCCGAATCCGATTCCGGATACTAGTAAAAGTTTAAATACTCCGAGGGCTAAACATTATCCACAGGGTACCACTGGGCCATGGATAGTCTATCTTCGAAAAAAAGAAAAGATTTTAAACTTGATGCAAATTACAAAGGATTTGACATCACATTTCTCTGAAGTTAAAGAAATCTGTAAGGTTAATAGAGATAAAATTCGAGTTGTAGTTAACGACTTGAAACAGGCAAACGATATTGTAACCTGTAAATTATTTGCTATTGAATATCGAGTTTACATTCCATCGAAGGAGGTAGAAATTGACGGTGTTGTGACTGAAGCAAGTCTGACAGCAGATGATTTACTTAAAAATGGAGTTGGCCGTTTTAAAAACTCCATGCTTGAGGGAGTTAAGATACTCGAGTGCAAACAATTGTACTCAGCATCTATTGTCGATGGAAAAAAGTCTTATCGTCCCTCAGATTCGTTTCGCGTAACATTTGCCGGATCTGCATTGCCTAGCCATGTCTATATCGATAAAATTCGTCTTCCTGTTCGGCTTTTCGTACCGCATGTTATGAATTGCACGAACTGTAAAAAATTCGGACATACAGCTACTTACTGTAGTAATAAGTCCAAATGTATCAAATGTCAAGGGCCTCATAAGGATAATCTTTGCGATAAAGATGTTGAAAAATGTGTTTATTGTGGGGAAAGCCCTCATGATGATCTTTCAGTGTGCGCTGCATTTAAGCTGCGTAAAGACAAAATGAAGCTTTCTTTAAAAGCACGGTCTAAGCGCACATATGCAGAAATGCTCAAAACGGTCATACATGTCTCCCCTTTGGAAACCGAAAACGGTTTTTCAAATCTTGCGGAGCCAGAGGAATCTGACTCTGACGGAAATAGTGAAGATACCTCGTTTGTCACTCCTCAAGGGTCTGTTAAGAGGAGATTAACAAACCACAAAATACCAAAAAAGACACCTAAAATTATACCTTCAAAAAAAGATCCCCGTGTTAAAGCTAAAAAGCCAAATTTAAAACCAAAAACTGTGCCTCCTGGTTTGTCAAATTCACAAACCAATCCAGGAACTAGCTCAAGAAAAGACAATAATCCAGTGGGCTCCATTTCACATTCACCAACAGGATTACTGAAATTTTCGGAAATTGTAGAATGGATTTTCGCTGCATTCAATATTTCTGAACCTCTAAAGACCATCATAACAGCATTCCTTCCAATAGCTAGAACTTTTTTGAAACAGTTATCAGCTCAATGGCCAGCTCTTTCAGGTTTTGTATCATTTGATGGATAATTTATCATCCGCCGCAAATGATTCAATCACTGTCCTGCAGTGGAATTGTCGAAGCATCATGCCAAAACTTGATTCATTTAAAGTTTTGTTGCATAGTCAAAAATGTGATGTATTTGCTTTGTGCGAAACATGGCTTACATCAAACATAGCCTTAAATTTTAATGACTTTAACATTATACGTCTCGACAGAGACTCCCCGTATGGTGGAGTGCTTTTAGGAATTAAGAAATGTTATTCCTTTTATAGATTAAACATTCCTTCGACTTCTAGTATAGAAGTTGTTGCTTGTCAAATAAACATTAAAGGAAAGGACATTTGCATTGCTTCGGTATATATTCCTCCAAGAGCTCAAGTTGGACAACGACAGCTTAATGAAATTGTCGAAGCCCTTCCTGCTCCACGTTTGATTTTAGGAGATTTCAATTCGCACGGAATGATGTGGGGTTCCGTTTACAATGATAGCAGATCATCTCTAATATATAATATTTGCGACAATTTTAGCATGACGGTACTAAATATGGGTAGCATGACACGGATCCCAAGACCTCCTGCACGTCCAAGTGCATTAGATTTATCTCTTTGTTCGACTTCAATTCGACTAGATTGCACCTGGAAAGTATTTCCTGATTTACATGGTAGCGATCATTTACCAATCATCATCTCAATTAGCAGTAACAAAGGCATTGCTAATTCAGTTAATATTCCATATGATTTGACAAAAAATATTGACTGGATTAAATACCAAAGTAATATTTCAAGTGTCTTAACTTCAATGGAAGAGCTTCCCCCACTTGAAGAATATGACTTCCTCGTTTGTTCGATTCTGGAGGCCGCAGAACAAGCCCAAACCAAACGATTTCTTGGTCCATCGTCTAACAGAAGACCTCCAAATCCTTGGTGGGACAAAGAGTGCTCAGATGCTAAACACGCGAAACAAAATGCTTTCAAGACGTTTTTAAAACGAGGAGGAGGAACTCCTCAGAATTTTGAAAAATTCTTGGCTTTAGAAACCAAGTACAAGAACATACTTCGAGTTAAGAAATGCAGCTATTGGAGACATTTTGTGGAAGGTTTGTCAAGAGAAACCTCAATGAGCACTCTTTGGAATACGGCCAGACGAATGAGGAATCGTAACGTAGGAAATGAGAGTGAGGAGTACTCGAATCGATGGATATTTGATTTTGCGAGGAAAGTTTGTCCAGATTCCGTTCCTACGCATAGCATTGTTAGGGAGTCTTCTTCAAATGATGATTCCATTGATAGCCCCTTTTCAATGATGGAATTTTCCATAGCACTCATGTCTTGTAACAATAACGCTCCTGGATTGGACAGAATTAAATTCAACTTGGTGAAGAATCTGCCCGACCTCGCAAAAAGACGTTTGTTGGAATTGTTCAACAAGTTTCTTGAGCAAAATATTGTTCCACCTGACTGGAGACAAGTGAAAGTTATCGCCATTCAAAAGCCGGGGAAACCAGCTTCCAATCACAACTCATATAGACCCATTGCGATGTTGTCCTGCATCAGAAAATTGTTCGAAAAAATTATTCTACGACGTCTCGACACTTGGGTCGAGACGAACGGTTTGTTGTCAGATACTCAGTTTGGCTTCCGTAGAAATAAAGGGACGAATGATTGCCTTGCATTACTTTCGTCTGACATCCAAATTGCCTTCGCTCAAAAGCAACAAATGGCATCTGTATTTTTAGACATTAAAGGAGCATTTGATTCAGTTTCCATTGATGTTCTTTCAGACAAGCTCCACCAACATGGACTCCCAGCGGTTATAAATAATTATTTGCACAACCTTTTGTCAGAGAAACGCATGCATTTTTCACATGGCGATTTGGCAACAACCAGAATTAGCTACATGGGTCTCCCGCAAGGCTCATGCCTCAGTCCGCTCCTCTATAATTTTTACGTGAATGACATTGACAGCTGTCTAGTAACCCCATGTACACTAAGACAATTGGCAGATGATGGCGTGGTTTCAGTTACTGGATCCAAAGCTATTGATCTGCAAAAACCATTGCAAGATACCTTAGATAAATTGTCCGTTTGGGCTGTTCATCTTGGTATCGAATTCTCTGCGGAGAAAACAGAGCTGGTTGTCTTTTCAAAAAAGCATGATCCCGCGCAACTTCAGCTTCATATGATGGGAAGAATAATCGAACAGGTTTTGACTTTCAAATACCTCGGGGTGTGGTTTGATTCCAAATGCACGTGGGGAGGACACATTAGGTATCTGATAACGAAATGCCAACAAAGAGTAAATTTTCTTCGAACAATAACAGGGTCTTGGTGGGGTGCTCATCCGCAAGATCTAATAAAATTGTATCAGACAACGATACTTTCAGTGATGGAATATGGATGCGTTTGTTTTCGTTCCGCTGCAAATTCTCATATTATCAAACTTGAGCGAATTCAGTACCGTTGTTTGCGAATTGCTTTAGGCTGCATGCATTCGACACATACAATGAGTCTTGAAGTTCTGGCGGGAGTTCTTCCATTAAAAGATCGATTTTGGGAGCTTTCATCACGCCTGCTAATAAGATGTGATGTGCTGAATCCCATGGTAATTAATAATTTCGAACGACTAGTCGAGCTTCGATCTCAAACAAAATTCATGACAGTATATTTTAACCATATGTCACAGGAAATCAACCCTTCAAGATATATTCCTATCCGTGTCAGCCTCCTAAATGTACCTGACTCAACTTTATTTTTCGACACATCCATGCAGCGCGAAGTGCGTGGAATCCCGGACCACCTACGCTCTATGGAAATCCCAAAAATATTTTCAAGTAAGTTCAGGCATATTAACTCTGAGAAAATGTTTTACACGGACGGATCGCGAATGGAAGAAGCGACAGGGTTTGGTATGTTCAACAATAATGTTTCGGCCTCATTCAAGCTTCAAGAACCTGCATCTGTTTATATAGCAGAGTTAGCAGCAGTTCATTATAGCTTGAATGTAATCGTCACATTATCTCCAAACCATTATTTCCTCTTCACAGATAGTCTGAGTGCAATTGAAGCCATTCGCTCAAACGCTGCTGGCAAAAATGAACCGTTTTTCTTGGGTAAAATAAAACAGTGTCTGAACGACATATTGAATAATAATTATCTAATCACAATAGTTTGGGTTCCGGCTCATTGTTCCATTCCAGGCAATGAAAGAGCCGATATTTTAGCCAAACGTGGTGCTATTGAGGGTGAAATTTATGAGAGACCGATTGCTTTCAACGAATTCTATAGCGCGTCTCGCCAAAGAACACTTGCCAGCTGGCAAGCTTCTTGGGATAAAGATGATCTGGGTCGGTGGATGCACTCAATTATTCCTAAAATATCGACAAAGGCATGGTTCAGGGGACTGGATGTGAGTAGAGATTTCATTCGTGTGATGTCCAGACTCATGTCCAATCACTACACGTTAGATGCACATCTCCTTCGAATTGGACTTTCCGAGACTAATCATTGTGCTTGCGGCGAAGGTTACCGCGATATTGACCATGTTGTTTGGACATGCGTGGAGTTTCGTGATGTCAGATCTCAACTAATAAATTCCTTGCGTACCCAAGGTAGACTATCCAATGTCCCAGTTCGCGACATTCTTGCTTGTCGTGACCTTCCATACATGAAACTTCTTTATCATTTCATTAAATCCATTGGAGTTCCAATTTAAATTTTATTTTATGTTAAACTGTTTTCTCTTCCATGAGTTCAACCAATAGCCAACTATAGGATATTGAATATAAGTGGGGAACTGATACAAACAATCCTGAAATAGTTATAAGATCATGTACAAAATAAATGTATTTTATTTAATGTAATTTAAAATAGCAACTCGCTTGATAAAAACAGTGTTTAGATTAACTAATGAGTACCAACATACTAATATGATATTCGAAATGTATTAGGTTTAAACTACTATGTATTGTGGATGCCACGGCGAAGAAAAACTTATGTATATTGCCTATGAAATAAACGTATTTATGAAAAAAAAAAAGGACCAGCTTAGAGACCGTCTGTAATCCTGCTTCCATGTCGTAAAAGGCGACAATTGCAAGAATTTATCTTTTCTCACTTTGATTACCAGATTATTTTAATGTTTCAAATCTGGAGAGTCTTTTTACTAAACTATCACTTCATTCAACCACCAGTTTTTGTTTTAATTTTCATTCCAAATTTTTCGAAAGAATTATTTCTGCTTGATCTTGGTCTTGTGGAGTGCGCAGTAATATAACATATATACGGTTTTGTACTAGCCATGCAATGATTCTTTACGCTATAAATCGGCTGCGAAGTCTGTTAAAACAGAAAGGTCAAATTTCACGAAAGGAATGTAATGTCAAGACTTCCTAATAACAAGGCTAACAATCCTTTTTCTATTTCCTACCCGACCTACATTCGTACCTGGCCGGTGCCGGTACTGATCATTCTATTCTTGGGTTACCAGAAGTTGTACATTGAAGAATGATTTGTCAATCCCAGGACTGATCACCTAGAAATTCTTTGTATAATTTCAGCTGATCCCGGTCTGGGTCTGGGAGTGGCTACCAGCAGTTATTGGTCAAACTTAAGCTGGAAATGCAATGGTCATTTAATTATAAGCTTCCTTTATTGGAAAAATGATAGTTTATTATGAAGTCCACTTAAACTCGTTTGGAGAAAACTCTGATCGATGTCTGATTGGTCGAGCGATAGAGAAAGATTCAACAAGCTGTAGGACGACAAAATCGACACCTTTCGACTTTGAATTTATCTTTGTCGGTGTGAACACAGCAACTGCATCCGTTCAACATCTTCGTGTATATTGAAACGATATAATAATAATAATAATCTTCGTGTAGAGTTTCCTGACACGATCTTTGCTACTTTCTAGATGTAACTTTGTAACATGGTGCTGCCCATGTTAAGACCGTTCATAAGTTGCATAGACCGAAATTTAATCTTTTGGTTTCACACTTGCCGGAATACTTGTAAATTGAAAGTTGCATGAATTTAAAACGAAGAACTTAAGAAACACTATGACGAAAAATTAGTACCGTTCTACAGTTATACAATTTTGAACATCTATTTAACTTCAGAGAGTTACAAAAGCTTGCCTTCCAGTTATAATTCCGTTTATTCATAATACCAAATGATAACATGATTTAAGGGAACAGTGTTGTGTTAGAACTCCATATATAAATTACTTCAATTAGTAGTTTACAGTTTTACAAATTGGTAAAACTTTTGGTCAAGATTATATGTTGAGTGCGAGGGAATTTGCTCTGTATCACTAATACATCTCTGTATATATAAATAAATACAAATTGGTTCGCTCATTGAATCGGATAAAATCTGTAGCGTCAAATCGACTTAGATCTTCCAGAGCAAAAGTTATGTTCTTATGTCCAGGCTATGATAGAACATGTTCGCATAACTACGGTCAATATTCGAACTGAGAGTGTTTTGCCCAGCATCCAAAACAAACAACCATGAAATTTGTAAAGCGGATATATCTTTTATCGTTAATACGATCCCCTCAATAGCAAAAGCACTGAATTATACGTGTAGCTTTGTTTACTTCTCGAAATGAAAATTCTTATTTAATTTATTTTTCTTTCTCCTCATGCCGTGTGCTTCCGCCTCACCGCTACGCATTAATTCCATTTGGAAATTTGAATCTCTTCTATAATGAATATAATACGTCGCGTGTCCAGTTTGAACTATTTGTTTTCATTTTAGGAAAAAAATTACACAGTTTCTGAGACACTAATTCCAACAACTAACGGCAAAGTTCAACAAACAGTGAATGTCATTGACATTGCTATGCCGCTTAGACGACTAACTATACCTGAAATGCATTGATTTTTATTTTTTCTTACTTTCGTCATTCTGTTTTTCAATCGTTCCGTTTGCTGGGTTAGGTGATGAAGTTGCGAACTTGAACGAACTTTGATCGATGCGTTTACAACGCACATGAGATGCGTTTTTGGTATATAACTTTTAAATTATAGGTTATGTACAGGTTAATGAGCAGAGGTAGAAATTAGAGGCAATAATTTCTCTGCAAAAAGTTTTATGCAACTAGTTTAATTACTTAACAAAATTTTAGCAAATAAAATTACAGGCACACAAGACATGTGTTCGTAGTAGATGTGAGTTGGAAAAAAAACTGAACCTCCATGTCTTGCTACATGTATGTCAGTGATATCAATACCGAATGTTCGAATGATTTCATAAGCAGTCGATGTAAACTGCACTGAAAAGCGGGTTAAATAGTGAGAAAAAGAAAAAACAATGAGTCGGAAAATATCTATGTCTTGTGATCTGATAATCTTCAATTGCATAATTTTCTCAGCATTTTTTATCTTACGTTTCTTCATCTTCACGCTGTTCATTCAGTCAGTACCTTCGAACGGGGATATAACTACAAAACTAACCTAAAATGGTTCAGAAATAAATGTATGATTTGTTTCGTTGTGTGATTGATTTCGTATACAACGTGGATGGAAGAAGATCCCTTTCATTATCTGTGCATTGTTAACAGCAAGAAGTTGAAGTTACCTATAGTTGTGAAGTAATTCAATTTCAATAGCATAGTATTATTCACATAGGTTTTGTAGACATCATCGGAACATTCCTCAAATAAGATGGAAAATATTTTTGAGAGACTGAAACTGGAATCGAACTAGTCAAACAATTATACAACATAAATAGAAATGCGGTCCTGATGAAGATTTAAACATTGACACTAATTTCAATTTTGTACATGGTCTTGAAATGTTCTTCCTGAATTGCATCGATTCCCTCTCTATATATTTAGAGAGTTAGTTTTCAAGTAACAGAAATGCCGATTCAAATGATATCGTAATTGTAATAAACAAATCGTTCAAATAATAGTGTCGAAAGGTCTCCATTTGTGAAAACACACAAAATAAATCGGAACAATGAACAATCAACATATGTCATAATCCAATTAATTATAAACAAAACTAGACTCTATGATTATTGAAGTACACAGTATTCGATAACGCATAGGATTCTACGACTATTCTTAATAGTGCTTATGTATGTATGGAAGAAAATGGTTTCATACAGGAAACATATACACAAGGTGCTTATTTATTTACATGTGCACTCACGGATATAGGTAGTATCCTATTCAAAAGAGTCTATTCATGAAAATATCACTAGAACAGCTACTTAAATAGACACGACAAGATTAAAACGTGCCGATTTGAGCCTAAGCAAGATGTCATAATCACTGTCCTAGAATCAGCGTCGACAGACGGATGCGCGTATATAATGTTTCTGCCTTTCTCGTACATACATTTGTGGTAGGGTGTTACAATTTGTGCAGTGTCGATGGTTCCAAATTACGACATTCGTGTAATAGACTTTATTCTGCTCTTTGATTGTTTCATAGAATGCCTATTTTAGGTATTGTTAAATTGTTGTAATAAATACAACAGTTTGCAATATTTCTAGAAGACATTCGGCAAGACCAATCGCATTTATGAGTCTCTCTAGTGCATTGGGTACTATTTGCAATAGAAGCAAAATAAATACATAAAAGAGCCGCTGTGTGTTTCCAACGAACCTTTTATTAAAACATAACAGTTACATAAAGAAATGTATTCACAGTTGAAATTCGCTCTCTGTTTTTCCCACTCCCAATGTTGCAACCTTTCTATCAAAGCAAAGACTATGTCTTTATGCTGGTTGTGTTATTATTGTTTTGAGAAGAGAACAGTTTCATCGTGATCTGCAGTAGGTACTTCATACTAGAGATATACGATGAGTATGGAAAGCATTCATTAAGTTGAAAGACGATGCTCAAATTGTAAAAGCGGAAGTACAACTGAAAAATGTTTTGTTCTATTGAAGCTTTACATGTGACTGTCCATTCGATTAATATGTTATAGCTGTTATGTAAGTTTCGCTTTGATTTATTTACACACACTCAAAATCTAAATGAATTTAGACTCAGATGCAGCAACTGACCAAACATTGACTGCATTTGGCTCGGTGTTCACTTTGATTTTTTTTACCAATTCGAAAGGGTTTGATGCGGTTGAGATCAATCGTAAACTAATAAATTAGTCCTGGAGAATTCCGTGCAAAAATGCTTATAATTATTAGAATTAATGGTAATTTCCAGTGAAGATGAGTTGCAGAGTAAAATATGATATCTATAGCAAGTGTAATTTCATCTTATCCATCCGATCTAAGTAACTAATTAAATCTAGTGTTCAATGGAGACATGCTTCCTATGTCTTTGTGGAAATTTCATGACATTCGGTTATGATCTCAAAGACGCTACTTTTAGAAAATTAGAAAAAATGTAGAATAGATTTCCTGTGTTCATAGAATCCTGTTTATGAATGAAAAAAATACTGTACAAGCAAACAAACGATAAGTATTATTCTGGCTCTGATCAAAACAAATAAATAATTATTGACTGGTATGCTCAGTTTAAACGTGGTCTTGCAAACACCGATTTTGCTTCATGCTCTTGAATATGAAAAAAACAAAGTGCAAAAAGAGTGCCGGCTTTTCTCTCAGGAAAAAAATGAAATTCGAACTGCTATCGTTAATCGCATCCACCATATTCGTCAGATTGAGCCTCCAGTGCCTTTTTTCTGTTCTCAGATTTATAGAAGAAGCTTGTTGGAAACTGGTTTGCAGTGACTGATGTGGTCATCGCTTAGACTCAAGCGAACAGTTATTCAAAACCTAGATCGTAAAATCGTTTTTTATCCACCCAGCAGTGAATTTGTGACTTTTCTTATCATTTCACATGTCAAGTCCACGAGATGGACAAACACCAGAAAGTCACGCACTCTGTGTACATAAGTTTTATATACTGATATGATAGGGACATATAGAACTAGCTATTTTCAGCGAACATCTTACAAGCCAGTTGTTATTCCATATAAATAAGATTCTGTTGGAATACTATTCAATTCTTAAACAAAATGTTTCATATATAGAATCAGCTAGATGAAGTACTATCATATTACCAAATATTCAGGATTTTATCAAAAAATAAACGTTTTCGCTATACATACTCATGGTTTCTAACCATAGGTAGTTAGTGCCTGTTTTACTAGCGAAAAAAATCTGTTCTAATCCACCTAATGGTGTAATAACGCCTGTCTCGTTTTACTCATAACATCATAAATATTGCTGTGGAATTCTAAAAACAACTGCTCATTGAATAGAAACACGAAAGTTTGTTCGAACGTAATCTAGCAAAATCTACAAATCAAAACGTCCTCTAGTTCCGGGACCGGAAGCAATATTCGCAACAAATGCAGGAGTTCCGTATGTAACTGTAAGACTTTTTCTTTGCATTTATGAGTTTGAGAAAATCGATTTGGCCATCTTGAAGAAAAGTGAGCGAGATTCTTTTTGCAGTTTTTGATCACTATTTCTAATACTTCCGAAACCGGATTCCGAGGACTTAAATAGCCGAAGCTGATTCGTATGGCGAGCAACAAATATTACCCACAAGTTTTTACAGTTTTGAACCTAGTTAAAGTATTCTGAAATTTCCTATGGCATCTTAAAACCTTTTATTTAAATCTAAGGTTGTGAGAGTCGGTGTAGCCATCTCCGTGCGTCTGAAGTGAGTGCACAAAAATACTACATACACATACATTTTGCGTACTCAACGAACTGATTCGAATCGACAACCGGCCCTTCGGGCCTCGATGCAAAGATCGGTTTTCACAGTGATTGTATAACCTTTCCTTCATCAGAAATTTCATGAAATAATATTCTATTCTGAAGACAAAGACTAATTTATTGACATTCTTTTATTCTTTCAGTCGCACTTATAATAGAATAGTTAAAATTTTGCTCAACCGCAGGAACATATTTTACCAAAATCACATACCAGTAGCAGACATTCATAGGGGAAAATGTTATAAGGCGCCGCTGCTGGTCTGCGCTTCCCTTTCATTTTTAAGTATGCAAGACTTTCCTAAACAAAAGTTTTATGACTAACACTATTTCTTCGAAGGATCTGTCTACTATGCAAGTTTGACAGTATTCGTTAGCTGCAAAATATGAATTAACTGAAAATATCATTAGGTAGCTTTTCGATGTAAGGTTAAACACGGTCGTCCTAGTTAAGAACGATCGCAAGAAATATCAAAACTTTACGCGCGCGTCTTGAACTTAGCGTTTAACCAGAATAAAAATAGATCCATTGATCAAACACTCCCCGAATAATAGACGGAGTTTGGTCTATCCCTATTTTTAGTAAGGAGAAATATGATAAGATAATAAAAAAAAATAAGCAAAATGTGTAAGATCTCTAAAGAACGATCTCACCAGTATTCTATTTCTCCTAGTCGCTTTGCCGTAAACAACCCAAAATGACACTCGCGGATGAATTTACTGCAGAAAAATTTTCAACTTGAATCACACGATTGACTTGTGAATTTCCACACATTCATTATATATCTGATCACACGGACAATGATGTGCAGATGGTTGTTCGATCGGTTGACATCGTTTAATTTTGGGTGGTAAATTCGCAGTTTCCGTCGCTTGACCATATTTCAGTTTCGCGAATCAGCATTTTAACACTTTTCACTAATCAACACACACTTGCCACAGCTGCACCATCACTCAAAATTACTGTTTCGACCAATTTTACTCTACTATGAGTAGTTTGATAGACATTGAAATTAGACTTTTTTGAGAGCAACATTTAGACACCACATCGTACTCCCAGTGATGTCAACTCATAATTATTGAAACAAAATGTAGCGTTGGAAGGACCGAAAATGTTGTTTCCCGTTTGCAGTTAGTTGATAAAAGTTTTCTACTTTTTCTATTTTGATATACAGGGTCCGGCACTCGAAGTGTAACCAATTAAAAAGGCCATAAATTCAGTTTGGAAAATTACTTTTACTTAATTCAAAGTACAAAATGTGTAAAAATAATACCAAATTCAAAATCAATTCACTTTTGCTCGATATGACCACCTTTTGCCTTGACTTGATGACTTGAGAGAGCGAAGGAGTTGCTTCGTTTGGCCGAAAGCGGTCAATTTCCGAACATTGTATTTTCTGGCGAGAAAATTTTCCCAATTGAGCAATTCGTAAACTCTCAAAACGATAGGGTTTACTTGACCGACCGTTCATACGAGAATTTGAGTAATCGATTGGCCACCAGGAGGCAGCACCCGCAACAGATAATGGTTTGGGCCGCTGTAACCGCAGATGGGCGCTCTCCAATCGTTTTCATCGAGCCTGGCGTCAAGGTAAATGTGACATATTATCGGGAAAGTATTCTGAAGCTTGCTTTGAAGCCGTGGGCAGACAAACATTTCGGTGGCAGACCATGGACGTTTCAGCAGGACTCGGCACCGTCTCACAAAGCTCGAGTGAACCAAGAATGGCTGAAAAACAACGTTCCGAACTTCATCACGTCCACACAATGGCTCTCGAATTCACCAGATGCGAATCCAATGGATTATTCTCTTTGGGCCATTTTGGAGAGCAAAGTCCGAACTAAAAGATACACCAGTCTCGAGGCGCTGAAAAAAGTTATTGTCCGCGAGTGGGCCAAAATACCTGCAAGTCACATTCGGCCAAACGAAGCAACTCCTTCGCTCTCTCAAGTCATCAAGTCAAGGCAAAAGGTGGTCATATCGAGCAAAAGTGAATTGATTCTGAATTTTGTATTATTTTTACACATTTTGTACTTTGAATTAAGTAAAAATAATTTTCCAAACTGAATTTATGGCCTTTTTAATTGGTTACACTTCGAGTGCCGGACCCTGTATAAAGGGCCCTAATGCATCATTGTTGTGGGGCAAGCGAAAAAACTAAGAATGTAGTCGTTTTGGAAAATGTGTTCATATCACTTCTACCAGAATCATTGAAAATTATGTTCCCAGCGGTATTGCAATGAAATACCCACATTCTGGAAGTAAATATATTGATACATTTAGAAATAGCTCAATGTTTTCTTAACTGGGGCATATTACAACACTTCGCACTAACCACACTGTCCGCATCGTTTATAAAGGCGTGTTGTGAATTCTTCTTCCGTACCAGCACGTACCGGTGCGTGCCGGCTTTGCATCGTCGTTTTATATGGCGATTTGAAAGCTTTGACACTCATCGCCCTGTATTTGCGGAATCGGAAGTCAGATCTGGATGAAATTTCACAGTAGCTATTGAGCTTTAATTCAAATCAAAATTTATGAAGCATCGCGGAGAAATCTCTTATCTACTTTTGGAGTTTTTCTTTACTACTTTCGGTGCTTCGGGAACAGAAAATTTAGTTAATATTTCCACAAACTAAGTTCTGCAATTTGTACCTGTTTTTTACCATTGTTTGTAAAAAAATACTTCTGAAATTGAAAATTTTCCACTCATCGCGCTGTAGTTCTGAAACCGAAAGTCGGATCCGGATGAAATGTTTCAGAAATTTTTATAGAACTTTAAGACCTTTCATTTGAATATTAGGTTCTAAAAATCGGTTAAGCCATTCCCGACAAAATTGAGTGCACATCTTTTCCCTAATTTTTATATATTACCCTGTAACTCCGGAACCGGAAGTCGGATCCAAATGGAATTCAATAGCAGGATATGGGATTTTTCATTTGAATTTAAGTTTGTTAAAATCGGTTCAGTCATCTCCGAGAAAATTGTACAGAGAAAAAAAAATTAAAAAATGCATGCACATATACACTTACAGACATTTTCCGATCTCGTTGAGCTGAGTCAAATGCTATCACTAGGGATGTTCGGAGTTCCGACCAAAAGTCGGTTTCTCCAGCAATTCTATAATCTTTGTTTAGAGAAAGACAAAAAGAGTAAATTCAATTAATTATATCCCCAAATTATTCAAAATGTTCTCAGATACTATATTTACCGATTTAAGCAATAAAAGTCGATTTTTCATTAAGTGTTCCCCTTAGTGAATTCGGTTAAGGTATAATAATACTACAATATATTTTATGCTTTTTTCAGAATTCTAGTCCACTGTGGGAAGATTTCATCGCGAAAGCTACTAAACTACATGCCTGTTTGAGGTAAGTGAAATGATGATGAACTATTGAGCATATTGTATGAATGAACCATTGTACTATTTGAATTTACACATTGATTGGTTATTATTACCTATTGTTTCAGGGCGGCGATTCAGGCGTTGGCGGCATATTTAGAAGCTTTCCAAAAAATTGCTGATTCGGCAACCAATTCAAAAGGTAAGTCAATATATTTTGATGGTATATCAACCAATTTTATAGATAATCACATGATAGAAATTTTTATAGATAATCACATGAACAAAGCTTGAAAATTCAACTCAATAAAGCTTAATTCACTTGTTCTGTTTTTATAGTTGGATGATTTACAATTTTAAATCTTTTGCGAGTTTTCTCGTCTTTTATTTTTGTAGTCGAGCCTGTTTATTTGTTTTACAAATCTTATCACGAACTCGACCCGACTCATTTTCAGATCAATAATTTCCAGTTAAAACTTCGTTTCAAAATGTTGTACCTGATAATTTCAGTTTGAAAAGATAAATACAACTAATCGAGAGAGAGAGAGAGGTATTTTTTAAATTTAAGAAACAAAATCCAAGGATAATTCAGTTTGATGTTGTAGTAAAATGAACTTTTTTGTGCAAAAATTTAGCTTTAACTTTTATACATTTTTGTTCTGTGAGTGCGTTGAATTGAAATTGCGTAAACTTTCTGTATGAGAATGTCAAAAAACGTATGTCAACCAGTAAATGAAGTCTTAGTTTTACATTCGTTTTGTGGAATTTTATTTTAACAGACTTCGCAGCCGATTCTAACCGCACAGAGTGATTGAATCACAATTTACTGCAATCCCATTGACACTAAGAATAACATTACGTTTTTAACTTCTTGATCGAACTTCGAAACTACCAACTACTGCTATCATTTGTATCAAGCTTGAATCAGTAGCTTATTAACTATCTGATAATTGTATAATCTCTAGTCAAGTTGTAGGGCTTCCGGTACATTTTTTGCATTAGCAATAACATGCTTGGGGCAGTCCGAAAAGATGTATGCGGTGCATGCAATAATTGAATGGACGTTCAGGAATTTTAAATTTATTATTAACTGTCTAACAAACATACGAAGTGCAAAACATTACTTTTCAACCGGAAGAAACACTTAAGCACTACAGCATTAGGCTAAACGTGACTCTTCACGACCATTTTCAATATTCTCAACAGGAACGAACGCGTAAAGGCTTCAGCCCGATCAGATAAAGAAGTATACTGCTATGTCGTAGATTCCAAGTATGGACGTCCTAACTGCATTAGACATCCAAATATTCCACCATCTCCACGTGCATACTGATTACACGAACGCTGAGTGCGCTCTGAGCAGAATGATACATTGACTTGTAAAACAAGTGTTTCGTGATCGAGAAGCATAAATGTTCCATTACTTCGTACTCTCATTCACGACCAAAAATAGCTTGTTGTGTGCTCCAAAGAATGGAGAAATGTGCAGTGATTGTTTACACTACAATAGGTTCCCTTGTATAAAAACGTTGAATTAGACAGAGGGTAACAAACTGTTCATCAAGTCGATAAACATGCAATCAGGAGACAAACGGTTTATCAGTAAAATGTATCGATTGCATGTGGGTTATGTATGAACAATGAAATTATATTAAACATTTTCATTAAATGTTATGTTCATAAATGAAAGCATGGTTTTCGTTGAAAACTGTGTAATTACTACATAAACTTGATTTAATTCTCCTACACATGTGTTGAAGTCTTCTCATTAGTATAAATAGGAAATCGATGTAATTTCCATTTTAGAGTCATTTGATCACTACTTCCGGTAGATCGGAAATCAGAAAACATACCTCAAGTTCTAGAAATTGGAATTGTTTCCAGGCCAGTATTGAAGATTTTGTTCCTATTTCACATTGTTACTTTTCAAAATTACATAATCATTTTCACACTGTAAGTCCGGAACTGATAGAATCAAAATCTTTTATTCAACAAGCTGATAGAATCAAAATCTTTTGAATCGGTCTTATGCTTCAGTTATCTCTGAGCAATTGATGTGTGTTCAACATCGGAGTATTGGCCATTACTTTCAGTACTTTCATATCAGGAAACCGGCAACCGATATAACCAAAGTGAATTTGTTGGGCCATCAACCATATACATATTAAAAAGAGTTGAGACAGGTTATTAAGAATTGTTACATTTTTTAGGTCGTATCTCATATGATAGATTGAAATTCTTAACACTCTAAACCGGATTTTATTTTCGGAATCGAAAAATTGATCCGGATAAAATTTGATAGCAGTATGTGGGAATTTCCTTTCATTTAAATCTAAGATGATAAAAATCGATTCATTCATTCCCGACCAATCATTTTTCCATTTTGCAGACTTTCAACTTTAACTTCCGGTGTTTCCGTAACCGGATTCAGCCAAAGCAAATTTGTTCGCTTATCAACGAAAAAGAGTTGGAATTGTTTTAAGTGGTTATGAAAATTTCATAACTCTAAAGTCATCGATTATATGATGGATTGACACCCCTGACCTTGTAGTTCCGGAATCCAGACGCAAGTCCAGATAAAATTCAACTGCAGTTGATGAGCATACAAATTGTTTCGTTTGATTTTAAGTTTATTCATCTAGGAGAAATAGATAGAAAGTTATGTTTCAGTGTCCGTTTACCACTACTTCCGGTATTCCCGGAACTGGAAACTGAAAACCAAAAGAGGCAAATTTGTTTGGGCATCAAATAAAATAACCTAAATGTTAGAAGAATTTACGGAGTAGATTTAGGTTTGTTATACCATAAAGTCCACAAAGTGGTTTTAGATGGAAATGGATTTTTTCCTGAAAAAAGTGTTTCCATGCTTGCTAGATCTTCGATAGGTGATTGTCGCATAAGAAGATGCTCAGTGGTTTTCCACTGGAAAACAGAATACTACACACCAATTAATTTTCACGGATGTCGGTAATTGTTTTACTGATTTTCAAACAGCTGAAGCTTCGATTTTCAGTTCAGAAAAAATTTCAGTCAGTAATATTTACTGAAGTTATTCATTATTATTAATACATTCACTGAAAATTGGTAATTTTGTTTACTGAATTGGTGGTAAAACAAATCAGTAGTCAGTAAAATGAAAGCAAATATTCCGTAATATTTGTATAGGATTAACCGAAATCTGGTAGTTTATTGACAGATGACTGTGAATGGGATCGATTTTACAGATAATCTGGTAAAAATAATGTTTTACAGTTCGTAACCGTACAAATAATTACTGAACATTGAAAAAGAAATTTGGTGTGTAGGTCTTTGAAAAATCGTTTGATGCACAACGAGTTGTTTTGCGTGAAGTTATCACATGCATACTTGATCCATGTGATTCGTCTTTTTGAACCGCATGCTTATCACGGTATCGAAATCATAAACTTTCGAATGACTTAATGGCGAAATGCAAATGATTGTTCTAGTTATACCACTATAGGCAGGAGAAACTGTTCTGATATTGTTTCTCAGTAGTTGAGTTCGTTTACCAGAGTCAGTTTCTAGAGTCAGTTAGATTAATAATATTGGTCAACGTGGGCGTGGATTCAGAAAACTATCGAAAGTATCAAAGAGAAAACTATTTCTGGTGTCAGTGAAAGCACACTGCTTCGTCTGGAGGCGCTGAAGGGTAATCAAATTTAGAAAATGTCTGTGACTCAAAATCATGAAGATTAAGTAAGTTAGTTTCTTTGAAAAACGTATTACAGTGCTAAGGCTTTTTAGATGATTGATATTTCTCATAATATCTCTCATCCAGCGCAAGAGAGGAATTAATTAGATATAATTAGGGAGGAAAACTGTGTTGGCGAATGGTGTCTTTGATATAGTGAAAGTTTATTTTCTAGGTGGCACCATCAAGCTACTCAAGCATCATTATAAATAAATTATTATAAATCTGAGACATTCAATGTAGTCACAGTTCTAATTTCGTACAAAGTATTGTTTTCATACTGTTGGATATGTTATTATGGGTACTTTAGAACGGATATGACGAGTTTTGTATTTTTACTTTTATCGCGTAAAAGAATTATTAACAATTATATGACAGTTATATGTTTCAATGTTCCTAATGAACGATAATATTTGGTTTGTATTCTTTTCATTCAGTAGCCTGTCTTGGTTAATTTTTCAGTTTTGCTACAATCTGAAGTAATATCTTTTATATCATAATACACAACAAAGCAACGTCAACGCATTGAGCTAAATTGAGTTGGACATTACTAGCATTTCCAATATCAGCTATCTTAGTAAACGAACGTTTGCTTATAATATTCATTTCATTGTATTCAACTCGTTGTTATTTCAACACAAAACTGAATGCTTAATTCGTGTCATTTTTTATATGAAATTAAAATATAACGCCACCGAACTCACTGTACATTTCTCACCAGAATATGATGCAAAGTTTATTAATTTCATTTGAAACTTTTTCAATTTTTGGTAATGTTAAGATTATTAGTTTGTAATCCTAACATGCTACCATACCACCAATCGCAAAAATCATATCTGAAAGAGAAAACGTTGCACCTAATATCCATTAGTTGTGAGATCTAGCTCCTCTTCAACGTATTGGTTCAAAAGATAAGAAAAAAATAGTATATTTTCTCCCCATTATCACTTCGCTACAACATAAGTATTGTACACTTTTCTTATATTTTTTTCTAATATTAATTCTCAGGACTCATCCCATTGCCATTCGTTAATTGTAGGCCGAGTACTCAGCAAAAGTGACAAGTGAGATAACTATTGTTACAATTATCAAACGAATTCGTTGTTCTGGATACTATATTTAATAAAATAGTCATTTGAACTTTTGAATGTCGCAAATTTCTCATTCTATCTCTAAATTACGAAACGAAAATTGATCCTATGTGAGTGCCATGCTACCATGCTATTAGGCCTGAACATGCAATGACGAAAAATAAGTTACGAGAGCAATCCTTAAAAAGGTTCGGAATCCATTTGAAGCAGGTCGATCGTATCCTTAATAATCTCATATGTCGAAACCATTGGTTAGAGAAATATCTGCTATTTCTATTCAATGCATTCGCTGAAAGGTTCGGTGTAATCAGCAAAATAATAGAGACAAACGTTAACATTAATCGATTGACAACTCTGCTGTCCGGAAATATTAATTTAAAAATATAATATCGGGCGAGGCAAAATCGACGAATCAGTTGATAAGTCAATTATCAAAGTGATTGCAAAGCCTTTATACAAGAGGAAGGCAAAACATACACTCATAGAAAAATGAAATTTACGCTTCACGTAAATTCAAGCATATCATAATTTCTTCGGTAAGATAAAATATTACATCTATTAACATGTAAAAATAATTTTAGTGTCTGTATCGAAAAGCAAAGTCCTGGCATTACATTCCTTTTGTGGAATTTGGCCTTTCTGTTTCAACAGACTTCGCAGCCAATTCTTAGTGTACAGAATCATTGCATGGCTAGTACTATGGATCCTACTGACACTAAGAATCCTTCCAGGTCGGGGCTCGAATATACGACAACTGGCTTGTAAGACCAGCGTTCTTTTGCATTGAACTGCCAACCCGGGATAATGTCTGTCTGTATCGAGCTTCAGCTAAATTAACTGTGAAGTTAAATATATGGCTTATCTTTATATGCTTTGAATTTCAAATGTAACGACGCTCCTTTTATGTACATCTATAACGACGTAAAGTTACACAATTTTGTGTGTAGAAAAAAGCTACCTTACTTCGCGGGTCGGGGTTATTTCATCGAAAGCCATTCCGCCGAAAGCCGTTTCGCCGAAAGGGTCATTTCGCCAAATGGGCCACTTCGCCGAATGTCATTTCGACGAAAGGATCATTTCGATGATTCCTGCAGTTGTCTTAATATTATAATTGGAATTGATTTAATATAAATACAAATGAATGATAATACGTTAACATCCGTTTTTTTACCTGCAATTGTACTTCTTCAATAAAGATTGATTCTTGTACTCTTGAATAAAGATTGATTTATGAACCTAAAAACAGAGTTCCCAAGGAAACTTGTTGACTTTTAGCCACTAAGCATCAAAGCAATTGCATAGGTGTATCCAAGCAAATGTATGTGGTATTTTCCGTTTACTAAGTTCTGAGCGTACAGAATCATTGCATGACAAATACTACGATCCTACTGTCACTAAGAGACACTAATTATTTGTCATAAATTAGATATTATCATTTGCATCACTCATAAGTAATAACTGTTCATAATGAATATATTTGACAAATTTCGCACTTTTTCGCGAAGCTGGTAGCACCCTCCCTAATTTTCATAAAACTTTCTGTACATGTAGAGTTTCTCATAAAAAAACCACTTTACATACTTTGTTTTTCCGAAATTGATCTAGACTGTCGTCTGAAAAGGGCCAAGCTTTTCTCATATAGAGATTTTGCGCAATCACTTGAGAAATCGACTAGTAACAATTGTCATATACCATTCGACTCAGTTCGTCGAGGTGAGCAATGTCTGTGTGTGTATGGATGTGTGGATATGGGTCAAAGAATCTCACTAGGTTTTCTCTGAGATGACAGAACTGATTTGACTTCTATTTTGAAAGGTCTCGTGTTCCCATACAAATTTCCTGAATTTCATTCGGATCCGACTTTCGGTTGGCGGCTCCCCACCATAGCAGACAGCAGATAGTGTCATTTCAACAAACTTTATATGTATGTAATAGCAGCCCGTTATTTTTGTGTATAATACAGTCTACTTTTTGCTGCGATCAGAATAATTTTCTCTGGTGTGAATATCAACACAAACATTTTTTCTGGCTTTTTTTATAGTGCCATAAATTGAATAGAATATAAATCGAGAGAGCGAATGCATTGAATATTTATAAAGTGAATTCAATCTATTTCGTGATTCAAAATTGCCGTTGTCAACGGCCAGGTCTGCAAATTTGTCTGTAAATTATCAGATTTCTTAGTTAAGCTCCAGATCCTTTTTCGTCTGCAGTAATAGTATTATATACTTGGCATCTAGTGATATGCAACACGTGGACAACTTGACAGCTTCCATACATTCGTTATATAAGTAAAACATTCTTCACTGTCAGGCATGGCGACTTCAAAACCATCAGACAATCAAGACTTTTGTCTAAAATAAATCCCTCATTTAAAGCGATGAAACTAAAACCGTAAAAAAATTTTTATCTGGCCTCCATCTCCGGAATTATATGGTAAAGTGAGTTAAAAAATTTATACTGTCACTGAAAGCAGCGAAACAAAAACCGTAAAAAAACTAAATTGGTCTCAAAACTACACCAATTGGTAACCATGGTCCCCTACGGAAATCCTGAGTAGCCGTGCTCCCATACGGGATTCCTGAATTTCAATCGGATCCTACTTTCATTTCCGGAGTTATAGGGTAACGAGTGTAAATTTTATACCATCACTGACAGTGATCACAGCGGTGAAACGAAAAACTCAAAGAAAATGCTAAATTTACCTGTATTTATCTCAAAACTACACCAACCGGTAGCCATTATCAGTAGGCTGCCAATCGAATTGACTCCGGCTATCCTGATTCCCGGTTTCCTATTCCGGATGCACCGGAAATAATGTTCATATATACCAAAACGGATCTCACTTTTCTCCATGATGGTTTGACGCTTTCTACAAAGGTATCGTGGTCCCATACGGGATTTTGAATTTCATCTGGATCCGACTTCAGGTTCCGGAATTATAGAGTAAAGTGTGTAAAAATTTTTTTACCGAAACTGCGAAACAAAAAAATTTCTAAATTGACCTATAAACTACTCCAATCGGTAGCTATTGTCACTAGGCAACCAAACAAGCCGATTCCAGGTAGCCTGGTTCCCGGATTTCGATTAACGACAGGAAATAATAGTCATAAACTCAAAAATAAATCTCAATCACTTTTCTCAGAGATGGTAGAACCGATATTCTCAATCTTAGGTTCAAATGAAAGATAAAAACCATCGTTTAAAGTACGATGTCAAAATCGTATAAAATCTTCATTATTTGAATAAAATTAGTAGAGTTTGGACGTCATGTTAGTTGATCACCACGAACCGATTACGATTGTACCGGTTTTCGGGTTCCGGTACCAGAAGTACCTACACTAGTAAAACTCACTTCGTTTTCTCATGCATAATCTAGCCGATCAGCGAACTGTTTCATTCTGTGGGTTGTACTATTTAATGCACAAACAATTTCTTTGGTTTCTTTCAAGAATCGAAGAGAAACATTTTGAATAGAATACCACAGTTTTATATATGAGAATATGATATGAGAAAGGCATCATTACACCACTAGGTGTATTAAAACGAGTTTTTTCAAATGGCTATAGTTGAATAGTAACGAAAAAGTATTGTATGAGTTATTTTCACAAAGCTATTCAAGCTTTTTAATAAAAATTTCAGAAAAATTCTTAATCGATACTGTACTTAGTCGTTCAACATGAACCGCTAAGCAGACGTAAATGTAAATAAAGTCATTTAACAAAATGATAAAAAAAATGATCAATTTCGGAAAAAAACATAGTATGCAGAGTGGTTTTTGTGAAAAAGTATCCATTTACAAAAAGTGTTATTAAAACCTGAGAGGGTGCTGCCAACGTTTGTTCAAGTTAGCACGAAATTCGTCATTTGCAACATGCTTGAAAAAACTCTAGTTGGTTGAATGCGTGGTCTACAAAAGAAACCTATAAAATATTTGCAAATCTTTGTAGAATAAAAAGCTATTAAAACATTTAATCCATCAACTAGTTGTTTCTTTCTCATACAAACAAATTCCAATTTTACTTGATTTTGTTCATTAAGTTTATTATTAGGAGAAAGATTTTATATACATTAGAATTTTGGTATAATATATTGCATGATAGTTTTTTGTTTCTTCTTTCTATTTCGATTATAGAGGTTTTAGCCTTGTGGTCGTTTACCAGCACATTGGAATTTTTTCGCCGAAGATTTCGAGATATAAACAAAAACACCTCAATCTATTTGTCGCAATAATTTTGTCTCCTTGATTCCTTGATTCATTATTCAATCGACGATCAATCAGTGGGTCTCATTTGAGTAGGACAACATAAGTCAATTGAAAGAATTGAAATATTCTGACAGTGAAAAGCTAAAAATTTCATTTTCATCAAATAATTTCATTCGAAAATGAAATTTTACCGCACTGGTTTTGATCATATTGTCAACCCTAAATCAACCAAAATTTCGTAGTAATCAATTAAATAATGAAAAGCGTGCCCTAAACTAAACTTTCTAAGGTTCCTAATGAATTACAACTGCTAGCTGAGAAAGACTGTATTGTTGCATCAGTATTTTACTTTTGATGATTTGTAAATTAACGTGAACGTGGCAAATACAAATCGTTCAGTTCAGTTATGAACCGAAACAAATCTACTCAATGTAAAGATGAATGCACTTACATTTAACAGTGTTGTCATGCTTAATAAATTCAATTAAATGATGGAACTCAATCTCCTTGAGTATGAGATTAACTATGGTACGGGGAATCAAAACAACACAAATAAACACAGCTTTATCAGTGAAACCATTTCTAGCGCCGATCACTTGTATGTTACGTTTCAGAGAAGAAACGAACAACTCGGTTCGACAATCATCATTTACGGTGCAAGCTGCAATGGCAGACTCCCTTCAGTCCGCATGCTACATTGGCGCTTCGAGCCGTCGTTAACTTTAGTCAGAAAAGTACATAAATGGAACACAAAACCCATAATAATCGTGACGACACTGCCTACCACGATTATAATGATTTATTAATAATAGTGATTCGGTTCATATGCATTTGGCGTTGGTAAGAACTTTCACCAAATTAGTCGTCCGTGGAAACTGCTGATGGAATAGTTGTTCGCCCATGAATTCGAAACTGACTGGAGATTTCCAAATGGGTTGGTAATTAGGTAATTTATACAGTTGATAAAAAAAAGAGTAAAATTTTATCACTAGAACATTTATATTACTGTAATGATGCAATTCTCTCCGGCAACATTTGTTTTGTAATGATTGAACGGAGAAACAGAATGGCATTATTGAAAACTCACAGAAATGATAATTTTGTTGGGAAAAGATATGCTCAGAAGCTCCATTTTTTCCATTACGTAGTTATGGGGAATTTACGTAGAACCAACTAAAAATTGATAAATCGTTTGTTTGTTTGTTTATGTTCATGTGTTTTAAGTGTACGTATATGTTCGAATGTTTATAGAAAATCTGTGGATACGGCCCTGGAAGGTATTTATACGGCCCTCGAACAATTTATCTATATACAATAGAAATCAATTGCGAAGTGTTGCGAATAGGGATCGTATTCATGGTGCCGACTAATATTAAAAAATAATAATTACTGATTTTCCTATTAACTTAAAAAAGCCAGAGATTTAATTTTTGTAATAAAAACAGTTACAATTCCGTCTTTCATTTCATTCATTCATACATTTTCTCTTCTTACAACCTTTGGCATCCATCAGCAATAGTGGGTCATCTCATTCGTATTCGCTGCGGACTGGGACACTTCTTCGAAGGGGTTTATATATTATTCTCCATGGATTATTCTTGGAGAGACATCCGTAAGCCTCAATTGTCGCTGATGTCCGGGATATAACCGTAGGTCGCTAATACTGCCGGTGATTCATCGTCAGAAGCACCTACTTCCCGCGGAATTCACATCTGTGTAGATTTTTTCGTTTTTCCGGTTTACCCCAAGCTACACACTTAAAAAATGTTGCATCTTCTTAGATGCACATAAAAGGAGCGTCGAGATTCACTAACATTCACAATACATAGCATGTAAAGATAAGTCATATCATTATAAAAAAAGCAAAGTCCTGGCATTACATTCCTTTTGTGGAATTTGGCCTTTCTGTTTCAACAGACTTCGCAGTCGATTCTTAGTGTACAGAATCATTGCATGGCTAGTACTATGGATCCTATTGACACTAAGAATCCTTCCAGGTCGGGACTCGAACATACGACAACTGGCTTGTAAGACCAGCGCCCTATGCATTGAACCACCAACCCGGGAAGTCATATCATTATCTTCACAGTTAATTTAACTAAAGTTTACATCGATACAGACGCAAAGTTTATATTTACATGTTAGTAGATGTAATATTGTGTCATCACCGACGAAATTACGGCATACTTGAATTTACGTAAGCGTAAATTTCATTTTTTCTATGAGTGTAGATTCTATGGCTTCGTAGAATCCGAACGAGCGGTAGCTAGATTAGATTGGAAGAATTTTTTCACACCAAAATTTATTTTAAGAATAATGTACGATTCGATCAAAACTTGGCTTTGTGAAATGGCCCTGGGATCAGAACAAATGGGCTCAGGTGGCACGGTCCCCTCATTGTCTAGAAATTTGTTCCAGCTCTGTATATCACTTGTATACCAATTACTTGTTTCGGCTATATCCATAATATACTGTGAACCCCTACGCACCTCTGTGGAGATAACTATCGAGAATATTCTGTAAAATTTTTGAATCGATTGGTCAAGATTTACTTGACTTTTGTGTCCGGTCGTCGAAATCCAGCACTTTCGCGGAAATGTCGCCAAGCCGCCATTTTGTTTTTAAATTTTTTAAACTGATTATTTTTTTGTGCTTAAATATACATATTAAAAAGTGCTTTATACAAAATTCGGAGAACTCCATTTTTTGGATACCAAAATAATTCCCCAAAAAAGTTCTTCTTTTTTTTCTACAGTGGTGTAACCCCTTAATACAACTTTGGAATAGTTCATTAGATTGAAAAGAAGTGATTTGAGTTGTAACTGAATCCTTATTGAATACCAAAGCTTTTAAATTAATAGTTTTGCTTCTTACCCAGCTCATAAATTTTCCACTAAACATATTTCGTTTATTTTCAGGTGCCACCAAAGAAATAGGCACAGCTCTGACGCGCGTGTGTTTACGACATAAGGCAGTGGAAACGAGAATGAAAACCTTCACCGCCGCGATCATGGACTGTTTGATTGTGCCGCTCCAAGAGAAATTAGAGGATTGGAGAAAACATGTTGCTATTATAGATAAAGACCACGCCAAAGAGTACAAGCGCTGTCGGACGGAGTTGAAAAAACGTTCCAGCGATACCCTACGGTTGCAAAAGAAAGCCAAAAAAGGTCAAGCTGACAATTTGCACATTCTGGTGGAGTCTTCCATGCAGGATGTGACACTGCGGCGAACTGAGCTCGAAGAGGTGGAACGGAAGTCGCTACGGGCCATCATGGTCGAAGAGCGGTCACGATACTGCACGTTTGTAAATATGTTACAACCCGTGGTTCACGAGGAATGTGAGGTGATGTCAGAATTAAGTCATCTACAAGTAGGTTTTCCTGCCGTTCATGCATTTGTTCATTATTTACATAGTTTTTTTTTATTTTTTCTGATAGGAAGCAATGCAATTAATAGCAATAGTAACGAAAGATCCATCTATCCTGCCGCAAGCTTCAGAAGAACTAATTTTAGAGTCAAAAACGAATATCAATTTTTACCCTGATTCACCCGGCGGTTCCAATTCACAGGGAGGCTGTTCGAACTCGCTAGGATCACGTAAAAGTTCGGTATGCTCAATTAGTTCAATGAACAGTAGCAGTAGTGGTTCTCCAGGTCATCAGTTCCAGCGATCGCTATCACAGGTATGGGATGCTGTGATTATTGAGAGTGCCACAATCTAGTTTGTCGATGTAATTTTAATAGTTCGATTTTGTATACCAATGCATGATATTCTATCATTTTGGTTAAATACTTATATTTTTCTCTTATGTATCGCATATTTATTATGTTTATTATTTTTTTAATTTCTGGTATTTAGTACTCCCCAGCGATACGTTTGAAACCAGGTGAATCTAGTGATAGCGGATTTTGTTCTTCGCCAGCTTTAACTTCGCAGGTTAATTTTATTATTTTTTGTAATATAGTTTGCCTAATTTGAGATTACTATGTTGAAAATTCAACTCATTTAATGTGATATTTGAATCTCATTACTGATGTTGTTTTCTCTTTTACGGTACAATGAAGGCCTCCACACTTGCTAGTCAATCGCATGCGGTTTCTACGTGGCCTCCGCATACACAAGACAACGCTTCAAGTGCTGATCGGCCTCATACTATTTCATCAGCATATGAGAAAGGTCACCAACGGCCAGCGCTCACAGTTTATACGTTCCAGAACCCGGAAACGATATCTGAGAATCAGAAGTCTCCTGCTAACATATCATGCCGACCGCCGCTCCCTGTGGTAAGGAATATATTTGATGAATATTTAATGTGTAGATTTTAGAAAATCGCAAGCCGAAATTTTCCTCACAATCGGTCATTCATAAGATATTATTTTATTTTACTAATCCAAAAATAAATTCCATAGAATATTTTATAACTGAATAATTTATGATTTTGTGAGCTAAATATGAGATTCAAAATATACGAATATTTTCCTTGGAAAAACATATTAAGAGACGGGTTCAGTGTGACGAGTAAGACGAAAACTTTTCGCGTAGTTTACAATGGTTCAGCTTGACCATAGGATCATTTTTAACTGACCAGTGTGGCAAGAAACCAATTGAAAACACAGTTGACATTTTTTTTTAATCTACTAAGAGTAATATGAGTGTTGTTTTTCAGCGTTGTTCATCGTTAGAAAGGCCATTATCAACAGCTTCCATGAAAAATGCAAATACAAACGCCCCAAGGCAATGCCCTTCACCTATTCCAGCCCACATTACCAAAGGTAAGTACTCGCTAATTTTACACGATATGCGCTGTTTGGTTATCATATATCTAACCACTATGATAACGGTTTTATAAGTTTTTTTCTAACCATACACAACACATTCGGCAAATTTACAGAACACCCACAACTACAGCCCACCTACGTCAATATGACTGAACTGGCATCGATGGCCGCCTCCAAAGTTACTAACAACAACCATAACAATAATACAACTAACCAGTCCCCATCGGTGATACAAACTCCAATACAGCCACAAACAATTGGATACCAACAGCTTCAGCAACCGAATTCACCAGTGTTGTCTTCCGCTTCGTCGCTCATTTCACCAGATTCATGTGCCACTAATGCAATTAGTTCACCAGATGTATCTGCGTGCAGCACTCAGACTCCACAAAATACGCCCCAAACAGAATCTCCCCAGACACCCATCTACAGCGGCAGTGCGATGTCGGTTGTTGGATCTGGTAGCGGTAATGGTGAAAGTGTCGTCGATGGAAGCGTTCCAACGAGTCCAAAACACGTGGCTACTACAATCGAAACCGAAAGTAATAATGATAACAATAAACACCTGTCGTCGTCAGCACCGAATGACCTCGATGATAACCCATCAATTCAAGATAATACTAACAACCAATCTCAATTCACCACAGATAAAGATATCCTTAAATGTACCGGTTCAGTTCTAGAGAAAACATCTATGTTTGAGCAACAAATCAACAATAACCAACATCAACAGCAAGTATTATTAAATACACCAACACGCGTTGAAAACGTTTACGGACACAAAGGCGAAGAAATTTACAAAACAACAGGTCTACATCCAGATCGAGATGCTGGTAAGTGATAACTTCATTCCGGTCCCGTACATTAATGCTACAGCTACTCTAAGCGTAAATGGGCTTCTTAACAACGCACATACATTCATCACAACTACGTGCATGCAATGATGGGATCATTTGACAATACATCTATTTTCAAAGCATGAAATTCACTCAATACTTTTACAAATAAGCTAACAATTTATAGCAAAATAATTATTATTGACTAACGCATAAGGTTCATTTTCCTAGTGTAATTTATATTTGCTTACATTTGGAGATTTCGACCGAGTATTAAATCATTTTATTTTATGGATTAAATTTATACTAATTTAATAGTTCAAAAGCTTTCGATTTTCAGTATTATTCTTTGCAGTGCAATACAATGAAAAAGCTTCGGCGCAATGAATTAGTAAACATTGTACTCTCGAATCTGTGTTGCGATCGAATGTGAGATTTTCATACTGTGTTTCGCAGCCGATTTATAGCATACAGATCCATATCATTGCTGGTGCTACAACCAGGTTGGGGCTGAACATACGACAACTGGCTTGTAAGACCAGCACCCTATAAATTGAACCGCCAACCCGGGCAAAAATGACCAAATCTCCCGAATTTTCCGAGATAGCTTTAAATTGTGAACATGCTTCACTCCATGTGTGTTCTTCATAATGGTCCAGAAATTTTCGATAAAATTTACGTCGAGATATTGGTAAGATCAATTTAAGTAGGCGACAGTGGCGCGGCTTCGATACTTCCGATCACTGTCGTCTTGAAAGACCCAATTTCTGTTATCAGGTCCAATCATATTTCACGCCGACCTCGATTGTAAATTGCAAGTATTTTTGTTGCATTCGAATGCTGCATGAAAAGCTTCATGCAATCAAATTCCCGCTCTGAACAGCACCTCCAAACTATGGTAATATTTACTGCATACTTGACAATGCACTGAACAGAATCGGTGATGTTTCCCAACCAAGCACGCTTCACTCAAACCCTCACCATAAAGTCTCGAAAACATAGTTTTTGACCGACATCCAACCTTATGTTTCTCCATTTAGCGCATGCATTTTATTCATACGGAGAGCGCTAATCAGAGGGCTTGAGCTTGTAAAACAGTGTTTACGCTTGGCGTCTTGTTAACGTAGCCTAATCGTAATGAGACTAACTTGAATTCATTTTCTGGCAAGTTTAGGGATATTCCAAAACATCTGCTCTACCACTTTTTTCTGGATTCTGCACCCGCATTCGAGAAAGTCATCGACATTTTTTCGTATCTTTTCGCCCACCTTTCAATTCATCTCCTCGACGTTTTAATCATTTCAGCTGTTTAATTTCGATTTTAGTAATTTTAGCTGATATTTTCGGTAATTTTGCATGAGTGCTCAGTTCGTTGAACATACAACGAATTTTTCTATTTGTACTATAAAAAATCACACCTCATAACTTACCGAACAATGTAGATTTTCAAGTCAAAGCGATCTTTTGACATCGGCATATCTTTATTCACACATTCGTGCTACCTTTTAGTTAACCTCCCCTAAGAGCAAATTCAGCAGCTGCAAGATTCATATGGATGGTCTATAATATGGTGGTAATACCCTATTTCTTGAAAAAACAAAATATTGTTAAAGGTCAAAATATTTAAAATTCGATTAAAGATAGTGGTAGTAATGATCTCTGATTTCGAATCGCTCCGCGATGAGCTTTCTAGTTCCCTTCCAGAAACGATAATTTATATAAGATCAATTGATCAGGAGAATGTTGAGGATTGATAACATTTATGACTGATTGATCATTGATGTACTTATTAGAGATGATCAGATATGAAAATTCTGAAACCCGAACCTGACCCGTACTCAATCAAAAATAAAACTATTCGCAGTAAACCCGAATTGGTACTGAACCCGTCGATTTCGTTTTCGGGTTATAATACTTGATCGTCTTTATAAGAAATTGTTTAATCCTGAACCCCTTTAACACGTTGACTGCCACGACCATTCTCATACGACCAGAATATACGAGTTATCTCGTAGGTTGGCAGTCAACGTGTTAATAAACATTTCTACCCGAGCCCGAGTTTCAATACCTCATAATTCTTTTATGCACTGTTTATGCTATCTTCCGTTTGCTTTTCAGCAATGTCGTAAGTCTATAACCATTATATATTCCAACGATTCTATTACATTTTTTCAAAATTATACACCACTGATATCAATTACTGATTGCGAAAAGTATTGGTTTTCGTGGAAATAAGCATTTGAAATATTTGAGAAAACGGTTTTCTATTTAAGCATTTTGGAAAGTGAAAATCAGAAAAAATAAGAATATTGTACCGAGAGGCGTATCATCAGTAGAGTCGCCACGTTATTTTGCCGATTACTCGACTTTTAATCAACTAATACAATATCTTTGATTAGGCTCTATGAAGGAATACCTCTGTAATAGTGTCGCGAAACCTGGAAGAGAATGCACATATTCGCATTTTACCATGGAAGTAAATTTATCGAATAGAGGTAGTAGATCTCACTTTAACTACTAGTTTTCGCATATGAGATGACTAACCTATATCATAAAACAGTTTGACTTAAGACTTGTCTTAAGATTGTTCTCTAACAGAAAAATAACATTTTATTTACAATACACTGCAATACTATAGAGGAAAAAAATTTAAATCATATTGGATATAATAACTTAGAATTTTATTAGTATATTTATATTGCAGTAGAAGTAGAATTTGGGAAACATCATTGCATGCATTTTGTAGCTTTCTTTATATGATATCGATAAAAAAATACACATTGAAGAAATTCATTTTATGCACTGAATCTAAAATATTTTAGCAAATTGTACTACACCATTCGTTATTCGTTCGCAATGTTTTTTTTTCTTTTCATTTGATTGTATGTTGTGTACGCGCCTGCATTTCTGTGGTCCTGTTCTTTTTATGTTTGCCAATTATTATTCGAAAACAAATCATTGTTGCCAATGCTGTGATTTTGTTGCTAAACGCTCTCTGCTGCTTGCTGATATTGCCACGCTTTAGAGCGAATCGATAAAGAAACGATTGAGGAGTTAAATAATTTAATTGGTGAACTAGACCTATTTCAAAAGGAGCACGAGTTACGATTAGAAGAGCATCTGTTACCTTTACCTGAAAAAGGCGTCAATGGTAATGTATCGTCGAATAACAGTGATTCGAACGAAAGCGAACGTAACGATAAAGAGTCGATCTCAAGTTCGATGAACATTGAAGGACTGAGTTTATCATTAAACAGTACTAGTTTTGGAAATGATTATTCGTTCAACTACAGCGACAGTGACATCAACAAGGGCAACCAAAGAGGTAGTGATACGACTGAATACCCTAACACTGGATTTGAAAATCCTTCTTTCGTGCATCTGAATGAATCAGAAATTGTTGTAATGCGACAGAATGATTTCGGCAAAGTTGATCCGGAGAACTACTACAGTCAGAACATGAGCGAGGTGGTGGTTCTACGTTGCAAGGATGTTTCGAAAAGTGATTCAACACGCATTGAAGACGCAATCAGTGTCGAAAGTCAACAACGGCTCAGTTCGTTTAAACTAAATTCACGATCTGCTTCACCAGCGTTATCATCGTTCGGACTTTCTCGATCACCCACGCCATGCTTTTCGTTGCCGCCTAGTAACGCCACAACTCCCACGATGGCGTCACCACAACACACTTTACACAATAACAGTGGCAACAACAACTATGTGATAAATCAACAACAACAACATCCGCAGCAACATTTTGTCAATGGTAATCAGAAATGCTCGTTGATCTCAATGCCATCCGATGAACGCATTAATAGAATTAAGCCTGCAATCACACCTCGACCTGCATCGTTAACTGGTTTGTGTTTTGTTGTTTTTAATTTATTTGTATGTCGTCGTCATTTTAGACATTTTTTATTTAATTCGTGTTTTTAAACATCGTACTCATACTCATCTATTAGACGACAACTATTTCTAGTTTGAATATTTTAATGTAGATTAGAAAATTTGTTTTTATTTAATTTCAGTACTCTAAAATCATTGCAGCAAGCTTAGACTTCATTATTAATGTAGATAAGTTGAGGAAATACTAAAGATTCCATTCACTGTGAACTAGAATTGAACAAAAGTTTTATTAATCAGGCAAATTTTTCGGATTTACTAATGCAATACCAATATGAATTGGTGCGAAATGGGACTGCCATTTACACAAGAATCAGTAATAGCTTCATAAAAATGTGTTCTTGTTCTGTTGCTGGTTTAGAACTTAATAATTGAAATTGAGTAGTAAATTTATATTTAGGGATTGAATTCGATTTATTTTTGTTACATTTTTGATGATAATGAAAATATTATAAGGTTTTTGAACCTGTGCGATATAATTATAATTATTACCTGAGAAGTGATAACTACGATACAATAAGATAAATTTTCCCCCACAATGTGCAAAATAAATAAAATATTTCATTTTACAGGAGCTAGCCGGGTCGCTCGACGGTCCTCTGTAAATACTATAAAACCTCCACCTCCTGTTAGGAGAAGCTCCAGTGTGACACCAAACCCCAATATGGGAACTGTAAGTGCACAAAATTTGAGATATATTTAAATTTTCTAACTATCATGTTGTTTCCAGAGCTCGCCAAATTTATCTCAGCAAAGTCATGCTTATACTTCCTCAGAAAGTTTACCGCCTCCTCCTGCGTACCTGCTCGATAGTACTGCTGGAAACTCACCAAGTAAGTATAATTGTAGTAAATGTACATCAGCGATTCTCAACCTGTGATCCGTGGATAGCTATGGATTCACCAGAAAGAACGACTTAGCCGGAAGTGACCCGTTGGTATAATAATAATAATAATAATAATAATAATAAATCATGAGTGATTCCATTGATTTGATTATGTGCACTCTACACTTTCACTGCTGGATTACAGTAGAGACTAGCTAACTGAACCGAATATTGCTTATACTCATAGGTTCGGATACTATTTCACCAAACCTAGTGACGTTCCTTAATTTACTCCCTCAACAGCGTGATAAGAAAAGCCCATAAGCCAGCATAATGGCGTATCAGATGTATAACAGGAAATACGGCACTGCTCGCTGTTAATTTAGATTTCAATGATTATAATTGATTAATCATAGCATTAGGTTCTGGAACTGAAAGATCGATTAAGTAAAGCACTGTCACCTAATTTAACTAATATAAAAATTGTCAGCAGACGATCACAAAGCTTCACAGTTAACTTTTAGTGTTTTTTTTTGTTGGGTTGTGCGAAAAGCACATATTTTGTTTCCATTTTCTTAGCGTTTAAATGAACTTCCATCTCGCGCATAGCAGTTCAATTTAAACCGCTAGCTAAGTTTGCACTTTGGTTGGTTTTAAAGTCACTAAAAATATTTTTCGAATCGAATAATCTCAATTGAATTGAACCTGGATATATGAAGCGACTTAATATTCTTTATAGTTTCCTTATATTACATTTTGGTGAGGAAAGGGTTCCAATCAGCTTTACAGCCCTGTCCAAAATGTATGCCCACCCCGTTAATTTGTATCACGCCGAATTAGCGCCTGCGCGCCATATAAACGCCTCTTTCAATATGAGGAAATTATATTGTTACCCAACAGTTTTTATTATTTATTTATGTGAGTTTTCTTACCTTTGGTCATAGTTTATATTCTATTTTACCTCGATTCCAGTGGTTCTATTCATCTGTGTTTCGTAAGTGTCTTTTGTTGTCATTCTACTTTTTTTCCATTCCGTACTTTTGCTGACATGTTATTTTGTTTCCTTAAGTGTAAAAGTTACTTGTATGCAGTGATTTTTTATTCTTACCAAGAAGATCTAAGATAATGTAAATTAAAACATTTTCCAATTTTTCAGCTCCACATCCATAATATTTTCGTATTGTTTTTGCTAGTATTTAATTTCTTATTCCTTGTTTGTAAACTTTTTGTATATTGTTTGTTCATCCTGATTCATCATCCGATACCACAAAAAAAAGGATTAGTGTTTTTTAGTGACATATTTGTATTGCCGCTCATCATGGTTTAACGGATAAGAACTGAGGACATGCGTTTTTATTTAAATGATATTAACACTTGGTTTTATTAGTATTACTATGTCATGTTCACATTTCGTTATCTTCGGTTGATCCTTGACAGTGTTACCATTTTAACGATTACTCGACTTTCAATAAATGAATTGTGATAAAATCGAATAGAAAATTTTTGCCTCGTCTCTTTGAAACAATAGCGCATAAAAATAGTTCGGAAATGGTTCAATACTGCTGTTTTAGCGGCGCAAAATGCTCCAAAATTTTTGTTACTCTTGAAGTTAATCTATCAAACAGAGATAACAGATCTCAGATCTGACTAATGGATTTGAGATGAATGGGGACACCGATACCCAATTTTTAAATCTTCTACTGATCGATCGTTTGTCCTGAGCTGAAACGGTGGCCTTAATTACCGTTCTTGCATGCACTAACTATTAAATTTCACTCACCCATCAGGTCCCAAACGACACATCCTCACAATATAAACTGGATGAACATCGTTTGGCAGCTATTAGTGGTTTACTCATTGGTTCAGTCAATATTGTTTTATTCTATTCTACAATATTCTATCTCATTCCACAGTATTCCATGGTACACAAACCACCAATAAACGTCAAAGATGGACTCGATTCACCTTTCATTTGTTGTCATCGTGTGAAACCCAATTGGGATACGTTCACTCCACTTAATTTCCACTTCACACTGGTAATAGGTGCCGGTAGTATGAAAATAAAACATAAAAAAGAGCTCAGTTAAGCCCTACCGGCCTCTCCAACTTGATCAAATTGTAACGCTAATTGATTGTATGTGATGATGTTTGCAATACCGTCAAGCCCACCAACCAATGAGAGGGGATATATGAAGCGACTTAATATTCCTTATAGTTTCCTTATATTACAGTTTGGTGGAGAAAGGGTTCCAATCAGCTTTTTACAGCCTTGTCCAATACGTATTGCCCTTCCCGTTAATTTGCATCAGGCCGAAAAGCGCATGCGCGCCATATAAACGCCTCTTTCAATATGAGGAAATTACATTGTAACCCAGCATTTTTTAATAATGTTGATTTCCTTACCTTTAGTTTTGTGTTACCTTATCCCCCATTGTTCATTTCAACTGAGTTTCGTTGTATTTTTTCCTTCTACATTATTTCCACTCCGTCCTTTGATGATATGTTATTTTGTTCCTTGAATGTAAAAGTTAGTTGTATGCAATAATATTATTTTTCTTACCAACATTTCCAATATTAACTATATTAACCAATATTCCATTCCACTCTCTAATTCTCTAATTTTTCGCTTTTCTTCTTCCTTCCTTCCTTCTTTTTTTTATTCCCTTCTTGCTTCTTCCTTCCATTCTTTTCTCTCCTCTTGTTCTGTTGAGTTTTAGAAGCGCTTCTGCTTCATCCGGTTCTTTCTCTCATTGTCGGCGTGTCATGCAGCAAGATAGAGAAATCAAGGGTTAGTGTACTGTACATACATTATGTGTGTTTTACCAACTCAGAATGGTTCAACGGATAAGGAAATGTAAACATGTCGCTAACGCTCAGTGATATTTGACTATTACGAAGCATAATTTTACTCTTTAATTATTTAGCTATCACCCCTAGAACATGTTTCCATTTCATTATCTTCGATTGTTCATTATCTGTGTTTACCATAAACTCAGGCTTTTTGAGTAGCAAGTAAACCTAGACTCCCAATCGCAATGTATCACTATCAATTTAATATAACGGTAAAATGTATACACACAAAAACACATACATACACACACAGTTACACACATTCACACATGCATACATACCCACATGTATTCCACACGCAAGCATTACAACATTGAGTTACTATTTCTACTCTAATAGATCCTAACTAGAACTAGTGTACCAATAGTCATCTCATTAGTTACCCGGTGAACGACCAAAATGGTTAAAGCCGGGGTAAAATAAATGATAATAAAAAACATCTCATTAGTAGAGTCACCATGTTATTTTAGCGATCACTCGACTTTTAATAAATGAATTGTGATAAAACCGAATACAAAGTCTTTGCGTCTTCTCTAAAAAGCAATAACGCATAGTAGTAGCTCGGAAATTGTTCAATACTGCTGTTTTAGCAAAGCAAAATGTTCCAAATTTCATGTTACTTCTGAAGTTAATCTATCAAACAGAGATAACAGATGTCACTATAACAAATGGTTCTCGTATATGAAATGACTAATGGATTTGAGGTGAATGGGGGTACCGTTACCCAGTTTCTATCTCTTCTAATGGTCGATCGTTAATCCTGAGCTGAAACGGTGGCCTTTATTACCATTCTTGCATGCAGTTACTCTTACACTTCACTCACACATCATCCCACCCATCAAGTCCCAAACGATACATCCTCACAATACAAACTGGATGAACACCTATTGACAGCTATCAGTAGTTTGTCCATTGGTTAAGTCATTATTATTTCGTTCTACTCTACAATATTCTATCTCATTCCACAGTAATCCATTGTACACAAACCACCAATAAACGTCAAATATGGACTCGATTCACCGTTCACCTGTTGTCATCGTGTGAAACCCAATTGGGATACGTTCACTCAACTTAACTTCCACTTCACACTGGTAATAGGCACCGGTAGTATGAAAATAAAACATAAAAAGAGCTCAGTTAAGCCCTACATAAATGAATTGTGATGAAATCAAATACAAAATCTTTGCTTCATCTCTGATAAGCAATACCGCATAAAAGTAGTTCAGAAAATGTACGATATCGTTGTTATAGCGACGCGGAATACTCTTAACCTCATCTCACTCTCGAAGTCAATCTATCAAATAGACACAACATATCTCGCTCTAACCAATGATTTTCATATATGAAATGACTAATGGATTAGAGATGAATGGGGGTGCCGTCACCCAATTTCTATCTCTTTTATTGGTCGATCGTTAGTCCTGAGCTGAAACAATAGCCTTTATTACCGTTCTTGCATTCCACTTCACTTATACTTCACTCACATATCACCTCATCCATCAGATCCCACACGAGCACAACAAACCTCACAGAATAAACGTCAAAGATGAACTTAATTCACCATTCAACTATTCCGTTATCGTGTGAAACCTGACTGGGGTACGTTCATTTCGCTTAATTTCCTCTTCACATCGGTAATAAGGGCCGGTAGTATGAAAATGAAACATAAAAAAGAGCTCAGTTAAGCCCTACCGGCCTCTCCAACCCCGGATGTTGGAGCGTATTGCAATCAACATCTTGTTCAAATCGTTTCATGCCTCACTCAATAAACTCAAAACTTAAACTAAAAGTTATAACACATATTTATATTGAATTGTAACAATAATTAATCGTATCTGATGATGTTTGCAATACCGTCAAGCCCATCAACCACGGGAGGGTGAAGCGACTTAATATTATAACAATAATAAAAATAATTAGAATCAATTATTATCAAAGAATCAAGTTGTCAATTTTCTCATTCGCAAGCAATTTTTAAGCACTTAAACTCGAATAAGTTTCTTTTAATTTAGTACAGTATGCATGTATGTAGGTCGAATCTTGCTCTTCGGTTCCACTCGACAGTAACTTCAAATTTCATTACCAATTTAAATTCAACATACCGCTGTGTGATGCAACCAAAAGGTGGAGGGCGGCACCGTGTCGAGTGACACACGCGAAAAATTGCGAGAAACAGAAAATTTTTTTCCAACCGTATGATCCAAGAGATTAGATAATGAATTTTTCATTACTTGTCAAGCTTTCTACGAGACGGTTTATTCAAGAAGGGCGCGTCAAGTATTTTACAACTGTTCGAGCGAAATGTATCAGTAGCGGTCTACCAACACTTTTTCTCCTTGACTCCGATTGGCACAACACTTCATTGTCCAGTTCTAACTTTATTGATACCCTGATGCAATCACATAGTTCATATAATATTATGTAAAATATTATACTATATTACATTATATTATATTAACTATTAATATATATTATATAATATAATATGATTTCATAAAATTTAATATCTTATTTGATACGCAGTTTTTTACTTTCGCATTGAATTTTCATAAGCGTCTTTTCTTCATTTCACAGAAACCATTTCGTTGGATTTTTTTTTTTGCAAAATTGTGCTATTTTTCAAAAAACTAACCCCCCTAATATACTGGTTCCCAGAGAATTATTCTCCAGAATATAAAAAGCCAAGTACTAATGTCTAGAAAACAAAACTTTAGAATGTAAACTAATCCTGTTATATACCATTCCCTAGAAAACTATTTCCTAGGATTCATTTCCCTGATATAACATTTCCAAGAATAACGTTCACCGGAACAGATCTTTTACCAAAAACATCCACGATATGGTGCCATCGCCGAGTTGAAACAAGAACCCCGAATTGGATTTCCGGTCGGTAATGTTTCCAGCCAAAGCAATATCCGGTCAAGTTTGCACAGCTAGGGAAAGCAAACTGCCGATGAGACTTCGGAACTTCTCATTTGTAGTCAATATCTCATTCTCCTCCTTTTGCTGCACGTAGCCTGTGTTTACCTTCAATGCCTTAGCATCCTGCATTCCGAAACGACTGTCCAATTTTTTAATATACGCCTTATTACTCAAACAATACCTGTTTCACTGCTTCTCCTCTCGTATTCAGCCGATACGCTGAATATTTCCAAGTTCAGTAAGCTCGAATTCAGCTGCTAAACATCTGAAAATCTCATCGTATTCCTGTTCCCGATCAGAAGGGAATAGCAACCCAGTATCATAAGAACAGCATAATTTGTTATCATAGCATAACGAACTATTATATTGGTATTCATATATTTTGATTGAATTGCTATTAATAGTAAACCAATTGCTCGATCTGGTATAAGAGCTCGTTTAGTTCTTCTTTTGTTATTATCTAATCAAAAAGTATTATCTAATCAAAAAGTATGAGATTCCATTCGATTTAATGCGTTTTAACGCGGGATTATTAATCGGATAAAGATTAGATGAAATAAAAGGTTCACAGCATAGGTTTCGGTTTAGGGCATATAATAACGGCATTTAATTGGCTAGTAATACATGTAAACATATTTGGGTTTCCAATTATTTTGTATTGTTATTTTCATTTGATGTAACCTGCAGGAACACAAGGCATTTCATTTCAATCTAACTTTTTAACAAGAATAGCATCTGAAGAATGATACATTATTTATTAAAAGTTCTTTTTAATCAACTTGTGTTTGCTTTTTGCATATCGAAATGAATCTCATGTATTCACCGTTAGTTTCAACTTTCATACTAATACATTGCTTTAAAGAATCCGTAACTTTCATAATTCTAACTTCATCCGTGAAAGTATAGGAATACATATTAGGAAACAAACTAATAGTATCCAACTTTTGGCCAAGTATATAAATTATATTTGCTTGATCGCATAGAATAGCATGAATACGAAAAAAATTACTGTTGATCCAAATCCATGAATCATCATATTTGAGATCTGAGCAAGCAGCTTTTGTGCACAAATTTAAGCGATTGTAGTACAGTCTAGAATGATAGCTGAAATGACGTTGTGTTACATCATTATCGAAGAGGGTAGAATTATTCACAGTAAATATTTTTTGAGGATTATACTGAACTATAGAATGTTTCTTGAACCATATAGACTGAACCCACTGCTTAATGACCGAATCTTGAGGCACCCTGCTGTTTTGACAAAGTTTATTCAAGTAATATTTTTTTTCGATTTGAAGAACAGGTTTGTTGTTGCCACTGCAAAATTTTAATAGCATTCCGTTTCCTGAAAATGTTAAACAAAGATGGTTAATATTTAGTTACTGATGTTACATGTCTGTGTTACCTGATTCATAAGGAAACAATGATGAGTTATACAATGCTCCAAGATTTCGAACAGTTTCTGCTAAATGAGACATCAAATGAACGTTGTAAGTCATTCGTCCTATTCCATAAATAGCCTCAAATTGGCAACCAAAAAGTTTAAGCTTTTTATCGCACCAATTAATCATTTCCTCAGACAAATTTGGATCCAATAATAAAAATATTGTAGATGATAAAAGCATAATATGGTTCAATAAATGGTCAGGAAGAATTTTATATAAACTAGGATATATATAATGTAATAACATGGCTTCCCATTCGTTTGCTTTGAATTTTTTTACTTGATTCAATGAACGTGGATACCTCGGGAATGAGCTTGGAGGTCGGAAGGAGAGAAAACGTTTCTCAATATCTTTCATACGAAGTCCTACGTAAAATGGAGCTTTATGATTTTCACTTTCAGTTAGACTTGCCCATAACTGTTTCATAACCCCCAGAAGAACTGCGTGCATATAATCTGGAGGGTGACTTATTATGATATCGAATTCAGGCAGAGCCACGAAAACTGATTTATTTAATATTCCATGCACTTCTTGACCTGTAAATTGAACTTCATCCATCATTTTTCTAGTGGTCGCATCGTCACGTTTGGGATACCGTTGACTTGGATAATATCTTATTGGGCTTGCATCAGTAGCTTTTCCGGGATGCAGACACATTGTGCATCCGTAATCTCCATTATATTGCTTCATACACAAAACTTTACATCTTGCCACAGAATCCACGCAATTTTGTAGAAGACTGACTGTATAGTTTTGATTACCGATCGAGATACCTTTCTTTAGTATTCTTAATTCTATGCAAAAATATTTGTAGAGTAAATTAAGGTTGGGTTCTTCCTTTGATAACCAAAGTGCAGCAATTAAAAGGTTGTGTTTGTTGAATCTAAGTACTGGCGGGAGATTGTTAAGTGTAACGAAAACCGGGTAAAGTGTTTTTTTGTCGTACTCTTTCGAGACGCTGCACCATCAGTATTAGAACTTAACGTGAGATGTTTCTCCGGATGCTCTTTCATTAAACGCCTTGCTACGCGTCCTCGATTAATATCACAAATATTCTTATTTTCGATTTCCATGGAATGCTGCTCAATTTCCAGGCTATATTTTAGTACCATTTCACGAAGTTGTGGCTCAATAGGTATAGTTACGAAAAAATCATGTCCTTGTGATTTACAAATAGGGCATAATGTTCCTTTCTTGGGTAGGTTTGTTCCAAAATCATATTGACAGAATGTACAAAAATAAACACGTTTGGCATCATATGGGTTATTACGGAACTGAGACGCGAATGTTTCAAAATTTTCAGGGAAGCATTTTGTTCCACTAATAACATTTAGCATTTTCAATAAATCTTCTAGTGCATCTTGTGACAAGTTATGACGAACGTAGTAGTTCACAACCAAGAACAAAATTTCGGCTATAATTATATCCGAATTCACTCGAAATTGTGAATGATTCTTCTTCGAAAACACCTAAAAAAATAATCAAATTACCGAAAGTACTTTGAGCATACCATATTGACAAACATTAAAAAAATCATTCCAATCGTTAATGTTGCCTGATTCATCGATATTTTCACCATTGTGTTGTATTCCATTGGGTATTTCACTGTCAACTGTACTGTTTAACTCATCAGCATTTTGTGTCTCTATTCTCACAAATTGATTAAAAAGTTGAAATGAATCGTGGTTTAAATTATCTTCATCTTGCCGAATATTGGGATTCAACGATTGGTTGGCTGTTTCATTTGTCGACGCAAAAACACTCCTTGGCACTGCTGTCAGTTCTGGAGAGATTCGGTCTTCAAATTCGTTCAAATATACATGTTCTTTATCTAAATTGCCTTGTGACCGACGTGCCGGTTTTTTACGCTGAAAAATTTTAGTAAACTTATCATTCCGATTCTGTATATTTTGATCAAATGTAAAATTTCCATTCTGTATTTCGCTCGAGTTCCTTATAAAAACAACATTAGAAGAACGAATTGCTGAATGCAAATTTCGCATTCGATCGAAATAATATGAACTCGATCGGAATGCAAAATAATGGTGCAGGTACATGAATCTGTATTCTGTTTACCTTTGTTTCGTACTTCTTTCCAAGCATAGAAACCGACAAATAATCATAACGTCTTCTTCGAGACATCATATAAAAAGCAAATCAAATGTAAGCTAAAAAAATTGTTCACTTTACACAAACTTGTTTTCAAATCCCATACTTCATTTATTCAAAAAAAAAAAAGAATTGTGCCTATGCATGGTATTTAACCCACCAAGTAGAATGTACTGGTGATCACATAAGTCTTTTCTGAATGCGTTTTTAATTTTCTCACGAAATTCTATATGGCTTGCCTCGGAATAAAATGTGGCTCAGAGCTTTATTGCTGAATTACAAAGTGGTGTTTTCTGGTATGAAGTTTTCATTTATGTGTTCAAATATTTCCAACATGATAGAAATGAAATAAAAACTGTTATTGTATCTAGACGATGAGCCTGCAACGGCAGATGTTTACGCACTAACACAAAAATGTTATCACCAGTTCATTCTACACCGTGTATTTAACCTGCATCCAAAACCTACACTGAAATGAAAATCTTATTTATAATCATTAGATTTGTCATATGAATCATATGCAGAATATAATTTATAGAAGTTATATGCAAACTTATAATCTTTATTTAAAGTGTACGTTAAACCTAAATAGACGTTACCATAATGAAAGTTATAAGAATATCCCATATAATGTATATAAAAATACGATGAAACTTAACTCGTTACATAATTTATATTCATTGGATATGTCTTATGAATCGTACGCAGATGGTATTTCACAAAAGACATATGACAACTTATCACTTATGAATCTAAATGATGTTCAATAAATTTTGTATCTTCATAATCTTTATGATATTGATAAAAATACCATATACAAGTTATGCGAAAAGTCAATAAAACTTAAGCCAATATAATTTAATATTTAATATTTCATTCAATTTCGTTCAAGGATATGCCCTAACGGATTATGAAATAAATACCCGGTACGTCTCATCACTCTGTCTGTCCAGTAAGAGGATTTAACTTATTTAATTATAGTTTCGGGATCCTAATTCTCCTTCGCAAAACTAACGACTAGTATAGCTCAAATCCTCGATAAAAGAAGTAGTTTCCGATTCGTTGTGCATCTGATTCGTCTGGTAACAGTAAATATCCGATGAAATCAGCCAGTTCCAAAGAAGTAAGTGTAGTTGAAATATAACAATAAATTTTCATTATGAAACTCTTCACATGCGAAAAATATAACAATAGTTTGATAAGACAATTATTTTTATTGTTTTTGATTCCCTTAAGCACCATTTTCCCAGCATTTTTATTAATTTGAATCTTATATGTATAACTTATTCAATAAAATAGCAAGCATTTGATCTATTTAACTGATATATAGAACTGGGATGACCTCCACCAAAAATTATATATAAATGTTATGAAACTAGTCATATGGTATAGATACCTATCTATATTAATTCGAAGTGAATATAATATGCGCTTCATGAATTGTTTCAATGTATGTTGTGTGGATATCTAGTAATGGTTATAGGGCGCGCCAATAAATTTGACTCAGACTGGAAACTTCATTCGTTATATGAAAATCTTGTAAAAATAACGTTACGAAGAGTTTCATGTTTCATAAGATTATCTTGTATATTTAACATGATGTTGAATACACTTTGTAGCTATCAATTGAAATGCTAATAGTAAAAAATCATTAGAATATAATATAATGTGAAAATGAGAATTTAGCTCAGTGTATACCCATACAGTAAGGGTTGCCAGTCATGATAATAAAAAAAATTGGAAATCATGAATTGACTTTGGAATATAGTTTATAATTAAACGCTGGAAAAAATTTTGGAAAAAGATGAGTTTGGAAAAAATGCTTCTGCAAATTTTTCAATTTTTCATTCTAGCTATGAAACAAGTTATTTTAAGCTATGTATACCATGAAGGGGTAGTACAAATATATTTAATTTTATTTCATATCAGCTTGAAATAATCTCATAAAATGAGTTGGATAGTCATCCTTTGACAGCCATCACTAATTTACTGGCATGCTCATTCTTATTTGAAAACATTAATGTGAAAAACTACCAAGTTTTGAAAATTTTTAATAGCGATATCAACCTATAGAACCTAACTAGGTTGATGATGGATTGAATATTTCCTGTCTTTAAGCCCAGTTTTAACTATTACAGTCGTTCACTGTAGGGAAAAGTTTTCTAGGTCCTTTACTGTGACATGGCAGATGACATAATGAGCTGGTTGTCAAAATTCACATTTATTAGAGATTTTCATATGTATTATTTGTAAGAACGTACTACAATATTTAAAAAATCACAAATGCTCTATCTTTAGAATGTTGTCAACAAATGAGTAATACTCAATGTATGCCTCGCAAAATTTATAATTAAATTTTGAAAATTTTTCGAATTTCCTGGAGCCAAAAGCGGTCTTCAAGTTCTTATAGCAACCCTTTTTCAATTACACCAGAGATGCCAGATATTTTCATAGAAAATCTGTATTACCCAAAATGAAAAATATGTATTTATCTGTATCCACTATAGAATCGAAATATTTTTAATAAAAATTTGTTGAGGTAATGTTATTCCTAAAATTTATGGTTTTATAATGAGAAAATGAATGAGTGCTCAATATTCATATCATTCTACAACGACGACATTAAATGCTTTCAAATTTTCATCACCAATCGGAATCAACAAAACATAATTTCAATTTCGTATACTTTCAAAATATTGGCTTGATGAGTTGATGTAGGATCTCAGCGCTCAACTTAAACTATCAACACCATTTAAAGATTTTTAGATCAATTTGTGATTCGTCGATTGATTACAAAACTCTCATCTCGTCACTACTACCAAAGAGAGGTCAGACGAACGAAATTATTTTATTCTTTCCTTTTTTTTGTTGAAAAATCTTTATGAATCTGTATTAAGTTTAAAAAACCTGTACAAAATCTGTATTCTGTATGAAATCTGTATGTGCATGTAAAAATTTGTATAATACAGATAAATCTGTATAAATGGCATCTCTGCTTGCGGGTGGAAACCCTTTTTCTAAATAATCAAGACAACAAATGTAGAGGTGTACATAGGTGAAAAGTATAAAAAAATATTTGTTTGTTTATTTCGTATTCTTTTCTATAATCAATATTATCATTATTGCTATTACTATCATTGTCATTATCATTATCAGTATTATTACTATTTCCATTGTTATTATTTTTTGAATTCCCTTGTCTTAAAAATACCACGAAAAGAGAAAAGGAGTATACTGTCAAACGTAATAGAAATTGTAACTGTACACATATCTGTATAAAATGTTCGAAACGACGTATGTAACATTGAGAGATTCTCTTTGTTCACTTTCTCTTTCGATTATTGCAAATGATTCCTGCTTTTTTCGGTAATTTCTCCAGAGCAGATTAAAAGATGATAGCTTTAGTAAATATTATCGGTAAATAATTGGAGAGAAGGATTGCTAAGAGTGCCGTAATAATCAAAAGAGAAAGTAAACAAAGAGAATCTCTCATTGTTACATACGTCGTTTTGAACATTTTATACAGATATTTAAATAATTCGCGAGATTGTTTATAGCTTTACAAATGACAAATGTGTCCACCTCTACTAAATATCTTGAGCTAGCAAGTCCAAATCAGTATCACTCAGATGTAAAAAAAGAACTGGCATTCCTGATTTCATAAAAACTGTTGTTCCAGCCTTATGGCGTGCGCGTTTTTCTTTTGTGACTCAATTTGTGGTGAAAATGGGGAAAACACGGAAAACCAATTCCCAAAAGTTGATGTTGAGAATGGCCAACACTGTGAATATGGGATTTGTGAAAGAAAATGTAAGTATTTAATGAAATTTGATGGATTATATTCACATATCATGCAACATAACCTAACAAAAGTTTTCTTCTAGGTTACGGTGAACAAGCCAGAAGAAAATAAAACATTGGGTATGAAGCGTACGAGACATCAACTGCGAAAGGTAACACGAAATACAAAAATATTAAAGACGACCATGCATGAAGAAATTAAAAACATTGGTTCTGATTCGGAAGAAGAATGCGTCCAGGAGATCGCTGTGGACAACACTAGACAGGATTTGGAGAAACAAGATGAGCTAATTCAATTAGCGGACTCCAGTGAAGCTGAAAAAGGTCAATCGAGTGCAGTGTCCGATGTAAATCCTACCGCAGCAATCATCGCAAAATTATTGGACAAAATCACGAACCTTGAGGACGATAACCTGAAGTTGCGGAATCTAAACATGAAGCTGCAAACAGCATTAATTGACAAACCCGGAGAAGTTTCTTTTAAAGAGATTCCTGGGTACCCCGATAGAACGTGGCTTCTAAAAGTGTCGCAAGCTGCGGAGGATTCTGATTATTTATTCGTAAAAGAGCTGGTGTTCTATTTGTGGCCGAATGGTATGAGCAATACCACCGTTTCCGGAAAGAAATCGAATAATCCAAGCGGAAAGCGTAAACCGAGTTTGAATGAAGCTTCTCAAGTCAATGAAGCGTGTAATCCGGAGAAACTGGATCCAGAAAAGGTTGAGTACATAAAAGGTAAATAATTATTTATATTTTGATTTTTTTTTTCATATAAATTGTATTTGCAGATCGACTTTTCGAACGCAGAACTTTTTTAAAAGATTCTCCAGGAACAGCTATCAAAGTTGCAAGAAAAGTGGCAAAGTTCATAGCGATTGTGGTGGCCAACAATCCAAATCTTCGGCGGGCTACTTGATTATTGATCTGTTGTTTTCTTAACCTTGAGGTATTTCGCCTAGATGGTGAAAATTAAAATGGTGGGTATATATTTTTTAATAATCCTTTTCTCTTTGTATAAAATTTCATGTTTGTTTTTTCAGGTATGCTCTTTCAATTGGGTTTCTGGATTTATTTATTTGATCATTTATTATTAAAAATCAACAGACTCAGTATGTCCTAATGGTTGTTTCGAGTGTAAAGAAATTTTGAAGAATAATGACTGCATTCTTGTTAAAAGTTAAACAAAGATAAATAAATTTAAAGCTTTTTTAAAAACCATGCAATTTGACTATAAATTTGGAAGAAATGAAAGAGAATATCCAAATTTGCTATTCAGCTATAGAATACCTAATTCGGCTATTTAATCCAAAAGCAAATTAAATGCTTATTTTGCTATTCCACCGCAAAATTTCATTTGGTGTTACTTTGCTATTTTAAATAACTGAATTAGATATTGTTTTACTCTTGGGCGGCTTTATTTTTGGTATTTTGTTTTGCTATTTTAGCTCCTAATTCAACCTAACGAATATCAAATACAGCTATTCTGGTATTCCAAAAAAGAATAGCCGAAATTGGTATTCATTAACTCTTCTCTTGTGATCGGGTTGGCTCTTACTGGCGACTAGCTTATCGTCGACATACAACAAAATAAATGACGATTTATCACCAGGATGATGCACTTACAAACTCGGTTCAGCATCAGACGGCAATCAATCAATCATTCAGTGCCACATTCTCGCTGATTGTCAAGGGCCATAAATCCTTTTCTTCAATAAGCAAACTGTGTTGCCCTTTGAAGTTGTTACACCCGGTGAAACTTTCATGAAAATCTGTTCGTTCAGCTCGCTGTTTAAGTACGCGGTCTCAACGACATCCAATTTTACATCCAGATGCAGTAAAATTCACTTCAGCTCCTTTCTTTATCAGGCCGGATATCAAATTGGCCTTCAAGTCCGGTACGTAAAGGACTTGTGTCAGCGACACTTGTTTCAGACCTTGTCCTTTTACTACACAAGAGATCTGGCAGGTTCCTTCACCCACAACCGAACACTTTCGACCATCAGCTACAACAACAACACTGGGTGTATCCAAACTTCTTTTATTTACGCTTTCGAAATAGTCACCATTTGCACAAATATGCCATGATGACCCGGAATCAATCGTCCAATCATTGAGCGGATCATTAGTAGCAAACGCAAAAGCTTCCGCTTCTATTGCTGATGTTGCCACTTTTGCCAGAGCACTTTTAGAATGGTTCAGATAATCACGATTTTTTTCGTTTAGATTCGTCATTATTCTGCAATGCTTTTTTTTTGTCCGGTCTTTGGCAATTGTGACAAACTGTGACCTTTTTCTTAGAGGTTTTATCGTACTCTTTCAACGCTTTCTCGGTTTTTTATCCCTTTTTCGCTTTAACACTTCGTCCATTACCTTTTGCTTCACTAGCTCCAGTGTAATTTCATTTTCATTCCGACAATCCAAAGCAGTTGTCAAAGTACTGAAGGACATCGGAAAACTGCGTAGGACCATCATCACTTCCAGCTCTCTGCCAAGATTTGTTCCAGCTTTTGAACTTTTCAAACAACTGTTCCATTTCATATGCCGTTCGATTTTTTCTCCATCGCTGTAACGCATGTAACAAAGCCAATAGAAAAATGCCCACTTTTGCTGAGAGTGTCACTTTCTCATGATGACGTTGTAAATTTTCCCATGCTTCTTTCGCCGATGCGGTGTTCCGAATGAGTTCATACTGGGTCTCCTCCAGCAACTAACCGATCGTCGCTCTTGCCTTTTGATCGCCAGCTTGCAGAAACTTCCGCAGCATTTTCAGGAACATCACCCGACACAGCTCTCTCTACTGACGCAACTCCTGGGTTTACATATTTCCACAGGTCCTCCCTCACCAGCAGCAACTCGACGGTGAATTTCCAGCTGTCATAGTTTTGATTATTCAGCTTCACAATTCCAAGGCGGTTCATTTCGACAAGCAGCAGCAAAAAATAAAACTTTCCAAGGATCAAGAGTAAACCAAGTTAACTTGTGTTGATAATTTGTGTATTACGTACATTTTATTTGGTACGTATGTCATAGATCTATGTATTCATATATGCAGGTAAGCCTGACTTTTTGGATGAAATATCAGTTTTGATCAATTTTTCACCAACGTTTGATGGAATTGCTTATATTTTATGAATGTAGGTTTTAATTCCCTAAAAAAAGTTGGCTACATTGTTTCAATACATCTGTATTAGATCGCGCTACACAAAATTAAACAAAACTAAATCTTTTCTGCTTAAAAAGTAGTTGTCCAGAAAAATAAATAGTTATACGACAACCTTCCATATCCATCGCGTGTTAAATTATAGGTTCCTATTTTGTGGGATTACTAATAGAAGCTACGTGAATCTTTATTTCGCGATAACTTCTGCAAGAGTAAATCCATATATAAATGTGTTCGTTGCTAATAAAAAGTGTTAGTGGAAGTAACCTGAAATTTAAATAATTTTTCTCGCGCAGTTTTCAGAAAAACGGAAGGGTTTTAGACTAAAATTTTCGCTTTTCTTGAATTGCAACTCTAAGCAGAATGAATTGATTTGTTTATTTTTCTACCATATGGAAGATTTATTGATTAAAATCAGAAAACAAACGCCGAAATTTGTTTTTACGCACACATTGTTGACATTATTCATACGCTTGCAAAGAGTTTTGCTCCTTGATAAACTGTACCCATTTTCTGGGCCCAAAACCTGACGGAGTTAAATAAATGGAAACGTGTTTTCAGGTTAATAGTATAAAGAGTAATGAAGTTTATTGCATCAAAGGTTATGCATGTGTGTTTGTGTATATTATTTTAGAGGAAGTACAAGCTAGTTTTACTATTAAATATTACCATACTGTGTGGTTGTCATTCTGCGAATACGTGTTGCAGTTACATTGTAATTCACGCACCACCAATTATTTGTAATTCTCGAGGTAATACAGCAAATTTCAAGTTCCGTCGATCTGACAAAGTTGACTTGATGAAAATAATCTAACAGAATCTTTTGACGATAATTCGTTTCAGGTCATTGAAAATGATCGTGGTTTTAAATCATTGTGTAATCAATATATACATGCCATAAGCATAACCAGGTGAAAAAAAAAATTCAACACATTCGTGCGAAAAAAAAATCGGAAGCGGCGGCCTCTCGCAAGCAAACCTGTAATCCACTCGTTTGCCCGGTCTACTCAAAGCTAGTTGTTATGCCTTAGTTGAATCGGAATCCCATTTACGAAACCGCAATACTTTGTCAACAAAAATTTGATTTCATTGCGAGGACTGGGCAACCTCCCAAAGGGACGTAGTCTAAGTCTTCAATGACTTATCGAAAGCAACCTTTATGCTAAATGATCGTATGCAATACCTAATGACCGTCAACGAAACGGGATGTATTCTTCGAGTCTGGGTTGCGGTACATTCTTACATTCCTGTTTTTTTTCTGTGTATTAGTACTTTATGGAAAATAAGCTTCGGCTATTTATATTCTGAAGAATGCTTCTCTGGGAGCCAGTATGTAAGTGGGTTTATTTTTCTGGAATATAGTTCATTCTGGGAAATGGTTTATTCTGCAAAATAATTTCCAACGAAATGGTTTTCGGGGTAATGTTATAGAATCCATCAATACTTTTTTTTAATAACTATTTATTGGAATATGAGTTAAAATTAAATTATTAAGATTTAAATAGGGTGTTCAGCCACAAGTGGTGACTTTTCAGCCCTATTATATATATGATTTGGTTGTTACCATGAGGACATCATTTGCTTCCGCAATTCTGAGATTTTTGTGTAGGGAAAATTCTAAACCTACTTGTATTGTCCATCAATACTTTTATTTTTACATTACGTGTGAGCATTACACGTCGTGTTAGTGACTTTTTTAAACTTGCATTTTGAAGAATCCGATACTTTTGGCGGAAAATGAAGAAAATTCGAATAATTCTTTATGATGATGTGTCCCTGGATTGCAATGACCTATGGTAAAATGGTCCGAAATTTGATTCGAAATTCATTGTGATTTCCAAATCAGATGAAATAATCGATTCCAGGCAAATGCATTTAATTAAGAATCCATTTGGAACTCACAACGTCCATCAAATTTTATACCGAACAAACATTATGCCAAACGGTATCATGCCAAACTGGGTGATCCGGATAAATTAATATACTCAATGATGAAGTAAGTTCGCGATTGACTCAAAATCGAAAAAAAACAATAGGAATCACGCTGAATAGGTTCGAAAGTTAGGTAAAAAATCTTTTGTCTCCACACGCTCGGTGGTTTATCCTGTTATAGTTTTGTTAAGAACTTAGTTATAACTTAAATCCGCTGATTCTGATGATTTCGTTAATCGTTGAGATTATCATAAAAGTAATTGATAGTTATGAAACTAGATGCAATTTGTTATATGTGATACTTCATGAAAATTAATTAAATCGAGCAAATTAATAGTAATAAGGAAATGCTAATGTTATTCTAATAAGGAAAGATAATGTAGAAGCATTGAAATGTTTTCGGAACATCCGAGACTATTCAAAAGTAAAGCTAAACAATCCAAAAATATTTTAAAAGAATATGCTGTTCTGAAAAAGTTGAGAATCGCTGATGTATCATTTTTTGTTACAATCGTTGTAACTATAACTTGTAGTTCCAGGAAACGTAGCAGGAACAGTGAAAGCTTTAAATGAAATCCGACACAAGCCAGCAAGTCCTAGTGTCCTTCGACGCGCTCACCAAAACCTATCAAATCAACAACAACCATTATCCGTAAGTTAAGCAATCAGTTATATTACCTTACTTTGTATCCATTATACAAAATTAATTGTGATTATTTTCAATTCCTAACCTGCATTATTTAACACCTTGTTTGAAATTGGCTTGTTGCGAATGTGACCCTTAAAACACACAGCAATATTCCACCAACGTATACAATACTAGCCCGCCCAAAAATGAACCCTGTAGATATGCTTCGCCGTCTAATACGCAGCACCTTCCGCTAAACACTGCTAATTCTGTTGGTGATAGCCCTAACTTGGTATGCTTGTGTAAAAAATAGCACATTGCACCATTTAACTATTCTCATTTTTTTTCTTTGCTTTATATAGTCTGCAAATCGCGCTTCGAAATCGAGCCATCACCAACAAGGCATTTATGCACAACCGAAGCAGATAACGACAATGTCCAGTTTCCGAACAACTAGTCCAGGTATGTTTTATTTTCTATAACCAATTTTGTTCCTACGACGAGACGATTGTAGCTATTTCTGTATATTTGGTTGACATTTTCTTGGTTCGGTATACTTACTAGGTCCGCAAAAACAAAATAGTGGATTTTTGGCTCAGCTCAATGCTAGAATCACTCCCAGTAAGACTCAACAGCAACAGTCGTCGCCCCAGCACTATCAATCGCAGCAGCAATCTTACACTTATACGACTGCTCCGTCGAATGAACCAGTATATCATAGAAGTAGTCCTGCAGATCAACGTTCTTCCTACAACATCAGTAATCAGCAACAGCAAACTTCGCAGGGAATCTACTCAACATCTCCGCAGCAAACGTCAGCGCACCAGCAACAATCACAGTACTACTACCATCAACAAGTGCAGTCACATCAACAACATTCAACGTCGAACAGTCAAAGAGACGGTAAAGCCCAAATTTATTCATCCGCCCCTTCCCAAAACCAGCAACCACATCACCATCATAGTAAGCAGCAACAGACCCTCCAACAGCCGCAAACAAAGACGCAGTTCTATTACCAGCAAACACAACCGCAGCAAACTTTTGCTACTCAGAATATTTACGTGTCTACCAATCCATTCGCAACAGCCAGTCCGGTTCACTCTAGCTACTCACCTTCGTCTTTCGGTAAATCTCCACGCGATGGCCATGATTCTGGTCATGGGGGCGGTACCCACAGCCGATCAAGTAATTTTTCTTTCATTTCAAAAATGTGCTGCTTAATTTTGTGAATTGCTAATTTTGTTTCCGTTTTATCGTTTTCTTTAATATTTGCGTGCGAGTAATTTGTTTGACAGTTGTATTTTCAGTGTGTTGTATTGTTGAAGTAATATAGCCGGAAGGCATTTGGTTTTTAGCGCTGCACTACATCAATGTAGCACCTACAACACTCACTTGAATTAGGGTGTTATCAAGGCATCTTTTTCTTTCAATCCATGTTTACCTTCTTATGACTTCGAAGAACTTATTCCATTGCATAGAATGAAAATGCCAGTTGGAACAAAAAAGTAGATGTTTCAGCAAACTTGTCATGATAGTCTTGGAAGTTCAAAACAATTAAATTAAATCCTATTTAAAAAAGGAACTAATGGAAAGATCGATGCGGAAAATGAGAAAAGAAAAAATAGTGAATATTTAACATTACCTAATTCAGAAAATCATATCGAAATGCGTTTGAGATCAGCTTCTCCGAGGGCATACATGTAAAATAATAGCGTATGAAAATGCAACCTATTGTGGACTTTGTAGAAACATTGAAATCAAGCGCACGTTGTGCAAAGAGCTTTTTAATTATAGTTTATTATTCATGAATTGGGCATTTATGTTTCGAAATAAATTCAGTGTGCTCCAGAATGCCAATAGAATTGAAGTATTATTATTGAATTACTTAGTGATGATAATGAAATGTTTTCTTTTCTCCGTATAGATCAACAACTTCGCGGTAACATTGTTGGCAATGCTAACAATACTAACAACGTGCTCGCCAAAACCAGTGCTGGATTTCTAGAAAATCTAAACGCAAGACTTGCCGAACAAAGACTGTCAGGAAAAGCGTTTGCTGTACGGAATTTGATCAACAGCAAAGCACTGGTAGGTACAAAATTCTTACCATCGATTAATTATCTTTGCATTCATATACTTAGATTGCGCATTTAAGTAGGTTGTCTGAATATCGAAATATCAATTCTTTATTTTTGAACTTTCATACACATTTGATCAAATTTTTGTTGATTAAGGATGATGACCATTACCAAAAGTACTACCAAAATGTTTAATACACCAAAAATCTCTCGTCAGGTGTACATTGTTTAGCATAAAACTTTTATGTTGATTAAAATTTCTAAGGTGAGACATGTGAATTTCCGTTTTGTATATTTAATAACAACACCAAATAACAACATAACATCATATGCTGTTTCTAATGCCTCCGAATTGTGAGTTGAACGTTTTTTTTTCAACTTAATTACTAAAGTTATAACTGTTAAATATTTTTAAGTCTGAGAAGCGAGCCTTAACGTGTACAAATTTATGATTCAATTTTCTGAGTCAAATTCACATTTTCTGTTTCGTTTTGTGTGCAGTGTTACCGCTAGCGCGTTCATTTGAATAAAAGTCATTAGCGTCCGCATACAATACGAAATTCTCCGAAGTATCATTAATGAAGACATTGAAAACACAGAAGCAGTTGGTAGGAGTTGGTAGACTAGTAATTCCCACCCTCGGTCAAAGCTCATAAAGGGATAAAAAAAAACAAGAGTGCTGGAAATAGTTTCTCTCGAGCAGCCAGCAAACGAAGCGCTTGTTTGTTCGCAGTATTTGCTAAGATCGTCAGATCGCCATCGCTAATCCTGCGCACCTGTGACTTCTGTTTATAATATTCAAGTAATACTGAGAATTCTTATCCCTCTATTAACTTTATTATGCAACAGTTTTCGTGACATAAAGTCATCATCAACAACAGTTCGTGTTCGGAGCTCGCAGAAACATTCGACATTTAAGAGCCAGTCATCAGTCTGTTGGCGATACTGAATATATAATCTTCAGCACTATCCAGCATACTTGCTATGAATTATTTTGTTAGAGGAACGACGTTTAGGCCACAAGAGAGAAAATTCTGTCTTTCATGAAGACTCTAATGCCAGCACACTGCACTACTGTATCACCTTTTTTTTGGCTGGCAAGGAATCCTCTTTGTGAGCGGTGGAAATGTTCGCAATGGAAACTATATGTTCATTCACCGGTGAATGAATATTCCAAACCCTGCGTCTATCGAATTACCTTTAAGAATTATTTTCACTAAATTCTTGTATTGTATCATAATGACGTGCCCAATTCATCCAGTTTTACTGTGTACATAAGTGACTTTTCTGAGTTCAAAGTATGCACGATTAGTTAAAAATATATGTCTCTGCTATCTCTTCTTTTTACTCACATGGACTATTCTAAGCTTTTAAATTGATTTAAAAAATCATTTTCACATCTGCATTTGGCCAGCACAAAGCTGTTTGATTTAGACTCGCCCTTGGTATCGGTCCTTTGACATTAAGTTACGGAGAGAAAATCCCACAGAGAGCAAAATCCGAAAACATTGCTTTTTACCACCTCGGATGCATCCCTCGCCTAGCTTTCCGATATTCCAAATCATACATAAATTGTGCTGTGATACCTGATGCCAGAGACGTATCTAAGTACTAGTTTTACCTTATTTTTCTTACATTATTTGATGTGTATATCTTGCTTTGTCTAAGTGATCTGGTTCTTTGGTTAACAACAATGTTTCAGACAATGAGTGCTTATTAGTGGACTTACGGCTCTTGAATGGTCAGATCTAATTTTCCATGGAAACGGAAGCTCATCAAAATTAAATTTGATAAAGCTGGCAACACTTGCTCTACAACTGACAATATTCCCCTTTTTTTATTTCCTTCCTTTTTCTTTCTTCTTTGAAATATTCTTGTAACGATACCACAAATAAATATGTTTCCTAATCGTTAAAGACCTTTTTCGTTGTTTTTCACGCTCGAACTGTCCCCAAAAGGTTATGGGCCCAGTCTCGCGATTGCGCGGAATTACGTAATAGTAAAATTGTAGTGCTACTAGTTTTTTTTTCTTTATTGGCAAGACTTTCCTGAAGAACAGTGAACTGTTCGGAACCACGTGTTTTGCAATTCTCTACATAAAGAGAAAGACAATGGCTGCCGACATGAATCTTGCTGTGGAAAAATTGAACGATTTCAATTACGAAGTGTGGAAGTTTCGTATCGAGTTATTGCTGATTCGTGATGGACTGAAGAAAGTGGTCGATGAACCTAAGCCTGAGGAGCCTGATGCCACCTGGATCGCTCAGGACGGTAAGGCTCGAGCTTTAATCGGTTTGTCCATCGAAGACAGTCAGACTTGTCATGTGATAAAAGCAACGTCAGCCTGCGAAATGTGGGTTGCATTAAAAAGACACCACACTCGATCAACGTTGTCATCAAAAATTCACGTTCTGAAAAGGCTCATCCGGAAGCAACTTCCTGAGGATGGGAATATGGCTGAGCACCTAGCAGAAATTACGCAGCTGCACAATCGGCTAACCAGTATGGGTGACCCACTGAAGGAGTATTGGTTAGTGGCGATCATTTTGTCTAGTTTGAACGACTCGTATGACGGATTAATCACGGCTTTGGAAAGCCGTCCGGAAGCTGACCTTACATTGGATTATGTTAAAGGAAAACTCATGGATGAGTGGCGAAAACGCGTAGAGAAAAATAGTGACAGTGCTGGTGCCGAAAAGGCATTAAAAATTTCAGATAAGCGAAATCCAGAAAAGAAAACTACAGTGAAAGTGTGTCACTACTGTGGAAAAGAAGGACATTTCCGAAGAGATTGCCGGAAGCTTGAAGAAGACCGGAAAGCAAGAGGCAATAAAACGGACAGTTATGAAAACAAAGTGAACACTTATCAAACGGTAAATATGGTGCACGGGAACGGCAGTGGAAGTGAAATTTGTCTTGCCGCTGGACCTGCGGGAGGTGATTCGAGAGATGTGGTGTGGTTCCTCGACTCGGGTGCCACGTCGCATATGACCAGTGACGTTTCGCTTCTGGAACATATCAGTCCAACGTCGATGAGCATCGGATTAGCAGATGGAAGCAAAATTGTGTCAGCAGGAGTTGGATCAGGTCGGTTTCGAGTGATGAACGAGGATGGGAGAGCTGTGACTGTCAGCATGAAACAAATATTCCACGTCCCGTCGTTGACTAGCAATTTGTTATCGGTGAGTAAGATCACGGACGAAGGATGCACTGTCTGCTTCGACAAGTTTGGCTGCACCATCAGCAAGAATGGCGAAAGGGTGTTGGCTGGAGAGCGGGTGGGGAATTTATATCGCCTGAAACCGTTTACTCACGAGGCTCTCTTAACCGTGAAGGGTCACAACCAAAATTGCATCCATACTTGGCACCGACGGCTAGGCCACCGTAACGAGCAAGCAGTGAAGGAGATAGTAAGAGATAAACTCGGCAGTGGGATACGACTTCAAGAGTGTGGCATCAAATCTGTCTGCGGAGTATGCTGTGAGGGTAAAATGGCGCGTACACCTTTCGCTAAATCTGAATACAAGTCGAATACTGTGGGAGATCTCATTCATACCGATCTGTGCGGACCGATGGAGGTATCAACACCGCGCGGGTCTAGATACTTCATGACCATGCTGGATGATTACAGTCGGTACTGTGTTGTGTATCTTTTGCGGGAAAAATCGGAATGCCATGAGAAAATTATCGAATACACGGCGATGATGAAAAATCAATTCGGTCATGCGCCAAAAATTTTACGTTGCGATGGAGGAGGAGAATATTCTGGAAAACGTCTACAGAAGTTCTTGATCGACAATGGAATTTTATTACAGAAAACCGCCCCTTACAGTCCTCAGCAAAATGGGAGGGCTGAAAGGATGAATCGTTCTCTTGGAGAAATGTTGCGTTGTTTGCTGGTGGAATCTAGTTTGAATAAACGGTTCTGGGGTGAGGCTGTTTCAACCCCAAACTACTTATTGAATATAACCCCTTCTTCTATTGTAGAAGGAACACCTTTTGAGAGATGGTGGAATAAACAACCAGATTATTCGATGATTCGCGTATTCGGAAGTAAAGCCTATGTGCATATTCCTGATGAAAGGCGAAGGAAACTGGATGCCAAAGCCAGGATGCTTGTTTTCGTCGGTTATGCTGAGGGTAGAAAGGCGTGGCGTTTCTTGGATACTGCAACTAATCGTATCACTATTAGCAGAGATGCTAAATTTTTGGAGTTCGATGAAGAGGAAGAACCGACAGTTAACAGCGCACCTCATAAGTCCACCGATGTTCAATTATTAGTACCAGCTCTGCCAGCAAGTGAAGCAACAGCCAAAAACCGATGTGATGATTCGGTGAATTCGGATTCTGACGATTGCTTGCCATATGATAGTGCTTGCGAGCACAGGACAACTGATGCAGACAGCATTGAAGAACCAGATTTTGTAGGCTACTCTGAAGATGAATTATTTCGCCGTTCTAAGCGAACGACGAAAGGAAGGCCACCTCGTAGGTTGTTGGAAGAAGTTCTCATTACGCAGTATTCAGATGAGGAACCGAGAAACCTAGAGGAGGCTTTGTCTAGCTCGGATAGAAACCACTGGCTTGAAGCCATGAAGGATGAACTGATGTCACACTCGGTAAATGGAACGTGGGAACTAACAGATCTGCCTACCGGGCGGAAGGCAGTTGGCTCAAAATGGATCTACAAAATCAAAAGAAGCGCATCTGGTCAGATAGTGAAGTACAAATCTCGTCTTGTTGCACAGGGCTACTCGCAACAGTACGGCCAAGATTATGACGAAGTTTTTGCTCCTGTTACTAAGCAAGCAACACTGCGAACCTTCTTAGCTGTGGCGTCGAGGAGAAATATGTTTCTTCGGCATCTCGATGTGAAGACCGCTTACCTGTACGGTCACCTCTCGGAGGAAATATATATGAAACAACCACCAGGATTTGCTGAGAAAGGAAAGGAGAAGCTGGTATGTAGATTACGTCCAAGCATTTACGGTTTGAAGCAGTCGGCGAGGTGCTGGAACCAACACCTGCAAGATGTTTTCGTTGGACTGGGTTTTACACAGAGCAAGACGGATCAGTGTCTGTATACGAAAATAGTGAATGGTGTTCGAGTATGTTTACTTGTGTATGTAGACGATATTCTCGTTGGATCAGAAGATCGTTTATTGCTGGAGCAAGTGAGTAGTGGTTTGAAGCAGAAATTCGACATCACTGATTTCGGAGAGCCTGGTTGCTTCTTGGGCATGAAAATCATACAACGGGATGGAGTATACAGTATCACACTTGAAAATTACATTGACAAAATGGTAACACGATTTGGACTGCAGGATGCCAAATCTGCGAAAAGTCCCATGGATACCGGTTTTGTATCGACGGAAGTTTCTAGTGCTCCATTCGAGAACGACACGGCTTATCGAAGTCTGGTGGGGGGGTTATTATACGTGGCAGTTTGCGCTCGGCCAGACGTTTCGGTGAGCGCTTCAATATTAGGGCGAAAAGTATGCTCGCCTACTGAAGCTAATTGGACAGCTGCAAAAAGGGTACTGAGGTATTTGAAGCATACCAAAAGTGTTCGTCTGGAATACGGTAACAACGCCAGTGATCTTATCGGCTACTGCGATGCTGACTGGGCAGGAGACTTGAATACTCGTCGCTCTACCACGGGTTACGTATTCCTCTATGCCGGCGGTGCAGTTGCATGGGGAAGTCACTTGCAACGTTGTGTGACTTTGTCGTCCATGGAATCAGAATACGTGGCTCTCTGTGAGGCTAGCCAAGAACTGGTGTGGCTTCGCAGAGTTTTGGAAGACTTGGGTGAGAAACAGAACTGTGCAACATGCGTTTGGGAAGATAATCAAAGTTGCATACAATTTGTTGCATCTGAACGTACAACTCGACGGTCCAAGCATATCGATACAAAAGTGAGCTACGTGAAAGAACTGTACGAACAAGGGAAGCTACAACTTTCGTATTGTCCAACAAAAGATATGGCCGCTGACATAATTACAAAGCCGCTGGGAACGCTTAAAACTCAACATCTTTCGAAAAAGATAGGGTTGCTACCATAAATATCAATTGTAGAGAAGGCAACTGTTGAGGAGGAGTGATAAAGCTGGCAACACTTGCTCTACAACTGACAATATTCCCCTTTTTTTTATTTCCTTCCTTTTTCTTTCTTCTTTGAAATATTCTTGTAACGATACCACAAATAAATATGTTTCCTAATCGTTAAAGACCTTTTTCGTTGTTTTTCACGCTCGAACTGTCCCCAAAAAAATTGTGTTCAAACCATCTTGCTTTCTGGCTTCCAGCATGAATTGCATGAATTTTCAATGATATGTAACTGAATTTATAATTTATATTTTATTAGGTCACTCTCAAAGTGCAATTTTATTTGCACTATAAAATTTCAATATTGGTTCTCGCTGTGTTTGTTATATTTCCAAACTCTTTGGGTTCAACCAAAACTGCCAAAATCGTGGAGCGAAATCACCTTTGTCTGTTTTTCTCTATATTCTGATCGATTTTTCACAATTGTCCGGCACATATCATTCATGTGTTATTGGTAGCGAATGTTGTTGACAGTTTCCCCAAGTTTAGGAAGCTCAAAGTAGTTCACACCGACAGGATCTTCCGACCGTATCGATCTGCGCGTTTCGGTTTCGGTGCCTCATCCACGATTTCTTGCGTTTATGATCAATAAGTTAATCCATTTTCGTGAATAGTGATTAAAATTTGTTACCACCCTATAGCGACAACCCTGAACCGTTATACGAATGGGCCAAGCTGTCAGTACGCTTGGGCGGGAAGAGAAAAACGTTTACTTTTGTTCTCAGTCATAAAATTAAATTAACGAACGACTGATATAGTCGAGATAATAAATATTAGTTATTAGTAAAGTAGTGTTTTAATTGACGGAAACACAACAAAATTCAACGCAGGAAAGACTATTTTGCCTTCAAAACAGCATTTCACACGTTACTTTTCGGTCAGTTCGTACGGCACACACTTTCCACACTTCTGAATCTTTCCCATGGTTTGTATCTCCGTTCAATTTTCGGAAAAAAGGTTTCACATGTTCGAAGCGTTGGAGCACGATTTTCATAAACTTTTACAAGCGCACGAGCTTTTCCTTGATTAAATATGAAAAAAAATGCGCCATATGCTCAAACTATATATGGTTCGTACGCCGACATTTTTGACGCGCGATGAAAACTGATTGAATTTTTTCTAAACGTCAACACTGTTTCGACTATCAATACAACGAAATGAAACGACAGTTTTTTACCAATAGCAACGCCATCTATTTAAAAAAAAGCAGAAATTCACGGACAAGAGCAACATGTATATTGGGTTATAAATGAACACTCCTATAGTGAGGATCAGTACTCGGTCTCCCTTGGCTAATCACACTTGAATCACAAGTTGAATTCTGTGATCAGTACTGAGTAGTCATTGCGAGGAATCGGTCCTTCGAGCGCTTGAACGACTAACAAATCGTATGAATCGGTATTCTCAACTGTTCGAAATCATTGATAGTTGTTATAATCTGTGATCTACTGGTAATGAGAATCTATATGTATTTTTTTACTAATATATAATAAAAAAATAGCTGTGGTAAACCTAATTTACTTATAGGTAATATTTCAGAATAAGTAAATACTCGCTTATAAGCAGGAAAACATACTTTTTTTTCTGTTGTACTTTGCGGCGAACACAAATCGGTGTAAAACTGAATCGAGATAAATGGATTTATGAAAGTGTGATAAAATAATCTTGATTTGACTCATAATTTGTTTCCTGAATCGGAGATCGATCCACATGAAAATAGATACAATATATGTCTAACCCTGTTCGAATCTTACAATACCTTAGACAACAGGAATTCAAATTTGTGATTGTTTTTTGAAGTATAAACGTCTGAGATTGCTAACTTTATAAGACACTGCTAATTTTTTTTCCTCGCAATAATCTTGTTATCTATGTCGAAAACCCGTTTTGGTTTGTTTTGCCTTCCTGTAATTCGCATAAGGGTAAACAAGTGTGCAATTTTTACTATGTTAATCCATATTTACATATTTTCTTCAATTTTTTAATACTCCTGATTGATTAAAACTATATGTATACTAAAGTTGCTTGGGCTTATTCACTTACTGTATTTTTCTTCTTTCAGCCTGATCCACGAATATGCCACGAATCACTAATGGATCAAATCAAACGTGGTGCCACTCTGAAGCGAAATCGTACGATAAATGATCGAAGTGCACCGAAAATTCATTAGAAAGCTCCGTAGAAAAGGGAGATAATCCCTTACAGAAAAAACTGTAAGCCAAATAATACTAAGCCCATAAGTGGTAAGTTGGAGAAAAATAGTTCCCTAAGTACTCATCGAATGAGTGCCACTAATTACACAGTCGTCGCTATATCAGCAACTGAATTACGTCCAGCGTTAATCGAAAGTCGGATAAGCAAAATTCTACAAGAATGATTGAACACCTTTCGCTAGTCGAAAATGGAGGAAAAAGAATTCTAAATCAAAAAAAAAAACATATACCTTGGATCTTCAAAATGTTTAGCGAGAGTGCCCGAAGACAAACGACGAAGTAAAGGAAAGTTAATTATACATATTTCAAGTGTTATCTATTTACTAACATGTATTTAATTAATCAGTTTATTCATTATGAAATATGCTGTATTAGTTAGGATGCTGGATAGCGTAGCGAAATTGAAGCGAACAAGTTGAGCTTAGTGAAGTTAGAGATGCTACACTCCAAGTATTTGGTTTTCGCAAACTACTCTATAGTTTAAGTATGATTCGAAAAAGCTTCCTTTCCGAATACTACGTGCGTGAACTGCTTTTATTTTAGCATTGTGTTCGTGAATGAGAACATTTTTACTATAACAATATAATATACATATAACATTATATACTCTTGAAATTCATACCAAAGGAGCAATTTTTCATTTAATCTTTCAAAACTTTTAAACCATTTCGAGTTTTAACATTGAAACAACAGAACTGATTCTTGCTTAGAAAATGTATACAACAGCATCGTGGAATATCATTTTCTCCCATGTAACGCAAAGCACTGAACGAACTACAAGAAACTCCTTTAGGAGTAATTCGAATGTCTATCAACAAAAGAAAACTATATATCAATTATGAACCGTGGTACTGAAGTTATATACAAACTGTATATTCTACGTGTAAACAAATAAAATACAATTTATCAAATGCTAGTTATACACAGCAAAGTCAGGTAGGGGAAACAGTAAAAACATTCGATGTCGTCCATTAAAATGTAGGAATACAAAACATTCGCATTAATAACGGAAGCTCAACCACATGTAAATCTTTGTTTTTCAGTATTGTACGAAAAGAGCGAATGAAGGCTGATTTCTAGCAACACCTGAGATACCATCGTGAAATCTTTTTCTTCGGAATAGGTATCAACAGTTCAAGGGTAATCGTATCCAAATTCTTCTCAGATCCACGATTAAGAACATCAAATAAAGTTCACTCTGTCTCCTCTGTTTAATGTGTTTGCTCAAAAACTAGGATTAAAATCGGTGATTTCCTCTCAAGTTTTCGTTTCTCAATGAACACGTTTCTCATACAAATGTTTCTTAGTCGTGGATTGTAATCTGTCCGTCAAGGAATCCGTAAAAATTTGCGGTATCTCTACCGATGAGATGAGTATAGGAACTATTATCCTATCTGAATTAGTTTCCTACTAAACATTCGTCTTCTACCAAAGACAAATTGTAAGCCGGGCCTTCCCACGCCTTTTTCCAATTAAACAAGGAAAAAATTCTCTTCCCTTCTTGGTACCAGTACATACATCAAAAGAGGCTAAATTATTTACCATCAGAATGTTATTTTTTCAGTGATTATTTATTTTGCACACCGATATTTATTGCCCCTGTGTGTGGATGATGTTATTATTTTATGTCGATTTATCGCGCCGAACAGATCGAATCTCGTATGGATACTCTTTGGTAATCATACAACGTGATGAAAGTGTCTAACCGCGGTGTTGTCTATAGTATCCAGTAGACATGACGATGGTTGTAAACACGCGTTATGATTAAAGCGATCCTATTCTGTTATAACTTATACATTTATTTATTTGTGCTACTAAACCATAACAAAAAATCGTCACAATAACCTAAGGATAGTATTTAGGTCCCGAAGGCTTAACAAAACAATACTAAATGCTGCGAACAACAACAAAAAAAAAACAATAATTACTAGATAGGCGAACCAGAGCGAAACTACGAAACACTCCGCAAAAACCCAACAAACACTAGCACGAAATTAGCAGATTACGAGAAGCAAGAGTGAATATATTTTTATACAAACGAACGCTAAACTTGTGTTTTTCGGGTAAAAACTGAACGTAACGACTATCGGTGAAATTCTGTATTGTTCAATTTAATTCATTATACACTATGGTAACATCGTGAACATATATTGCTGTATTCTAGAACGAAAATATCAAATAAAAGTGCATAACTCAAAATGATGATTGTTTTTTTACTAGAATCCGAGATCTTAGATGTGATATTAACAGTGTGAGAGGAGGGTGGTCCTAGCTTGCCACTGAGAGCTAAGTCGCCACCCTGCGTTTCTCAGAGATGGTGTGAATGTTAGATCTTCAATTTCGTAGGAGAGCAGGTTGCTAGTAGGAATGTCCGATACCGAGTCGATACTTTGAGGTATCGATACTTTCTTTCAAGAATTGGGTATTTTTGGTATCGATATTGCATCTAAAGGTTGTAACACGAAAAGATGCATAAGTTCCTATCAAAATCGCCTAAGCATTCAGTCAAGCTGATGTTATCTACTCAACACGTTGTTTCGATGTAATAACGTGTGATTTATCTGCGATATTTCTTAAAAACAGAAAATTGTTGCATTTGATGTTCAGTGAAAAAGTGATAAAAGCTAACCTCACTTTCCCATCACCCACTTGCAAAGAGACAAAAGGATGAGTATCCCGAATGGACAGCTGCATGCATTTCTGCAGCAGCAAGGCCAACAGTAGCTAGTTCCTCCGGCTACAGATGAGCTCCTTCGTCAATGTCTGCACCTGATGACACAAGTTCTCCAGCAACAGCAGCACAGTCAGCCTGGTTCACGAGGTACGACGAGCTGTTCGAATAGAATGCTGCTCGGTTGGACGACCAAGCGAAGGTCAGATTGCTGCTCAGAAAACTGGGAACATCTGAACACGAAAGGTACGCCTCTTTTATTCTACCGAGAACACCGAAGGAACATACTTCTGCAGACACAGTCGCAAAATTGAAAAGTTTGTTCGGGGCGAAAGAGTTAAGCTCTGCGTCGAGTTCGAGCTGGGAAAGCTGTCAGAACAACGGTACAAGTGCTTGGATCAGCATCTGGGAACATTTTGTTTCTTGAAGTTGAATTTCGCTGTGACGTCACCATCGCCGGAAACACTCACAGCGAAGTTATCCGGGTAACTGAAAAACAGCTGCAACTTCTCGGATCTGATTTGGTCGATTGCTTTGACCTATGGTCCGTGCCAATGGATACTTTTTGCTGCCAGGTATCTAGTTCTTCGACTTCCAGCGCAGCGCTCAGTTCTGCATTTCCAGAAGTTGTCAGTGAGAAACTCGGGCTCTGCAGTAAGGTACAGGAGAAGTTAGACGTAAAGGAGCAGTGCAAGCCCGTTTTCTGTCCCAAACGCCCGGTTGCATACTCTATGTACAACACAGTCGATCAAGAGTTGGACCGGTTACAGCAACTGAAAATCATTACACCGGTCGACTACTCGGAATGGGCAGCACCAATCGTCGTAGTGCGCAAAGCAAATGGTGGCATTCGTGTTTGCGGAGATTACTCTACAGGTCTCAACTTCGCTCTGCAACCTCACCAATATCTGCTCCCTCTTCCGAAAGACATCTTCGCTAAGCTGGCTAACTGCAAATTTTCAGTCAGGTCGATCTTTCGGATGCATTTTTGCAAGTTGAGGTCGACGAGCAGTCATCTGCTCACCATCAACACGCACCGTGGTTTGTTCCATTACAATCGTCTTCCACCTGGTGTAAAGGCAGCACCAGTAGCTCATCGACACCATGCTAGCCGGGTTGGGAAAAGTTTCCGGTTATCTCGATGACATGATCATTGGCGGTGAAGACGAAGCAGCTCGTAACCGCAACCTGAAAGCAGTTGTTACTAATTCATTTTCTCGCCCTAGATGTGCGAGAATGTACCCAGCGAAATGATGTGCATGCGATAGATAAAGAATGCAGACTCACCCTTTCGGTCATCTTCGTGTGGCGATCCTGGACTCCTTTCCTGGGGCGCGCCGTCCGTTACGCTTAGCTGGCACGATCTCGCCTTCCCGACGTCACTGGTTCAGATCGATAAGATTAAAGCGATCCCAGCTCACTGTGAAGTGGCTCGATGATGTCGATTGCCTGTCCCAAACACTGGATCATCAAACCAGCTCGACGATGATCTTCCTCCTGGAGCCGTGCCGTTCTCGTCGAATCGCACTCAGCTGTCTAGCCGCTGCCCTTCATACACTGTGCGAAGATGGGCCGGTTGACGCCCACGTGGGTGATGACGTTGATGCCGGTGCTCCCACCGGTCTAGCGTTGGATGCCGTGAGTCGGACCGTCGGTCGCTAATTTGTGTGTCCTCCTTCAGCGATGACTTTTTCCCTTTTCTTTATGCTCGAATCGTTTGCCTCGCGAGTGGAGACTTCGGATCCCAGTCTGCTGCTATCCTCCGGTGCGCCACGTGGTCAAAGAACACGGCACCGACCAATCCGGACTGTTCACACGACACTCTATCAGGGCTTTCCTACCGAGGAGATTGCTTCTGCTCGATCTCGCTGGTAAACGGGTCTTTTTTCACTTATCTCCGATGACTCCAAAACCGTTGTCCCGCGGCTCGACAGCCGCAACTTTCGAGGAAACTCTACCTCTATTCTCGTTCTGGCGGAAACTGAATACTCACCAGCACTCTCCCATTCTGACTGTCAAGTTAGCCTCGTGTCAGAGTGAACCAGTGCGCCCAATTTTTTAGATTTACAGTTTTGTCTGCACTCTTAATTAAATCTACCTACATGCACGTAATATTTAAATTTACTGATTGTTTATGATTCGGTTTTCATAAACTAAACGTTACACAGTTCTTCAGAAAATCCAGGATTTCGGGTTCACCATTCGAGCCGAAAAATGTACCTTCGGCAAGAAACAGACACCATATCTGGGCTACATTGTTGACCACCGAGGTCTGCGTTCAGATCCAGCCGAAATCAAGGCAATAGTGCAGCTTCCGCCTCCCACTGACGTTCACGGTGTACGTTCCTTCCTCGGGGTGATCAATTATTACGAAAAGTTTGTCCCGAACATGCGAATGCTTCGCTTCCCGCTGGACAATCTGCTGAAATCGTAGTCGAAGTTCCAGTGGACAACGGAGTGCCAGCAGACATTCGAGCGTTTCAAGCAGATTCTCACCACCAGAGCACTTACGAAGGCAGAGCAGAACTACAGTCAACCAGATCGCGAAGGTCTAGCTATCATCTCTGCCCTCACCAAGTTTCACAAAATGATCTTCGGACGGCGCTTCTTGTTGCAGACTGACGCTCCTCTGCTCCGAATCTTCGGGTCTAAGAAGGGCATACCGGTGTACACGGCCAACCAGTTACAGCGCTTTGCCCTTACTCTACTGCTGTACGATTTCACCATCGAGTACGTTCCCACTGATAAGTTCGGTAACACCGACGTGCTGTCCCGGTTGATAAACCAACACGCGCGATTAGAAGAAGACTACGCCATCGCCAGCATCATTCTCGAGCAGGATGTTAGGTCAGTAGCAGGTGATACCGTAGATGCGTTGCCTCTTACTTTCAGAAACGTCGCTCGAAGCACTCAAACTGACCCAGTCCTCCGGAAGGCCTACCGTTTTATAACCGACGGTTGGCCTCAAACGAAAGCAATCGATTCGGAGCTAAAACGATTCCAAGTCAGACAGGAATCCCTCACTACCGTTGACGGATGCATACTGTTCGCTGAATGGGTCGTCATCCCAGCTCAGTATCGCAAGCGTTGCTTAGATCAGCTTCACAATGGTCATCAGTATGGAGGCCATCGCCAGGAGCTACGCCTATGGGCCATCAATCGACGAAGACATCGCCGGTTATGTAGAAACCTGTCGGCACTGTGCATCGGTTGCCAAGTCACCGCCTCACGCCCTCCCAGTGCCATGACCGAAGGCATCGGGCCCTTGGCAGCGTGTTCACGTAGACTTCGCCGGTCCCATTGACGGTGAGTACGGTGAGTAGATTGTGCAAACCCGATGAATCACTTCAGTAGCAACCATAAGTATTCTTCGAAGTCTATTTGCAAGGCTCGGTATGCCTGTAATGCTAGTATCGGATAACGGTATTCAGTTTACGAGTGTGGAACTTGCCAACTTCTGCGCTCTCAACGGTATCGAGCATGTCAGAACGGCCCCGTTCCATCCTGGGTCTAACTGGTGGTGTAACGATATTCCTGAAGAAAATCCCCGAAATACTACAATTTAAAAAAGTTTGAAAATAGTTTTGAAGATTTCTGTTGCATAAAAAAAAGTGTACTGGTAGTCGAACTTGGATAAAATTCATCAATCATTCATAGGACTATCAATAGTTTATTTGGTTACAGACTCTCATGGTCTGCAAACTAAAGAAATTCACTAGCCGATATAAAGAGGTAGATTATGAAAATATCCTTGAAATTGACATACCTTCCATACATGCCTTACCTTCGAAACCAGAATTTTGATTCGAATTAAAATTGGGATATTCTTATGGCATCTCAAGACCTTTGAGATGGATCTAAGTTTGTGAAAATCGGTTCAGCTATCTCCGAGAAAAGTGAATGACAATATTTGTCACACATACATACACACACAGTCATTTGCTCAGTTTGTCGAGCTGAGTCGAATGGTATATGAATGGTATCGGTTCGAAAGTCGGTTTTCACAGTGATTGTATACACCCTCATTCTTGTTTACGGCCGTATGCGATACGTTCGAAAGTATATCAAATTTGTATTCCCGTTTACGTTCGAATCAATCACTATTTTAAACATCGCACATGCATAAAAACAACGCCCATCCAACTTTAAACTATCAGTTCTGGTACAGATTTTAGTTGTAATTAAAAATCTTTGCTATCATTTGTTATTTGACTTGTTTTTTTCGCTGACTTTGTATCATCATGCTTGCTTACGTCCGTATCGACCATACGACGAACACATGCTTTCGAACGAATGCGAACAAGCCATTCTTGTTTTCACTCGAACGTGTACGTACGCGGATCGGCAGCGCAGGTAGTTGTTTTTAGGAAGATTCCAAGCATCAAGGATGTGACGAATGCTACATAATAAATAAATATCGTACTCAGGACCAATTTTATTTATATATTTATTTTGGTATAATCAACAGACACAATATGGTCCTAATGATAATTTCTAGTAATATATAAAAAAATTCCAAGTATCCTACTGCGTGATAGATTGAAGTCAAACCCTGATGAAACGCGGTTGAATGATCTATGCAAGCCAATAATAGCATTGTTAGCACCGTAGTTAGTTCGTCGTAAAGGAAGTCGAAGAAATGCACTGTTGCGAAGAGCCCGGGGTCGGACGTTGATATTAATTTCACGGAGCAAAACAGGGCAGTCAATTCTATCGGTTAGAACATCTGCTATCAATAAAGCACGTGCAACATCTCGACGAACTTGTAGTGTATCAAGACCGATTAATAACCCGCGACTTTCGTAACTTGGTAGTTGGTGAGGATTGTTCCACGGTAAGCGCCGTAGAGCGAAGCGAATGAATCTGCGTTGTATCGATTCGATTCTAAGAGCTCCGTTTATGTAGTGAGGGTTCCAAACGACAGAGATTTTAAACAGTGCACGTCTGTAAAATGTTTAGCCATCCTCATTACAAATCCTAGGTTGCGAGAAGCTTTAGAAACGATATAGCTGATGTGTTGCTTGAATGTCAGTTGCTCATCGAGAAAGACACCAAGGTCTTTAACACACGTCGTTCTGACTATCGGGGATCCTTCCAGAAAGTAATCAAAATGAAATGGTTCTTTCTTCTTCGAGAACGTGATGATCGAGCATTTGTCAGGATTCAATTTCATACGGTTTACTTTACACCACTCGGCGAAGCTCAACAACTGTCGTTGAAGAAAGCCTGCATCATCTGGGCTTCGAATGTAATAGTAGATCTTAACGTCATCGGCAAACGATAGACGAGGGCCCTCTAGAGTAAAGTTGACGTCGTTGAAATACAGTAAAAATATTAAAGTTCCGAGATGGTTACCCTGCGGAATTCCGGACGAAGCGATAAACTCATTGGAAACGTGATCACCGATTTTCACTGCTAAACGACGATCTATAAGATATGACTGCAGCCACCGAAGGATGTTAGAGCCGAATCCAAGTCTTTCCAATTTAGCAATTGTTATATTGTGGTTTATTATATCAAAGGCAGCAGAGAGATCGGTGTAAATAGCGTCTGTTTGTAAACCTTTTGACATACCGTCAGTCACGTAGCACATGAATGACAATAGGTTGGTGGTTGTGGAGCGCTTAGGCATAAAACCATGTTGAGTGTCAACAATATATTGCTTGCAGTGGTTGAAAATCGGTGCCAGAATAACCTTTTCAAACAGTTTAGGAACTGCACTAAGCGATGTGATGCCACGGTAATTGTTCACGTCTTTTTTGTCACCTTTCTTATACACTGGGAACATAAAAGAAGATTTCCATAAGTTGGGAAAAACTTCTTTAGAGAGTGACATCCGAAATAGTCGACAAAGGGGAGCAAATACACCAGTCGAGCAATTTTTCAATATAACTGCCGGTAAGCCGTCAGGGCCAGAGGAGGTAGACGACTTCATGCAAGCGATTGCCGTCCGAATCGAATCCTCGTCAATATGAATGAGATTTAAAGAATTATTAGATTCTGGAACGTTGAGCGCGGCGAGTGTAATTTGTTGCGGGCTTGAGGTTTCGTTTGTAAAGGCACGAGAAAATTTTTCCGAAAAAAGCTGGCAGATTTCCCGCTTACACGAACCAGTAAGCTCTCCAAACTTCATTATAGAAGGTAACTCGGACTCCTTCCTTTGCTCGTTCACGTGTTTCCAAAAAGACTTCGGATTGGATTTCAATTTCCGTTGTACATTTTTCAAGTAGTTGACATGACAACGCTTGACAGTTTTCTTGTATAATTGATTGATCTGGACATAATGATTACGCAGTGCGTATCCTCCATGTTTTGAATACCGTTTTAGGGCGGCTCTTTTAGTCGTTTTCAGTTGTCTCACTACGGTGGTCTGTCATGGAGGGTGCAGGGACAGCCGTTTGGATCGTTTTGGTACAAAAAAGTCAATCGCGTAGCTCATGACGTTAGAGAACGTTTGTACAGCAGCGTTGACATCATCATTGTCGAGAATTTCCTCCCAGTCAATATGCATTAAAAAGTCGGTCATTTTAGTGTAGTCAGCTTTATTAAAATTATAGCTGATGATGTCGGTCGTGTTGTAGCCATCTGGTGGAAGATTAGAGTTGAGCACAATATGAAGTGGCGGGTGATGTCGAACAGATTTGACCAAAGGAAACGGTGAGGCACTAATTATAGGTGCAACATCTGCTCTGCTCGAGAAGCATAGATCCAGCATTCGGTCGTTTTCGTTGGCAACAGGATTCGATTGGCGAAGTAAATTGACACTATAACCGTCGAGTAAGGTCGTAATGCCAACATGGAATGTTGAAAGCGTCGGATCAGCGAAAAAGAATCCACCGGAAGTTCCTTGCCATTTGATTCCGGGAAAATTGAAGTCTCCAACGATTAAAATTTCGTCGATTGGTCGCGCGTGAGTTGAAAAAATTTCATGAAGGGACTCTAAGTGAGCATTGATTAGAGCAAGATCGCGACATCGATCAGGTGGAAGATAGACTACGCAGAGGAAGAGTGTGAACTCGGCGAGCTTGACACTGATCCACAATTGCTCGACACGACTACCAGGCGTTGATTCGATTAACTGCGCTTCGAAACGTCTATGTACCGCAACGAGCACTCCGCCTCCGATAGATTTGGGACTGTTAAGAGTACTGCGATCGGTTCGAAAAACTTCGTAACTGGCACCAAACCCCTGGACAGACAGCGTGTTTTCTCGGAGCCAAGTTTCGGTAAGAGCGATAATGTCAAAACAATCGTCTGAACTTGCTAACAAATACTCGTCGACACATGAGTTCATACCGCCGACGTTTTGGTAGTAAATCTGCAGATTGGAGTTACTTGATCGGACTTGCGATGGAAGGCTGGAAACGGGGATCGGATCAGTGCTAGAACCGTTCAATGCAGATGAGTACTTGCCATTTGTGGTGGTTTGGAAGACCCCCTTTTCGTTTCCGCACACAGGACCGGGGCGGCTGACGATCGCTGGCGGCAGTGGCTCGACTGTGGGGGACGTATCGGGGGCTTCCATGATGCTAACTATGTTGCGTCCCAGTTCAACCTCAAACGATGAATCACGCGCATCAACGGTGCTGGGCAGCAAGCGGTTTCCAACGAGGGGCAGACATCTACAAGCGCGAACAAGATCAGGACTTGGATGCAGAGATGGCATTTCACCAGAGTGATAAACGCTAGAGTCAGATTTCTGCCACACCGAGGATGAAAAAAACGAAGCACCGCACAAAGAGGAAAGCGCACTTCTTCTCAGTGTCGAATAGACAGCATTTGAGTGTGTGCTTGTGGTTAAAGCAGCTGGCGCGAGTGAAACACATTCTCTTCGCATGAATCGCTCACACGCGCTCTCGTCTAAATACACCCAAGTGATCACTGGCGCGTGATTGTGAGCGAACACTTCTGTGAACTTCAATTAATAGAGAGTAGATCTGGCCTTGCTATTAAAAATTTGCAAGGAAAACCGAAAATTTTACGATAAATTGTTTTATTTTGCTGATTTTGCGTGTCCACGCTTCATCTACGAAAACCATACAGCAGAGTGCTCACCGGCGTGTACACCTCTGTGAAAGTATCTGCATCCACCTCAGAGAATTTATTAGCTAATGTTCTAGCACTTTGGTGCGATTCAGTGGAAGAGGTAAAAGGAAATAAACAAACGCACTCATGATACGTGCACACTTACACAACAGTGGTGTATAAATGTGAAAGAAAAGAGCTCTCGTTGAAGTTGTCAGTGCGAGGGGAGAAATTTTGCTTGCTCTTCGTCACACAGAGGAGATAGACATCTCTGCTTGGATGCAAAGAGAAAAGACAATACTTGCCGTGGAGAAATGTTTGGAAGACTCCTTCATCACACTCACACACAGGACCAGAACGGCTGGAGAACGCTGGCTGCAATGGCTCGACTGTGGTGAGGGGTTCAGGAGCTTCCAAAATGCCTATAACAGTGCGTCCCGGTATGTTTCCATGCAATCTCATAACGTCATTGGTGTTGTCAAGAGGGCAAAAGGCGATCCAGGTGTACCTTGCTATACCATACTCACAGGCGTACTACGGTCATTCTTATCTGGAGTAGGCGGAGAAACATCGATAGGCGGACACCAGACATCCTGCTTTCGGTTGTCCTCAAACTCGCGAAAGAGGACACCTTGAGGCAATGTGTCAGGATTAAGTGCAATATCACGATATTTAGCAGGAATTCCAACAATTTGAAAATTTCATTAACCGAGTTTATTCAACTCGGTTAATGAAATTTTCAAATTAAACTTCGTGCAAAGTAAAAAAAAGCAGTCCGATCAGTATTATCTGCGAAAAATATGTTGCATTTTTCTTGAAATTTTGTCATGTTTTCGATAGTCTTCATATTTATTACATTAGTAAAATCATGCATTTAATATAAAACAAAGTATATTTGCCCATGGCGTATTTTCCAGTACCTAGGACTTGGAACCGCGCATATATTCGAAGGCTCGCCAGAAAAAAACAGCATTTTAGTATACTGCTATGCTTTCTAAATGTTTTCTGCAATACACAAATTTATGATTTGATTGCAAATCACCTTTAGACTCGAAAATAAATTTGTTAGAAATCGGTTAAACTTTTTCAATGTATTCGAACGATTGATTCGCAACATAAAACTGACGAATCGAAACCACGTCATTTCGTCCGTAAACGAGAATAGGACTTTCCGTTCGTACGAATGATGTTCGAATACACGTATCGTTTGAAGTTAAACTGCCATACATTTTAGCGTTTCGCAAATGGTTAATCACAAGAATTGGACTGATTTCATCAAGGCTTAGCAGTCGCGTTCAAATTCATTCGAGTGAAAACAAGAATGGCTTATTCGTATTCGTTCGAAAGTACCCGTTCGTCGTACTGCCGATACGAACGTAAACAAGAATGAGGGTGATAGCCTTTCTACCAGAGAAAGGCAAAAAGATAAAGATAAAACGGGACAGTCAATACTATCTTTCGATATAATTGCTATTGTTAAAGCGCGTTATACTTCCCGTCGCACTAGTTGTGTGTCGAGACCGTTTAGTAGCCCGCGACTTTTATAACTCGGCAGTTGATGAGAATCGTTCCATGGCAATCAGTGAACAAACAAATCTGCGTTAAAACAACTCGATTCCATCAGCACCGTTCAGATAGCAGGGTTTCCAAACTACCTAGCAATATTCGAGAGTTGACGAACAAGCGAACAGTAAAGGGATTTTAAGCACTGCACATCTTTAGAGTGCCTAGTCATGCCACTTTTTCGCAATTATCTGGCAGATTTCTTGTGCGCACGAACCATTATGCTCTCCAAATTTAAATGACGAAGGTATCCCGAATCCTTACCTCTGCTTATTCACAAGCTTCTAGAAAAACCTTGGATTTGATTTCAGTGTACATTGTTCAAGTAGTTGGCAGTTGATTTTTTTGCATGTTGTGATTACGCAGGGCATATCCATCGTTTTCAAATGTCTCACTTCGGCGGTCTACCATGATGGATGCCAGGTCCGCCGGCTCGATCGTTTCAAAGTAGTCAATCGCGTAAATCATTATATAAGAGAACGTCTGCCCAGCATACGTTGAGGAATCGGTCCTATTGGTGTAGTTGATTCTACTAAAATTATAGCAGATGATATCCGTTGTTCTATAAGCGATGCGAGTCAAACAAAATATGTAATGAAGGATCATGCCAAACCATCAAAAACCTCAAGAGCAAAATGAAATAATTGAAGCTGAAGGGTTCATTCGGAGTTCGGATATGAACATTGTTTGATAATTCTACTTCGTCGAAAGAAACAGTAACATTACTGACAAATCAACACATGAGAAGTATGATGATAATGACACAGACCAATTGTGCTCATTATTACAGAGTATACAGGAAGTCATCACTATAAAAACAATTCTTACAAATGTAGTATAAAATTTATCTATACAATTCAACCATATTTCTTATATCTATCTACGATAAAACGGCTTGGTATCTGCAGGATTGTTTCTATCGTTTCATCAATGTAATAAAAGGACGAATTTAGTATTTCGCTGTTGGATTTAGAGAAAAACGTTAAAACTTCAAGGCAATTTAACAGAAGACGTTTGTCATAGCTCATGCAATATCTAAATATAACATTATTATATTATTCTAAAATTAAGGACGGAATATGTTACTTTGTACAAACCAGTTAATAAGGAAGATCTACTGTTGTACGAGGTAAATTTCTATTCTCATTTCTTCATACTGAAGAAATATTATTTCGTATCAAGAATGTTACAGAACAGAATGCGATGTGTTAAAAAAGTTTTTGATATTCCAGATTTGAAGTATAAAGCATTTTGAAGCCACTACTTATAATCTTTTTACTCTTCTAAATGCGTCTTTTGTTAGTGGTATAACTTGTGTATATACTAATACTTCATATTGTTTTTGCACTTGATGATCGTTTGGCATTTAAGTCACTCATCTGACATACAATTATTTGGCACTGCAGTCATGTGACACCGTTGATACAGCAAAGGATACCCCAGAACTATAGTTGTTAGATAAGGTAGGTGAGTATAATCTTTATCGACAATCTTGAGAAAGGAAAAACATTTAAAACAAATACTATTTAGCGTTGTTGGATTAATTTGTTGGCGACTTATGCTTGATACAGTAAAGGACACTCTAGGACTGTAGCTGCTAGGCAAGATAAGGTAAGTTGTTAGATTAGTTAAGTCGTTTGCATGCAAAAATCAAGGAAAAACGACCTCATATGTCGAAGAAAAAACAAATGTTTCACCAAGACAATGCACCGATTCACAAGTTAATGGCAACGATGGTAAAATTTAATGAATTACACTTCGAATTGCTACCTCTTCCACTATATAGTCCAGATCTGGCCCCAACTGTCTATTCACTGATCAGAAAAAAATGCTCCGTGACAAGAAAGCTGTTCACTCTCAGCACGGCATCTAGAAGTTATAGAAGCGTTGGAATGGTTGCATTGCTCTTCAATGAGATTACATTGATGAATAAAATTGATTTTTGACGAAAAAATGCGTTTTTCTTGTTTGGTCACACCACTTATTGAATGATGTGTTATATGAACAAACAACAAAGTCATTATCATATGTGGCGGTCTCTTCAAGCTAACGTGCCTGAATTATTTAAAAATATGAGGAAATTCTTCAAGAGATGATAGCATGCGAAACCAGTTGTAGCAAAGCAATGTCTTGGCATTACATTCCTGTTGTGGAATTTGGTCTTTCTGTTTAACAGACTTCGCAGCCGGTTCATAGCGTACATAATGATTGCATAGCTAGTACTACGATCCTACTGACACCAATACCGTTTTCGTTTTTGAACCTACACGCGGGTGACTCTGACTCCGAGTAAAACGAACACGTGGTACTGTACAACAACTCACAAAAAAAAGAAAAAATAAACAAACTTGGAGTCCGATCTTGAGCGACCCAGGTTGCTGAAACAAACATATCAAAAGTTGTTTGGGCGATTCTGGGTCAACTCTCGAGCTGCTCTGATGTATAAACGAAAACGGTATAAAAATCCTTCCCGGTCGGGGCTCGAACATATGACAACTGGCTTGTAAGACCTGCGCCGTATGCATTGAGCCGCCAACCCAGGCTGAAATCAGTTGCTTCATTCCGGAAATTTAGTTTCTAAACATTTTGTCTTTCGAGTCTACTTGTGCTATTTATTAGTGAATTGCAAAACTCGGTTCGGTGGAAATTATTGTTATCAAGAGAATTTTAGTGTCATAATTTATTACGACTTTCACTGTAGTTAATCTCAAAACGAGTAAGTCCTAGTGTACCGATCAACTCGTTTTTATTTTTGGTATTGAAGCACCATCGCGGGCAACCTCGGTTCGATGTGTTTCCAAATTTACTTTCTCTTATTACCACACAACGTAGCACTAGCCATAAACTGTACACTAAGAATCGGCTACGAAGTCTGTAGAAACAGAATGGTCAAATTCCACAAAAGGAATATAATACTAAGGATTGGTTTAGTGTAGAAACCAAAAAAAATTGTGACGTCTTTTTCAAGACTTACCCACCCATATAATGTTGGATTCTGAGAGCTTTTATTTAGAGTTCGAAGACGAAGAAATCGCTTCACCGCCGCATTGTCCTTGAGCTCGCTGTGCTATGCCAAGCGATCGTTATACCAAAAGGCCTTTATGACCGTATGCCTAATGACCTCTGGCGCTATGCAATTCGCGTACTGTTCTGATACATCATGATGGATATTAGGGCTAACTTAGCAACAGATCTTGTTCTGAGACAATGTTTTGAACACTAGTACTAGTGAAAATAAAATCACATTGAACATATTTAAATTAAATGAGGTCGCACCTGCGTGACAATCTGTGATACGCCTAGCCCGCATAAAATCGGATCCAAGATACGCGTCGTACCAACGAATGTTTCCTGGTATAAGGCGAAGCTCTCGAGTAGCGTCTGAGAATATTAGATCATGGTACGGTGGATTCGAGTAGAACAAACTAAAGCTGTAAATGTATATAGATTAATATGACGAGTTTTTGAGCTAATGATCGTCGTTACCTAAACTCATCTACATCTCGTCGACCGTAGAACTGCTGTGCATATGTGAATAGATTGATGAATGCATTCAACTGTGTTGCGTTATAACTACGTCCTCCTCGTGTCACAATAGCATTCGCCTTAACCTTCCCAAGGTTACACTTTTTGTATTCATTAATTTCAGCGCGGGTTCCGTCTGGACACAACAACTCAAAATCGTCCGGTAAAGTGTTTCTAGCCCACCATTCCCGTCGTTTACCACCAGTATTTTCCAAAACAGTTGTGTGTTTAACAAAAGCCACATGACCTCCTCCCTCCACCAGACATCGGAAGGCTCCACTGTTACCGTAGTAATCTTCTGAAGCGTCTCGACGGCAATAACGAAAACTCACACCACGGCACAAATCACAGAGGTTGTCATAAGGCACTCCAGTGTTATACTCATTACTAATAGCTCCCGGTACACAAGATTTAGTAAAATATTCCGCTGCTGCACGAATACTATCACAACCGTATGGACGTATCCATCCATTGGAAATAAGATATGCCATTGGATACACCCATCCGGCTGCGGTGTTGATACCGGAATGACAAGTGTATTTTCCTTTCAAATATGTTAACTCCGTATCTGGGTCTTCCTCTTTAGCTACAGCTACTACATAATACTCTGGTTGTCCCAAGTCATAAATTTCTGACATAAATGGAAGCAAATCATAATTTAAGCCACCAGTATAAACATCACTGGCATCTAGGACTACAACATCTGCCTGTCCTGAGTTAACAAGCCGCATGCAATCTACATGGGAATGTGCCTTCAAACAGAGCATTTCTGGTTTAATAAGCTGTGCCTTTAAAGCAGTCTATAAAGAAAAGGTACTTGAGTTATTTACATCTCAGATTACTGTTTAATAACAACTTACTCTCATTTTAATACATTTCTCCATTTCGGCATCAGATGTTACACATAATGTCATTCGGCCAACTGGACATGAACGAATACCATATATTTGATCTAAAGCACTGCCTAAATAATTCTGAAAATTTTGATTATTCTCCTCGATTGGAGCCAAGTAACGAGCGTTGTCTTGAAACATAAGGTTAAGCTGTTTTCCGTATCGTTTTGATTCGAAAAGATCAAACTTTTCGTAAAATTGTGTCTCATTGTTCTGTTGGTCACGATCATCATTATATCTATCGTACTCATTATAGCGTTCAGTCGTAGAAGAGGTGTAAAATCGATTATTTTCGTTGTTATTATAAAAACGATCGTCTGCTCGCTCATTTCCGAACCGATTGTTTGAGCTGTATCGATCGTTTTGATTCCTGAAACGTCCATCCTTACTTAGAGTACCATTCACTTGCTTCGTCTTCGAAGAGTACAAGTTTACTGCTTGTGTAAAGAATTTCTTATACCGACGACGCTCCGCACTTGTTCTAGCTGAAGAAACAACCATGGCATGGGACTGCACTAAGCCCCAGTGACACTGACGGTATTCTGAAAGTTGTTGCCTTGTTCCATCTTTACATAGTAGCTCGAACTGATCAGCAGTTACTCCATGGATTAAATCACTTCCGACCATTTCGTCTACCGTCGTATGTTTTAAGAACGCAATATCTCCTGCTTCCAACAAACACCGGAAAGCTCCTTCAAATCCTGCATATGGATCTTTAGATGTGCATTTTCCGCCCGGTACTTTCCCTGTACACAATGAACACAATCTACAATCGAACAAAAAACATGAATTCAAAAACAAAAATGTTAGATGCTCTTCTTACTTGTCAGAGTTGTCACCGATCGGGTTGTACTTATCAACTAAAGCATTCACAGCACATGACGGTCCGAAAAAATCTGTAGCTGTCTTAACGTGATTGTTGCAATCTGTTATTTCCATGCCTCCCTCACGTTGTAACTACAATTGTACAGTGGTTAAATTTTTGAAAAACGTATCTAAATACACATACTCACGGTATAAATCGGAATAGTCCAACCAGCATGGCTACCAACCCAGGCAAAGCAAGCCTTTTTTCCTTTTAAATGTCGAAGATGAGTAACATCATGTAGACTATTTTTCTTTATCACAGCGACAGCATGATACTGCGTAAAGCCCCCGTCGTATCCTTCCTGCATGATTGGAACTAATGAGTAATGACGTCCTCCTGTATAAACCTCACCAGCATCCAGCATCATTGCGTGCGCCTTGCCTTCATCTATGAGTTTCATGCACTCATCCTGATCAAATCCGAAATGACAGGACACATTAAGAAAGTAATTGTCGAATAACGCATAATCGCGTTCTAATGCAACCGTAAAATTCCGACATTTGTATAACTCCGGTGTACTTGTGACACACCAGACTACTTCCTGTCCGAACTCTACATTATCGAAATTGTGTTGTGCTGAAACTACATGAAATTGTTTTAAAACTACTGATATTATGACGTTGAATTGTATCTCTGTAATCGTATAATTTATTAAAAACATTTTACGAATAAACACACAATATATTCATTGACTGCTAGGGATTAGATTATATTGAATTATTAGGCACCGATTTTAACCCGGTCATTCGCCGGGGATTGCTTATATGTACGTCTGACATTCGCGTTTATAATAGCGATACATTTTTCAGCATCAAGAACAAGATGTTGATCATAATGCTCTAGTGTTTACAGCCATTAAAAGTGGCAACTTTCAACTAACACATAAACATAAACAATGACGTTTGAGGCACGTTGGATATGTTTTAATCTTATCCGATTTACAAGGAATAATTCACGCGTATTTGCCGTTTACTATTATGGCATACTCTCAGCTAGTGCCGAGTCCTTCAAAATTACACAAAGTGAATGTTGATGGATGGCTTATTGGCCGTTCTAAAAAAAAACGCGTGAATTGTTCAAATTATTGCATTTCACATATATAATGATTAGAAATTGCTTCTAAACTTGTCTGATTAAAAAGCAATAACAATCGCGGAACATTCACTATTCTATAAGATACAAGAGTTAGAATGTGAAATTCTTACCAACATTTAAACCAGTAACCAAAATAATTAAGGCACTTTTCACAAACAGCAGCATACTTGGGTACACAATATGTTGATTTAAAAACAGCAAACTACTCCATCAAGATTTAAAAAACACAAGCAGTACAACGCGAAACACGCCCAAACAAAAATGGAGGATGACGTTTCGTTAAGCATCTGGTGAATTTTAAAAATTATAGTATCTACACGGAAAATAAAAACTACCTATTATTTGACTTCTTTTTACTTAAATTAAAGTTCTTTTGATTTTTTTCTTTCATTCGCTCATTCAATTGTTGTCAGAACCGAGGGGGACGACACTAGAAAACTGCACTTCGCTTCGATTAGGCTTTTTCACGCTGCATACGATTATGCACACTTTCATTCTCTTTGCTACACATAGTAGCGGTTGAATATGGATCGATCGTCTTTTCTTGGATTTTTGCTGGTTAACATGGAGATATGATGTATCGTAATAGGCCATGAAACCTGAAAGTTACAAATGTCACATGAAGATGCCAGATGCAGACAGTTCGGAGAGTTGTGAACTATCGTCCTGTAAAATCAGTTTTGTTATATTCTGGTGCATAGCTAACCCACACACCGAGAGCGTATGCTCCGGATTATCTGCCATATCCTGTCGGAATGTTGGCCATTCTCGTTTAATATCTGCGTCATTTTCCACAGTTTCTATATTCAACTCGAACCAAAAATTATTCCGAATTTCATCTACATCGTACACTGTAGGGTTTCTCTTGTAGAGACGTTCCATTGTCTGATATTTTTTTAACGTCTGCAAACCTTCAAAATATGCTAGAAGGGAAATAGTGAAGTAAATAAGTATGTAGTTTGCTGTTAATCTGTATTAAAGTAAAAACAAAAGAATTGTTATCCTTTCTATAGGATTTTCAATAACATATTAAACACAGCTTTATTCAGTTTTGGCTTCAGTATTAATAAAAAACGTTTCTAAACATAAAAATTGCAAGTCATAGCATCTAACAAAATATAAAACCAGTTTAATATCACAGACAGAGATATCTTTGGGTAAACCTTCAAAGGGCTACAATAAATTGAAATATATTCCATCTTCATGCTCCCAGCTACTAAGAGAAAAAATGTTCAATGTTGTTTAACCCTAATTTCATTTTACCAATCTGCTGACGAATCAATGTTGACACTCAGTGAATGTCAAGACCAATAACAGAAACTTTTTAAGAGATCATATGTTCTTTGACTTTCTTTTACACGGTTAGAAACGCTTTCAAACGGATCGATTAGATGTTTGGATAGATGTAGTTTTTTTCGCTTTCCATTGACTTTTTGTATTTTATTTGAAAAAACCAGATCTGTCGTCCCCCTCGGTCAGAACACAAAGAGCAAAACCACCCAACAGCGAAAGTTTCATTTAATAAGCTAAAATTAAGTAAATCGTACCAACTTGAAATTAAGTGAATACGACTCAACTGTAGAGTAAATATAACTCATATTTAAGTATTTTTTTGCATGTGCCTTACACACTTAAATTTTATTGCTGAATCTCGGCAAAAAACTGCCGAGATTTGCTCAGCCGAGAGATCGGTAATCATCTCGGCAAAATAATAATTACTGAGAATCTCGGCACTAGCAAATTTGTTAACTGTCAATTATTACCGAACTTGTCAGCAACATTTTTGCTGTTAGCTCGGCAAAAGCGATTATGATCGAATAATGAATTGCCGAGTCATCAGTACTCGAACGTAGAAAGGATTTTTCGTTATTATTGTACGAAATAAATATCACAAAATCTAATGGCTAGGGAAAGGGGGTGTTTTATTGATATCCACTTTAATGCGGTATACAAAAAAAAAACAAACCTCAAAAGAAATGCATCTACCTGGAAATAAGAAGGTTTTTGTAAGAATATATGAACAGCAGTGTTTTTTATTTCACTTAACTTTTCAAGAAATATAAGAATCTCTTGCCTTTATCCAATATATATTATTTTCCCGCTCCACCAGCAATGGCTACGTGGTGTTTTGCACATTCGACAAGAGACATTAAATGACAAGTGTTTCCCCGAGTTTCAGTAAAAGCTAACACACTGTTCGAAATCTCGGCAAACAGATTTGCTGATTTCGGTATATTTGTTGTTTACTGATAAGCTCAGCATTATATTTTTCCAAACTTCGGCAAAAGAACGCACTTTACCGAGATATCAGAATATTACATCAACGAATTTCGGAAAAAGAGTATATGGATTACTGAACAATCAGTAAAATGTCGTGTTGCCGATCTAATTCGGTGTTTCATTATGCTGAGCTCAAGAATCTGTTTTAAGTGTGTACGGAACTACCTAGAACCACTTTACCTAAAATTAGGTTATTGAACGCACTCAAATAAAAATTCACGTTCGATTCACTTGAACAATCACGTAAAATGGTTTCAAATGTCAAATTGAATATTTTACGTGACGAAAATGAATGTTATACGAACATCCCCTAAAATGAATAGAGTCATCACATAAGGTTTACGTGAATTGACCAAACGTCAAACAATCTACGTGAATTTCCAGTGTGAAAAACTCGATTTTGAAAATGGCGAGCAGTGACCCGAAGTGTAAGTAGTGTAAATATTTGCGAGAAAAGTTATTTAATTACAATTTTTTACTCCATCGACCGGACCATTCCAGTATGAAAGTTTCCATGTGTTCAACTGGACCGAGTGCCTGCGTGAGTCGGGAAGTTTACCCGCTCCTGCCGAATGCTTCAAACAGGCCGTCGGTATGAAGCTAGAGACACTGGAACCATGTAATGCGACTTCAACCTGCATCGATAGTGTTGTGGGAGTTCTTGGATCTCGACTTCGGCTTCGGTTGGATGGCAGTGACAACAAAAACGATTTCGGGAGGCTTGTCGATTTGAGATACCACGACGTTATTAGTTGCTTTTTAAGCCATTGGAATTATATGACAATTTTCTGAAATAAATGTTCTATATTTCATGGCTTTTTTTCATTTCACAGATTTATATAAAAATCTGAAATCTCCCTTTTGACTTCAACCAATATATAAAATAGTAATTTTCTGGTATCTAAATTTGATATGAACTGATAGATAAATGTGATATGAACTGTACATTACATTTTACCTATGAAACACGTAACTTTTACTGGATTATGCATTAAGCAGCTTTTAAATGCCAGTCCATTAAAACCTACGTGAAAAGTAGGGTGGAAAATATTCACATAACTTTTCACGTAACTATAATATGATTATTATTTTGAGTGCGGAGCCCCCAAATTAGGTGTAATGTACTTAAAATTAGGTTGTTTTGCGGTTCCGTGTATGTTTCTTCAAAGGTGTCGACCGTCCCACGACAAAAGGGCCTAACTGCAAATGACAGTTTCTCTTTGTTTACTTTTTCTTTCATGACTTACCGAACTGATTTCATATTTGACGCTTTACTCTTCGCAAAACATTCAAGGTAAAACTACAAGCTTTCGATTTATATTGGAAACTTTAGAGAATTTGCAATAATGGCTCCGTAATAATCAAAAGAGAATGTAAACAAAGAGAGGCTCTCATTTACAGTTAGACCCTTTTGTCGTGGAACTATCGGTGTAATCTTTTTATCCGTGCACTGAATCAAAAACTTACTCTTTCATTTCTCGGTTAATTTTTCAAAAGGGCGTATAAGCAAGTGACTGTTTCTCTTTGTTTTCTTTCTCTTCTATTAATTACCAAGCGTTTATCACTGAACTCTTTGCATGAAATGATACCCGAAACTTTCTACTTTCAAACAGAATAGTGATATCAAAGAAAATCTTTTTAATCACATCACAATAATCGAAAGAGATAGTGATTAAAGAGAAACTGTCACTTGCTTATACGTCCTTTTGAAAAATTAACCGAGATTTAATGGGTTTTAAAGTTAAATCAAGTCAAAAAGGAGTCTGTGCAAAATCTGTGCACGTTACATAATAGCTGATCGAAATCATTTTGGTAAGCTACCAAACATACACCTCAAATAAGACACCGTATCCACCAGGATTTCGCCACACCGGTTCTGAGGTAGAAGTGGCTGCCAACCGCTTTTCCTACTGATCGACATCTTTTACATTTTCAGCGAAGGTGAAAAGATGAAAACGCTCGGCTAACTGGGACTATGTTTTTTTTTTAATTGGATTTGCCAGAATGCTGACAGAATCCCGGCAAGAGTCTGGTGAATAATATAAGCTCAGCCCGCCTGATGTAACACGTTCTTCGCATCCAATCTCGAGAATACTTCACGCGTTTTTTTTTTTTGAGAACGGCCAATAAGCCACCTGTCAACTTCCACTTTCGACACCAGACGAAAGAGAAAACTTTGCTCTGCCGTTTACTATTATGACTTACTCTCAGCGAGTGCCGAGTCATTCGAAATTACTCTTCAAAGTGAATGTTGATGGATGGCTTATTGGCCGTTCTCAAAAAAAGGCGTGACTTTTGCTTCTGCCAGAAAAGGTAGAAAATCTTCAATAGTAGGCAAGGGATGGTTTTCACGATCGACCGCAGAATTTGCCCGTCGCATCCAGCCCCCTGCTATGACGTCATGAAACTGTGGCCAGCATCACTCTGCAAAAACCAAAACAATGAAGAAGATTGGCTAACAAAAAATTGGATATTACGAACTACTTGTTTATTCAGTACCCTTTATCGCACTTCCCCGCAAATTATCGATTAGAATATCATTACTACGATAAGGAAATTAAGATTTTACTCGATTTGAAATGCTCGAATGTTTGTTTACTATACTCTGAGCGCTCTGATTGCCCACCAAATGCCCCAGATGTTGGCAATGATAACACTTGCTGGAGTGCCCTATCCTTGCCACCGGGCTGGTCGCATCTCTACAACCATTTTGATGGTTTATTGACTTTTTCAATAACGCCTTGACTCAATAGTTTTTCATTTTATCTTCCAACTTTTCCAATGTCATTGGAATACGACGATAAAACTGAAAACTGGTGAAATAGCAGTATTAATTGGGATATCTACGATTACGTCTTTAATAGTTCCCAAATTACATGATAGTTCTGATTCAATCTTGTTAACCTTGGTACAAGTTTTAAAAATTCCCATTTCTGTGGCTGTATCTCGGCCGATCAAAATTTTTCCGCAACCTTTAACAACATAAAACTCAACTTCTTCACTCCGTTCTCCAAGGTTCACAATTGCAGTAAATGCACCTAAAACTGGTAGTTCGTAACCTCCGTATGCTTTGAATACTCGTGAAACTTCTTGTTTTTGTCTCAACACTGCGACTTTATTCGATTTTAAAAGTTACCAGACTAATTCACTCAATAAATTGTACTTTGAGCCAGAATCAATCATTGCGGAAGTTACAACACTGCCAATAACGCATTTAATTTCACCATGACTATCGAATGTTGTGAGATGAAATATCGAATATTGTGGCATGAAATACATACCTCCTATGATCTTGCGCTTGAGACATTTTTTAGAAAAATGGTCATTTCGGTTATCATCGGTTCTGTTTCTGTCGGATTCTTGCCATACAAGCCCACTTGTACGCAGCGGGCAGATTTCCACCCAGACGGCTGGCCATGTCTGCCAGCCATTTTTGTCGGATTTCTGCCAGAATTCTGGCAAAATGCAACAATCGTTTCCGGCAGAGAATTTCGCCTAATGGTTATTAACGGTTCTGTTACCAAATACAAATAATAATACCCCTAAGTTCCATACAAACGAACCTCCAATGTTTGGTTCACAACCTGAACAAGTAAGTCTAGCAAATTACTCCCTTTCATTGCGATAGTTTGAAAATGTGGAAGGATATCGTTTCTGGCAACGCTTTATGCTAGTTGCTACGGTGCAAAACAAACTTGTTTGTTTATGTTTATCGTTGCTGTATTAAACTGCAACAATCAGTCTAAATATCACCGGCACTAGCACAAAAGATGAAAAATGAACACAAACACCCACGAATCTACAAATATCAATACAGCTAGTAGTATATTCATGGTGGCTTAACCAAATACAAATAATAATACCCCTAAGTCCCATACAAACGAACCGCCAATGTTTGATTCACAGCCTGAACAAGTCTAAGACAAGACCTGACAACTGGCTTCTTATTCCGAATCATCCTTCTCGTCATTTTCGCCCTGTGGAATAAATACCAACGTATCGGCTACAGTGTAGCCATATTTACAGATTTTTTATTAACTATGATAGGAAAAAATATTACATTTAAATTTTTAGACTTTAGGATTTGGATTTGAAATGAACATGAAAAATGTTTTGGTGAATGCATTTCTTTATTATATATTAACGCTTAAAAACAATTAATTTAGTTTTGATGACAAAACACGAAATATCTCATGTTGAACGCAAAATCGAATCCATTGTTGGCGTATTACCGGATCTTTTGGAAACCGAAAAAAGTCAGGTTTGGATAGAAATGCTTAGTGCGACCACTAATTTAACAATTTACCACTAATTTAACAAATCTTGTTTGGTTACACTAAAAAGAAAAACGGCTTGATGTCTATTTTAATTACACAGCGCTGCCACTGAACATTTATTACCAATGAGATTGAAAAAAAGTGAAACATTCTCCGAAAATTTTCATTTTCATTGGTGAGCTAAAATTATACATTTTAATAAACTTGTTCTCTGATTTTCTTTATACTTGGCATCATTGCTCGCGTACCCTGCAAAAGTTTTTTCTTTTCACAATGTGCAGGTAGCAACATCAAAATCAGCCAATCAGAAACTGGTCCATTTTGGAACAAAAGCAGCCCCCCCAGATGACAGGTCTTGTCTTAGGAACAAGTAAGCCTAGGAAATTACTCCCTTTCGTTGCGATAGTTTGAAAATGTAGAAGGAGATCGTTTCTGGCAACGCTTTATGCTAGTTGCTACGGCGCAAAACAAGTTTGTTTGTTTATGTTTTCCGTTACTGTATTGCAACAAATTCAAAGGTACACTCCAGCTAATCGATGGATGAAGAATTGCGATATATTTTGGCAGTGATGGGACTTTATTTCATAAACGGGCCTTGCGTGGAACATGGGTACGATTCGTATACGTACCACGGAAACAGCGATTTGCGCTCTACACGATAAAATAAAAGTTAAAAGAGAAACAAATGCAAGCTGTGTATGCGTTTTCCCAATAGTCACTCATCTATGCGTTACCCAGACAAATTGATTATAGCCCGAACGGTGGCAGACACAGCAGTTTTTCTCTCACGATGGATAAACTTATTAATTGAATTATTTTCTATTAGTATTATGACGTAAAGGTTCCCTGCATTTAGCAGATGTTGGAAAAATTCCTACTCCTCTGACGGGAGTGATTTGCAATGAGAAGAACGGATGGCTACCATAACGATTCGGTGAACAGTGCCGAGACATTCTAACATATAATACTGAGCAAATTCCGAAAAGCCAAGGAGCAAATTTCTGAAAAGCCATGGAGGACAAAAAACAAAAACCGATATGGAATAACCATATCTCATACACAACAATATAGTTCAAGTTTATTTTTCACTACAATAAACAGTAACCATGGTGAATTTGTTCTTACCCTTCAGTGTTGCTAGTTTTATAGAAAACTCGTTAAAGTACATTGTCACTCTGACTAGAGTGACTATAATCAGAGTGGCGACAGCTGTTCGTTTGAAATGACAGCTCCCAGTTCCAAACGAGCAAACGACCTGTCAATTCAATGTAAAGCTAATGGAATGTTTTGAATTGTTGCCAAAATTACGGATGAGATGTCGTCACTCTGGTTATAGGCACTCTAACTCTGACAGTGTATCATGACAGTGTACCGCACGATGCAAAATGTGTCCTTGAAAATTTGTCGAAGTATTCCGTATTATAATTTGTATTTGGCTTAACCATTCTAGATTATTGTTTAATTATTATATATTATATTATTATCCCCAACTGCTCATAAATTGTTGATACATGGAGCCACGATAATTAGACACGCAATTTTACCTATTGGTATGCTTAGTGAAGAAGCTCAGGAGACTCGAAATAAAAGTATCCGGAACTTCAGAGAGCTAGACCCAGACCCTATCTTGGCATTGTCGAGCAAACAAAATAAGAGAAGTTCAGAAGACTTACCCGAACAAGCAAAATGTTTAGTTTTAGATAATAATTAGAATAATTCATTGCTTAATTTATTCAATACATACCAAACCGTAATCAACCGTTGTCTTATGTTTTATTTTGAATGTTAGTGATACGATTACGATAACGGAATCAAAATCAATTGAATCAGTTATTTTGGTAATAAATTAATTAAAATTGTTCAGCAAAAAATCTATTTTGGGCTGTAATTTTTGTGTGTCTCATTACTCGAATGGACAATGTATGGAACACTTGTAGGGCTAACTTGATACTATTATTTTGCTGAAGGAAGTATGTTCATAAGGCGTTTAAGAGTTATGCAATGTTTTTGAGTTTTTTCAAGGTATTTTTAAGACTAATTTAAATGAGTTAAAAGAAAAACACCCTCCCAATTTTCTCTTGAATGTTTACTTATATTATGAACTTTCAGTAGTTGCATAGGATACATTTTTATCGATCTGGCATCTAATGAATTTTGATATTTGAAGGTTGACTAGTTTTTGATGAAAAAACAATCATAACTTTTTACTGGTACCTCATATGAAAAAGCTTTACTCGGCAGAATTATGCGCAATATTTATTTCAACAACTTTTCTGAAGACAACTTTTCCATAGAACGGTTCACAAAAAAGTTAGAACAAAAAAGTCGATTTTTCGGGAGCCACCCTACTCTTACCCGGGACAATTGATGTAACTCGGTCAAATGAAAAGCTAGAGAGGTGCTTTTTTCAGCAAAGTTGCTCAAAATAAAATTTCCTACAACTTTATTGTACAATAAAATCATTTTTGAGCTCAATTAAGAAAGTTAGATTTCAGATTTCAATCTAAATAAGGACCACCCTAGTAGTATTTCATATCAAAAGGAGCACCATTTGATAACAAACAACTTTTGTGAAGACACCAACTACAAAAAACTAATATTTAATAGTGAAAATATTTTTGTCACGCTAATTTCCCGTTTAAATCCATAGTGCCGACGACACGACCTGCCACTCGTCTATCAAAACTGTATCGTAAATTTAACTAACCTTCAGTAACTGCTAACGTCAAACCGGAATCGTTTGAAAAATTATTGAAACTGGCAGCACAAATTGATAAGTTATTGATTTTGAATAACAGTGACCATAACCTTGGTTACTACATATTGAAGACTTGAGAAATGTAAACAAACCCAATTGCAAATGGATATTTCATAACGAAAAATTAAAATGGATCAACGGCTGTCTCGAGTGGATCGTTTGTGCAGTAAGTTGCAAGTACAGCCTTGAACAACTTGGACTCACTAAGGAAAGCCGTTTTGTTTTATTCGTCACCATATTTATCATTCTCCTGAGATTAATTCATGTATTTGTATGAACTAAATTTATTGAATGAATTACGAGTTCTTGCCTTCAACTCTTTTTTCTTCATTGTATTAAAATATGTTTATTTTAGAAATTATTCCCTCCTAAGAAATGATTTTCTGATGGTTGGCTTGTTCTGGCAGGTATTTATCTGGCGGGAGATCTGTCAGGGAAAAGTTATATCTGAGCCAAACTGTCAAACAACAATTGGTCAGGAAATAGTATACCGCTCTTGCATCTCGGACAGTTTCCGTTGACAGAGAACTGCAAAGAATAGAATCTGAGTTGGCTAAATAAAAATAGATGCAATGGGTTATGATGGTAGCTCACGAATAAAATTTAAGCACTTACCATTATTATTGCACTGATGAAGGCTGTAGAATTTGTCTGTTCCACTTTCTTAAGTCGCTCTTAGAAAGTGGCACTGGGAGCATAAAATTTTAATTATTTGAACTATACCACAACTTCCTTAAAATATTTATTTATGCGGGGCTCCTTGGTAACTTGTTTATAGCAACTTAAACAGTGCGGCTCGAGAACAATATTTTTATCATTATCAAGGGGTCGCTATATTTGTGGTAACTGGCGGTCAATCGCTCATAGACACTTTTTAGTTCGATTTTTCTTCGAAGTGCCTGGTTGTGTCGTCGATAGTGCGATCGAGTTCTCGTGTGATTTATGCGACATGGAAATAAAAATGCCTTCAACACTTAGGGAAATCGTGTTATAAGTGTTAAAATTGTTATAGTTGGAATTTTTCTACAACATGCAGGAGGATTTTGTTATCGTTCCGGAACGCAGTGGAACGTTTTGAAAGATCGCGGCGAACAGTCGAGTAGGTGGCAGTAGTGTTTCCAACGTACAGCAAATTTGAAATTTACACAGCATTTTGAAAAATTTTGTTCGAGCCTGTATATCTGTTATCTGTGGTTTGACTGAAGACAGTTGGATTTATATTTATATGAGACCACGATCTGAGCGTTTCACACTATATACCTGGTTAGTTCTTACTGATATTGGTGGGAGAACCTCACCTCGACTTCCAGTTCCGTCTGAAGCACTAGCAGAAATGATCGATTTTCAATCAAAGTTTACTTGTAATAGTCGTCCAGTAAAAAATCGGAACTGATATGTGTCTGACTATCTCAAAAGCGCCGTCCGGGTGCGAAAAAGGCAAACAAGCGTGATGAGTTTTCTTCGTTATTTCCTAAAGTTCTAGAAAATTTTGTTTTTCAATTATTTATGGTTATCTCACGTTGTTGAAAATTGAAGATCACAAATTCCTGATCATATATCCGATAGCTTGGAGAAGGAAATATGTTGTTGGATTTAGTATATCAAGAGATACTCGCGATAAACTTCGGTCCATTCTTGTACAGGATAAATTTTGATAAGGCGCCCCATAGTAAAGTAAGTCACGACAAAAAAAGTGTGATATGAAAGGCAATAAGTTATTGCCCTGCATATATACTAAATATGGAAAATGTTCTTGCCAATAACATTGCTTTCTCACTACCAAAGATACCTACATTTCAATCTCATTTACCTCGTCTCAAGATTTGTTTTTGTATGCACATGCGGGATTGACGAATATCAAATGAATTCGAAAAAAACGAAAAAAGAAGAAAGAAAGAAAGATGATAATGACGCAATTTCGCCTGGACAATTTTGACAGCAGCCGGAATGCAACCAACCTTTTGACGATTGCCAGAATTCCTCACAAGTGGGTAACCACAACATTTGTTACACGATTTACCTTTTGCTGTACACTTTTAATCTTTTGCTATATGCCCATAATATCCACAGCGATGACATTCCACACGCATCGACTGAGTATATCGATAATTTTTATGGATTGGTTTTACTTCCATTTTATTCACATCACAGATCGACGTCTTCGATTATGTGTTACCAAATCTCGGTTGATTTTCCAGAAGGCCGTAACAGCAAGTGACAGTTTCTCTTTGTTTACTTTCTCTTCTATTAATTACCAAGTGGTTTACAAGTTTATCACTTAACTCTTTGCATAGAATGATGCTCGAAACGTTCGACTTTCAAACAGAACTGTGAAATCCGAGAATGTCTTTTTAGATCACATCACAATAATCAAAAGAGAGAGTGAACAAAGAGAAACTGTCACTTGCTGTTACGGCCTTCTGGAAAATCAACCGAGAAATGTTTTTTCCTGTTGTGCTACTGTTTCAAAAATCTTTTAGCTACTGTTTCAAAAACATTTAGCACCTCTTCGAGTGTAGCATCGCTTCGTTCGAGTAGGTCTCTACATAAGACTGCTGATTGGCAAATTTGAATTACCTGATCCTTTACGTTTTCCTCAACCTTATCACCTTATCCACATCGTACCGTTGGGATTCTAAGTCTGACTGTGAAGGCATCAACAGACTCACCTGACTTTTGTTTCATGTGACGGAATAAATGTCTTCCATACATCGAATTCTCCTTTGAAAGAAAATACGTATTCAATTTCGATATGGCCTCTTCATAACTTGTCATATTCAGTGTATATTGATTAACATGCAACAGTGGTCATCAGTATGAGACGCGTACTCAAATGTTGTAGCTGCAAACCCAACGTCCGAATCAAATCTGGAACAATAAAATTTTTAATCAAAACGTTGTTTTTGAAATTTCGAAAACTAGAAAGAGCCATGTAGCAAGTCTTGCTATTCAGTCCGTGCTCAACGCAATCGCAGTAGACTCAATTTTTTTCAGAATTCTTTTTCTAGTTTTTTCGTATTCAAGTTAAAGTGTACGTTTAATTTATTATTCAACTAGAGCACCGACAAGATTATTTCTGATTATTCTAGCAATTGATTCAAAAAGTCATCTGACTTCGGAGTTTATTGGTGTAAATGAATATAGTTGAATGTTGTTGATGTTTGATTTGTATTTAGTCACATCGTAATCAAGCAGTGACAGGAGAAGTGAAGATAATATCAATCGCATATTTACAAGTCACTTGTTTACACTGTGGTGTAACGTTTTTCCTGACGTCCCGAAAGAATGCAACAGGTTTACGGTTGTAACAGGTTGTAGTCATTTAGGGGTTTTTTGGTACATCATGACGAATATCAAACGCAAAAGTACACATGACTAAATTCAAATTTTTACGTGTCGCCTTCGGCTCATCAGTGCAATCAGCAGATTATGTTGATCTGCTAATGCTACGTCACGGATCAACATAATCCGCATAGAGGATTATGTTGATTGATGATACGTAAAAAAATGAATTCAGACATGGTTTAGATTATATATATGGAATAGTTTATTACGCTGAGCAATTGGTTTTGGACATAAATCAAATAAACATAGATTTCCCAGTGTAATACTAATGTAGTTGAGCAACCCGTGACAGCAAAAGCACCGTCTGGTGGAGAATGGGTGCGTAAATGCTCCAAAAATGCATGCATAAAGTTGCCTGCGTATTTAACAAAACCACAGTAGCATAAATCAAATAAACATAGATTTCCCACTGTACGGTGACACTAACAGCACCTCTAGTGAGAAACGGGTGTACTTTTTTCCATTTGCTACTGTGGTTTTGTTAAATACGCAGGCAACTTTATGCATGCATTTTAGGAGCATTTACGCACCCATTCTCCACCAGACGGTGCTTTTGCTGTCACGGGTTGCTCAACTACATTACTATTACACTGGGAAATCTATGTTTATTTTATTTATGACAGTAGCTAATGGAAAAAAGTACACCCGTTTCTCACTAGAGGTGCTGTTAGCAAATACAAATAATAATACCCCTAAGTCCCATACCAACGAACCGCCAATGTTTGGTTCACAGCCTGAACAAGTAAGCCTAGCAAATTACTCCCTTTCATTGCGATAGTCTGAAAATGTGGAAGAAGATCGTTTCTGGCAACGCTTTATGCTAGTTGCTACGGTGCAAAACAAACTTGTTTGTTTATGTTTATCGTTGCTGTATTAATGCCCCGTTTACACTTCTGCTGACTGCCAGCATGCTGGTGTCAGTGTACTGCCCTCTGAGGAAAAAAACGTTCAACGGTGGTCCTTCGTTGGTCTAATACTTTGGATCATTGGACCACAGTTGAACGTTTTTTCCTAAGAGGGCAGTACACTGACACCAGCATGCTGGCAGCCAGCAGAAGTGTAAACGGGGCATAAACTGCAACAATCAGTCTAAATATCACCGGCACTAGCACAAAAGAAGAAAAATGAACACAAACACCCCCGAATCTACAAATATCAATACATTCATGGTGGCCTAACCATTCTAGATTGTTTAACTTACATTTCGCTTGTGATCTTGATTATCAGATAAAAACTGTTTGTTTATTTATTTTTCATTATAATAAACAGTAACTATGGTGAACTTGTTCTTACCCTTCAGTGTTGCTAGTTTTATAGAAAACTCGTTAAAGTACATTGTCACTCTGACAGTGTATCATGACAATGTACCGCACGATGCAAAATGTGTCCTTGAAAATTTGTCGAAGTATTCCGTATTATAATTTGTATTTGCTGTTAGTGTCACCGTACAGTCGGAAATCTATGTTTATTTGATTTATGTTTTGGAGCAAACTTTTACACTTGGGATGTGGCATGTGCTCAAATATTAGTGTGCGAGCCAAAAGTTGCTGTTAATTTAGTAGGCTAGAGTCTTTAAATTCACAGCATTAACAAAAACTCCTTTTTTATTTTAAACAAGCTCCATTTCACTGCGGTATAATATATATAGACCATTTGAAAAATCAATCGAGAAAAGTTATATTTTTGACAACAATTACTGTGTTACTGTGTAGTGTGTAGCTGTAGACTAGAAAAGAAAATATGATCTGGGGTCCCTGGCTAAAAAATTTCACGTTTGTTGCTGTGATATTGACAGATTTTTGATACATATTCTGATATATTTTGATGAAAGTTTCAAAACTGTGCCGAATTATGTGTTTATTCCGTTCCTAGAAAGTAATGAAAATTTTGCTTTTATTGATCTATAGATTTTTTGGTCGAATATTAAATATTTTGAATAAGTTTTTCAACGCTTCCAAGTTGCGACACCTTCGTGAAATTGTGGATGCAAAGGCAGAGTATCTTGAGGACATGAGTAGTGAAACAACCTCGTCAATTGCATTTGATGCTACAAAAGGTTACATTTTCCGACCATACGAAATAAAGCGAATCAAATACAAAAGCTACATTAAAAACGGAAGGTCTAGACCATATGCTCGTAGTGGCCACAGGATTGTTTGCGACGATTCAAATATTTATTGTTTTGGTGGATTTAATCCGAATATGACAGAGGTCAACGATGATGATGATGATGCGTCTTGTCTGTTTCAAGAGCTGTGGAAGTTTGACGTAATAAAGAGAGAATGGCACTTAATCATGGGACCCAATAACGATCTGCCCCAAGAGCTGGCATCCAATGCGATGCTCTTACAGGGAGATACTTTGGTGGTAAATACTTTTGGAAATATACTTCTTAAAGGGACCCTTGTACAAAAAATAGTAATGTCATTTTATAATGTCATAATGTTCCAAATTTGTATGGATATTTCATCATTAGTGCCCGTGTAAGGGCATGAAAAGTGACATTACTTGGTAATAATGACATTGATCCTCGTGTAAAGGGCACTAATGATGAAATCTCCATACCATACCATACTTGTTCGCGCGTAAGGCCTCCTTACGTATAGTCGTTTCGATAGTCCCAGGTCAAAAGGACCTAACTGCAAATGACTGTTTCTCTTTGTTTACTTTACCGGATTGATTTTATACATGACGCCTTACTCTTCGAAAAACTTTCAAGTTAAAACCACAAACATTCCATTTGTAAATGAAACTCAAGAAATTGTAGTGATGGCTCCATAATAATGAAAACAGAAAATAAACAAAGAGAGGCTCTCATTTGCAGTTAGGCCCTTTTGCCGTGGGACTATCGGTTTAATCTTTACGTTTTCAGGTTTATGGAGGAACTGGTTTTCCATTCGGTGTGAATTGTTCAAACAAGGTTTATTTCTGTCAACCAGGTAGGAAACCAAAAACAATGACAGAAATTGAAATTAAGGGTGATATCCCTCCAGCGCAATATGGACAGGCTATATTATATCATGATGGTTTCTTGTACACAATTGGCGGAACTGATGGCTTTGATTATACATGTGATGTATATAGGTAAGCCAACCTCAAATTAGTGAATTTACTTGTCAGCTACAGTAACATTTGTGATTCAAGATTAAATTTATTGTCTAAAACATGGGAATGTGTATACATTTGTCGCCAAGATATTCGGGACGATCCTTCAGGCCGTTATAGACATGAAATTGCATTTGACAACGGAAAAATTTATGTACTCGGTGGTGGTACAAGTGATTCTGCATTCAGTTTAGCAACCATCCCCACATATGACATAAAACAAAATGTATGGACATACACAGCTACAAAACCGGATCCAAAATTACCACTCCCTGGTGTACCATCAGCACGGAAGTGTTACTCTTGTGTTCAACACAAAACAGAGTATGGCACGGAGGTAGTTATCGCTGGAGGCACCGACGGTCGCTCGTATTACAAGGATATTTGGAAACTCAATTTGAACTCCTTTGAATGGCGACTAATGCAGAAATCGACTCTACCTTATCCGTTGTTTTTTCATGATGCTGCATCAAACAATGAGGGCTGTATGTATATCTTTGGAGGTATAAAATTTAGTTTCAACAATAACGTTCGAACCAATGTTGTGTATAAAATGTGGACAGCTATACCTAAGCTTAGTGAAATAAGTTGGGAAGCTATTTTACACTATTGGTCGGGTTTGTCAAAGCAGTCGAGGCAACAGCTGCTCGAAATGGGCATTCCGGCAAAATTTGTACAAAGGGTGCATAAAATCTAAATAAATACTAATCTAGTATCAATAAAATGTATTTTTATCCTGTTAAGTTCTAGAAAGCTTCATGGAAATCCTTCTAAGAGAGCATCATAATTATATTAGGAGGGAGTTAAAAGCATAATTTCTCGATTTCATTATCGTTTTAATTTCTTTTTATAATAATGATGAAATATCGGTAGTAATAGAACCAAAATAACTATTCGAGTGTTGGGTTAGGTTCAATGAGCGTGTTGATAGTTTGTTGGTACAGTTTCAACATATTGTTAAGAATCACTCCTGTTCCAAAATTTCGATTGAATTAGAATATTTCGGTCAAATGTGATTATTTGCATTCTGTATTTCGATCGAATGACTACGCTTTTGTATGGAAAACTCGTGCTCGATAAACGGCCCTAACACGATCATTAAAAGTGTCATTACTAAAAAGTAATATCATTTTTAATGAACGTGTAAGGGCAGAAATGATTAATTCTTCATATAAATTTGGAATGTCATTACTTAGTAATCATTAAAAATGACATGACATAAAAAATTCTCGTGTAAGGGCCGCTATAGAGAATGCAAATTTTGCATTCGATCGATATATTCCGATTCAATCGAATATATCGATATCACTGTGTGATCACCAGATCACCACGATTCTTTTGATTAGAGAGATGGGAAACTTATCGATAGTATCGATATTACCACGGTATCGACGATATCGATAATTCATAGCATTGACAAAAATATCGATATTCGATATTGCAACCATGGAGTTAAGTAAAATTATAATTTCATATTTTTACTTCGCTCGGGTAGTTTTCGTCTAATATTAGTAAGTGAAATCTTAACTACAATTGACTTCCTGCACGCAACCCTTCTATAAGACGAACAGTACTTAATGTCAAGTATTTTGTTGGCAGCGTGTATGCTAAGTAGCCCATATTATCGAAATGACGGAATGCGTAATGAATTCTTACTCGACTGCATGATTTTTCAGTGCTCGATCGGTTCAGTGCTAGAATTTTCGCCTGAGTTGGCTGCTCGATCAACCTGATTGACAGTGACATTATAAATGTCATTGAATATTCGCTCATTTTATGAATGTGTTAGTGTAAAATTTAGGCGACTTAAGCCATTTCATTACACTCCAGCTAGAGGAATGGATGATGCTGACTAAGGTAGGCCGTTTTGTTAATTTCCAGCGAATTTCAACAGTTTATGTTGGAATTCTAAGAAGAACTGGTTATTTACTAGTTCTGTATATCCGAAAAACATGAAGATTTCAATGTGTATAATCAGTTATGTAATGTTTTCATTTAAAAATAAACTGAAAGTCAGCACGAAAACGTGCAAAATCGGGAAAGAAGAAGAAGAAGACAAATTGACAATTCAGTCCGCATCTTCTCACTCAATTCCGACTGATTTCCGAATCAACCGGTTGTAGGCGTTGTGGTTGTGGTTTTACGCGACATACTGGCCTCAGCCCTTAAGTTTAACGATAGAATGAAACAATGGCAGAAGAATACAGTAAGTAATCCATACACGTCGCCAAGAAATATTGGTCTACAATAAAATTATTTTTATCAACTATTATTTCACTAATAGTACTGTTGTTGTACCGTTTAATTCTACTATGTCACGTCATTACACTCTCACAAAGTCACTATAGAATAACTTTGCATTTTTCAGTAATGTAATGTAATGTTTCCAACACGCAAACAGGTTAAGAAAATACCAGTGACATTTTGTCGTATTGTGCTTGTACCTAACCAGACGCGTTAATCGTTCTTGTATCTTAAATAATAAAAACAATTCGTGTTAGTTGTTTGGCTATTGAACATAGATAGTATCACCTTCAAAAATTATGATTCTAATAATAAACAATTTAGTGCTAGAGGGAAGAAAGAACTTTCGATAGTCCCTCAAAAATGGGTTAATTCTACATCGAGAGGCGATGTTTTGATGTGGCCAAACGAAAAAACTATTGCTGAACAAGAAATACTGCTTCGAAACGAGAATACAGAGCCTAAGAATTCTTGGCACAAGTCAAAATGTCTTGTAAAACGTATCAATATTGCATCATTTGACGAAGGCGTTAAAATTACAGCGGAAATGTCTGGCGATTCTTCTTCGGACATCAGTGTGACTTCTCGTAAAAAGAAAAAATGTGAAATGCAAAAGGAAAATTTCCAAGCGATGCTCAATCTGTATCCCAATGTTCCATTCTCATCAGTGATTTCAAGTTCTACAAAATTTGTAAACACTTCCTTCAGTAAGCTTCCAAAAAAATCGCAACAGTTTTTTTGGATACTTCACCCACACTGTCGTCGGAAATTACAAAAGATAAGATTACTACATCTGAAATGGCACTTCCAAATCAAACATACAACAAACCTAACTTATTATCGTTACCGGGACGTACTCTTCCGTCAAACGCAGCAGAAGTAGAAGCCATTGTGCATCCAGATGTTCATTGTATTGAACCATTTTTATCCATGCACTCCGCATCACCAAATCTCATTCCCGAAATTGAATCAAATTCGCAAATTATCGTTCCATGTCCGTCAGACTTGAAATCTAATTTCAACAGTAACGAGCCATCGAAAACTGTCACAGTTGTGACTGACTTGCCCACTTCAGAAGCATCAATCTATGAATGTTTGGATTATTTGAAGCAGCTTATTGACATGCAGCACAGGTTAGAAGCAAAAGTTGTATCTCAAGAGAAAAGAATTGCACATTAATCGACGCAACTAGAGTTTATGATGAATTTAATTGAAAGTTGTCAGCGATCATCCACGATAGAAGCAGCAAAATCATTTCGTTTTTTAAATCCGAATTTGTTAAAATCATTCGAAACACCACTTTATTAACTGTTACAAATGTATGATTTATTTTTATAGATGAGGTGGCTTCGGATTAACATTAGTGGTGATTACGCAGATAATCGCATGATTTGTGCTCTTGATATCATTATGACGAAGCAGTTCCAAACTGAGTGCACTTGGACAGGCGCAAGTCGTAAGGGTCCAAAAATACCATTAATGATGTATCGACAAATACTAAAAGCTTTCGAAGAAATAGGTACTAGCGAAACCGAATTGGTAACTCAGCAGAAACTTGCAAACTTTTTCATGAAAAAATTGAAAAATGCAAACAAAAGACTGAAAGCTTCTGGTCAACGGCGGAGTTCGCGTCACATTGTACCAAAGAAGAAAAATGAATGCTTTCACGATAATTGTGCATCTAAATTTTCCGCCGAATTCATAGACCATGCACAGATAGCAGATATCGATCCCAGTATCCATAATCAGTTAGAATCACTTAGCTCCTTAGGACTCTCCATCCAAGTTGTTGAATATACAAATGGTAATGATATTAAATCCGCGATCGAGAACGCTACTACAGATAATAATTCAACACTCACATACAACACATTATTAAATACTATTTCAGAATCTAATGACGTCTTATTAGAAAGTGAGGCATGTTCTAGAGATAACACTGAATCTGATAGTGATTCTATAAACAATACTATTTTGTCTCACGGAAACACTGAATCAGAAGGAAGCAAGCAAACCGAATATTTAACTTGAGATAATTTATTTATTCTCCAAGTACAAATTATAAGAGTAATACATTACATTTTAATGCTGTTTATTACATACACTTCTATTCAAATGTGTGAAGAAGAGGAATGAACACATAATCACTTCCACATACTACTGCAACAACTTTACATTTAATTTCATCACAATAAAATTGATAATCTTCTGAAGAAAGATTACTTATATTGCCTGCCAATATGTGCAAAACAGATGATTCGATAGGATCCGAGAAAAAATTGGCTTTTTTATCAATAATTTTTCCATAAATCATAATACGCGATGATTCCACAGCATTGACCAACTTAACAACTTGTCAATTATTTGTCATGAACCAGCAATTTCTGTGAGATGTACTTAAAACAAAACCGTTCATTAAATAAACTTTTATGAAATTACCAGATATTTTTACCGACGGAAAACTAAATGTCTGCGATGTTTGTGTTCTATAGTATTCATGCGAGTCCACTTCCGATAATCTGTTGATAACTTGTTTTAGACTTCTTCATCCACTACGAATTAAATGTTTCATCCGTTGTAAACTATTTTCGAATGGGTATGCCGAAATCGTATTCAAAGGGCCAAACCGACGACACGACCAGACACTCCGAAGAAAAATAGGAATAAAAAGTGTTCGTGAGCGATTTACCACCAGTTACCATAAATATAGCGACCCCTTGAAAATGACAAAAACTAACTATTCGAGCAACACTGTTTAAGTTGCTATGAACTAGTTACCAAGGAGTACCAGAATAAATAAACAAACAGTTTGAAATAGTTGTGGAACAATTCCACCGATTTGAGTTTTTGTGTCTTTTCCGGTTATTTAGTGAATTAGTGAAATCTAAATAATTTGGATCTATTATGTACTTCGTTAAATAATGTTTGTTCCTAAAATCCTCAGAACTTTCGGTACTGTTGAAATAAATGTTCATGATCGTGTCAGAGCACATCCACATTGTAAGAAATTCATTTTCAGAACGATGACATTACAGCTCTTCCTCCTTTTCTAAAACTGACAAAAAACAAGGACACTATTTCATATGAAAAACTCAGATACAAAAAAACAATTACATACTATTGCATATACAAATTTAGATACAAAACCTATTCCTACAATCAATTTTAAATTTTTCTGATATAGTTCTTCTTGTGAACTGCATTTCGTTCTGAACAGCTTAAAATCTTGTACACATTATCAATCATTTTCAGATTATTTAAGTGGTGAGTGCACCTCCAGTATATAATGTCATTTTCTTCATATTCGTTCTAGAGAATTCCCAGAAACTGCTATCGTTTTGTATTGTGACCGATAAATTCTGTAGCAAAAGCGAAACTATCCACCCTCGGTTGCGTCAATTCCCCGTTTTATCGATCACATGGAGAGCCACAAAATTATTCAATACGGCGTTCTTCTCCTCAGAAACTAGCCAATAATTCTCCCAATTCGCGTCACCAATCCTTGTGACAGTGATTGAATTTACACGCCAATTCCAGACAAGCAAATATGTACCCAATCGGAATTGTTCTCAGCCAGTTAGCTGCAAAATATGCTGTACCTAAATTAATTATACAACAAATCACTCGTAATCTCACTTTGCAATGGTCTTATAATTCGTCCGAAGAAGCTCGGTACCACTATACTGTTATAAAGTAAATTTATACTTGTTACAAATAAAACCTTCTGGCCAAAGCTAAAAGACGCCACTAAACAAATGGAGTTTTGCGACCACAAAATTCCGGAGTTTCATTTCATCATTCTGTTTTAGCTGTAGCTTATAGTTTGTATTTCGGTTAATAGTGGGTACTTCTATTATTTCCCCAGCCCGAACAGTTATTCGGGCAACTTAAACTCAAAAGAAATAGTGATAATATATAGATTATGTGTCTAGGAATTTATACAATTTTTCCAATGATGAATTGGGAAAAACATTTACAATCTATAAAAAGGAACTCATTGAAATATTCGAAAAATATGAGTACCTAAGCGAATATCGTATTCGAGCAATAGGAAGATTCGCGACCTGGGAACAAGTGTCCACAATAATAAAAGACGAACAGGCAGTATACATGGCTTTATTCCTGGAAGAAAAAATTGTTCCAGTACAACAAAAAAGGGAGGTAATAAAAGCATAAATAAAGTAATATTGTACATTTTTCATATCTTTTTGTAGTTTACGGAATATATTGATATTGTTCTGATATGGGAATGGGCCATCCGAATTTTCATGAGCAATTATGGTTTAAATCGTAAGGATGCGCTCGATTTAATAAAGCAACAAGAACGAGAGGCGATCGAAAACGGAGAAATTGAAATTTCAGATTTTAGTAGAAATCTTGCATAATTCGCATCATCGTAAGATATACTATTTTTTGTATTGTTTCAGCTCTTTAAAAAAAAGATACAAATTAAATAAAAAGTTATTCAAAACTCTCTGAAATAATAAATTTAATACCTGCCAATGGCCCAACTACACTCAGTGATTTCGTTTTAAGTGGGAATCTCTTGTTTTTGTTTACATTCCATATGTAGTTACCAAGGCTACTGGTAACTGTTTTTCAAAATCAATAATTTACCAACTTGTGTTGCCAGTTCCAACATTTTTTCAAGCGAATCCGTTTTGACATTACCAGTTACTGAGGGGTAGTTAAATTTTCCATACAGTTTTGATAGTGAGTGGCAGGTCGTGTCGTCGGCCAAACACTTCCACCTCATCAACAATTTGTTGCAAATTATGTAAATTACTGGTGATGTATTGTTTTCCATAAAGAGTCATAAATTCTGATATGAATGCCTTTAGCATAGCTCTGACTACATGCCAATTGGCTCTATATGCATTAGATGACAACAATGTGATAGAGCAAAAAAAAAACAGAAGGAAATAATGATAAACAGAAGCTGGAAGATACATTTTCAAGACAACTATGCTTGCATAGTGCAAAAAAGCACTAAATTCTGTTCCTTTCCAAAATGGTACAAAATCTAACCCGCGAAACTTGCGATGCACTTCAGACGGTAATTGAATGTTGCATAACATAGTTGAAATGTCCGTGATTTGCTGAGAGCTTAGTTTCGTTTCGAATCCGGGACTACTATCCCTCCAACCGTTGAGCAATCGCTTCATAACCCCTAAATTAGAGTGACTATAATCAGAGTGGCGACAGCTGTTCGTTTGGAATGACAGCTCCCAGTTCCAAACGAGCAAACGACCTGTCTATTCAATGTAAAGCTAATGGAATGTTTTGAATTGTTGCCAAAATTACGGATGAGATGTCGTCACTCTGGTTATAGGCACTCTACCCTAAATCAATAAGGTGCAATCTATCTCCAACTATAACATCTTGGATCACATCCATATTCGGTACGTCAATCAGAGGTGTGACAGTCTTGTGATGACGATCATATAAATGCATTTGGAATTCTCGGTCGGTACGTTCACTGCAATTTAATGATGTAAATATAACCGTTTTTGATTCGTATGAGTATTCTCCTTCACATACACATTTTAAGCATCCATTTTTCGAGTTAAATCCGAAAACACCTGAAATTTAAGTTAGTACTGAAGTAAGCAAAGGAGCCACAATTCTTCATACCTTTAATAAATTCTCGAGCAGGTGTATCACATATGAAGCATCTCAATCTTACTGTTATATGGTGATTATTAACCGAAATCCCATGCCTCAACACATCTTGAAGTTCGTTCACCAACGGTCTTAAAAATTCTTCTAGGCTCTCAGGTTTTGAGTTTCCAAAGAACAGAGCGATTGTCATTGGTTTTGTTTCTGGAAACTCGGAGATGTTAAATAAAATTGGCCAAAATTGGAACTTACTGTTTTGGTAAATGGGATACCATCGATATTAATGTTGATTGAAATACTGATGGCATGCTCAATATAACTGCAATAATACAATGAATATATTATTTTCATCACATAAATGTCCAGAATTACCGGAAATAGTCGATTATACATTTTTGAAGACCATTATACCAATAGTGGCCACCTCCAACGTTAATTATGTCCGTTGTTGCTTTTCGAGATGTTTTAAGTATAGAGTTCTCGCAGAACGAGGCAATTGTTTTCCATGCGTTTTTCTTTTTATAACATCCAATATTAAATTTATTGACTCATGGGACTTCAAGGCCCAGATTCTAATACATTCCGGGAGACTCATGTCATCAATTTCATCATAATATTGTAGCGAGTTTTCAAAGTCGTCTTCAGTGTTGTTGTTATCTAAAGAAAAATCTCCACTATGGTTCACGTGTTGAAATACTCAGATACGTGTTGTGAAGTTTCAGAAATGAATTGTTCTGTTACGTCTCTCACATTTGGAGTAGAATCGTTAATCATTTCCTCCGTAATTCTCGACATTTGATTGTTTGGAAGAGATTCTATGGAATACTGAATATTAATTGACAGCAAAAATATTATCTTATTCAACATACCTGCAAACAAAAACTTGTTCTCTTGCGTCCACTTAGCTAGTAACTTTTTGCGGCGATAATAAAATAATACACTTTTTTTAATCACTTTGCAATAATCCATTTTATAGGCAACAATAAAAGCGCACAAAGCAACAACAATCAATCTTTCTGTTTGACAAGTGGTAGCTATTCAATATGTGTTAATATCACGCTGTCATCGCAGAGATGTTCAAATAGCGTGTTGGTTGCGCGTTGCAATTGCGACATAAGGTTTCTGAGTTCAAGTCCCGTTTGATAATATTTTGCATTTTTTTAAATTTAATTTATTGTCAATGGCGACACACATTGCATTACGTTTGAATTCAAAAAATTCGTTTGGAAAACTTTAATCCGACAAAAAACATCATATTCGTCTCTAAATCTCAAAATGTTTCGTCGAGAAGTCCCAGGAACTTCTATCGTACTTTCAAGTTGCTGAAAATTCGTTGTGGAACTTATTCCGTTTTTTCAAGCTGCCAATGAAACTATTAAACACTTGAAGTTGCCAAAAGTTTCACTTGCACTATTAAGCAGCGAGAAAGTTCACGCGGAACTTAAGTTGAACTTTTTGTGAACTTGGAAGTGGATTATTGAAGATACTGCGGAACTTTTGATTGCTTGGAAATACACAACTTTCGATGAGAAAGTACATACAAAGAAGTAATTTGTCGTATAGCTCCAATTCTCGAAGGAAAATTGAGATAGACAAAGCTGTTACTCAGTTCGTTATTAGGTATCTACAAGCTTTATGTGTCGTCGATGACTACGGTTTCTCGCAATTAATTCATACACTCGATCCGCGATATGCTTTGCCGAGCAGACGGTTTCTTCGTGACGTTTTGCAGAAACAAGCTTGCGAAAAAAACAATCGAAAATATTGCAGAAATCATGATGTTGGCGAAGTGAGTCAATTATTCCTGTGATTATGAAAATAAACATATCTAAGATTTTTTGTTCAACATGTCATCCTCTTTAACAGATTTATTGCCATTACCTTTGACGGTTGGACTAGCCGTACAACACATAGCTACTTGACTGTAACAGCTCACTTTCTTCTTAATGGAGTGCTAAAAGTTGTAACTTTGTCTGTGATTCCTGAGCTTTCGCGATCAACAGCAGAAAATTTGAAAGATCTAATTGTAACAGTTATGAAAAAATCCCAAAAATCACAGTAGTGTGTGGAGTGACTGATCGTGCCGCCAACATGTTTTAAGTATCGAAGAGTATAGTTGAACACAATAATATACCTACATTTCCAAATTTTTTCAGATCAAAAATACGCCTTGTGGTACACATACTATACAACTTGTTGTTAACGATGGCATTCAAAAGCACATGCACAAAACATGTGTCAAGAGATGGATGAAAATTTGAAAGTCTGATGTTACCCAAAAATTGAGTGGTGATTCATATGCAACAATTTCCTTGATAATTCCAACCATAAAGCAAATTATTACTGAGCTGTATGAGCTATTATGTCCAAAGCAAAATGAAAACATTAATGAAAAACAAGACTTTCAAGAAGAGGAGACGTCGATGGGAAATCTTGAGAAGAAAAAAAACCTGCCAAGATTGAGCACGTTGATGCAATTCGCCTTCTTCAAAAACTTCGAGAAAGACATTAAAGCGTATGATAGAGTATAAGCATCGTTCAGCTTCTGCGTAAGTTGACTACAATCCAGGCCCGTGCGCAGGGGGGGGTTTTGGGGGTTTTAACCCCCCCATGAAGAATTTTTTTAAAATTAAGTTTCATGAACAATGGAGTACTTATTATAATAAAGTGCAAAAAACTTGACAATTCATATTTTTTTATCAATTTATAAACTGACATAATTTGAAACCCCTCCCCCCCCGCGCACGATCCTGTCAGAATTCGTTTTACATTTTTGGACACCCCCCTCTCCCCTTGAAACCCCCCCCATGGATGATTCCTGCGCACGGGCCTGCTACAATCAATAACAGATTTTTTTTTATGTGGAACACATCTTTATTTTCTATATAGGAGTGCAAATCAGAAACTCAAGAAAAACTATACGTAGAAATGTGGTCAGGTTTTAAACACTTACAGCTCAGTCTGTTTTGTATCAATTATTAATATTATTTCATCATTTGATAGCAAATATTTCTACGTATTGATTTGAATGTTCATAGCCATGTATTTTAAATGGTATATCATTGAAATGTTGATTAATAGCTAGCAGTGTCCTATTTTGTCTGCAAAAAATCTCCAGCATACCGGATTTCCCTGCCATAGTCGACGGTTTGAAGGAGTAAGCGATGTATCAAAGAGCGAGCATCGCTCTGATTGGTCAATCGATGCAAAAGCGAAGCTGTTGGAAGCACGCGAATCTATAAATAGAAGCGAAATTAAAGCTAACGTTTCAGTCCTATTCCTAGCATGCTAGAGGTAGGTTGTTGCTAGACAGCAAGACAAAAACGTGCCATAAAACGATTTGAAGCTTTAAGGGCTGATGCCAGTTGTTAGCGTAAAACCGTGTCGCTCCCCACATTATCAGATCCGAATGGATTCCGAATCAATTCCGAATCGGCGAGAAATTTTCATTCGGAATTTCATGTGGAAATCATAATGAATTCCGAATCAATTCCAACTCCAGTGCAACAACCGATTCCGAATGAATTTCGCTTACAACTGGATGATTCGGAAATCAGTCGGAATTGAGTGAGAAGATGCGGACTGAATTGTCAATTTGTCTTCTTCTTCTTTCCCGATTTTGCACGTTTTCGTGCTGACTTTCAGTTTATTTTTAAATGAAAACATTACATAACTGATTATACACATTGAAATCTTCATGTTTTTCGGATATACAGAACTAGTAAATAACCAGTTCTTCTTAGAATTCCCACATAAACTATTGAAATTCGCTGGAAATTAACAAAACGGCCTACCTTAGTCAGCATCATACATTCCTCTAGCTGGAGTGTAATGAAATGGCTTAAGTCGCCTAAATTTTACACTAACACATTCATAAAATGAGCGAATATTCAATGACATTTATAATGACGGAATGCGTAATGAATTCTTACTCGACTGCATGATTTTTCAGTGCTCGATCGGTTCAGTGCTAGAATTTTCGCCTGAGTTGGCTGCTCGATCAACCTGATTGACAGTGACATTATAAATGTCATTGAATATTCGCTCATTTTATGAATGTGTTAGTGTAAAATTTAGGCGACTTAAGCCATTTCATTACACTCCAGCTAGAGGAATGGATGATGCTGACTAAGGTAGGCCGTTTTGTTAATTTCCAGCGAATTTCAACAGTTTATGTTGGAATTCTAAGAAGAACTGGTTACCCACATAGAAAAAAACGTTCAACGGTGGTCCTTCATTGGTCCAATACGTTGAATCATTGGTCCAATGAAAGTCCAATCAATCGTTCAACGGGAGGCCAACACGGGACCTTCGTTTGCCGATTTTGAAACAGACCGTTGAACCGAATGCCATTTTTTTCGTTCAACAAACCCGGCAGACAGAGGTCCATTGTTGAGCCATTTTTAACATGAGGAGTTGGAGCCCCGTTGGACTAGTTTTACTGCAGAATTTCTGAAGTTTTTTCCACTTATTTGTTTAAACTAACAATACATACCTGCACAATACTTCTACTTCACGTAGAATAACAACAAATTTTCTTTCTATGGAAAGCTAACACTTAATTTTCACGCTATTTTTGCAAGAGAAAAAACAACAACAAACCGTTCCAGCAAATTGAACGAATATTTCGTGCAATATATCGTTCAACAAGCGCTCAAAAATCAACAAAATTGAACGGCCTGCTGAGAGGGTATTTACTAGTTCTGTATATCCGAAAAACATGAAGATTTCAATGTGTATAATCAGTTATGTAATGTTTTCATTTAAAAATAAACTGAAAGTCAGCACGAAAACGTGCAAAATCGGGAAAGAAGAAGAAGAAGACAAATTGACAATTCAGTCCGCATCTTCTCACTCAATTCCGACTGATTTCCGAATCAACCGGTTGTAGGCGAAATTCATTCGGAATCGGTTGTTGCACTGGAGTTGGAATTGATTCGGAATTCATTATGATTTCCACATGAAATTCCGAATGAAAATTTCTCACCGATTCGGAATTCATTCGGAATCCATTCGGATCTGATAATGTGGGTGTGGGTCGCTGTGCGTATTACATTTCTCTTCATGCTCTCTCGTAAATCTGTAAAATGACTCTCGATGTGGCCGGGTGGCCAAGAAAGTTTTGATATTTTCGGTTACAAGTTTGAGTACATCACATAAAATCCAATAAAGCTACCGCTTGTTTGGCAGCCTTGATGAGTCGATTTTATTTCTTTCTCATGTTTCGTTACGTTACCAGGGAACTAAAATGGCGCCGACATAGAAATCGACTTACCTCCACAAAAATAACTTTCACTTAATTTTCATCGCGACAACATATATGTTTTTATGCACTAATCGCATCTAAACTAAATTATCTAGACATTGTCAGGATAGATTTTTGATCTATGCTTTTGAAGGTGAGATTTTCAATGAACAAGTTGAAAGTTTCCGTTTTCAGCTATGCAACTCTTCCGTCCGAAAAAAGACTTTCCCGACCGCTAAAATTAAACAATCATTCTCAAATTTTCACAGAATAATCTAAACTAAATTTCTAAGCGATTGTCTGTTGGGTTTTTTGATATTCGTCACCGTTTCTGAGAAAATCAGATTTGAAGCGCGAAAATAGCCCTTTAAAATGCCCTAAAACACACTGGCCTCAGCCCTTAATTGGTATGCTCTGATCTTGTGTCATGCAAGCTCGGAATTCCATGTTATGTCGTTTCCCCATGAGAAATTGACAACTACCTCTGGATAAATTTTAAGTGCTTAAGATTAATTTCTAATTTATATTAGATGAACTCGATTGATAATGAGAAAAAGTTTATCGCTTCAACCGAAATTGCAGAATGGTAGAGAAACTTAACGTTAAATAAACTGCTTGCATAAAAAACTTGAACACAAGCTTGGCGAAGAGAAGCTTAATTATCGAAATCGCAAGTATATACAAAGATATAATTGCATATATTTGGGATAATGGTGTAATTTCGTCGGTCATAAAATAAATGCAAATCAAGACAAATGATGTTCGGTGTTGGTTCGGATTGATTGAACTTTTTGATTGTAGATCATTAGAAATTTTGGTTGCCTTGTTCCACATGAACGGCTCGAACAACCCCATGGGGCTGATCCTTGTAGTTTTTTCAATTTATATTTAAATTGTAAGAACAACTCTTGCTGAATAAGCACAATATTGGATCCAAAGAATACGGTTTTTTTTACAAAAAGAAAACAAACTACAATACTGCTGCTGAGAAACTTTGCCAGGAGCTCAAAGAAGAAATAAAAGAATCACAAGCAACAAACATAAGTTCTTTATCCAACCAAAGTTCGTCATTTTCTGCAAGTGCGTCGCCGAATACAAGCAGAAAAGGTAAAATCACCAAATACAAAATAATTATCCTTGTCAATTTCTTTATTACCGCTTTTCCTGATTTTTTTAGGGAAATTTTCATTTATGAACAAAATTTTGACTCAGTCGTCACAAAATGTAATGCACGCCACGTCTCAGGCGATTGTGTATTTAAATAATTATTTACAAGAACCATTTGCATCAGAGAAAACAGATATTTTCTCTTATTGGGATAATTACACAGCATGCAGAGCTGAAATTTATTGCACAGCGTCATTTGATCATTCCAGCAACATAAGTTGCCTCTGAAAGAGTGAATTTAACAGCGGGAAACACCATAACGGATAGAGGGGCTCGCTTGAGTCTAGATTTAGCCAAAGACATCATATTCACAAGATATCCAGCTCTCACATTTCCCGAACAAATTATTGGCAACAACATTTTTTGCGAGCATGGCGCCCTCAAGCGAGTCCGCATCGAATCTCGTACACACAAGTAGGGGAGAGAAGTGTCAAATTTGTGCGCGCCAAAATAGCAGCACTGCGCACCCATACAATTGACATGATAAGTTGAATGTGACACCGTGCGATGGCGTTGCTGAACTGAAGATTGATTTCGCTCCAAGCTGACAGGGTTTGATTTAGCTGAAATGTTGGTATTCCTGAGGAAATTTTCAATTTTTGAAAATTTAATATGTTCGGCTAGAACCGAAAATTATTTTTGGCCTTCAAATATTTTTCTTTTTTTGTTTTTTATTTTTTTTAATTTGAATTTTGGAGGTGAAAAATATCGATACTTATCGATAATATCGATATTGAACTGTTAAATATCGATATTATCGATAACTGATTTTGTTCGATATTTCCCACCTGGTTTTGATACGTATTAAGAAAAATTTTGGACGAATTTTTCAATTTACTTGAGTTTGAACGAATGCAGATGGCAAAACCTTACAAATATGGGTAAAAAAGATTGTTCACGTGTTGTCAACAAACATACGATTTAAAATTGTCCTATTGGCCTATATATTGGATCCAATTGGACAGTTCGACATGTAGATGGTGCTGTTGTACAAACGATGATGTTTTCGAATGAAGCTGTCAAAATACATAGGAATGTTTATTCTTCAGTGAATTTTTGTTTATTTGTAGTTGAAATTCGAATAATTAAAGATTATTCTGTTGTAATTAGGGAAAATCCTTTTTAATCCACCTAGTGGTGCAATGATATCTTTCTTATGTATAATAACTGTTCGGCTGAAAAGTTCGTATCGTTTAATAGAAACACACATTTTTTTGCCAAAATTTGTTTTTATTATTCAACATAATTGCCATCAGAGGCGATACAGCGATTATAGCGATCTTCCAACTTTTCGATACCATTTTTGTAGTACGATTTGTCCTTTGCCTCAAAATAGGCCAAAATAGGCGTGCAGTCCACTCAGCTGACTGTCGATTGGACTCCGGAGTTGTGGATTTTTTTCACGTTTTCATCGGTAACAGCCTCTTTTGGACGTCCACTGCGTTCATCGCCTTCGGTGCTCATATTACCAGTACGAAATTTGGCAAACCACTTACGAATTGTTGCTTCGTCCGGTGCAGAGTCTGGATAACACTCATCAAGCCATTTTGTCGTAAATACGACTTACTTTACTATGGGGTGCCTTTTCAAAATTTACCCTCTGAGAGAGTGATAAGTTTTTGATCGTGAATATCTATTGTTGTATCTAATGAATCAACATAATTCTTGCGACATGCCATCGGAAATATGATCACAATTTTATGATAAAATTTTCAGTTTTGTGACATAGTCTCAAATAATTCAAAATTCAACTTTTCTGAAATGTTTGGTATAAACGAGTATCAAAGAGGATAATTCATAAGGCGCGTTTGCCTTTCTCGTATTTTGAAAGCTCATAGCTCAGTGATCTGTGAAAGGAGGTGATGTCTCATTTGAATCATGTCAACACCAGCCAACCAGAACGCGTTCTAAGGAAGAGAACAAAATATCTGCTGCTGTACAACAAATCGTCCGGGAAAAATGTTCCGAAAAGTGGTGAATATCGCAGTGAGTTCCTCAATTTGGTCCTTGTGAATGCTAGAAATGAATCCCTACAACATATTGATAGTTTCTCTCAATGAATTATGCAAATCCGAAATGAAATAATCGACATTAAAATTCTGTATGCGGCTATTTTTATAGCCGTTAGGACCGCCCATTAGTGAAAAAGCTACAAACGAAATCACATAAAAGGAAATCTCATAAAAGGAAAATTCAATCAGTTTGGATTCTGCACAGCTAGTTTCGCTTTCGACAAGAGCGATTACGTCACAGCTGCCAGTCATTAGCATTGGGAAAAAACAACGGTGGAGAGCATTGCATAAAATCAGCCGTTCTAATGGCTCTAAAAGTTTTCTAAAGAACTATTAGGATTTGTTGTTCGCAAATCGTAGGGAAATATCCTCAGTTTACTGCAAATCAAGAACAGTTTGCTTAAATTTGTGCACTTTTCGCTGTGTGAAATTCACAGTAATCGAGATCAAGTGAAGCCTTTTTTAGCGAAAAATGTTCCAGAGTTTAATGTCGTAGAGAATTACGCAATTTGACTCTTCTGAATGCTGGAAACGAATCCCTACAGCATATTGATAGTTTCTTTCAATAAATTATGCAAATCCGAAATGATATAATCGACATTAAAATTCTGTATGCGGCTATTTTTATAGCCGTTAGGACCGCCCATTAGTGAAAAGGCTACAAACGAAAACAGGTAGAAACAAGCCTCTCAACAAAACTTGAATTAGTTTGGATTGTATCGCCACTGCGAGCAGATGTGTTTTGTGTCGTCTGCACAATTAGTTTCGCTTTCGACAAGAGCGATTACGTCACAGCTGCCAGTCATTAGCATTGGTGAAAAAACAACGGTGGAGAGCATTGCACAAAATCAGCCGTTCTAATGGCTCTAAAAGTTTTCTAAAGAACTATTAGGATTTGTTGTTCGCAAATCGTAGGGAAATATCCTCAGTTTACTGCAACTCTAGAACAGTTTGGTTAGATTTGTGCACATTTCGCTGTGCGAAACTCACAGTAAACGAGATCAAGTGAAGCCTTCTTTGTTTTTGCGAAAAATGTTCCAGAGTTTAATGTCGTAGATAATTACGCAATTTGACCTTTCTGAATGCTAGAAACGAGTCCCTTCAGCATATTGATAGTTTGTTTCAATAAATTATGCAAATCTGAAATGAAATAATCAACATTAAAATTCTGAATGCGACTATTTTTATAGCCGTTAGGACCGCCCATTAGTGAAAAAGCTACAAACGAAATCAGGTAGAAACAAGCCTCTCAACAAAAAGTGAAGCCTTCTTTGTTTTTGCGAAAAATGTGCAATGCTTGCATAATTCATACAATTGATCAACTAATTGATATTCGGAAGTGTTAAGGAACATGTCAGTTGTTTTCGTATTCACGACATCCAGTTATGTCTCTGACATTACCCACCCGCCTTTTTTGGTATCGGCGGCACTTTTTTTCATCAAAAAGTAGTGTTTCATCAACACACGAAATTCCTTTTTGCCTTTCTCTATAGAAAGGTATTAGAATTGCTGGAAAAACCGACTTTCGAACGGAGCCTCGGAGACCCATAGTGTTATATACCATTCGACTCAGTTCGTCGAGATCGGAAAATGTCTGTGTGTGTGTGTGTGTGTGTGTATGTGTGTGTGTATGTGTGTGTGTGTGTGTGTGTGTGTATGTATGTGCACTTTTCGAAGATATTTGAACGCGCTCAATTTTCTCAGAGATGGCTGAACCGATTTGAACAAACTCGGGCTCGTTTGAAAGCTACTGTCGGGCCATTGATCAAGTTCGAAGATCAAATGGCTGTGACTTTTGGTTCCGGAGATATGATTGTATAAGTGACGTAACCGACAAAAATCGTGCTATTTGAACGCGCTCAATTTTCTCAGAGATGGCTGAACCGATTTTAACAAACTTGGGCTCGTTTGAAAGCTACTGTCGAGCTATTGATCAAGTTCGAAGATCAAATGGTTGTGAGTTTTGGTTCCGGAGATATGATCGTATAAGTGACGTAACCGACAAAAAGCGTTGTATTTGAACGCGCTCAATTTTCTCAGAGATGGCTGATCCGATTTTAACAAACTTGGGCTCGTTTGAAAGCTACTGTCGGGCCGTTGATCAAGTTCGAAGATCAAATGGTTGTGACTTTTGGTTCCAGATATATGATGGTATAAGTGACGTAACCGACAAAACACGTTGATTTTTACCGCTCTTATA